>NC_138341.1:36015000-36656250 GCF_046562875.1 Panthera onca
TGCTCATGCCCTCTCTCTCTCTCAAAAATAAACTTATAAAAAGTTAAACAATTTCAAAAAAAAAAAAAGAAAATATAAGAAGAAGATTCCAACTCATATAGCTACCAAAACTAGCTAATTTTTAGGAAATAATAAGGTAGGGGGAAGGTAAATAGAGAAACAAGTTAATAATAATAAAAGGAAGTAAAAAGAAATCTTCCAGAGCTGTACTATCTAATATAGTAGCCACTGGTCGCATGTAGCTATTTAACTTTAACTTTAAAATTTAAATAGTCATGCTAGCCATGTGTGAAGCCACATTGGGTTAGTGGCTACCATGCTGGATAGCACAGACATAGAATATTTCCATTATCACAGAAAGTTCTATGGGCAGTGCTACTCCAGAAAGTGAGGCATTCTCTGTGATGGCTGACCCAGTTTCTTCAAGTTAATGGCACAAAAATTAAAAGGCAGGATAAAGGAGACTGTTGGATTAAAAGAGACTTGAGATACATGACAACCAAATGCAATGTTTGGACTTTGTATGGATCAGAACAAGTATACGAAGAAAAATTTTAAAACAACCAGGAAATCTGAATATGGATAGAAAAATGGAATGATTCTGAATATTGCAGAAGGGATAATGGTGGTTATGTAAGAAAAGTGGTTATGCGGGGTGCCTGGGTGGCTCAGTCAGTTAAGGGTCCGACTTCGGCTCAGGTCATGATCTCGCAGTTTGTGGGTTTGAGCCCTGTGTCTGGCTCTGTGCTGACAGCTCAGAGCCTGGAGCCTGCTTCGGATTCTGTATCTTCCTCTCTCTCTGCCCCTCCTCCACTCACTCTCTTTCTCTCTCAAAAATGAGTGGACATTAAACAAAGTGGTTATGTAAGAAAATGTTTATATGTTTATACATGCATACATATTGATTCATATATATAGGAGTAAAATGGAATGTCAAAAGTTTTCACTACAATGCATTTATAAAAAATGAAGAAAAACATTGGGGATAGATTAGCCAGTTGAGCAAAATCTTGATAATTATACTATTCTCTCTACTTTTGTGAATGTTTGAAAAACTTCATGATAAAAATTTGATTTTTAAATGAAAAGGCAAAGGCAGACTGTTGAATAACCATGTCAATCAATTACCAATGTGACTTATGTTTTACCATCTTTTAAAAAAGTCATAGTTTCAAATGTGTTACTCAGTAACATTCTTGATATAGGGACTCAGTGCTGTCCAATAGAACTCTAATAGAACTTTCTGTGATAATAAATACATTCTGTGTGTGCTACCCAATATGGCAGCCATTAGCCACACATGGCTATCGATCACTTGAAATGTAGTTGGCGGTACTAAGGAACTAAATTTTAAATTTTATTTAATTTTAATTAAGTTTTAAATTAATATGCATTTAAAGTTATTTTAAATTTAAGTAAATAATTATTTAAATTTAAATAGTAACATTCAGCTAGTGGCTACTATATTTGGATTTGGACAATGATCCAATTTGCAATAAATATGATGATATATTTATCTAAAAATGACAAAAACCCCAAGATATTTGTATTTAAACAAAAAATATGCAAGACTTTTATAAAGAAAATTATGAAACATTATGATAAAATAAAAATGAAGATCAGAATACATAGAAAGATCATATCATATGTTTAAGGCTTTATGACTTAATTCTGTAAAGCTTCTACTAAAATGAATCTAAAAATTCAATGCAATTCTACTAAAAATCCCAACCGGGTTCTAAAATGTAATTTAACAAGTTGATGCTAAAATTCATATGGAGGAGCAAATAGTCTAATTAGTTAAGAATAATTTATATAGAAAGCAAACTGAGGGGACTTGTCATATTATAAAGCCATAGCAGTTAAGACTATTATTGGTCCAGGGAAAGACAAATACACCAATTGACCAGAACAGACACCGGAACCCAACCCATATAGAGATGAACACTTGTTACATAACAGAGCCGCCTTGCAAGTCATGGGGAACAGATGAACTCTTCAATTAATGTTATTGAGACAACTGGCTATAAATATGGAAAAAATAAAACTAGATCTCTACTTTACAAAATACATAGAAATAAATTCTAGGTAGAGTCAATACCACAGTGAACAGAAATATTTAGAAGAAAATAAAAGAGAGTATCTTTATGATCCTGACATAGGGAAGGATTTCTTTTTTAATTTAATTTAATTCAATTTAATTTTATTAATATGAAATTTATTGTCAGATTGGTTTCCATACAAGGGAAGGATTTCTTAAACAAGACATGAAAAGCATAAACCATAAATGAAAAGACTGATACAGCTAACATCCATGAACTTTAGAACTTCTGTTCTTGGAAGCGAACTTAAACAACACAAACTTAAATGCCAACCCACAGACCTGGAAGTGCTTGGAATGCAAATAACCAACAAAATGTCCAGTATTTATCAAGAATTATAAATCAATTATATATTTAACATACTTATATTAAGTTATACGAAGCTTGGAAATCCAAATGAAAGATTTAAATTTATAAAAATCCAAAAGAAAAATGAGCAAAAGACACAAAACACAATTCATAATGATGAAAAATCTGATTGGTTAATAAACGTAAGAAGAGACATTTAAAAACACACTAGATATCAGGGAAATCAAAACCAAAACCACAATGAGATTCCATTTCATACCCAAAACATTGGTAAGATAATACCGATTGTGAAGATATGGAGAAACTGGGATCACGGCCGTATTACCTGGAAGAACCTCTGTGGAGAATAATTTGGCATTACCTAACACAGTAATCCACCATTCAGCAATCTACTCCCAAGTACACTTACACATATGCTAAAGCCTTGTCTCACATGAACGCAAATCAACGTGTATAAGAATGTTCCCTGAAAGACTATAATAGAAATGTTCAAGAGAATAAGGGATAAATGGTGGCATGTCCATGTAATGAAATACCACTCAACAGTTAAAAAGAATGACCAAGAGCAAAATCCATCAACTTGGATAAAACATAAAGGGAAAAAAAGAAATTTGCAGAAGGTACAAGGATATGATACCATTTTATAAAGCATGGGAATATTAAAAATTAGGCTGTATAAAATTAATAAAACAAAATTTAGGATAAGGGTTATCTATATGGAGGGAGGAAACCAGCAGGATGTGGGAGGGATACATTAGGGCTTTCGATCATACTTGCAGTATTTACTTCTATTTTCATTATTTATTTATTTATTTATTTATCTATTTATCTATCTATTTATTTATTTATTTATTTATTTATTTATTTATTTATTTATTTTTAATGTTTATTTTTGAAAGAGGGAGACAGAACACTAGTTGGGGAGGGACGGAGAGAGAGAGGGAGACCCAGAATGCGAAGCAGGCTCCAGGCTCTAAGCTGTCAGCAGAGAGCCTGATGTGGGGCTCAAACTCACACACCATGAGGTCATGACCTGAGCTGAAGTCAGATGCTTAACTGACTGAGCCACCCAGGCACCGCTGCAGTATTTATTTTTAAAATAACAGACTACTTTTGGGGCACCTGGGTGGCTCAGTCGGTTAAGCGCCCGACTTCGGCTCAGGTCATGATCTCACAGTTCATGGGTTCGAGCCCCGCGTCGGGCTCTGTGCTGACAGCTCGGAGCCTGAAGCCTGCTTCTGATTCTGTGTCTCCCTCTCTTTCTGCCCCTCCCCTGCTCACGCTCTGTCTCTCTGTCTCTCAAAAATAAATAAATGTAAAAGAAAATTTTTTTAAATGATAGACTACTTTTAATGAGAAGTCTTAGGTTTACAGAAAATTGAACAGAAAGTACTCATTTTTTATTTTAAAAGAAGTTAGAGTACTTATTACAAACTCGGAGGCTTCAATAGAATTAGGTGATAAGGCCATGGGTGTCTGTTATGTTATTCTCTGCACATTCCTTTTTTTGTTTGTTTTATTTATTTATTTTGAGAGAGTGTGTGCTGAGTGGGGGAGGGGCAGAGAGAGAGAATCCCACGCAGGCTGAGCACTGCCATCGCAGAGCCTGACATGCAGTTTGAACTCACAAACCATGAGATCATGACCTGAGTTGAAACCAAGAGTCAAATGCTTAACCGATTGAGCCACCCAGGCACCCCTCTGCACATTTCTATGTTTAAAATTGTTCATATTTTTAAAAATATTGTTAATTCCAATAAAAATAAGGTGAGTATAAAATAGATCTAAAAGGAGACAGGTAAACAAATTGGAAAATTATAATGTTCCAAGATCTGAAAGATTCTAAATGTAAGCTACAGGCTTGCTTTCTATTTCTCTTATTGGCAAAACAGATGGGTAATTAGTGGATGTATTATTTCTTAGTGAGTACTTAAGGGTTTTTAATTCATGTTTTAAAGGGGTGAAATATACAATGGTGGTGATTCTGAAATGTGTTAAACATATCAGACAAGTTAAAAGAAACATACAGTGAACTCTCATATACTCATCACCTAGATTTTACCATTAACATCTTACTATCCTTGCTTTATCACATATATCATCTATCTATCCCTCAATTCATCTTATTTTTTGATGCGCTGCAAGCCTGCAGACATTAGCAACCTCTCTCTAAACTAGCATGCATATCATTAACTAGAGTTCATTTTTTATTCACAGTTATTTTTTGACGTAAAATTTAATATAATGAAATTTACAAACCTTATTTTTATTTTATACATAACGTCCAATGTGGAGCCAGGAAAGTGGACTGGCTAGGGATCATAGGTCCTGAGGCACGACACAGTGAGTGCTGTCAGTGGAGGCCTGGTGAGGAGCGTGAACTTCTCTCAGGGCCCCAGAGTCAGGAAGCACACTGTCCCCCCAGGGATGTGAATAGAAGCCAAGTGAGGAACCTGGACTTCCATTCTCACCTGGGGTGGTGAGGTGCCACCTACCTTCCCTTGACAGCATGGTGTCAGGGGCCTGCTAAAACAGAAGTTAAAATAAGATCCAGAAACCCATAATACCCAAAATGTCCACGATACAATTGAAAAATCACTCATCATACCAAGAACCGGGAAAACCTCAGCTTGAATGAGAAAGGACAATCAACAGATGCCAACGCTGAGATGACACAAATGTTGGAATTATCTGACACCTGAAAAGCAGACACCTAAAAATACTTCCATAAGCAACTATGGACATGTTTGAAACTAATTTAAAATACAGAAAGAGATACAAACTCTCAACAAAGATATGGAAGATAAAAATGAACAACCTGGAGGAAATTCTAGAATTGAAAAACACAATAACCAAGGTGTGCACAAACACACACAACTCACTGGACAGACTCAAATGTTGAATAAAAAAGCAAAGAATCAGGGAACTTGAAGGTAGGAAAATAGAAATTATGCACTATGAGCAACTAAGATAAAGCTGATGGGAAAAAAAAAAATAAGCAGAGCCTCAGGAACCTGTGGGATTATAACAAAAGATCTCACATTCCTGTCATCAGAGTCCCAGAAGACAGTCTGGAGCTAGAGAAGTATTCAAGAAAATTATGGCTGAAATATCCCCAAATTTGCCAAAGGACATAAGCCTATAGTTTAAGAAGCTGAGCAAACCTTAAACAAGATAAACCCAAGAAATCCATGCCCAAGTACATCATAAACATATAAAAACGAAACCCATATGTCTTGAAAGAAATAACACCTAGATTTACCAATAAGGGAACACCAATTCTAGTGACAGTGGATTGCCATTCAGAAGCCATAGAACGAAGGGGCACAATATTTCTCAAGTGCTGAAAGAAAGAAAGAAAGAAAGAAAGAAAGATAGAAACAAAGCAAGAAACAAAGAAAGAAACAAAGAAAGAAAGGAGGAAAGAAAGAAAGGCCAAACCATAATTCCATATCTAGTGAAAATATGCCTCAGGAATAAACGGGCAACAGGCATTTTTGGATAAAGAAAACCAACGAGAATTTGTAGCCAGCAGAAAGAGTGGTTAAAGGAAATTCTCTCAACAGTAAGAACATGTTAAAATCAGGAAACTTTTAACGTTAGGAAGGAAGGAAGAACAATGGAAAGAGTAAAAATAAGGATAAATACAACAGATTGTCTTCCAAGTTTTCTAAATTATGCTTGATGGCGGAAGTAAATATAATATTGTGTGATGTGGTTCTTGATGGTTCTAGAGTTAAAACCAGAGTTCCTGTGGTTCTAGAGTTAAACCTAGAGTTCTTATGGTTCTAGAGTTCAAACTCTACATAGAGTTTTAACAATAATGCTTTTATTGTTTTTATTCCCTAGAAGTAGGGAAGCACTCTTAGGTAAATAGCACAAGTATTTATATAACTATTAACTATCATCTCTAATTTGTCAATTGGAACTTTGACATAGATTAGTTACATAAATTCCCTTCTATTATTTTTAATGAATAACTTCTAATATCTTGATATGTTAGATCAATAAAATTCCAGTCTTTAGGTTCTCATTCATGAGCATAGGGAGAGGGAAAGTGAAATATCAAACCAGATCTAAGCAAAGAAGGCAATTCATCGTTTTTTGGTCGCTGATGACACCTACTGGCTTATTAATGGCAGCGTTTTGTGCAGGGTGTGTAGAAATGAGGGAGGATCACTGGAATCACCCGGTTCATTTATTTATTCCCAGTTCAGAAAGAAAGAAAGGCACTGGGAGCTGCAAGCAGACTCAGCACGAGTGAAGCTAAACCCACAAACTCCTCCAAATCTGATCAGCTCTCAGTGCTCCCTATCTCATTGAGTGTCACCACCAACTGCCCGGATGTGGAAGCCAGAGACCTAGTGGCATGTTTGACACCCCGCTCTCCCTCACCCTCCATCTGCAAGCCAGCACCAAATTGTGGTTTTTATGGTCTACGTATCCCTGTAGCCACGGTTCTCCTCTCCGAGATCTCCACTTCCCCAGACTAAGGTATCCGCTTCATATCTCATCTAGCCACATTTATGTTCTATGTATTTTCTAAGTGCTTTACTATTATATTAACTCATTTCATCCTCACATGGACCCTAAGAGATGTGTACCAGATGAGGAAAGTGAGAGAAGAGTAGGGCCAAGTAATTTGGTCAGCATCCCACACCAAGCTGGTGGAGCCGAGGTTAATCTGGGGCAAATGACTGACTCCAAGTTTTGTTTTCTTGGAGGCGCCACGGGCTGCCCTTTGACCACCACACTGTGCTAAAGACCCCAAATGGTCTACTCATGTCCTTCCGGCCCCCCTTGTAATTCATCTCCAAAGAAGAGCCAGAGATATTCCCAAAGTGTAAATCTAAACTCTGTCACTTCTTCCAATGACTTCACTGTCTGTAGGATAAAGACAAAACTCCCTTACATCATGGCTTACAGTGTCTCATACCGTGTTCCTGATGTCTCCCATGTCACCCCATCCCACACTTCCTCTTGCCTCTCTCCACTTGGCCACACTGGCTTTCCCGAGTCCTTCCCCACCAGGGCCTTTGCCTGTGATGTTCCTTTGGCCAGGCTCCTCTTCCCTTTTCCCTTCGCCTTCTAAAGGCCTCTTCGTCCATAGATCTCAACCCGAGAACCCCCTCTCAGGAGGGAGCTTAGACTCTCAACATGAGAATTCTTTTCTAACGCAGCTAGTGCTGTAAACTTCTCTCTAAGCAATATTTTGTTAACATCCCACAAATTACAAATTCCATCTAAGCACCGTATTTAAGCCGTGTCTCACAAACAAATCAATTAATTTTGCAAGAGTCATGAAAAAGGACACAAGCAAACTTTGTAAGGTGCTGGTAACGCTCCATGTCTTGATCTGGATGTTGATTATACAGGTGTACATTTGTAAAACATAAAATACTCTGTACACTCAAGACCTGAACTATATACGATACTAGAAGACAGGCATCAGTACCTTTTTTTGTAAGTGAGAAATTTAAGGCTCAGAGGAGTTGACTGGGACATATACACCAACACCATACACTTGGCAACTGAAAGAGCCAGGAATTAAACCTATGCCATCAGAGCCTTACAGTTTGCACTCTACCACATATAATTTTATATGTACACATAAACATACAGAGAGAGAGAGAGACAGAGAAATTGAGAGAGAGACAAACAGAAAGACAAACTCAATGCAGTACATGTTTAATATGCAGCATTAACAAAGTATTCTCCTATCCTGATTGATCTGTTTTACTCCTCAGTAAGCTCACCTTATTTCCATCAAACAGACAGAGGCTAACATGTCTGCTGAGCACCTGGATGCTTGTTCCTGGAAGAGGAATCATTTTACAGCTCCAGAGGGTCAGAATGAATGAAACACGACTTGGTATTGACTTAATCTGAGAAAAAAAATTGGTTATAAAAACAGGGTTTACTTTATGACTTATAAGACAAATTCATTTTCAAAGCATTTTTAATAAATACTTTAAATGCACACAGAATAAAAAAGGATGAAAGAAAAAAATTTACACATAAACATATGCACACAAGGAAGGTTTCAATAGTCCATTCCACTTAAATAAAAACCTTTGGTAAAATTTCCATAAATCTTTCTATTTGAAACATTTGCATTGGGGGGGGAGGGGTAAATGCATAAAAATCATAATGAAAAAATAGTACAACTAGGTAAAACGTATGACCTGATCATGGAATCAGTGCATTCCAGGTTCATTCTTACAATTCATTCCTATATAACATAGGTAAGTATAGAAGGTCACCACAGCATAGTAACCAATGACACCTGACATTAATATCCGGCTGGCTCCTCCTCGTTTTAATTCCAAGCATTTACCTACATTGCTTCTTGGCTTCTCATACAGATGCTTTGATAGAATGCACTGACCATTGGATATGATATTCAGTTCTACTTCACAAGTATAGTTCAGAATGTCAATAAATAAATTGGCACTCTGGTTTCTTATTTAAAGACATCTTTGATTCTTAACATTCTGCTTGATGGTCATGAGCCTTTCCATTTAAGTAACATTTTTTTTAATGTTTATTTGTTTTAGGGAGAGAGAGAGAGAAACAGAGTGCCAGTGAGGAAGGGGCAGAGAGAGAGAGAGGGAGACACAGAATCCGAAACAGGCTCCAGGCTCTGAGCTGTCAGCACAGAGCTGGACACGGGGCTCGAATTCATGAACTGTGAGATCATGACCTGATGCGAAGTCAGACGCTTAACCGACTGAGCCACCCAGGAGCCCCTCATTTAAATAACTTATATCATTGAAAAAAATAAGGCAATATCTAACAGCTTGTCACATTTTCAATTTAAGAAATAAGAGCTGAAGGGGCACCTGGGTGGCTCAGTTCGTTAGGCGACCGACTTTGGCTCAGGTCATGATCTCGCAGTTGGTGACTTTGAGCCCCGCGTCGGGCTCTGTGCTGACAGCTCGGAGCCTGAAGCCTGTTTCGGATTCTGTGTCTCCCCCTCTCTCTACCCCTCCCCTGCTCATGCTCTGTGTCTCTCTGTCTCTCAATAATAAATAAACGTTAAAAAAAATTTTTTTTAATAAAAAAAAGAAATAAAAGCTGAATATTTAGTTCTCTGGGTACAAGTTCATAAAATTAAATGCCCTTCATGCAGGTTCTAGTACACTAAACAGACCAAATGCAACATTATTATTGACTTGAAATAAAAGACACTTTATACACTAAGGAGGTTCCAGGCAAAGTTCAGGTTGAGAGGAGAAAATTCTACACCACTCTCCCCGCAAAACCTAACCACGCTGGGTCCTCTTATTTTTCCCTTGAGGCTCTGAAAAAGGGAGGGAGAGAGGGCAGAAGGTCAACGGGAAGGGGGGTGATGTGCTCTAATGTGGTTCAACTCTGCTAAAAGGGAGGAGGCTAGAATTAAATATAAAGATTATTTCCCACTTCAAATGCTCAGAATACCAGGAATCCTTTACTCCAAGCTCTCCCCAAAACAAGTATAATCATAAAAGACTTGGAACTTCCTCATTCCAAGTTACTCCAACACTTACTGAGTTATCATGTGCCAGGCACTGTTCTAAGCCCTTCACACATATAATGTAATTCAGTAACCCTATGTTGGAACTATTATTATTAGCATTCCCTTTTCTTCAGATGAAGAAATTGAGGCAAAGAATGATTCAGAGAGATACCTAGTATTATTTCCTTTGTAACAATGGGAGAAGAGAGCAACAGAGAAGATAAATAAAATAAAGTCAAGATAACAAATCCACGTTTTGTCTTAGCAATGAAGTTATCACTGAGTGTTTAAAAATTAAAATACAGAAACAATTTTTTTTATTTTCAATATTGCATTAATCAATTTACATGTTATTCACATACTTGCAACCATGATAAAATCTGGAAAGGTGTAATTTTATTGATAGCGACCATACTCACCGTGCCTGCTTTAGCATCCCACATTAGATCTCTGAAGGCCAGCTGTGAAGGAGTGAGCTCTGGTTGTAAGAAGTAACTTGCTTGAAATTGATTCCCTGCAAAACCAAGTTTTCCTTTATTTTCTTACAAAGAAAGGAATGAAATCCTAAGCCAAAAATCTATAATGCTGTGCCACAAATTTAGGAAACAGACATCCAAAATGCCAAGCTACCTACTGGAACTTGCTTTCTAAGGCATATATGCCGATGGAGATTTATTTATGTGTAAAAACAACAGTAGAAAATATAGAAGCACATAAGGGCTGATCTTAAAGCAGTTTTAAGAAAGATCTCAGTGGGTTAGGGGAGATGGGCTAGATAGGAGACGGGTATTAAGAAGGGCACTTGTGAGCACCGAGTGTTTTATGTAAGTGATGAATCACTAAATTCTACTCCTGAAACCAATATTGTACTGCATGTTAACTAAAATTTAAATAAATAAGAAAAGAAAAACTCCTGTTACTAGAGTACATCTCTGCAATATAGCTGGTTAAAAAGGAGAGCTTCAGAAAAAAACAAAACAAAACAAAACAAAAACTTTTAGGCCAGTAACATGCCCTGTCATGAAGATGATCCATTCAAATGTTTTTGTAAAATGCAGAAAATCTGTGAATACCTTTTAGAAAAATATATAATCATTAATTTCGTTTCTTAAGACAAAATCATTTTTATAGTGTTCTCCCATACATTAGTTGTGAAGAATACTGATTATAAAATCATTTATTCATTTGAGAAATCATTTCTGAGTTCCCACTGTGTGCCAGGCACTCTGCTAAGACCTGCAAATACTCACAAAGTATGTGAGTCAGAGAAATACAGCCCCTGCCCTCATTAGTTTACAGTTGAGTGGGGGAAATAATAAAAACAAAATAAGTAGAAGAGGTTAAGTAAAATAATTATAAATTAACGTAGGTCCATAAAGCGTGCTCAAGCGGAAGGGTGTAGGGGGCACCTACATTAGTCAAAGGAGGCCTCTCCAGGAAGGTGGAATTGCCCCTGGGATGGATGCAAAGGATGGGAAGGAGCTGCGCATTCAGGGAGGGCTGAGAGCCTTGCAGCAGAGGAACTCAAAGCAGCCCTTCCACAGATAACACAACACTTCAGGCTATACAGGAGATCCTCCCCAACATTATTTCTCTTTACCGAGCTTACGGGCAAATGTTATCAAGTACAGAGAAATCCAAGAACCAATAAGAAAATGGAAATGCGAGTGGATAATAGCTCTTCAGAAAAGTCTTTCTGTGAAGAAATGGAGAGAAAGGGAGGCTTTGGCTAGAATGAGGGAGGGTGAGAAGGGCTGGTTTTCTTAAAAGGTGCAGGTATCAGGTGTGCTGGTACTATGACGAGGGAAGAAGCCAGTGTGGGGAAGGGTGGCAGGCTGCAGATACACGAAAGGGCTAACACTTAAGAATCATTGTTTTTGAAATAAAGCAAAGGGACTAAAACCCAGAGCACACAGGCTGGCGGCTGACAGGGTCAGGGATCCTTCCTCCACTGTCACAGATGAAGGAAAAGATGAAGGAAAGATGAAGGAAAAGATGAGCACCAAAGAGATGTGATATTCAACATCCTTTTAAACAACTCTTTTGGCTAAAACCAGAAAATTAATCCCAAAGCCTGACTGCTTAACTACAAATTTGTGGTGGCTCACAGACGCGCGTTACCTTCCTCCAGAAGCTGGAAGAGCATGGAAGGCCTGAACCCTGAGGGAATAGCTCCCATTGTGGTTAGCACATCAATAGTGTTTATCTGCTGGAGACAGTAAAAACCAAAATCAGTTGCTTGTTTTCATTCGTGTCTCCTCACCTCTATAATACTTTCTCTTATTGCTATAGCAACTACAACCCAAAGTAGGAAAACACAAACATGCAGACTTCAGTGGACAAATACAGCAACTTAGCCCCAAATTCCTGAGGATGCCATCATCGAATCCTGGCCTCTCCCAAGGACCTAAGCCCTACGCAGTGCCCAGCTCTGAGCTCCAGACCAGCTGTTTCCTGTACATCTTTCATCAAAATGTCCCTCCTCCTGTCCTGCTCTACAGCGTGCTGCCACGTAACAGGTGAGTTAACGTTGCAAACTGATACACACTGAAGAATTCATGTCTTTTTTTTGTATATGTGTACACACACACATACATACACGAGTACGTCCATGTAAGTGATACGTGGTGTAAAAGGTCATAAAGGATATTTACTAAACTATTAATGGTGATTCCTTCTGGGAGGAAAGGAGTGGATTTTCACTTGGTTATGTAACTTTTTAAAATGATAGGAATAGGGGGGGCACCTGGCTGGATCAGTCAGTTGACTGTCCGACTCTTGATGTCAGCTCAGGTCATGATTTCGTGGTTTGTGAGTTTGAGCCCTGCATCTGACAACCTAGAGCCTGTTTGGGATTCTCTCCCCCTCCTCTCTCTCTGCCCCTACCCTGATCATGCTCTCTATCAAAATAAATAAACTTAAAAAAAAACTTTTAAGGGGCGCCTGGGTGGCTCAGTCGGTTGAGCCTCCGACTTCGGCTCAGGTCATGATCTCGCCCTCTGTGGGTTCGAGCCCCACGTTGAGCTCTGTGCTGACAGCTCAGAGCCTGGAGCCTGCTTCCGATTCTGTGTGTCTCTCTCTCTCTGCCCCTCCCCTGCTCATGCTCTGTCTATCCCTCTCTGTCAAAAAGAAATAAAACATTAAAAAAAATTTTTTTTTAAACCCAAACTTTTTTTTTTAATTTTTTTTTTTTTTAACGTTTATTTATTTTTGAGACAGAGAGAGACAGAGCATGAACGGGGGAGGGTCAGAGAGAGGGAGACACAGAATCCGAAGCAGACTCCAGGTTCTGAGCTGTCAGCACAGAGCCCGACGCGGGGCTCGAACTCACGGACCGTGAGATCATGACCTGAGCTGAAGTCGGCCGCTTAACCGACTGAGCCACCCAGGTGCCCCTAAAAGCCCAAACTTTTAAATGATAGGAATATGGATAATTTCTCACTTTTTTGAGCTTTTTAGAATTTTTCATATCTAATGGAATTTAATATCTTTACCCAAATGATAGAAAACTCAGGCAGAATCAATAAGAAATAGTTGCAAGCCCTCAATTCTACTCTTCTTACAGAAGAGGCCTAATGAGACATATTACATGAACCGTATGTTTTATGCTCTGTACATTTCGTGCCCTGTACCCTGTTTAAGATCCAAAGCTATCTTCCAAAGTCTCCATCCTGTTTTGAATCTGAACTCTATCAGAACTATTAGGTAACAAAACAGGACATCGTTTAACAGGACAGGCAATACCAACCTCCGAGATAGCTTTTCGGACAGCATTCCAATGAGAATCAGTTCTGGGGGAGAAAAAAAAGCAAGGTGAATGCACAGACAGCCCACGACTATTTACGCAATTAGCATCATTAATCAAAGAACAAAATATTTAATTGTCAGTGAGTTCTAAAAACTTAGAAGTCTCTAAAAGAAACCGAGATAGAAAAATATCATGCACTAAAAATAATCACAAAATTAAAGTAGTACTGAAGCAAACAGTAATATGAAAAGCCCAGTTCTCAAAATGCAAGTTGTCTCCATTTCAAGAGATTCTTGAACTGGGGCGCCTGGGTGGCGCAGTCGGTTAAGCGTCCGACTTCAGCCAGGTCACGATCTCGCGGTCGGTCCGTGAGTTCGAGCCCCGCGTCAGGCTCTGTGCTGACAGCTCGGAGCCTGGAGCCTGTTTCCGATTCTGTGTCTCCCTCTCTCTCTGCCCCTCCCCCGTTCATGCTCTGTCTCTCTCTGTCCCAAAAATAAATAAAAAAACGTTGAAAAAAAAAATTAAAAAAAAAAAAAAAAGAGATTCTTGAACTATTTACAATAGTAAAAATAAAAAGTTCCTTAAACTCACTTTGATATCCTTTCCCACCTTTTACCTTTGTTTAACTTCTGCCCCTTCTGCTGTTTGGTCCCCCACCTCTGTATCTTCTTCGCTGCCTTCTTCACTTGAGTCTTGGCCTTCTTCTTTATTATAGGGCTGAAAAATTATTGAAATATCAAGTGCTTTTTATCTCATGCAAAAATCAACCAATAAAAGACTTTCAGAAAGGCTCAACTATTGACAGGAATGTACACGGTGGGTATAATAAGAAATCAGTGGGAAAACTGTTTCAACACATTGTTGATAGCTTTGCTAGTTGAAAAAATTCCAAGGATAGAGGTAGAGAGCAAGTTTAGTCAAAATAAATTCCAGATGGAAATTATTCCAATGGAAACAAAGAAGACAGAAATAAAAGAACTAGAAAAGAAGAAAATAATCTTGAGATGGGGAAGGCCTTTCCAATTACAATACCAACACCAAAAATCATAAATGACATGGAAATACTGACAGACTTAGCAACATAAAAGATAAACATGGTTGAAGGTCACCAAAGAAAATCTCTATCACAGATTTCCAAGGGTTAATACCCTTATTCTGAAAATATTACAAACCTCTTATAAATCACAATTTTTTAAAATCTTAGAAGAACGGCCAAAAGAACTAAAAAAAGGCAATTTACAAAGTAGAAGTAGAGATGGCCAGAAAGCATAGTAAATGATGCTCAACCTCACTGGCAGCACAATGAATGCAGATAAAAACCAACAACGAGCTTCTTTTTGCCTTACCGCCATGGCGTAAAGATTGGGGGCAGCCATCACAGGCACATGCGTAGGGAAACAAGTACTCTCAGAGGCTGGGGACGGGAGTACAAAGAGGCAGAACTTTGCTGAAGGGCAAACTGGCACATTAAATCAAAATATAAAGGCGTAAACCTTTTGCACCAGCAATGAACACCTAGGACTTTATCTGAAGGGGATAAATCAGACGAACCTACAAAGACGTCTGTGTAGATTGATCACCACATAGGCTGGTACCTACTGTCCACCATTTCTTTTGTAACAGAATCCCTGATTTTAGCAATGAGCCAGCTAGAAGTCTACGTATTCCAAACACTGCTTGCAGCTGAGTGTTACCAGGAGACTCCATTCTGATCAAGGAGATATCACTGGAAGTTTTTTTTGCATAAATTCTAGGAAATCGTCTTAAAAAGATAGCAGCTCATGCCTTTTAGTCCCCTTTCTTCTTTCGCTTCCTGGAATCATTAAAAGATCTAGCAGCCAACTTAAACTAACGAGATAACCCTTGGAAGGGCTGCCTCCCACTTAAGTACAGAGCGAAATATTAGATGGGGTGTTCAATATGCTTTGATTGCTGGCCTCCACACTTCTTCCATGCGTAAGAGAAATACGCTTCTACCTTATTTAAGCCATTATTTGGGGGGTCTTTTGTATCTCATAGTGGAAGCTAATCACAGCTCCGTGCAACATAGTTCTCATAGGTTGGAAACAACATGTACATCTACCTGAAATTGGAACACTATGCTACCATTGAAAAGATGATCTAACTTGAACCGTGCAATACAGCAGCCATTGCCATGTGGGACTACGGACACTTGAAGTGTGACCAGTTCACACGGAGATGGGCTGTTTGGGTGTAAAACACACACTGGAATTTGAAGACTTGGTATGAAAAAAAAAAAAGGAAAGATTTTTTAATATTGATTATAGGTTGAAATGATAATATTTTGATATATTAGATAATATAAATATGCTATTAAAAATCACCTGTTTCTTTTTCTTTTTTAATGTTTATTTATTTGAGAGAGAGAGAGTGGGGGGAGGGAGAGGCAGGGAGAGAGGGAGAGAGAGGATCCCAATAAGGCTTCTCTGTGCTGTCAGCACAGAGACCAACACGGGGCTCAATCTCACAACCTGAGCTGAAATCAAGAGTCAGAGGCTTAACTGACTGAGCCACCCTTTTTTAGGTACTTCCTTTTTTCCTTTTTTTAAATGCATGTCATATAATAAATATACATATATGATATATATACAATGAAATATTAAAAAGAAAAAAATATATATATATATATTTGGTCTTTATTCCCAGTTCTTGGCAAGAGTTCCTAAAACTCTTGGAATTTCCTGAGTGACAGGAATGTCTGATGTTATTCCTCATAAGTCCCTTTCAATCAGACTTGAGTTTATTCTTGAGGTAATGCGGTGGGGTGGGTGGGGTGGAGGGCAGGGTGCCAGAAGAACCAATCATGTGATCAGAAGGTTGGAACTTTCAGGGCACCATCCCACCAGCCCTCTCACCTTCGGGGAGGATAAAGGAGCAGGAAACTGAATTCTATCACCAATGGCCATTTAATCAATCATGGCTATATAATAAAACTTCCATAAAAACCCCGAAAAGACAGGGTTTAGGGAGCCTTCCAGGTCGGTGACCACTTTGAAGCGTTGTACTAGTGGGCGTGGGAAGTCTGGAGGGGGGTGGTGCCCAGACCAGAGAGGGTACGGGTAGGAAGATCCAGGTGGCACTCTCCCCATGTCCCAATACCTTGCCTATCCGCCCCTTCCATTTGGCTGTTCCTGAGCTGTAGCCTTTATAATAAACTGGTAAACACAAGGAAGGCGTTTTCCTGATTCTATGAGTCCCTCCAGCAAATTATCAAACCTGAGGAAGCGTGTATGGGAACTGAATCTACAGTTGGTCGCTCAGAAGTACAGGCCCCTGGGACTTGTGACTGGCATCTGAATTAGGGCAGCTCGTGGGGTGAGCCCTTAACTTGAGGGGTCTGCGCTAACTCCAGGAGTTAGCGTCAGAATTGAATTGAATTGTTTGGACACCTGGTTGGTTGCAGAGAGCTAGTGTGGAAAAACAACACATATTTGGTGTTAGAGAAAAATCACACTATTAGTGTTAGAAATGGCGTCAGAAAACAAAGGCATCTCAGTGTGGTCATGAGAAAACTTAAAACCGCATTTCTAGTTTGCATTATTTTTCCATTGGACAGCACCGACCCAAACACATATCTCTATATATTGGCAAAGAAAATGACCATGCCATATAGTGAAACATTAAAAAGAAATAGGTTGCAAGCATGTATATAGCATGTTTACCTCCTAGTAAGGGATCATATATTAGCGGAAGTTAACCCAAAGTTAACTGTGGTTTCGTTTGACAACAAACAATAAGCTGCTATTAATTTTTATGATCAGCATTAATCCACAAAGCACTTTCATTGTGTCATAACCAAGGCCTTACCTGCACAACGGCACTTCACAGGTCCCCATGACTGTTAAAACAAGATTTTGCCAGTCCCTGTCCCTCTAAAATTAAAGTAAATTCTGTATCAACTCATTCACCGGTCGACTGATAAAAGAATAGAGCTTAATATTTTATTAAAAATGCAAGAAAAGTTTTGAAAAAAGGAAGAATAAACAAAAAAGACTAACCTCCAAGTAGGTTCTGGGAATGAGACCTTTGTTTCCTTTGGTATTCTTAGCTATCCACCAACCATCAGGTTTTTTTTCAATTACAAGGAGAATTTCTCCCTTCTTAAATCAAAACAAGTAAAAAATGCTAAATTAAAATTTACCCCTAACTCAGGAATTATCCACATTGAAACTACTTTCAAAAATAGAATAGCATTTAATTTTACTATTTTACTACCAGGTAACATTGACAACATAATCTCACATGACTACTGCCTGTAAATCATAAGTTATACTTATTTTATTAAAATAGATTGAGTCTTTAAAAACGATACCAGGAATATGTAATATAGATATATAAAGTTTTCTTATTCTGTTAGGTATGCATAACTATCCTTAGGTTAGGTTCTAGTCTTGTTTCTACCTTAAATGTAAGGTCCCCAGCTTGCTGAGCAGTAAAATCTCCAATAGCAATGTATTCTTTGCTTGTGGCCTGTTGCTGGGATTCATGTTCCTGTTTCTCTTCGTCTTCTGTTTCTTCTTCGTCCCCAGTTTCTTCACTTTCTTCTTCTTCATCATCATCCTCTTCTTCAGCTTCTTCAGCAGAATTGTCATCTTCCTCTCTTTCAGGAAGTGCCCCAATTCTGTGAAAAATAATTCAGAGATAGGGATTACTTGAAGTAATGTGTAAGAACGGATCAACATAACTTCTACATATAGAAGATCTTGCCCATATTTGGAAATAAGTGCATGTCCCATATCCCTTATATGTTCTATTCTGTTCTTTGCATTCTTTTTTCTTTTTGTGCATATTTGAACGTTTTTTTTCTCTTTGGGTTCATTGATCTTTTCCTCTGTTGTATCCAATTTTCTGTTAAACCATTCAGTATTTTTTGTTCATTTCATATTTTATAAATTTGAGTTTCAGAATTTCCATTTGGTCTCTGTTAGTTGCCATTTCTCTGCTTGATTCCTCCCTATCCATCCAAGCTATCCATCTTTTCTAGCAAATTCTTTAACTAATTGAAAATAGTTGTTTTAGAGTTCTTATTTGTTAATTTTCGCATTTGGGTCATCTGAGCTTCTACTGATTATTTTGTCTCTTTATTATAAGACATTTTCTACCTTTTTGAATCTGTATTTAATCAGACTGAGAAATTTCTCAGCCACTATTTCACTAGACATTTTACAGTTGTACAATGTTCATTTATTTCCTACATTTGAATTTTCTTAAAATACTCTGCCTTTTTCTATTTCATCCTTATTTTCTTCTATTTTTAACATATTAATCATTATTTAGAAGTCCTTATCAGCTAACTATATTATCTAGTCAGATCTAGGTCTGCTTTTAGTTTTGTTTTGTTTTTTTATTAGTGGACATTGCGGATGAGACAGTTTGAGACTTCGGATTATGTCATCTTCCTTTACAGAGTGTTGAATTTTGTGCTGTTACACACTTAAATTATCATGTTCCTGTTAAGGTCTGGCTTTCGGCCTCGAGTTCTACTTCAGTTTTGTCTTTATTTCAAATCACAGTTCTTAGTATTAGGGCGTTTTCCTTACTCCTAGAGCATGGGCCTTCTGTGATCTCTACTAAATGCCTGAAGCATTCACCACTATCTCTTTACTCTAGCTAGGTACTAACTCCAATATTTTTCCAAGACTGTTTGACTTCCAGAATCTTTTAAGCTCTCAGTCTCCTAGCAGGTGTTTTCTGCCAATGCTTCTGGAATCATGCTCTGTGTAGACCAGGATTCCATTCAGATTTCTATAGTTGTCTCTTGCAACACCCTCCTCTCTTCCTACAAGTCCCACTGGCCTTGGCAACTCCAAAATTTGATCTCTGCCTCCTGAGCTCAGTGACACTGGTGTTTTCTGTTTAGGCTCTACCTTCCTGCACCACAGCCCATAAGTTTTCTCAGGGAGAGGGTCTGGGTAAATGTAGGACTCACTTCTTGTGCTTCCCTGTATTAAGGACATCAGCTGTTTTTGTAGATTTTGTCCAGATTTTGTGGTAAACAACCACAGTTGTTTATGGGAGGAAGGTTAAGTCCAAAACCAGCTACTTTGTCATTCTCAGTACTAGAAATCAGTGAAAATTCTAGAATCCTTGTATCTAAATCCTTCAGCATTTTCCCCAGGATATAGTGTAAAAGTATGGGAGTGGCACATGAAGAGTCTAAATAGTTAATTGTTTTCCTTCTTCCTTTCCACAAACTGGGTTGGTTTGTTTATACCATCAATTTTCTTTCTGCTTTGTAAAAGCTGTTATTAACATCCACTAAGGCAGATAAGCAATGTATGTTTCTACCTCTAATATTTTAAGTTTATGAAGGAAGGAAATATGCAAATAATCCAAATAATTTCTTTTTACATATCAACACTGACATTAAAGCATCATCCTTATTTTCTAACATGTGTTTACTTAGTTGTTCGGATCTCTCCTTTGTCTCCCTAACTAAATTGACTGACTCCTACTTCTTTACATCTTTTATGGGATCTAAGACTTTCTACTATACACAAGAAATACATGTCAACTGATTATACTTGTCATCACCATTCATTTATATGTATACTCTTAATAGGTCTTTATTCTGAGTCAGACATTAAAACTGTTGGTGATAATGCCTGAGAGAAAGAAAGTAAAGAAAGAGGCATACTCAGTTATATTTTCTCTATTTATGGACACAGCAAGCTCCTGCAGTTGGTGGGTAAGCTTATCCAAAAGACTGTGTTCATCCTCTTTTTTCTGATTGTAGTTCCCAATAGGTGCCGGTTCATCAGCCTATGAGAGAATATAAGTTTATTTCACTGAAAAATTTCTTTCAATTTCCTATTATATTTATTTTAGAAGGAAAAAAAAAACACTCTAGTAAGTTCTAGAAGACAAAGTAAATGTTAACACAAGACTAGGCCTACCTTAGAATAATATTAAAAGAAATGTAGATTATTATGTTGAAATGTAACCCAGATGAAAAAACAAAATGATACTCCTTGGTTTTTTGTTGTTTTCTTGCTAGCTAGAAAGTTTGTTTTTGTTGTTTTCTTGCTTGCTACCCTCTATGGTCAGTAAGAGCTAGGTTCCAGACAGAAGATAGGCTTTGGAGTCAAAAAGACATATGCCAATCCCAAGTTCGGAAACTGGCAGTGAGACATTGAGAAAGCTGCTTCACTTTTGGGAGCCTCAGTTTCCTCACCTGTGAAACAGGATACTTAGATTTTTAAATTTAGGGTCAGCCTGACTCCTAAATTCAGGAGTTTTATGTCACTGGAGAATTTCAGAAGAAATGCTCAGATGCAGTAAAGGAGATTCATACACAAGCAGGGAGATGACTTTTAGATGCCCTCCACTTTACATGCTCTGTGAGACCCTGGCCCTGGACACTAAGCTGAATGAAGCTCAGGCTCATACTAAAAGAAAAAACCCTGAAGGGACTTCCAAGAGTAAATTCTAGCCTTGGCTGTTTTCTGCAGAGTCACTGACATTAGAGCTGCCGTGTGATACAAGAAGCTTCTTTAGCACTTACGCTCCGGGCCAGGTTATGTACTCTCCCCACAGTGTAATTAAAATTAAAACAACTCTACAAGGGAAGGGAAGCAAAAAGAATATAGAAACAGGGAGGGGGACAAAACATAAGAGACTCTTAAACACGGAGAACGGACAGAGGGTTGCTGGAGGGGTGGCGGGAGGGGGGATGGGCTAAATGGGGAAGGGGTGTTAAGGAATCTACTCCTGAAATCATTGTCGCACGATATGCTAACTAACTTGGATGTAAATTAAAAAAATAAAAAATAAAATAAAATAAAACGAAACGAAATGAAGTAAAATAAAATAAACAAAACCCAAAAAACAACTCTAGCCTGTAAAACATAAAACTTACACAATGCAAAAATAAAGATAACTTCTTCCTCGATCTTCTGAGTCCTCAGTGCTGGGTAAGTTCACCAAAGCTGAACTCTCCTCAGCATTTGGAGCCCTGGCTTTTCTGCTCCAAAGCACACCCTCAGCATGCCGGCAGGGCGAGTCAGCACGAGCCGCAGGTAGACTTCACCACCGCTAAAGCAAACCCAGGAACTTAACCACTCTAATGAATTCCACTTCACGAAAACATCGGGACAAAAACAGGGTTGGGTTTTTTTTTGGTAATATTATAAACCGTAACACTTACTTTGTTCAATTTTTGAAGAGCATCTTTATTTTCATCTATCGCCTGTTTTAATTGGATACACCTAAATTTTCAAAAAGAAAGGAAAAAAGTATGAATTTTTCTAATGTCAGACTAGACATTATTTCATGGAATCCATTATTTCATGGAATCATACATAAGTCTTTAAGCGGGCAAGGCGATTAGCTATTAGATGAATGATGTTAAAAAATTCACCTGTAACTGCCTTCCTACCCACCGGCTTGGGTGATACTCACGTGCTCTAAGGTACACAGGTATGACAGCCAAGGCTCAGAAAGCTTATGTGACTCTGAGCTTCGGTTTCCTATCTCTAAAATAAGGAAAGCACTGGACTTCAAACTGCTTCTTCAGCTCTGAAGTCCCATGAACTGAGGGCCTAGCCGAGAAGACATGAGTAATGGCGATAATATCCAAGTTTTACTGCCCACCAGGCACGGTGCCAGGCACTTCACAAGAGCACCACCTCCTTTGAGCCTCGTACCAGCTCTCACTCCGGTGGAAGGAAGTGAGGTTCTAAGGGGCGGCCACAGCTAGTCAGTGGTAGCGTAACACGCGAGGGCAGAGCTTAGGATTCTAGAGCCGGCCTCGTCCCACCACGGCACATTCCCCTTTTGAGCGTCCCCTGTGCAGACGGGTACGCTGTTTTGATTATTCCACAGATGGCTCATGTAATTTGGCTTAAGTCTTAGACCCAAATAAGAAGGATAAAAATGACTGAAAATGGGCTACATCTAAAAGCGAGGGTTATCGAAATTCAAATGCTTTCTCAAACAATAACCTACAAGAGCCAATATTTTTTATGTGCTTTGAGTAATTGTTTTTTTCTCACAGAAGCTAATGACATGAAATAAGCAGGAAAAAAGGGGACAAAAATCCTTTGTGAAGGAGGCAGAAACGAGAAGTGAAAATATCAAACTGCGGTTGACCCTGTTAGTTACTTACCCCATCAGGGTCTACGCTGGCGGGGTCGGTCCCACACTGACACCTAAGTGCTCAGGACCCATCATGGGTGGGGTGGGTGTGTGGCCCAGCGCTGGCCGACAACACAAGAAAGAAGTATGTTGGGCGCTGTCTCCCATTTTATCCTCCCTGGTGCAGCACGTAAAGAATCCTTCACCCTTTCTGTTTTTAGATGCTGATGCTTGGGGACTCTGTAAAGGCGAAGGGAGCCATCGCCGACTAGATGAGGATGACAGAGCACAATGAGAGCAAGAGCTGGGCCTTGAGGACCTCACGAGCCACTCATCCACAGTGGGGGAACCTACTTCCAGACTTTTTGTGCAATGAGATTGACAGTAGAGCCCCTAGTTTTAACAGGCACCCTGTTACTCAGACTAAAAGGATCCTGAGACCTAGATTCAAAAATTTCTCTTCACCACCTCCTGAAGCCCCACCAAAACTGATGAAACATTTTAAAAGGTAATAAACCCTGAATGTAGGAGAATGAGAGAGAGACCACCTGTCAACAAGACATTTCAACAAATTTCTGCTGCACGGAAAAGAGATGGAAGCATGTTCTCGGAAGAGGCCCCTAAGAGGAAAAAGATCTGCCAAGGAGAGGATGCCACGATTTGGGTCAGCAGGTAGGAAGGATCGGGGAGAGAGGGGTAATTAAAGTGCGTCTAAGGGAATGTATTATGAAGTTCTACAGATGAAGACATCCACAATGGCTGGGATTTGCTTTATATATTAATTATGTTATGTCATTTTGTATTATGTTATGTTATATTAATCAAATGATATCCATAGCATCTAAGCTATAAAGGCAACCAATCATTTTTTAATGCTTATTGGGGGGGGTGGGGGAGGGCAGCGAGAAGGGGAGGGGCAGAGAGAGAGGCAGAGGATCCGAAGTGTGTTCCGCGCTGACAGCAGAGTCTGATGTGGGGCTCAAACTCACGAACCATGAGACGGTGAGATCATAACCGGAGCTGAAGTCAGACACGTAACCCGCTGAGCCACCCAGGTGCCCCTAAAGGCAATCAGTCTTAAGACAATCTAAGGGCTTTATATTATTTAGGGAGAGAGTAAAGATACTGATTAAGTTTAGATTTAGTTAAGGCCTTTTATAAGAAGTCTGATTTTTTAAAGAGTCTGTTCACAGAAAATCTGAGCCAGCTAGCTTCCCCTCTCTCTTATCTCACCCCACTCTGCTGTCCCTCCTTACCAGAGGATTCATCTCTAAAAAACAAAATGAATGAATGGCCTGGGGAGAACTACAGCTGCCAAAGAAGTTTCCTGTACGCCAGGGTTAAAGCCCACTCTATTCTGGCACGGACACGCCTCAGCTTAACAGTTAGTTCCCAGCCCCCTGAAATTCTCTGCCCACGTACAAAGAATTTCACTCTCATTCAGGGGATAATACTGTAGGGAAGAGACCCTATACATACAATAGTAGAAGAATCCTGGACTGCCATCTAGAATAATCACACTAGTCCCTCATTTCTTAAATAAAAATGAATAACCCAAGGACCACCAGATACATTAAAGAAAACCAGCAACATGGATGGTCAAATTTAAGACTAACTGAAATTAAATAAATAAATAAGTAGTTGGGAGTCCAGAAGAACCAAAGACAAGAGAAATCCCCGGGTATAAACAAAAAGACAAAGAAATGAAAACTATTAATGGGGAGATAAGAGACCAAGAGGAATAGTCCAGAGGGTTTAATACCTCACTCAAAGGTTTTTCAGGAAGCAACAAACGGAAGTAGAAAAAAAAATCTTTTAGTAAAAGAAAATCTCTCAGAGCTTATGAGAGACAAGACGTTTCAAGTTGAAAAGACCCACTAAGTGTTTAGCAGGATAAAAAACAACACTTAAATAGGTTGTGATGAATTTCCAAAGCACCAAGGTGGAAGAGAAAAGTCCCACACAGGTCAATCATAAAGGAATATCATCATGGGGCCCCTGGGTGGCTCAGTCAGTTAAGCGTCTGACTCTTGATTTCGGCTCAGGTCATGATTTCATGGTTTGTGAGATCAAGCCCCATGTCTGATAGCACAGAGCCTGCTTGGGATTCCCTCTCTCTCTCTCTCTCTCTGCCCTTCCCCTGCACCCATGCTAGCGTGCATGCTCTCTCTGTCAAAATAAATAAATAAACATTAAAAAAATAAAGGAACTATCATCAAACTTTTCACATCGCTGAATGCAAAGAAAACCAACAATGTCCTCAAAGGTTTAAGTAGAAATGATTTTTATTTTATAACCAGACAATTAATCAAACATAAGGGCTAACTGATGTTCTCAGACATACAAATGTCAATGTGAATTTTTTTTAAATATATGAAATTTACTGTCAAATTGGTTTCCATACAACACCCAGTGCTCATCCCAAAAGGTGCCCTCCTCAATACCCATCACCCACGCTCCCCTCCCTCCCACCCCCCATCAACCCTCAGTTTGTTCTCAGTTTTTAAGAGTCTCTTATGCTTTGGCTCTCTCCTACTCTAACCTCTTTTTTTTTTCCTTCCCCTCCCCCATGGGTTCCTGTTAAGTTTCTCAGGATCCACATTAAGAGTGAAAACATATGGTATCTGTCTTTCTCTGTATGGCTTATTTCACTTAGCATCACACTCTCCAGTTCCATCCACGTTGCTACAAAGGGCCATATTTCTCAATGTGAATTTTTAAATGATTGTGACAGGGATCTCTTTACACACAAAGAAGACTATTTATAGTTACTTGGGTTTAAAAATAATTATCAGTTGGGGCACGTGGGTGGCTCAGTCAGTTAAGCCTCCGACTTCAGCTCAGGTCATGATCTAGTGGTTCATGAGTTCCAGTCCCACCTTGGGCTCTGTGCTGACAGCTCACAGCCTGGAGCCTGCTTCACATTCTATGTCTCCCTCTTTCTCTGCCCCTCCCCAACTCATGCTGTGTCTCTTTCTCAAAAATAAACATTAAAAAAAAAATTATTATTATTAGTTTATTAAAATAAAATTTAAAAACCCAGTCTTCCCTGGGACTTCAAATTCAGCCTATAAATCTTATTCTATTTTAAAATCTAGTAGGGGTGCCCAGGTGGCTCAGTTGGTAAAGCGTTTGACTTCAGCTCAGGTCATGATCTCAGGTCACAAACCCATGGCTTGTGGGTTCGAGCCCCGCATCAGGCTGTGTGCTGAGAGCTCAGAGCCTGGAGCCTGCTTCGGATTCTGTGTCCCTTTCTCGCTCTGCCCCTCCCCTGGTCGTGTTCTGTCTTTCTCTCTCTCTCAAGAATAAATAAATAAATACAAATTTTTAAAAAACATTAAAAAAAAGTAGATACTATATAAGTTTAAAAAATAAAATAAAATCTAGTAAAGCAAGTATTATCAGCTTCACTTTTTCTTTATTATTTGATTAATTCAATTTGAACTAAACAATCTTAATTAATATAGTTAATTAAATTCCCTTCAACATTTTAAAATTCATTTTATTTTGCTTTTAAGAACTTTGAATGCCTGAATTAAGTAAAACTTTTCAAATGATTCAATGAATCCTTTAATAAAATGAATTTCATGTTCTTTTGAATGTTATACACACTTCTAAATACCCAAAATATACACATTATCTTAATGACGTCCTAAAATTGAATACAAAAGTATCAATAGTCTAATTTGACCTAGTTCATCATGTCTATGTAATGTTAAACTTGATTTAATTTTCAATTCCTCCGGGGTTAAAAGAAAAAGTCAGAATAAAACAAAAAACACCCAAGAGAACAGTTTTCCCATGTCAAGGGAGTTAAGGTCATTATCCTAAGCAAGGTGGGATTCCTTAATAGAATTTTCTGACCAGGTCCCAGGAGGCTACAGGAGGCCAAGGATCTACCATAATTCTGCCTCAGTCACTATCTTGAATCTGAGCAGTTTTTATAGCTGCTGTCGCAACCTTAATCCATTACTCAGATTTAGGTTAGTTTTTCTAGATCCAAGTTATACCATGATCTAATTCTTCATTTGATTGCCTGCATCTCCACTGAGACTGCAGGGAATTTCTCTCTGACTTGAGTGAATTCTGCCTTTCTCAGTGGTCTTCAAACATTTTTACGGCCTGCCCACTTTAATGTCTTACAGCAAAGTAATGTCAGACGTATTAACAAAACCCTGTGAACAAAACCCTGTGAACCCTCACCTATATTAATAAGTATCTCATGGTATGATTGTGAAAATTAATCAAGAAAAAGGTTTTAGAGTGTGGACCACACTGCTTGGTCCGTACAGAGTACAGAATAAATGTAAGTTGCTGCTTTTTAATAAGTGTAATTCTCTATTTAATCTTACCATTCCAATATCTACACCTGGGAGATACAGATACTTGCAAGAAATATTTTTAAATACGTTTTGGAAAATTTCATTAGTTATGACCCCAGTATTATTTCCCATTATTATTTTGACTTTTGAGACACTGTACAATAAAGGAGTGAAAGAACACATCAAACAATTTCTATGCTATAAATCCTGCCCAGTGAAATGTAAGTGTGGTTTCTGGAAAGCTTATATAATTTAGTGGGTTTTACCTTTGGTAAATATCTCGCCTTTTACTGGCTTCTAGAGCTTCTTTCAACTGACTCTCAGAAAGCAAGCCATCAACCTACAATAAACAGAGACTGTTAGATTATATTGCTAAATACCGTATGACCTCAGGAAATAAAATTTTAATTCTTTGTTCCCAAGATCTCACAATGAACACTTTTAAACATATAATGAAGTTGAAAAAATTTCACAGTGACTCCCCATATACCCCTACCTAGATTCTACCATTAATATTTTACTATACCTTTTGATCAATCCATCTAATTTTTTAATGTATTTGAAAGCAAATTGCAGTCATGAATACACTACCTCATAAATGATGTACCACAGGCATCGCTAACTAGAGTTCAAGGTTTGGTATAAAACTTACATATAAAATCTTAAATATACATTTGCTGAGTTTTGGCAAATGCATACACTCAGGTAACTCTAACCCCTATCAATACACAGAAAATTACCATTACCCCAGAAAGTTCTCAGAAGGATGTATTCTCTTGTGTCACCCTTTCACACAGCGTGTTTTTGAGATACTGCCATATTGTATCATTAGTTTATTCCTTTGTTGCTCAATAGTATTGTATGACTATGCCACAAGTTTGCTTATCCTCATTCTTCTACCTTACACCTTGACTTAGTATTTTCTCAACACCTTGTGTACCTTTGCCAATGTACCCACAAAAGAGGCACAGATTTCTTTCGGGTTCTTTTCTAAAGATGACGCGGGGAAGGCAAAGTGGATGCAAGAAGAGAACTTCAAATTCACTAGCTTCTTCTCTCCTCCTCCTATTTTGCATCTGAGTGTTAGTTACGAAATGCATAGCTGGTGACAGAGTCAGTGCTAACAGGCGTGACCCAGATGGGCTCTTGATTACTTGTCCATGGACATCAAGTTGGAAATCTGTTCATGTTTTGCTTCAGGTGTCCTCTGTGGAGACAGATCTTCCCTATCAAAGAGTCCTTCCCAGACACTCGGGCTATCAGAAGATTCCTGAGCTAAGTCTTCTCTAGGGTCACTAATCTTTGTAATTGTTTTGTTTGTAATTTGTCTTTGTTTTAGTAATAATTTTTTGTAATCTACTTCTGAAACTTTCCTGGTTCTCCCAAGACCTCACTAAATTTAAAATCAGATACAGAAACATAGTAAGCATCTAGCCAGGGCTCAGTTTAAGTCAAAGCCTCATCAAGTTTTATTTCCACCAGAAGAGCATGTTGCTTTTATTGTACGACTGTAAGTCCAAAAGTCACTTATATCCATCAAATCTTTTGTCCTTTTTTAAATTTGTATTTTTTAAAGCTCATTTATTTATTTCGAGAGAGCAAGAGCAGGGGTGGGGCAGAGACAGAAGAAGAGAGAATCCCAAGCAGGCTTCGCACTGTCAGCGCAGAACCCCATGTGGGGCTTGATCTCACGAAGTGTGAGATCATGACCTGAGCCCAAAACCAAGAGTCAGATGGTTAACCAACTGAGCCACCCAGGCACCCCTCTTTTGTACTTTTTAAATGGGAGTCCACAACTGGACCAAATATGAGCACTCAGTAAATCTCTTATCTGTCAAAGATTAGAAAATAATTATATTCAGTAACAGATCAAATGAAAAAAAAGTAAAATTATCAAAGCAAAATAAGAATTTTAGAAAATAACAAACCATTAATTACTACTTACTTTTTTTCTTATTTTTTAAAGTTATGCACATTTGGTGTAAAAATTATGAAAATATCAAAAAGTATGAAGAGAAACAAAGGGGAGGGGCAGAAAGAGAGAGAGAATCCCAAGCAGGCTCTGCACTGTCAGCTCAGAGCCCTATGTGAGGCTTGAACTCACAAACCATGAGATCATGACCTGAGCGGAAATCAAGAGTAGGACGCTTAACTGACTGAGCCACCCAGATGGCCCTTCTTCAATCGTTTTTGTATATGTATTATACTTAAAATAATTTTACTGAAATACTGTATATTCAATTTTATATTTGATATTTTTTCTAACTTGACATTTTATCACAAATATTCTAACACACTAAAATCTTTTAACAAAATTTTAATCATACTATTTTATCCCATCATAAGTTATTTACCCATTCCCCTATTACTGATCATTTAAGTGATATGCAGTCTAAGGAACACCGTGATGGATACTTTTATACATCAATTTCTGTCCCAATCTTTTTATTATTATGTATGGCAAATCCCTGGAAATGTAATTTCCCAGCCTAGGAGCATGAATATTTGCCACATCTTGTCAAATTGCTTTCCAGAAATGTTGTACTTTATACTCTAGAGCAGTGTATATAAGTGCCTGTTTCATCACACCCTCCCCAGTACTGACTATCGTGATTTTTTAAAAATGTTTGATATTTTATTTACAGTTATGTTATTTTTTAAGTTAACTTCTCTCATGTTTATGGCTTCCCTGTATTTCTTCTTCAGTTCATGTCCTTCACTCATTTGTCGGAACCTAATATTTTCCTTACATATTAGGTCTATTCTTTAACATCTATTTCGTTTGGAGTTCATGTGACGCAAAAACTGCTTCCATCCACTGGAAAAAGGCTCAAAGGTAAGGAGGCATGGAGAGTGGAGGAAAGCGATGGGCGCAGAGATAGTTGGAAATGGTTATTGTTAAGTTTAACTTTGGAAGCGAGGTTGGTTAAGGGAGTTACTATGTTGGAGAGTGGTTAAGGGAGTTATCAGGCTGGAGACTGAGATGTGAGGGGCAGGGGTAAGGCGCTTAGTCGATGGTCAAGATTTTCGGGAGGTTCAGCTTCCGGGGGTTGGACTAGGAGCAAGAGGGGTTAGAATCGGGGTTTCGCTTCAGGATGTTGGGGTGGAGGAGGGAGCGCTACAACTCGGGAAAGTAAGTGGGTTGGGGTAGGCTGCCAGGATTAAGGTACACCCCAGATCTCGCCCGCCACTAGAACCCAGGCTGCCTCGTGGTGCCCAGGCCCCCGGCTGGACAGCCAGACGCTACCTGTAGCTTCAGTTCCTGAGTGCGGCGCTGCAGGGCCTGCAGAGGATTACGCGGCCGCCTAGCCAGCATCTCCCTCGCCTCTGCTCCGGGCGCCCTCCCGGTCGCCAGGGAAACCACGGCGGCGGGTGGGCCGGTGACGCAATCACGGCGCGCCCGCCTCTCAGCCCTGGAACCCGCAGGCGAGTGGAGGAGGGAGGTGGAGGTCGTGCCCTGTCGCAGTAGCCACCCCTCCGCGCCGCAGGTCCTGGGCTCTCAGGTCAGGCCCAGTGCCCAGTAGTTCTCTTTTGCCGGCCAGTTCCACAGGACGTGGGTGGAGGTGGGGGAGAATGCTCCACGGCGTCGGAAACTACATGTCCCACAATACCTCAGTGTTACCACGCCAATGCTGTTGGGGGTGTCGGTGTAACGGCATTTGTTCTCTCATAACCAGTTTTGCTGAACTAATCTTAAGGCATAATTTAAGCGTCATAAACTCTTAAATTAACAGCAAGGGTAGCTTTCCTATGTGGCCTACACTGTCACATCAAAGGACAGGTTTTATATTCTTCGCCGTTTGGGGCGTTGCTGGTTTCATTTCACTTTAGTGTTGCACGTTATCACGTTGTCCATCCTGAGTTCTGTGAGGATGGTGATTTTGTCTGTCCTACAGCAGGTACGCGAGCGAATATTATGATCTCCATTTTACTCTTCCTCTCAGAGAGATTGTAATAACATTCCCCAGATGGTTCTGAATCCTTTAAGTCCAGTTCCCAAACTTTGCACTAACTACACCGAGTACAAATGATGACATGAGCTCACTTTGCAAAGGATGAACGTCACTAATATAAATGAATGCTCTTCTGTACGACGAACAAGTTGATTCCACAGGTCCAGCTACTATGCTACTTATTTGTGTACTTTTTTCTTCAAATATACCTAGAGAGAAATGACAAGTGCCCACCTCACTGAATTTTCACATTGAACCCACCTTCATGTAACATCACCCATATAAGGATGCAGAACATTACCAGAACCCTAGGTAGTTCTCCCTTCCTAATCCCTACCCACCTCCACTGCCTATGTCCAAAGTAAACACTATACTAACTTGTAACAAAAACTTGTTTTGCCTCTTTTGAACTGTCCAGTGTAATCATGCATTGTATACTGGCATCCTGGTGGGCTTTTTTCACTCAACATGTTATTTGTGAGATGCATCTGTATCATCATGTGTAGTTGTAATTTGTTCAGTTCTTTTGCTCTCTGGTATTTTATTGTGTGATACTCTTAATATACTCATTCATTCCACTGTGGCTGGACATGTGGGTAGTTTCCAGTTTAGGGCTATTATAAACAATGCTGTTACATACATATATACATAGTACAAACAAGTATACAGTGCTGGGCCACAGGGCATGCTTTATGTTCAGCTTTAGTAGATACTGCCTATTTTCCCAAAGTTGTACTAATTTACTCCGTACCTATATGAGTTGTTGTTCTTCATATCTTGACAATAATTTGGTATGATCTGCTTTTTTGTAGCTCATGTCTTTAGTTTGAGTTAACTTCTGCATTATGGCTCATGATACTTAAAAATTCACATAAATAGCCCAACGTAGTATCTTCATTAAAAAGATTTGTAACAGTTGGGAATGCAAGCTGGTGCAGCCACTCTGGAAAACAGTATGGAGGTTCCTCAAAAAACTAAAAATGGAACTACCCTACGACCCAGCGATTGCACTACTAGGCATTTACCCACGGGATACAGGTGTGCTGTTTCGCAGGGACACATGCACCCCCGTGTTTATAGCAGCACTATCGACAATAGCCAAAGTATGGAAAGAGCCCAAATGTCCATTGATGGATGAATGGATAAAGAAGTTGTGGTACACACACACACACACACACACACACACACACACACACACAATGGAGTATTACTCAGCAATCAAAAAGAATGACATCTCGGGGCGCCTGGGTGGCTCAGTCGGTTGAGCATCCGACTTCAGCTCGGGTCATGATCTCACAGCTGGTGAGTTCGAGCCCCGCGTCGGGCTCTGTGCTGACAGCTCAGATCCTGGAACCTGCTTCGGATTCTGTGTCTCCCTCTCTCTTTGCCCCTAACCCACTCGCATTCTCTGTCTCTCTCAAAAATAAATAAACATTAAAAAAAAAAAAAAGAATGAAATCTTGCCATGGAACTGGCAGGTATCATGCTAAGTGAAATGAGTCAGTCAGAGAAAAAAATCATATGATTCACACCTATGAGGACTTTAAGAGACAAAACAGATGAACATAAGGGAAGGGAAACAAAAATAATATAAAAACAGGGAGGGGGACAACACAGAAGAGACTCATAAATATGGAGAACAAACTGAGGGTTACGGGAGGGGTTGTGGGAGGGGGGATGGGCTAAATGGGGAAGGGGCACTAGGGAATCTACTCCTGAAATCATTGTTGCACTATATGCTAACTGATTTGGATGTAAATTAAAAAAAATAAAAAATAAAATTAAAAAAAAAGATTCGTAACAGTGCTCACGTGGGCAGCTCGTACACTAAAACTGAAACCGTAAGGAGATTAGTATGGCCTCTGTGCAAGGATGACAGGCAAATTCCTGAAGCGTTCTATATTTAAAAACATTTTTTTTTAATGTTTATTTATTTTTGAGAGAGAGAGTGAGAGACTAAGCACAAGCAGGGGAGGGGCAGAGAGAGGGAGGTATAGAATCCGAAGCAGGCTCCAGGATCTGAGCTGTCAGCACAGGGCCAGACGCAGGGCTCAAACCCGAGAACTGTGAGATCAGGACCTGAGCCAAAGTTAGACGCTTAACCAACTGAGCCACCCAGGTGCCCCCTGAAGCGTTCTGTGTGAAAACAAACGAACAAAAAAACAGGTTTATCACAACAAATGAGAAAGGAGTGCTATTGTAAGAGGTAAGCAAAATCCATCATTTATGAAATCCTTATTTAAATATGTATGTATAAATTAGAAAAAAATATTGTAGATCAGATCTATAAGGATTTCCATATTTTAAATGGAAAAGTTACAGTCATGAATATGGTATAATTCTATGTTGGTAAAAATAAACAAATAAACCCCCTACATGTGTGTATATGTATGAGCGATGAGGAAGGATGCAAAAAAGCTGATTACTCTTATTCATCTCAAGTGAAAGATGACTGATTTTATCCATTTTGTACTATATTCAGAGTTATAACCATTTATTCCTTTAAGTCCTGGATCAGCATCATCAACATCATCTAGGAGCTTGTTAGAAATGCATATTCTCAAAAAAGAAAAAATGCATGTTCTCAGGCCCCATCACAGACCTACAGAATCAGAACCTATGTTTTAATAATACCTCAGTGTTTCATGTGCACTTTCAACGTTGAGAAATAGTATTTTTTTTTAATGTTTTATTTATTTTTGAGACAGAGAGAGACAGAGCATGAATGGGGGAGGGGCAGAGAGAGAGGGAGACACAGAATCGGAAGCAGGCTCCAGGCTCTGAGCCATCAGCCCAGAGCCCGACACAGGGCTCGAACTCACGGACCGCAAGATCGTGACCTGAGCCGAAGTCGGCCGCTTAACCAACTGAGCCACCCAGGCGCCCCAAGAGAAATACTATTTCAATAGTATTTAGTGTGCTATAAGGGATGAGAGTACTCAGCTGCCTTCTTTTTCATAAATTTACGTTTCTTTTGATTTGTGATGCTCAGCATAGTCACATTAACAGTCTTTGCTTCTCTCTTGCCATCATGAAAACCAAAGTAACCTAAAACACGAAAGGTTGGTAGTAAGGTTGCCAAAACCAAAGCAAAGCATGATGACTATTTCTCCTGAGAACAAGCCATTTTGTAAAACTCACTATGATTTTCTTCCAACTCTGTTAAAATGAATATTAACTTTGTATTGCTACCTTACAGGAGACACTGAAAACGTATTCAATGGCTTTTGAGAGGCTCATTATGTACAGTTAGCAGAACTAAGTAGTTAGGGATCCGCTAATGAGAGATTACAGCAGAGGACAGAGAAAGTTGCCTACTTCAGGACCGTAAGACAATCCACCTCAAATAAAAGTGTCAAATATTTATGAGCACCTTGGTGCAAAGCACTGGTTAGACCTGTGGTACAAGATGTTTAAGGCACTGGCCTCAAAGAGCTTATGAGCTAGGGTGGTGGACTAGAATCATGAAGCTGTACCAACTACCAAAGATTGTCACGGAAGTGCCACCTGGCATGCAGAATTTCCTGCCAAGTGAACCGTACACATGGGATTTGAGTTCTCGAGTAAGATTACCAGTGAAAACACCCACTACACACTTGAAAGGGTGAAGCTGGAAATAAAAGGATCAGGTAGGATAGAAATACCTTAGAGAGGGTTCTGCTTGGATGTGTCCATTAAGCCTGGGGACTGGCTTGGAAATCAAAGGGAAAGGATAGAGCAGAGGCCCAAGGATTGAAGTTTCAGGAACTTAAAGCAGTAGTAAAAGTTTGGGAACGTGGGTAATTTTATGTTATTAGGGAAGTATGGCAAGAATAATTTCCAGGGAGAAACTGGCATTATCAAATACTCTGGAGGTGAAAATTAAAAATTCATAAATGGCCGTTCGATAACAATGGCTCTGGAGCATGCAGAGGGCAGACTCCAGGAATTTAATGGGCAGAGCATTTAGGAAGTGATAGTAGGCCATTTTTTCTAATTAGCAAATGATGGGGGCAACCAAAGATTTTTTTTCCAAAGTCAAGATCTGTGCAGGTTTATAAAAAGAATTTGGAAAGCAGGGAGAGACTGCAGGTGCTAGAAGTACACTGTGTCCTAGAGAACAAGGAAGGGGGCTGAGAGATGCAGAATTCAACGGAGGCCAAAGAGGAGTCAGCCTTGGAAGGGATGTGTGCATCTTCTCTTGTGAGAAAGGAAAAGCCAATGAGATAAAGCCTCCAAACCAGTGGTTTTGAACCACTGCTGGGCATCACAATCACTTGGCGAGCTTTAAAGAGCCCAATGCTCAGGCATACCCCAAACTACATAAATGGAAATCTGTGGCATGCTGAAATTTTTAAGGCTCTCTAGATGATTATATTGTGCAGCCCTTTTGAAAACCACTGCCCTTCAACAGAGCTATTGAGAGGAAGAACAATGAGGGAATTCTATCCTAATGGCCTCTATCTTCTCATATGGTTGAGAAGCAAACTGCAGGCCAGATGGGATAAGCTCTAAGAACCAACATTTTAGTCTTTGTGTTCACAGAAGGAAAATAAGTTGGAAGTAATAAAGCATGATGGCTCCAGTAAAATGGAACAAAAAAATAAAAAATAAAAGCTTTGTGTGGAAACTTGTTTGAATTTTCTTATGTTAATGTGCTGAGACACAAAATTAATCTTTGTAAGAATGAGCAAGGACAGTGTTACAGAAAACACCTCTTGCAAATTAAAAATAGACAAGGCCTTAGTCACTCTTGATTTTTAGATAACAGTTGGAATTTATCACTAAGCTCTAGTCAAGAGGGGGTTTCCTTTAATGTATATAACATAGTAACACATAAATGAAGTGTTTACCAATAAAAATTGGAGTATGTTGTCACTCTCATAAGTGCAAAAGTCTTACATACATCATCCTTAACTCAGTTATTTTTACACAGTCCCTTGCTTTACTGCACAGGTCCATTAACAGTTGGGCGAAAGGACTCCTAATGGTCCCTGGGCCAACTCTCGATACTCCTTTTCCTTGTGATAAAAGATTCAAAGAGGTTTAAGAATTTTTTTTATTTTGAAAATAAAATTGACTCATAAAGTGCAACGAGAAATTAGATCTGTCCAGTGTTCTGTATCCATCTTCGACAAACTGCTGGAAACAGAAGAGAAAAACAATTAGAAATATATAATCGTTAACTTAAAATTATTGTCTTGTGGAGTTAAACTATGAACTATAAGATCTGATGTTACAGATAAGAAAATTTGCATAGCTCTGATGAAAAAGCTACCACTAGATGCAAGGCTCCTAACTTCCAGGCCAGTGCTCTTTCCACTTTACCAGGCTAAGAACCAAAGAATTCAGACTGGAGATTACAAAACATGAATGCAAAGATATACCAAGATCTACCAAGGATACTATTGAAAAGAATGACATGGGGGAAAGGAGGTGGCCGGCATACCCCCACGATCCGTTTTCTTTTTTCCTTTCCTTCTTTCCAGTAGCTTACTTTCCAGAAGTTTAATGTCAAGGTGCAACGATACTGCACGTGGTAAGGCATGCCCACTAAAGGCACGCAGTGAACTGAACTACGACACCACAGTGTACGTTTTTTGGGGGAAAAGAAAACCTCCTCTCTCTGGTGTCTGTGGGAGAGAGTCACCTCCTATATGGTATCCACAGGCGCTCCTGCCCCATGATATCCGCCCGTCCCCGACATCTCCGCTTAGTCTCCGTACCGTCAGTACCGCTCACCGACTCCATCAAGAGCAAGGCGCTGCAGAGTGTGTACGGAGACCGCAGGTCACGTGTCGGAGCCCCGCCGGAGGCCCCGCCAGCGCAAGGCGAGGTGGGCGCGCGGGCGCGCGCGGGGTCTCAGGCCAAGTCCAGCTTCTTCTGAGTCACCGCCAGCTTGTCCTGCAGCCTCCGCTTCCTCCAGTCCAGGTAGCGCCTCCGCAGCCGGTTCGCCTGCCAGCCCACGAGCACTCCAGACGCGAAGGCCACCAGCACAGACAACTGCAGCGTCCGCTCGGACACGTTCGCCATGGCAGCCGGCGGCGTGCAGCCTGACCTACGGCGCGGCGGCGGGGTCAAACGGGCGGAGCGCAGGGTGGTGCGTGCGCAGCGCGCCCTGCGGCGCCTTCGCTCAGAACTCACGACTTCTGGATCGCCTTCTCTAGTTTGGCCGGCCTGTGGGTGTCCCCTCCTTCCCTCCTCGGGCCCTCTACAGTAGTTATTGTTTGGCGTTAGTCAGATAAGTCAGATATTGTCTTGCCTTATTAGCTAACTTTGATGGTGTGTCTTTCCAAACTTATTGTAAGCCCAACACCTCTTTGTATTTTCTCTAGGCGGGGGAATGCGAGCCGCATATGTAACACTCCATTAACTGGTAACGCATTAAAAAAAAAAAAAAAGAAAAAGAGATGAAAATTATTTTAATAATATGATTTGTTTAGCCCAATATATACAGGATGTTATCATTTCAACCTGTAATCAACATAAAAATTATTAATGAGATATTTTTTGTACTCAGTTTTTGAAATTTGATGTAGATGTTGTAATTAACAGCGCATCTCAATTTGAACGCTAAAGTTTCAGGGGAAATACTTAGTATCCAGATTTCATAAAAGTTAGTTGAAAAAGATATATATACTCAGGTTGTTCCAAAGACACATAAAAATTTCTCCAATAACTGAGTTGAGTATCAGTTTTTAAATTTAATTAAAAATTTAAAAAAATGTTTATTTATTTTTGAGAGACGGTGAGCACAAGCTGTGGAAGGATAGAGGGAGAGAGGGAGACACAGAATCTGAAGCAGGCTCCAGGCTCTGAGCTTTTAGCACAGAGCCCATAGTGGAGCTCAAACCCATAAACTATGAGATCATGACCTGAGCCGAAGTCGGATGCTTAACTGACTGAGCCACCCAGAGGCCCCTAAATTCATTAAAGTTTTAAAGAAGTTCAAAGTTCACTTCTTCTGTCACACTAGTCACATATGTATTGGACAGCGAGTTCTAGAGGGCCCTGCTATGCCAGAACTAGTAGTGGGTCAGAATTGCTGGCATGGTGAAAAAATTCTAATGATAGAAGTCATTCTGGTGGACAGACCCTAAGGTGACCCCCAATGCCTTTGTGTAATTTCTTCTCAAGTGTGGGACCTGTGACTTGCTTCTACCTAACAGAATAAAGCAAAGGTGCTGGGATGTCACTCCTGGGATTCCTTTATGGTGTATAACACTTCTTTTTAACAGACTGATGACTCTCCTTACCAGCTTGATGATGAATGTGAACATGTGGAAGAAGCTCATATAGCAAAGGACTGCAGGTGGCCTCTAGGAACATCAGGATGCCCCCAGCCCACAGCTGGCAAAAAGATGGAGCCTTCAGTTCTACAGCCCAAGGAAATTAACTGCCCTGTCAACCTGAATAAGCTTGGAAGCAGGATCTTCCCCGGTTCCACCCCCAAAGTAAGAACACAGCCTGGCTGACATCTTGATTGTAGACTTTCGAGAACCCAACAGAGGACCCATGTGGCTGGGCTCCTAACCCATGGAAAGTTGATATTATAAATGTGTATTGTTTTAAGTCGCTAGGTTTGTGGTAATTTGTTACACAGCAATAGAAAACTAATGCGGTCAGGAAAGGGAGACCAGCCCGTGGAGCCTGAACTCGTTAGATTGGGGCCGGACTGACCTCACATCTCTATTGATAACCAGCAAGTGGACTTTCATACCCGAGGCAGAACACATCTTGGCAGAGAGATGTTAAAGACAGTATCGGGTCCAATGTGAACTCACATCTGCCGTGCTTAATGTTCATTTATTTGGCAAATATGTATGGAATGCTGCAGGAGGCATTGGGAATGTGGAAGTGGCTACAGCACGACTTCCCTCAGCTTAGTGCAGGGTGAAAGATGGGGAAAAAATTAAGACACATTATGATGAATTGGAATATTTAGTAAGTATGTAGCTGAGACTTAAAAAAAGAAAACCCTCAGAAAGACTCTTTCTCGTTATAGTCCATCCAATCTGTCAACCAGTTCTGTTGGTCACATTTTCAAAATATGGGCAGAATTCAACCACTTCTCACCACGTCTCCCTTCACTGCTACCATTTGTTTCAAGCTGCCGTCATCTCCTACCTGAGTTACTGCAATAGCCCTCATCAGGTTTCTGTGCTTCTGTCGCTTTCCACCACATTCTATTCTCAGTGAAACAGCCAGAGCGAACCTTGGAGATCAGAAGTCGGATCATCTCCCTCTTCTGCTCAAACCGTGCAGTGGCCAAAGCCCTGGCAGTGGTCCCCAGAGCTGTCTGCATGATCAGTTCCTCCCCATCCCTTCCCCATCACCCGTGTGCTCATGGTTTCTTGTGCTCGCCTGGCATACTCCTACCTAAGAATATTCGCATGGGCAGTCCCCCTGCCTGACACGCTCTTCTCCCAGATGCCTGCATAACTAACTTCCTCACCCCTTTTAGGTTCTTGTCAACTGCCACCTTCTCAACAAGGCCTATGTGACTATTTAAAAAATCACAATCCAAATCCCCCCCACTGCCCCGGCCCTCCTGATCTCCTTTTCCCCACTCTATTCTCCACCTCCACAGTATTTATAGCCTTCCACCTACTGTAGGATTTATACTATCCATTTGTATTTAGTATACTTATTGTTTATTGCCTGTCTCCAGCTACAGTGTAAGCTATTCAAGGGGAAGGATTTTTGTCTCAGTTGTATACTGGTGGATCTCAAGTGCCCGCAGTAGGGGCTGGCACCTAACAGTCAGTAAATATTTGGAGTGGATGACAGCAGGGAGTGGTCAGGGAAGTCTTATGGGTGTGTGGCTGAACTGAATCTTGAAAGATGAGTAGGAAAATCAGGAGAAATGAAATTTCTCTGGATCGCAGTTTTCTCATTGTAAAATAGTTTGGTGTGATTCGGTAGCTCTAAGATATTTTTAAACCAAGTTTTGGCAGCCTGAAGTTGTGTACTTGGGCCACTGGTATTATTGCAAATTTGAACCTCGCTTGGAATTCTTACCTCATCCCTGAGTGGCCTGTGGGCTAAAAATAAACCAGATCATGTGCACATGTATGCTGCAGCAGGCCTTGAATATGGGAAAACCTTAGGTGGATAGAGCTGGGAGAGACAGTAGAAATGCCCTTAATTTTGCAGGAGGAAACGCTGGCCAGACGGGAGAATAGAACTGCTGGGAAGAAGGCAGGGGTGTAAGGCTTTAAATCCCTCTTAAAGAGTCAGTGTGTCCCTGGCTTGAGACTGTATTTTTCCCCCAGGGTGCATTATTTCAATGGGGCATTTTTGTAGACTTGATTATGGTCAACCAGCTTTGAGGTGATGATTACATTTGGATTCACAGGTGGAATGGTCAAGTGTAATGAGTTAATTGATTACATGACTTTTTTTTTTTAAGGTTGTTTATTTATTATTTATTTGTTTGTTTGTTCGTTTAAGAGCGGACACAAGCAGAGGAGTGGGGAAGAATCTGAGGCAGGCTCCACACTGTCAGCACAGAGCCTGATGCAGGGTTCGATCTCACAACTGTGAGATCATGACCTGAGCTGAAATCAAGAGTCAGACGCTTAACCAACTGAACCACCCAGGTACCCCTGTGTGAGTGTCTTTTGAATGATACATTAACTGCCATTGTTGAGTTTGCTGTTTGAAGTGCTTGGCAAGGGAAAAGATTTTGTCATTTACAGTATTAGACCTTTATTGCTTATAAATTTATTTAAAGTATATAAATGGAATTGATTTCCTCTGCAACTCTAGGACCCTACGCAACAAAGCAGTCATTTTATACCCTAAAGCCTCCATAAAGGGTGGAACTTTGCCATGATTAACATGGCGCATTCATATCAGTAGGTCCTTGAGTTCTGGGCCCGTGGAACTCAGGCTGGGCCTGTTTCCCTGAGCCACAAGCACACAGCCCTCTGTGTCAGTTTAAACTTTTTTTTTTATTATTATTTATTTTTGAGACAGAGACAGAGGGTGAGTGGGGGAGGGGCAGAGAGAAAGGGGGACACAGAATCTGAAGCAGGCTCCAGGCTCTGAGATGTCAGCACAGAGCTTGATGTGGGGCTCGAACTCACAAACCGCGAGATCATGACCTGAGCTGAAGTCAGATGCTTAACCGACTAAGCCACCCATGCGCCCCAACCCCGTATGTCAGTTTTAACTGCCGGATCCTTTGTGTCCCATTCTCTTCCCTTGAGTTTTGGGAAGTGGGAAGAAAAATTCTTCCTGCCTCCACCAGTATATATTCTAAGAGCCTGGGACTTAGGGGAGGTAGGCATGCAAAATAAATACACCAGATTGTGTGATTGTCAAGTGTGAATCATTTCCTCCCTGGTGCGTAAGCAAGAGTGAAAGCGATGCCACGGCAAAGGCTGAGCCTTGATCCTTGTCTTTGGCAGGAGCTATAATGAGCTTCTTCAAGTCTGCCTCGGTGGTTTCTAATTCTGGAGACGTGCACAGTAGAATGGTCTCCCACAGTCCTTTCAGAAAGAACAGGAAAAACCTTCTGTATTCTTCTTCTGTAAAGAAGACACCAGCCTATCTCCTCATAATTCTGAGGTAAAATGGTCACCTATAATTCACTCATTATTCCACTAAGTATTTGCTCAGTGCATACCACATGCCAGATATTTATTGCTGCATATTCCATGCTGAGCCAATGTCAAGGACCTACTGTCTAGGAGGAAGAATGACAACAATCAAATCTTCACACAAATAAATATAGCCTTACAAACACTGACGAGTGCTTAGATGAAAAAGTACTGTGCACCATGCTTACGGGAACACATTAGAGCCTAACTGGGTTTGGGAGGATGGGAGTTGTCAAGAAAGGTTTCCTATGGGCTTTGCAGTTAGGACCTGACGTGAGACACACAAGTAGGAATGGGAGGGAGAGTTCTTCTCTTGACCAGGAGGATGCACTCGTGAGTGTTTGAGGCTGCAAAAAGCTGACTCAGTGGGAACTGGAGGGGCAGGAGTGGAAGAGAGGGGGGAAAAGTAGATAGGACTTGCAGGCCATGTCAAGGGCTTTGGACTTTACTGAGAGGGAAGTAGACCACCATTTTTGTGAGCAGGGGAGTTACAGGGTTCTGTTTGCATATTAATAAAAGTAATCTGATTTCTGTTGGAGAATGGATTGGAAAGTGCCATGGATGGACGTAGGGAAACTGGTTAGGAAACTATTCCAGTAGTGTAGACAAGAGACAGTGGCAGTATAGTGTATAGGAGTGGATGTTAGGCATACTTGAGGTTGACACTTTTTTCTTGCAGTACTTTAGAGATGTTCCATTGTCGGTACTGTAATAGCATTGTATGGGGACCATTGGTAGCCATACTTGTGGGGAGCACAGCATAACAAATACACTAGTCAACTCACTATGTCGTACACCTGAAGCTAGTGTACCATTGCATGTCAACTTCATTAAAAAAAAATGAAAAACAAAATGAATGGGGCACCTGGGTGGGTGACTCAGTCGGTTGAGCCTCAGACTCTTGATTTCGGCTCAGGTCATGATCTCACAGTCGTGAGATCAAGCCTCACGTTGGGCTCTGTGCTGAGCGGGGAGCCTGCTTAAATTCTCTCTCACCCTCTCCCTTTGCCCGGTCCTGCTTGCACACACGTGCACTCACTCAAAAAAAAAAAAAAGAGAAGAAGAAAAAAGATGTTCCATTGCCTTCTGGCTTGCTTAATTTTGGAAACAAAGTCTTTATCTGTATATAATGAGTCTTTTTTCCCCTCTGGCTGCTTTTAAGACTATCAAGAAGTTTTAGCAATTCAGTTATGATGTATTTTGTATAGTTTTAAAAAGTTTATTCTGTTTGGAATGTGTTGAGTCTCTTGAATCTGTGGGATTAATAGTTTTCACCAAATTTAGAAAACTTTTGGCCATTTTTTCTTCAAATAGTCTTATGCCTCCTTTTTTTCTTGGGACACACAGAGTTCAGGGATTGGTGGATTTTCAAAAGCAGTAATGTTTAAGGATTTTTTTTTTTTAACTTTTAACTGTGAAAGCAAGTGATTCTTGATGACTGGCTAACTTGCAGATGTTTTTCCATTGAAAGGAGGCTCTTGCCAATTGGCTGTTTTTTCAGAAGTGTAACTGCTGGGATGAAGTTGTTATGGGTTGATCAGGATGAATTTAAAGCTGGTTATAGTAGTTATTCATTGTTGTGGTCAGATAATTTTTTTGTAGGAGGATAGCAATTTTTTTCCCTCAGTCTCTCTTTTTAATCTTCCATCCGGTAGAATTGCAGGAAATACCCTAGGAATTAAGCAGAGTTCTACCAGTGTTATTGATTCTTCTTGAAGATGAGGTTTCATTTCCAGAAGTCTGATGATCAGTTGAGTATCAATCAACATGTTTTCATCTCGTTTTGTCTTTGATTGATGTGCATTTGCGATTCTGGACAACAGACATTGAACAACTATGAGACAAACAAGAATAATTAAGAATATTATAAGATGGGACTGGAAAGCACATAGAAACCATGACCCAGTATTTCTCAGGCCTAAAGACAAATCCAACAACTTCCTGAGTCTACCTTGAGTAGTCAGGTTGCCTTTTTCCTTCAGTTAGGTGATGGATTGTTCCATCCCACCTCTGGAACAAAATCTAGGTAAAGATGGAGTATTAGTAATAGTGCGAACTCCAAGGTTATTCTATTATCCATAACTAACTACTTGAGCTCTAAGGGCTGGACTCATTAATTGTGTCAGCCAAAGCGAGGTTCTAATTGTTGATGGTCACCTCAAGTTGGCCAAATTTTATAGGCAGGATCACAATCCCTAGGAGGCTATTTACAAAATATTATTTATACCTCCAGGAAAAATAATAAATTGCTACTTTAGAGTGTTACAACAAAGAATAGCACTTGAGGAGGAAAAGGTAACAGTATTTCATAATTAGTTAATTAAATAGCAGAAAAATAATAGATGATCTCAGTTGGAAGTAAGCACTGTCCTGCATGTGGTACCATCAGATTTTACAGTTCCAGTATGAGATCTGGAGATGTGTCTGTTGGGTTAGCTAAGGCTGAATTTGCTCTGAGACAAATGGGATATGCCTTAACTACTGGGTCAAAAGACAGGTTAATAATAGACCATGGATCTTTGATACGCGCCGTGTGTTAACAGCTTTAGATGTCAGCTCACCTTTCCTTTCATGTACATATGAAAAGAAAGCTTTATGGTAATCTGGGAGATGCAGTTCAGGTGACTGTAGATGAAAGTTGTGAGACCACAGCAAGTCTTTTCCATCTCTGCTTTTTCCATTCCATGAAGGAGATTCTAAAGGGTTTGATTTAGGCAAATGGTATCAAGTCCTTGCTGTTTCAGAAAAGTTTGGAACGCATTGCACATGATACCCAGTTAGTCTCAGAAATCCTTCTTACTGTCTTCTGGTGGTTGGTTGTGGGTAATTTTGATGAATTTGCGATCTTTTCTTAGATACTGTCCTTCCGTCAGCTGATGTGTCTTGGCACGTCAGTGGGCAGATACTTAAAGTGAGTCTTAGAGTCATCACATCAGGGGACCTCAGAAGAGCTCATTTACATATAGGGTCAGAGCGATCACCTAGGGAATAGCATCTCCTTTGAGTCTTGGTTTAACTGTGATGAGGCGTCAGTGGATTCCTGGGTCCAAGTGAATTATTAATTTTCCTGGGTGAAAGCAAATAATGTTGACTATTTTACTCCCTTGAGACACTGAACAAAGACAAGTACAAATCTATTACAGTGAGGAGAGGATGATGTTTAGGTTAGGCATTATTAGGAAGTAAGGTATAACTATTTTTCTAATTGCACGCAGATCTCAAACAAATCTATATTCTCGACCACTGGGTATTTTAACAGTGAAGTAGATGTATTACATGAACTGGTACAAGGCAGAATTAGTTGGTTACTGTAATGCCCACCAGCGGCTGGTCTTAGGTTTCACGAGGCAATCATATTCAGTACCTGGAATAGCCCACGCGTGGCGCTGGGTTCACTGAGAAGGATAGAGGTCCGGACCTGGCAGTCGGGTGTGTTTCTTCAGCAGTAGTCTCGCAGCTGTGCACAGAGCAGTCCTAGTGGAAGATTAAATGTGAGAGAACGAGATCACAAAGGTGGGTGTCAGGGCCAAGCTCACGTCCCAACTAGGAGCAAGTATCCTGCACGTGGTTCTGCAGGCGGAGCCTCCAGGGCCACAGGTCCCGCTCACATGTCACGACACTCAGGGAAGCCCAGAGCCACGGCCCCCTGCCAGGCACTTACACACCATTCATGGTCCTGGTAATCCAGAGGCACTTTACCGATCTGGGCTCATTTTTACCACAAAGAGTGTAGACGCTCCAGCTCTGTGAGGTTTCTAGAAAGTTAACCCAAGGTCAGTTTTGACTGTACAGAGGATTTTTGTTAACCTTTTGCTCACAGGTACAGTTGGCGTAAGATCTTTCTTTGCTTCAACTTTTAGAAGATGCCAACATAGAACAGAATAAATTCCAGAAATAAACCCACGTAAATACGGTGAATTGATTTTTGACCAGGATTGGAGGGCAGTTCAATAGGTATAGGACAGTCTTCAACAAATGGTGCTGGATAACTGGACATCCATAAGTAGAATAAGAATCTTGAACCTCAACTCACACTGTATATAAAATTGATTCAAGATGTATCATAGGTCTAAATATAAACCATAAGACTATCAACTTTTGGAAGAAAACATAACAGAGAATCTTTATGAACTTGGGTTAGGCCAAGAATTCTTATTATGATACCAAAAGCACAATTATTAATGGAACTTGATCAAAATTACACAACTCTGCCCTGCCAAAGATACTGTTAAGACAATAAAAACACAAGCCAAAGACTGGGGAAAATATTTAAAAATCACATATCCAATGAAAACGATATGCAGAATACATAAAGAACTCTCAAAACTCAACACTAGAAAACCAACAGACATAAAAGATTGGGAAGGATTTTAACAGGCACTTTACCAGAGAGGATGTACAGGAGACAGGTGCATGAAATAATGTGCAATGTCATTAGGGACATGCAAAGTAAAACCGCGATGAGATAACACTGCACACCTGTTAGAACAGCTAAGACATTTTTCAAATGACAACACCAAGCATGTTGGCGGGGACTCTGAGAATGGGAAACTTACACATCATTGCCAGTGGGAATGTAAAATGGTACAGTGACTCTGAGAACAGTTTATCAATCTTTTGTGAAGTCACTGACCAGGTGACCAGCAATTCCATTCCTAGATATTTGCCCTAGAGAAATGAAAATTTATATTTACCCCAAATCTGTACATTAATGTTTTTAGCACCTTTATTCATAGTAGCCCAAAATTGGAAAAGACCCACATGTCCTCTCATGGGTGAATGGATGAATAAACTATGGGGCATCTGTACAGTCCAACAACACCCAACAGTAAAAAGGAATTACTCTTGATGCACGCAGCAACAGGGATGCATCTCTAAAGCATTGGGCTATGTGAAAGAAACCAGACTCAAAGCTATATGACTTTATGTATATGACAGTCTGGAAAAGGCAAAACTATAGGAGAACATATCAGTGGTTGCTGAGGTTCAGGAAGGAGAAGGGCTTGACCTTTACACAAAGAGGTAGCACAAGGGAGTTTTTTAGGGTCATGGAACTTTCTGTATCCCGGTGGTAGTGGTGGTTACTCAAATCTGTATGTGTGTTAAAACTTATAAAATTACAGACTTTTTAAAGTTAATTTTATATGTTAACTTAAGAGTAAAAAAATGAAAGAGAAACCCAACTGATTTGAAACTATGTCCACGTGAAACTGCCCATGAATGTTTACAGCAGCCTCATTCATTACTGCCAAAACTTGGAAGCAACTGATATGTCATTTAATAAGTGAAAGGATATACAAGCTGTGCTCCACCCACACAATGGAATATCATTTAACAATAAAAAGAAATGAGCTGTCAAGCCATGAAAAGACATGGATTGACCTTAAATGCGTATTGCTAAGCGCAAGACGCTGCTCTGAAAGGCCACATGCTGCATGATTCTAGCTCCATAGCATTCTGGGAAAGGGAAAACTATAGAGACGGTAAGAGATCAGTGGTTACCATAAGTTTGGGGGTGGGAGAAGTGTTGAGTAGGTGAAGCACAGTGGATTCTGGGGGGTGATAAAGTACAGTGGATTTTTTAGGGTGATGAAGTTGTTCCATATGATACGGTAATGATGGATACAAGAAATTTAAGCATTTGTCAAGGCCCATAGAATTTTACAGCACAAAGACTGAACTGTAATGTAGGTAATATTCTTGAAATTTTTTATTGTGGCAAAATGTACATAACATTCGGGGCGCCTGGGTGGCGCAGTCGGTTAAGCGTCCGACTTCAGCCAGGTCACGATCTCGCGGTCCGTGAGTTCGAGCCCCGCGTCAGGCTCTGGGCTGATGGCTCGGAGCCTGGAGCCTGTTTCCGATTCTGTGTCTCCCTCTCTCTCTGCCCCTCCCCCGTTCATGCTATGTCTCTCTCTGTCCCAAAAATAAAAAAATAAAAAAAAAAAAAAAAAAAAAAATGTACATAACATTCAATTGACCATTTTGACCATTTTTAAGTGGCAGTGAGTACATTCGCAATGTTGTGTAGCCATTCTATCCATTTCCAGATCTTTTTCATCATCCCAAATGGAAACTCTGTCCCATTGAATAACTCTCCCTTCTCCCTTACTCCAACAACTGGTAGCGTCTCTTACACTTTCTATCTCTATGAATGTACCTATTCTAGGTACCTCATATGAGTGGAATCATACGGTATTTATCCTTTTGTCTCTGGCTTATTTCATTTAACATGACATTTTTACAGTTTACCCATATTGTGGCATGTTTCAGAATTTAATTCCTTTTTACAACTAAATAATATTCTATAGTATATGTAAATACCACATGTGGTTTGTTCATTCTACCTTTTGGCTATTATGAATACTACTGTTGTGAACATTGGTATCCAGGTATATGTTAAGAGTCCTGCTTTCAGATCTTTTGGACATATACCTAGAAGTGGAATTGCTGGATCATATGGTCATTCTATGTTTAGCTTTTTGAGGAAACCCCCACCATGTTTTCCACAGAGGTTGCCCCATTTTACATTCCCACTAGCAATACACCATTATTCTAATTTCTCCACATCTTTCCCAACACTTGCTGTTTTCTTCCTTTCTTCCTTCCTTCCTTCCTTTCTTTCTTTCTTTTCTTTCTTTCTTTCTTTCTTTCTTTCTTTCTTTCTTTCCCTCCCTCCTTCCTTCCTTCTTTCCTTTCTTTCTCTTCCTTCCTTCCCTCCTTCTTTCCTTCCTTCCTTCCTTATTTTATTTTTCTTTCTTTCTTTCTTTCTTTCTTTCTTTCTTTCCCTCCTTCCTTCCTTCTTTCCTTTCTTTTTCTTTCTTTCTTTCTTTCTTTCTTTCTCTTTCCCTCCTTCCTTCCTTCTTTCCTTTCTTTTTCTTTCTTTCTTTCTTTCTTTCTTTCTTTCTTTCTTTCTTTCTCTTTCCCTCCTTCCTTCCTTCTTTCCTTTCTTTTTCTTTCTTTCTTTCTTTCTTTCTTTCTTTCTTTCTTTCTTTCTTTCCCTCCCTCCTTCCTTCCTTCTTTCCTTTCTTTCTTTTCCTTCCTTCCCTCCCTCCTTCCTTCCTTCCTTATTTTATCTTTCTTTCTTTCTTTCTTTCTTTCTTTCTTTCTTTCTTTCTTTCTTTCCCTCCTTCCTTCTTCCCTTTCTTTCTCTTTCTTTCTTTCTTTCTTTCTTTCTTTCTTTCTTTCTTTCTTTCCCTCCCTCCTTCCTTCCTTCTTTCCTTTCTTTCTTTTCCTTCCTTCCTTCCCTCCCTCCTTCCTTCCTTCCTTATTTTATCTTTCTTTCTTTCTTTCTTTCTTCCTCTCTTTTTCTTTTTTCTAATAGCCATCCTCATGGGTATGAGGTAGTATCTCATTGTGGTTTTAATTTGCATTTCCCTATTAATGATGTTAAACATACTTGCATGTGCCTATTGGCCATTTGTATATCTTCTTTGAAGAGAAGTCTATTCAAGGGGGTTTTTTTGCCCATTTTGTATTGGGTTGTTTTTTTGTTGTTTTTGTTGTTGAATTTAATGGCTCTTTATATATTTTGGATATTAATCCCTTATCAGATATACACTTTGCATATATCTTCTCCTATCCTGGGGGTTGTCTTTTTACAATCTTAATAATATCCTTTGAGGCACAAAAGTTTTACATTTTGTCCAATTTGCCTATTTTTGTTGTTGCCTGAGCTTTTGGTGTCCTATCCACGAAATCATTGCAGATCCAATGTCATAAAGATGTTCCCATATGTTCTTCTCTAAAAATTTTATAGTTTTATCTCTTACATTTAGGTTTTTGATCCATTTTGTGCTAATTTTTGTTTATTTATTTTTAAAATTTTTTGTAATGTTTATTTTTGAGAGAAAGAGAGACAGAGTGTGAGTGGGGGAGGAGCAGAGAGAGAGGGAGACACAGAGCTGTCAGCACAGAGCCTGACACGGGGCTTGAACCCACAACCCTTGAGGTCATGACCTGAGCCAAAGTCAGATGTTTAACCGACTGAGCTACCCAGGCGCCCCACGTTAATTTTTATATATGTTATGAGGTAAGGATCCAACTTCATTCTTTTGCATGTGGATATCCATTTGTTGAGAAGACTGTCATCTCTCGTTGAATGGTCTTGACCCTTGTTGAAAATCAATTGATCATATATGCAAGACTCTGTTTTCAGACTTTGTATTCTATTCCTTTGATCTATCTGTCTGTCCTTACGCCAGTACCACGCTGATTAATGTAGCTTTGTAGTAATTTTAAAAATCAGGAAATGTGAGTCCTCCAACTTTGTTCTACTTTTTTGTTTTGTTATGGATATCCTCCTGAATGTGAAGTGGTATATCATAGTGATTTTGATTTGCATTTTCCTAACAATGAATAATGTTGAATATTTTCAAGTGTTGTATCCATTTCTTTACCTTCTTTGGAAAAAAAGTCCTTTCTCAAAGCATTTGAAAAAATGGGGTTCCTGTTTGTTTGTTTTTTTTATTGATGAGTTGTAAGAGTTCTCTATATGTTTTGAATACTAGACCCTTATCAGATACAGATTTTTCCCACTACCCCAAACCAGAATATTCCTATGAAATCTGAAATGGCGTAAAGTGAAGAAGTGGTTACTATTAATTTATAGTTGACCCTTGAGCAACATGGGAGTGAGGAGCATCAACCCCCCATGTAGTCAAAAATCCACGTATAACTTTTGACTCCCTGAAAACATAAGTACTAAGAGCCTATTGTTGACTGGAAGTCTTAGCGATAACGTAAACAGTTGATTAACACATATTTTGCATGTTACATGTATTATATGCTATATTCTAATAATAAAGTGAGCTAGAAACAAATATTACTAAGAAAAGTCATAAGAGAAAATACATTTACAGTACCATGCTGTATTTATCCCTCCAAAAATCTGTGTATAAGTGGGCCCACACAGTTCATACCCATGTTGTTTAAAAGTCAACTTCTATGGAAAAAGTTTTGAGCGTTCTTGGGCCCAGAAATAATCTCTCAGCCTTTTCAGATACTTTAGGACACATCTTGCTAATGGATGTACAAAGTAAGTTGAGATAAAGCACTTATGTTCAAAGAAAGAGTTCATAACTATGGTGGCCGGATGCTGAGACTCTGAGTGTAGTTCCTACGGAAGGAGTTTGGGAGGGACACCCTCGCTGCTTGGGCTACGTACTGCCTCTGCAACAGCTCATTGCAAAACCAATGCTGAATGCTATTTTTGCTTTTCATCTTTTTCATAAAAATGAAAATCCTCTTTGGTTAGTGAAAACAGGTACTAATGTAGGTCTTTCAAAAAGCCTAACTGGCCTGGGGGGGCCTGGATGGCTCAGACGGTTAAGCCGCTGATTTCAGCTCAGGTGGTGATCTCACAGTTCGTGGGTTCGAGCCCCGTGTCGGGCTCTGTGCTGACAGCTCAGAGCTCAGAGCCTGCTTCAAATTCTGTGTCTCCATCTCCCTCCCCCTCTGCGTCTCCCCATCTCACACTCTGTCTCTCAAAAAATGAATAAATGTTAAAAAAAAAAAAAGCTAAGTGGCCTGATAACATTCAAAAAAAAGCACTCAGTGCTCTTTCATGCACAAAAGTTTTGCATTTTGATGAAGTCTTACTTATCTATTTTTTATTTATCTATTTTTTCTTTGGTTGTTTGTGCTTTTGGTGCCATATTAAAGGACCCATTGCCAAATCCAAGGTCATAAAGATTTGCCCCTGTGTCTTTCTTCTAAGAATTTTATAGTTTTAGCTTTTTAATGTAAGTCTTGGATTCATTTTGAGTTAATATTTATATGTGGAGTGAATTAAGTGTCCACTTTCATTATTTTATTTTATTTTTTATTTTGTTTTATTTATTTTAGAGAGATAGAGAGAGAGGGAGAACCAGCACATATGCAAGCAGGGGAGAAGGGCAGAGGGAGAGACAGAGAACCTCAAGCAGGCTCTACACTCAGCACAGAGCCCAACACGGGGCTCAATCCCATGACCCTGGGATGATGACCCGAGCTGAAATCAAGAGTGAGATGCTTAACCGACCCTGGGATGATGACCCGAGCTGAAATCAAGAGTGAGATGCTTAACCGACTGAGCCAGCCAGGCCCACTTTCATTCTTTTACATGCAGATATTCACTTGTTCCAGCACCATTTGTTAAAGTGAGTGGTCTTTCCCCCACCTACTGGTCTTGATACCCTTATTGAAAACCAATCCTCTTTAGTTTTTTTCAGTACAGTTTTATTGCTTTCTGTTGCTTGCATGTATTTGTTAGATGCGTTTTATTTTAAAATTTTCAATATGGAAAATTTCAAGTATATACAGAAACAGGTAGGTGTACTCATCACTCATCCTCCTCAACTCATGGCCAGTCCTGTTACATCTTGTTCTTACACGATGCCCCACCTCCATAGTATCTTTGTAGGTCAAATTTAGTGAAGCATACTTGACACACAGTAAAATTTACCCTTTTTATAATTCAACAAGATGTGACCGATGTATGAGCCAGCACAATCAAGATATAAAATATTTCCAACACCCCGAAAGTTTATGATCCCTTTGCAGTGAAATCCCTTCCTTCCAGTGTTCCTGGGAAACACTGATTAGATTTCTGTCCCTATAGTTTTTTTCTCTTCTAGTACTGGGCCTCCATTTATAAACTTCTCGATTTTTAACAAACCAGCATTTTAGGCTGCAGACTTTATTTTTGGAATCTCTCATGGTTCCAAGGATACATAGCTAGGTTAGACTGCAGCTCTGGCAACGGCCCTTCTGTGTGAGGGAGAATAAACAAGTGATCATCTCCCCATCAGGGCACAGGCAAGATACAAAATGGGGCTCTGGGCTTCCTAAAGGAGGGGAGGAGGGAGCCTTGAGAAAATAGTGTCCTTTTGGAACCCGAGGCACAGAACAGCCTCATACACCCTCTTTTCTGTGGTTAATTGCAAGGGATTGATTGAAACCATTTCCCACCACTTCTAAAAATTCTCACTCAACTAATACCTATTGAAAACCTTCTATTTTCGGGGCGCCTGGGTGGCTCAGTTGGTTAAGCGGCCGACTTCAGCTCGGGTCATGATCTCGCGGTCCGTGAGTTCAAGCCCCGTGTCGGGCACTGGGCTGACAGCTCAGAGCCTGGGGCCTGTTTCAGATTCTGTGTCTCCCTCTCTCTGACCCTCCCCTGTTCATGCTCTGTCTCTCTCTGTCTCAAAAATAAATAAACATTAAAAAAAATTTTTAGAAAACCTTCTATTTTCTAGACACTGTTGCAGCAGCTTGGGAAATATTTGTGGACAAAATAAAGATTTCCACCCTTATGGAGATTAAACTCTATCAAGCATAAACAGACACTAAATAAGAAACATAAGAGATTAAAAATAATCTGGCATGGCAGAGGTGAGAAGGGCAATGCAGGAAAGTAAAAGATCAGGAAAGGAGGGCAGCAGGAGGGCAGGAGTGGATTGAAGAATTAAGTAAGATGGTCAGGGCCCATTTCCCTGAGAAAGTGGGATCTGAACAAACACTAGAAGGGATGGATGGGGAGTTGGGCAGGTGGGTGCTGAGGAGTGAGTAACCCAGGTTCAGGGAATGGCTTGGAGCTAAGCCCTTGTGGAATGTTTGAGAATCAGAAAGGAGGGCAATGAGGCTGGGACAGAGGGAATAAGAGGAAGGAGAAAGAGAGGGGTCAAAGACAGTGTGCGCCTTGCAGGCGCACTGGCACGTCAATGAGTTGAGAAGATTCACCCTCTACTGTCAACTATGACCCTTATATCCTGATCACTGCACTGCAGTGTTTAAAACATTGTGCCAAATCTCATGGGATTCTAGGAGATAACTGGCAAACAGAATTAGGCAGATCCTTTGGTTAAATATGGACTTACTTTACTTTCTCAATGGAAACTACCTAATAGCTACTCCTATACAGAGCAGAGTGGTAATTCCGAGCCTCTGGGCCAGTAGTTCTGGGTCTGTGACCTCAGTGCCACCACTTTGAAGCTGTGTGGCCTGGGGCACGTTGATTCTCCTCTCTGAGCCTGTTTCCTTGGCTCTAAAGTGGGGATGGTAATCAGTGCCTGTTATTGGCTTAATTGTGCCCCCCCCCGCCCCCCCCCAACCAGATTCATATGTCAAAGTCAAGACTGCTGTCCTTGTACGAAGTAGAAATTTGGATGCTGACATGCACAGAGGAAACATTGTGAGGACACAGGCAGAAGACGGCCATCTACAAGCCAAAGAGAGAGACCTCAGATGAAACCCACCCTCCAACACCTTGATCTTGACTTCTAGATGCCAGAACTATGAGAAAGCAAATTTCTATTGTTTAAGCCCCCCGGTCCGTGGTATTTTGTTATGACAGCCCCAGGAAAGGTTTACAGTACCCTTAAAGGACTGTTACGGGGTGCGCTTTTAGGGAATTGGCATCTAAAGGCTGTGCTTTCTAAATCTGATTCATTCTTACCCCGCAGGGGTGCATTCTCTCCACCAGGAGAGATGCTGCCAGGAACAGGCTTTCTCTGGTGCAACTACCGGAATGTTAATTTTTTTCCATTACAGAAAATGTTTTTCTTTTCATTAAATAGACAAAATTGCTATTTAAACTCTATCTGTACATCCCTGTTGATTTTACTGTATATTGTCATAAAAGTAAAATAGAAATATAGTGAAAAATGAAACCTTGTAGGAAAATGTAAGAGGAAAAGGCCTCTCTCCCTTCAAGTTTCTACTCCCTGCTGTGTGCTCAAAAGTTCAGCACTGATGACAGTTTCCTTATGGATGCTTCTAGGGAAATATTTTATTCATTTATCAGAAAATATAGGTATATGCATCCTTTAAAAACTTATACAAAAGATACCAAAATTTATGGAGGGTACTCCCCCCACCCTCGTCTAACATCTTGTAGATTTCTTTCCTATCAGCCATACAGACCAAGTTCATTCTGTCTCCTGGGCTGTATAATATAGCTCACGTAATTCTAAGTTCAAAGGTCAGGTGGTTCTGGGGAGGAAGGTGCCAAAATCTAGTCTTTCCATGAGGCCATCAGAGACCCGGCTGCTTGCACCTGTCTACCGTGCCACCTTGCACAGTCATCCTTACCAGAGGGTGACTGTAAGGTGCTTGCCAGTGGCTGCTGGGAATGCATGTTTTTTATATTACATTCATAGGACAAGGGGAGGGAAGAGAGAGAAAGAAGCCTCTCCTTGGGGGCCATAGCTTCTTTTTAGCCAGGCTGAGCTCACTTGAGTCACATATTTCCCTGAGACCGATCAACTGTTGCCAGGAAAACACCCTGTGTACATTGGCCTAAACCAAACAGGATCATCCTCTAGTGGGAGATGGGGTGGCGGCCTGACCGAGTCTGGGTTCCTGGGTCGGCAGGGTGTGGATAGTAGGTCGGGGGTCAGCAGTGTCTTCAGGGTAGGAGTACTTTTCATTTGCACAGAGCTGCACACAAGCATGTTCAAGTGTATGCAGGTAAAGAGAGATGTAGAGAAGGAAGATCACCAAAACTGGCTAATGGTGGTTATCTTTGATTAGTTGTTTCAACTCTTTACAATGAATACATTTACATTATACAAAAAAAGATATGCCATTTTACATATTATCAGTCACCACTTAGGATAGAAACAGAATAATTGTCTTTTCTCAAGAGCATGCAGAGTTTTATGGTGATCCTCACAATAAACATTCTAAGAACTATTTCAGACATCCTGTAGACACGGGTCATTGGTGACAAGCTGGTGTGAATTCTGCTTTGGCATTTCACCTACTTACCATCCCCAGGAGGTGGGGATTCAACGATGAAAGTTTTCTGCCCCCTCCTCGGCCAGGTGCTTGTGGCCTAGTGGGGTGGGATGGGATATAAGAATAGAAGAACTGAGGCAGCTTGTGGTTGTTTTCATGAAGAGCATGGGACCACAGAGAGGAAGTGACCCACAGGCTGGGAGAAGTGGAGGAAGGGCTTGCAGGGGATGTGATATTAGAACTGTGTGGGGACAATCAAAACAGGTGGGTGGTGGCAACCAGTGCCTGGCATGCCCACGAAGGAACAGGGGCCACATGGTGTTCTCACTGCAGGCCAGCCTCACGGCCAGAACTGGACTCTCGCATTGAAATGCAGGCTGGTGTCCTGCATTCATTTTCTATTGTGGTGTAACAAATTGCCACAAATTTAGGAGCTTAAAGCAACATCCTTTTAGTATCTCATATGAGACAATATATAGACATGAGATGATGCCCCGAGTCTCACATGGCTGAAACAAAGGAGTGGGCCTGGCTGTCTTCCTTTCTGGAGGTTGTGGGGGAAGAATTTGCTTCTAGGTTCATTCAGAGTGTTGGCAGAATTCAGTTCCTTGAAGTTCCCCTCTATCTTCAAGGTATTAGCATCCTGGCCAGGCACATTGAGCCCTTCCTGGGCTTCCTTCCAATCTCTCACCTCCTCTTCTGCTTTTCTCTTCTGCTTCTAAGGGCTCATGTGATTTCATTGGGCCAACCTAGATAATCCAGAATAATCTCTGTATTTTAAGGCCAACTGATTAGTGACCTGAATCTCTTCTGAGAGTAAAGTAACAGTCCCAGGGATTAGGATGTGGAAACTTTTGCCAAGGCCGGGGTGGGGGACATGATTCTGCATGCTTCAGTTCTGGAGCTGGACCTTGGCAGCCATCAATACCTATAGCACAGGGTCCTGATGAACCACCTGGGAGGATACCAGGCTTCCTGCTGGGTGACCAGGGCCAGTCCCAGACCTGCCAGGCTTCTCCTTCTCTGAGAAGTGTCAGCGGAGTCGGTTGGTACTGGGTCCAGGGCCACCTGCCCTGCTGGCCAAGGCTCATCCAAGAATTGGCCTCAAGTATTTTATGTGTACTATCATAATAAATTCATGACAACATTAAAAAAAATCAGAAACAGTTTCATGAAAATCTGCATTTTTTCTTTCTCTGGAAAATTCATCAGCTCTGGCAAAACTGAGTTCCTGGCCAAGCTGGAACTGGGGGCACCCTGGGGGAAGGGAGGAGGGTCTGTGCCCCCTCCCTGAAAGTATCTGCCCTGGGAGGCCCCACTGAGTCCACACCCAGTTTTCCCGGGGTCTCCACGAGGACGGGGAGGGAGGGAATCCGCGTTTACTGGGCCCTCGCCAGTGGCAGCCACTGACTCTACATTCACTCATTGACTTCTCCGACCAACTATTTTGCTGGTGCACCCACGGCACACGGTTGGGGCCTTATGCCAGGGTGGCCTCTAACCCGCGCCGCCACCAGCCGGAGCTCGTCCCCGGCGCCCCCTCGGCGGCCCGCTCCCGCCCCCGCCGGCTCCGCGTCCCCGCCCCTGGCTCCGGAGCGCGGCCGGGAGGCCGGGCGGGGAAGGGGCCGGAGCCTGGAAGCCCGCCGCGCCCGCCACCCCCGCCACCCCCGGTCCTTCGCCCTCGGGGCCGCCGCGGGCCGTCCCCCTCCGCGGTCACGTGAAGAGCCGAGCGGAGCGCGCCCAGCGCGGGCCTCCGGGGGCCCGAGGACAGAGTCCGCCGCGGCGGTCCCGGCGGTCCCGACGCTCCCGCACCCCGGCCCGCCGCGCCGCCGCCGAGATGCCCGGGGCCGGCCGAGCCGCGGGCGTGCGCCGCCTGCGCCGGCAGCCGTCGGAGGAGCCGCCCGCGCAGGAGGTAAGGGGGCGACGGCCGCCGCGCTCGCAGGACGCCCCGAGGGTTGGCGGCGTGCGCCGACGGCAGAGTCTCCGGCCCCGAGGTTTCCCTCCCCGCGCGGACACCCCCGGAGCTCCCGGGTAGAGCGCGACCTCGCGCAAAGCCGGCGCCGGCTGCTGGGAGTGAGGGCCCCGTGTGGGGAGGCGGGCGAGGAGCCCCTCCGCCCCGGGGCTTACTCCGTCCTCTGGGCCGCGGGAGCCCTGGCACCCGGCGCTGCTCCGCTGGAAGGCGCACGGGCGGCCGCGGCTCTCGGGATCCGCGCCCCGGGCCGCAGCCCTGCACGCTGCAGTCGGTAGGGGGGCTGTCAACCCCGCGCCGCCTTAGTCCGCCCGGAGCCTCCTCCCCCGGACGGGGCCCGTGCTGGGACCGGCGCCCGGGCTCCGTTTGGGGGTCCAAGACCAATGAAGCGCGTCCCCGCCTGTCCCCGGGTCTGGGTGGCCCGTGCTCGCCGCACTGTGCTCCATGGCGGCAGGAAAACATCCGAGGGTCCCATTGCAGGGAAACGCCCGGGAAGAAGGCTGCAGGATGTGGGTCTGGGAGTGCTGATGCAGCGCCGGCTCTTCTGATCCCCGCGGGACGAAGCAGATGTGCTCAGCTCTGCACTTCTTTGGAAGACGTGGAGCTTCCAAGCAGTCATTCCTGGACTGTTGCCTTTCTCTGGACAAGCACTCAGAGCGGAGAGGGAGGCAGAGCTCCAGTGATAGGAAGCCCCCGCTTGATTCAGGAAACCCTAACTGTGAATGACAAGATGAGGGGGGGGCCCATGATCTGGTCGAGCCTCTGTTTTCCCCCTCTGTAAGGTGGGATGATAATTCACACCCACCTCAGAGGAGTGTGAAGGCCGTATCAGTCAGGCTCAGGGCACTGTGCCTGGCCCACGGTAATGACAGCCAGGCTTCTCGGGGAACATTCATACCTGCTGGATTTCCTTCTGGTTGTGCAAGTGTGTGGGAGGTGAAGGGTGTTTTAGTCCCTTCTTCTCCTCCTTGAGCTGGCCTCTTCAGCTCTGGGCTGTTCTGGTAAAGCCCCTGCCTCTCCTCAGTGGGCTCCTGTAGCCTGCTGAAGAGGGCCCACGGGGCAGGCTCTGTGGCGTAGGATTTAAAAGACCCGCCTGGTGCATTGGCCTGCGTCTTTGGCCTGCTGGTCTGGCCACTTATAACAGGTGAATTCTGCCACGTCTCCTTAAGAGAACAGGTAGAGGAAGGCAGGTCAAGGAGAGAGAGGAGGGGAAGGATTCTTGGTTGACCGAACAGGCCCTGCCCCTCTCCTTCTGCACAATGATGGACCTGTGATCACCAGAATTTTCTGTAGCAAGAACTGTAGCCTGAGACTGTCCATATCCTCCCTGTGTGTATTTAATGTTTCTTTGTCTGAATAAGAGAAGAATGTAAAGACACGAGTAATTTGAGACCTCAAGAAATGCAAGGAAGGCTGAAAACAGCCCAGGGGAGCAGGCAGAAAAGGTGAAGAGCCTGGTACCAGCTGGTAATTCTCAGCAGAACCCCTCATTTTCCGAGATAACAGCGATGATTGAGTCATTAAGCCAAGGCTCTGACCTCAGACACTTGGTAGCTACGATGGCATGATTAGTTTTGGGTCACTGAATAAAAAAACTGCCTAGTCATCTGAAATGCCATTTCCACCCTCTCCTTTCAAGCAGTTTTTTAGAACCTTTTTCTGCCTGGTGTTTATTTTGGCAGATTCTAAAATGGCAACCCACTCCTTTGGTGCTTTTCCCAACAGTTCCAGCTGTGAAATTGAAATAATCCAATGCTAGTGATTCTCACCCTTACTGCTGGTTATAATTACCTGGGGAGTTTTTAGAAGCGTATCTGGGTTCAGGCAGGCCCTAGCCCTCGAGATTCTGATGTGATTGGTCTGAGTATGGTCTGGGTAACAGTCACTTTAAAGCTCCCAAGTATTGAAAGCGTAGCCAAGGTTGAGAGCCCATGTCCTGTATGCTGTTACTTTGTGACCTTCGTGATCACCTCTTAATATCTTATGTGCTTCTCTTCGAATGTTCCCTATTCTTAAACCTTTTCCTTCAAGTCTTAGATTACCGTGTCTTCAGGCTCTGGTCTTCCCGGTGTTGCCTTATAGTGATTTGCAGAGAAGTTTTTTTTGCAGGAGGAAAATGGGAGTACCCGGGAAGGCTTGGGAGAGTATTGGTTAAATCAGGGAGTCTTAAACTGAAGTGTCCACAGGGGCCAGAGAGGAACATAAAACCCGTGGCCTAGGTGGGAATGACTCAGTTGGGGAGGAGAGTGGGGCTTGTGGTGACACGGAGGGCGTGTTTTTTGCCCCAGGAAGACCACGGTTATCTACTTCCGGTTGGTTGTGGCTACACGGCCTATCACAGATTGTAAAAATGGCCACAAACTCTTCCCATCCTGGACACGGCCCCATTTGCAGTGAGCCTTTGCAACTCCTTACATCAGGAGGTGGAGTCGATTTCTCCAGCCCTTGAGACCATTGGCCAGGCGACTTGCTTTGGCCAATGCGACATTAGCAGATGTGACACAAGCAGGGATATGAAAAACACTTGAGCATCGGTTCTTGCCCTCCTGATGCTCCTGGAAATCCTTTGACCACCGACGTGTGGAAGAGCCGTGGCCAGCCTGCTGCCTGGCGCACATGGCTGAGACACGTGAGTGCGGCTGTTCTAGACCATCTCCTCCAGATGGCCATACAGATCAGCTGAGTTGACCTGGACCAGATGGGCTGCCTGGCTGACCCACCGAACTTGGAAAAAATAATGAGTGTTTATTTAGGTGACCTGAGTATCAGGGTGGGTAGCAAAAGCGTATTGAAATAGAGCCCAGCATTGCCAGATGTTATGACCTTTCAAAGAGAAACCAGAAGTTCAAATTTTTGGGTAAGCTCCAGTTTAAAAAAACAAAAAAAATTGAATTAGTAGCCAGCGTCCATAAAGCACTCTCTGGGCCAAACAAAACACATCTTTAGGCTGCCCTTGGCCTGCAGGTTGTTGGTCTTTCTGCACAGAGGGACGTGAGGTGTTTATACTAACAGCTAATTGCCATCTATTCTCTCACCCATCTTCCCGTGGCTGCTATGCCCCAGCTTACCCTTAGCAGCTAGCTGTTTCTTTATATGAAATGTCCACAACATACTTCACAGCCCGGACTTCTGCTGGCAGTCTTTCCACTTGGAAATGGAAACTTCTGGTATTTCCAGTCTTCGTAGAGGAAGTGAGATTTGAGATGGGCCCCCAAAGAAGGAAAGTTCTAGAAAGGATACTCTTGGTTTTTACGTGAACAAGAGATCAGGCGCGGAAGTGGGGCTGGTGGTGGGGCCGTGGATGGCACACCCACGAGTTGTGGCCAGAGAAGAGGGTTTCTGTAGGGAATTGAGGGTGACAAAGTTGGAGACAAGGGAGATTGTGGACCCCCTAAATGCCAAACCAGAGATGTCACATTAGATTCTGTGGGCAATCTGTGTAAAGAGAAGTCAGAGAAGGGAGATTGTGGAGCCCCTAAATGCCAAGCCAGAGATTTTACATTTGATTCTGTGGGCACTCTATGCAAAGAGAAGTCACTAGAAGCTTTTGAATGGGAGTTGGATAGGAAAGCACCGATCACCTCTGTTCCAGGCATCCGTGTGCTTGTAACCTATGGGGGGAAAGAAGGGAGGCTGAGAGAGAGGCAGACAGAAAGTACAGTCCTTGTAGTGAGGGAAAAACTGAGATGAGGGAATTTTCCTTAAAATTTATGGCAACTTCTTTTTACCTTAGGTTGTGGTTAGGTTAATTTTCTTCTATATCTAAATAAGGCATATCGGCTTTTTTCAAAGCACTTCTGTCAACAGCTTCGTCAAGGTTCTTGTTTGACTTAAAGGTATCTGGAGCTTCCAGTTTATTCCTACACTGGGGGCTTAGGGAAGGAACTTCCTTGCTCTCTACTGAGAGCCTCTGGAAATGATGATTCCCTCCCCCACCTCCCACCCTGCCCTGTGCATTTTCTTCCCTCTCTCCCTAAGTGATTCTAAGTTATTCACCTTTCCTCAGAATGCAGGTTTACAGGGTTGAGAGGGCCAGAGGAGAAAACACAAACATCTTAAACGCATTTTTAAATCTCGGGGACAGGAAAGGAAATGTCACAGCTTCGAGAAGAGGAGAAAAAGAAAGTCAAGAGAAGTCAGTTATTGCCATAGCACCATGAAGATGCAAAACATACAAGAAGCAGTAGTAAAATGGCCACGTTTAGACCAGTGATTTTCCATCCTGACTGCATATTGGAACCCCCAGGGAACTTTACAAATTCAGCCTGGGTCTCACCTCCTTGAGATTCTGATGTGGTTGGTCTGGGCAACGAGAGCTTTACAGCTCTGAAGGCGGTGGTCTGAGCGGTGGGAGCTCTAGAACTGCTCCCCTGGCAGCCACTGGTGCCTTCCCTAGGTGGGGGCTGCTGCTTTGAGGTGCAAAACCATCTATTAGCTGCATGGGGGGGGAGGCATTGCGATTTGGTCTTTGCTGTTTTCATGGTAGATATGGGCAGTGGTTCCCATGTAAACTTGAAGTATGCAGTTTTGAAACAGCATGTCTGACACAAGCCCATTCTTGGGTTGGATGAAAATGATTTGTTTTATGGAAAGATACCAATGACCTTAATACCAGTAAGAATGCCCATTATAGTAAGGTTGCCTGTTAAGAGCACTTCTTCCCAAGGAAAAATGGGAAGGACCCTTAGAAGGTGCACGCAAACAGGATGGAGAGAGGGAAGATAGGTAGGAGCAGAAGACAGAGCAGATGAGGTTTTGAAAAGAGACATGTCGGAAATGCAATAGGTAAGGATGGGAAAACTCTGAAACAATATAAAGGTAAATTTGCTGTTGTGAAAGTGTCAGCATATTTAAACATAACAGGTATGAATTCAGATGGCAAGGGGGGAGTTGAAAGAGGTGCCACGGTGCTTATATCATTCATTCAGTATGGGGAGCCTGGGTGATGACTGATGGAGGTGACCCCCAGGGCCCAGCTGGGTGAGGAGGGATTGCTGGTGAGCATTTTTTTTTTTTTTTCTGTTTTCTACCTGGAGGCCATGTGGATGATGCATCTCAAATCCACAATTGTCAAACTCCTTTTGTGCGGACAAACTGTTTCACTGGGACTGAAAGAATGTTAGTAGTATCTTTTTTTTCAGTAATTGTTTTTTTTGAGATAGAGAGAGAGAGTGCGAGTGGGGGAGGAGCAGAGAGATGGAGACACAGACTCCGAAGCAGGTTCCAGGCTCTGAGCTGTCAGCACAGAGCCTGATGTGGGGCTCGAACTCACGAACTGTGAGATCATGACCTGAGTGGAAGTCAGATGCTTAACCGACTGAGCCACCCAGGCGCCCCCCAAGATATTTTTTAATGTTTACTTATTTTTGAGAGAGAGGGAGAGAGAGAGAGACAGAGAGACAGAGCACAAGCGGGAGAGGGGCAGAGAGAGAGAGAGGGAGATACAGAATCTGAAGCAGGTTCCAGGCTCTGAGCTGTCAGCACAGGGGTTTGAACCCATTCATGGGGTTTGAACCCACGAATCATGAGATCATGACCTGAGCTGAAGTTGGACGTTTAACTAACTGAGCCACCCAGGTGCCCCCCAGTAGCATCATCTTTTTAAATTGGGAACAATTAAATTGGCTTTAAGAGATTTTGCTTTAAATATATCTATGTCTATGTCTATATCTGTATCTATAAACATGGGGCTTGATCTCATGACCTGGGCTGGAATTAAGAGTTGGACACTTAACTGACTGAACTGCCCAAGTGCCCCTAAATATGTTTTTTACACTTGATCTTAGCCAAAAGGCCGAGAAGTGATCCTAAATATATATATATTTAAAAAAAAATTTTTTTTTAACGTTTATTCATTTTTGAGACAGAGAGAGACAGAGCATGAATGGGGGAAGGTCAGAGAGAGAGGGAGACACAGAATCCGAAACAGGCTCCAGGCTCTGAGCTGTCAGCACAGAGCCCGACGCGGGGCTCGAACTCACGAGCCGTGAGATCATGACCTGAGCCAAAGTCAGACGCTCAACTGACTGAGCCACCCAGGCACCCCCTAAATATATATTTTTTTTTCTTTTTTTTTTTTTTCAACGTTTTTTTATTTATTTTTGGGACAGAGAGAGACAGAGCATGAACGGGGGAGGGGCAGAGAGAGAGGGAGACACAGAATCGGAAACAGGCTCCAGGCTCCGAGCCATCAGCCCAGGGCCTGATGCGGGGCTCGAACTCACGGACCGCGAGATCGTGACCTGGCTGAAGTCGGACGCTTAACCGACTGCGCCACCCAGGCGCCCCAGCTAAATATATTTTTTAAATGAAGGCCTTAATATCTTAATTCTTTGCTGTCCCAGTATGATTGATACGAGGCTTAATGAAACTTTCTTAAAATCTCGGGGACAGAGATTTTATATCTAAAATAGATTTCTGAGCATATCTTGGGGGGACTCTAGTGTTCCTCAGTGTTCATGATGTTCAATGGAAAAATAATTGGCATTAAGAGATTGTCTACTAAAATGTTTTTAATATGTAAAAGAAAAACGTGTGTTAAGTGTTTAACACATTTGTATGGTACTTTTTAGTGTTTAATAACCTGCTTTTAAAAATTTGCTGCACCAGCCCTGAGAATGCACATGACTCAGGAGGTGATGGGTTCTTACAGTGGTTAATTCATCTTTGAGACTTTTGTTCCACATCTATTTTTAATCAAAACATTTATCTTTGTTTTGGGGCAATTTTTAACCACTTTAGTGAGCCATGATCGATATACATTAAACTACACTTACTTGAAGAGTGTAGTTTGATGAGTCTTGGTGAGCCTTGATATCACAAGGAAAACACTTGTGATAGTAATACCACATTCAAGGTAATGATTGCATCACCCTTACGGATTTCCTCATGCCTATTTGCAACCCACCCCTCTCTCCATCCCCTCCTCCCCCTGTCCCCAGGCAACTGATCTGGTTTCTGCCACCATAGATTCATTTGCATATTCTAGAGTTTTATATACTCGTGTAGTAGGTGTTCCTTTGGGAGATAGGAGTTAACTTCTTTCACAGAAAACTTATTTTCAGATCCATCCATTATGTTGTGTTTATCAGGAATTCATTCCTTTTTATTGCTGAGTAGTCTTCCATGGCATACATATATCACATTTTGTTTACCCATACATGTATCTGTGGACATTTTGGTTGTTTCTGGTTTTCGCCTCTCAAGTTTCTAGTTTTCAACTATTTCAAATATTTGCATACAGCTTCGGAATGGTGTTCTCACATAGCCACATTCTTGGGTTGGATGTAAAGTCTCTATGTAGACATATGCTTTCTTTCTCTTTGGTAAATGCTTAGGAACGGAGTGGCCCCAAAACTACCAAATTGTTTGCCAAAGTAAATGAACCGTTTTCCATTCCTACCAACACTGTGTGAGAGTTCTAGTTGCTTTACATCCATGTGAGCTCTTGGTAGAGTCAGTCTTCAGTTTTAGACATTGTTTAGTCTTAGTGGATATGTAGTGGTAGTTCATTGTGGCTTAAATGTGTATTTCCCTCATGACTAAAAATGTTGAGCATCTTTTTATGTGCTTATTTGCCATGCATATATATATATATCTTCTTTGGTGAAATGTCTCTTAAAAGACCTATCTTAGTAACTAATGTTTGTGTTTTTTAATGCAATATGACTTACTTTTTTAAGTGTTGCAATATGAAATAAGTTTAGGAAATGCAGTCCTACAGTGTGTACAAATATATACTTTTGTCCAAAGTTTGGAATCTTTTGACCTCTCTGAATACTAGATGCATTTGCAAAATTGGCTTGCTTTACCAATGGTAGATCTCCATTCCAGTCCATACAGGACGATGTCCTGTGTTTTGAGGAGGTAACTCTGGTAATCGAATGGATAATCGGGTTTTTTTCCTCCTAGAGGACAAAGGAAGGTCTAAATAGCTAGTCTGTTTGTATGTGTTCTTTATCTCATTTATACAGAATCAGAAATGTGAATCATCACCCATGGGGCTCAGCTGTACTGGTCATGAGGAGATGTAAAGTCAAATCTCAAGATGCCCCTCTGGCTGGTTGGATATTATCAATCATTTTAAATTATAAGAATGTTGGCGAGAAGCAGGAAACATGGTGCTCATGTACTATTTAGAGTCATATCAAAGGTGTAACTTTGGGGGAAACAATTTGGTGGTATCTATCAAAATAAAAAAATGCAAAGACCTTTCATCCACAAGTTCAGCTGTGTCCTACAAGCACACTCATATGGCACAAAGATATGCATGTGTGTCTGTGTGTAATACATATTTTAAAAAATCCAATGTAATTGTGTTTGAAATAGAGAGTAAAGGGAGACACTACTTAAAGGAAGAGGCATTTGTTGAAAAGAACAGGGTAGGTGTGTATATATTGTCATGAAAAAAAAATGTCCAGAATATATGGAGTGAGAAAAATAAGCTTTGGACCATATGAAAATAATTTTATTATTTTTAAATTATGTGTATATGTAGAGCGGGGCTCATACCTTGAGAAGGAGTTAGCTTCAAAAGTCATCAAAAAAGGCAATAATTTATTTATTTACTACCCTTGAAAAACACTCTAACCACTCATCAAGTACCCTAAATATAGTTTTGTGTTTATCTGTTTGTGTGTATATAGCCCTATATATGTTTGTATAAATGTACCATTTAAGTACGTTTATACGTACTACTCAGTGCTTTCTCGTTTCTTACTCTGAGAGCACACATTACAGGGCACACAGTTGGAATTCAGGAAGGTTAAGCGTGCCTGTGTCTCAGCCCCACCTCAGGTCCCAATGCCCAGGAAAGCACATACAGTACTCCGAAGGTTGATTACCTCTGGCGAGAGTGAGGTGGTGCGGGGAGAGAGGGAGGAGGGTTTCCTTTTGTTCATATACATGAAAAAGAGAAGTGCCCTTTCCTCTTCTGATAGTTGTTCTCTCCTTACTTTCTCCCAAGGAGGACCAGAACCTTCTCCTGGCAGCTGCCTATGTTTCTGATGCCCAGTACAACAGAAATGTTCCATTTGAAACGTCTCCTCGGGCCATCAGGTAAATAAAGTATTAAACTGTCTCCTAGAGCAACCTGTCCTTTAGTACTTACCAGTCTTGAAGTTGAACCCAAACTGAAGACATTGTCTCCACAAACATTTTGAGAAGTCTCTAGGATAAGGCATGGAGATTTGGATAAAATCCTAACATCCAATGCTTTTTTTTTTTTTTTTTTTTTAAGTTATAAGAGCATGGTGTCTCACACATAGGGAAGCACTCAATAAATACATTAAGGACAGATAAATGAGTACATGACTAACATATAGAGCAGGAGATAGGGCATCTGAAGTGAATCACATCATCCTTTCCTCGTAGACAAGGTTGTCCTCTTAGAGCCACTTAGGCGAAAAGACTTGTTCTTTTTCTTTCTGGTGCCTTCTGATGCATTCCATATATTTGTTCTTTTCGTAAGAATCATGCCTTTTCTCTCCCACCCCCTGACCGGTCACTGGTCAAAGTCCTCTGAAAGTATTCTTTTTATTACGGTCACAACCACTATGCCGGAGGTACTGATCATAGCTTGAGACGGTTAAGAGACTGTGGTTTGAGAAGCGATACTATTGTTGCCTTTTTTTTTCTGTTAGTGTTTTGTAATGTGCGCTCAATTCAGTGCTGTCCCTTGCTCCCTAAGATTTAAAGGAAATGTGGCCAGAGCCCTATTTTGTATTTTGCCCACCATTAGTCTTTTAGTGGGAAGTGTGAGTTTTGTGTAACTCCTGCTCCTTGTATATAAACACCTTTATTCTTTTCATCTTCAGACTTTACTATTTTTATAACCACTGGACAATGCAAGTAGCCATCTACTTCTTTATTTGCGTCGACCTCTCTCTCGCCCTGTTTGAAGAACCGGCACTGTTTCCCCTGCCTTTCTTGGTAAGGATTAAAAACAAAATGGCTAACCAGACTTTGTCATTGATGAGTTGGGCCCCATGCCTTCTTCCTTTTTTTTTTTTTTCCAAATTTCAATAAATACGAGTGTGGTTTTCTTTTATTATTATTTTTAAATGTTTGTTTATTTTGAGAGAGAGAGAGAAAGAGAGAGAGGGTGCTTGTCCGCACCTGTGTGTGCACAGGGGAGGGGCCAAGAGAGGGAGACAGAGAATCCCAAGCGGGCTCCTTACTGTCAGTGCAGAGCCTGACTCTGGGCTCAAACTCAAACTCATGAACTGTGGGATCATGACCGGGGCCAAAATCAAGAGTGGGATGTTTGCCTGACCGAGCCACACAGGTGCCTTGGATGAGGTTTTATTTTCATTGCTGGGGTTTTTTGGAAGAACTCTGCTTACTCGCTGAGCTGATGCTTCCGTCTCAATTATAAGGCATTTTATTTATTTATTTATTTATTTATTTATTTATTTATTTATTTTTAACGTTTATTTATTTTTGAGACAGAGAGAGACAGAACATGAACGGGGGAGGGTCAGAGAGAGAGAGGGAGACACAGAATCTGAAACAGGCTCCAGGCTCTGAGCTGTCAGCACAGAGCCCGGCGCGGGGCTTGGACTCACGAACCGCAAGATCATGACCTGAGCCGAAGTCGGACGCTTAACCGACTGATCCACCCAGGCGCCCCTATAAGGCATTTTAAATGGAGTAGAGGTTTTTGTCTTCCGTGTCCGCAGGGATGAATTGGGTAGACAAGTGATATTTTCAGAGCGTATCCATGAAAGGGCGAGTAGACAATGTCATAATTTAGTGTGATACACAACTTGTTGTACTTGCCACGTTTCCAGCTTTTTTTTTGTAGTCCTAAATCACTATTTATTGGCACTTAGCAGCTGATCACGTACGGTGTTGAGTAGTCGCATCAAATTCACCAGCTACTCTGGCTCGGTCCAAGTATGTAATTGATGATCCACTCATGTTAATTTCCCGACTTGATGCTGCCCCTGCAGTTGTCTCAGAGACAGGGTGACTGGCAAGGCCCAGAATATCTACGGTCTGGTCCTTCAACAGATAAAGTTCACTGACCCCTATCTTTATTACCTCCCCTGATTCTGTGGGTAAGTGGGCCCAGGCCGGAAAGATTTCCTGCTCCTGTGTCGTTAGCTGGGGTAACAATATCTGGAAGCTCCGTGGATCTCTGGAGGCTGGCAGGTGCTGCTGGCCGCGAGCTGGGAGCTTGCCTGGCTGGAGCCGTGGACCAAGTGCCCTGCTGTGTTACGCAGCTGCTGCAGGTGGTGTAGGTTTCTTCCAGTGGGGGAGGAGCAGGGCCAAGCAGGAGCATCCGAGTGTACAAGCCTCCACTTCCGTCAGCTTGTTGATGTCCTCTCGGCCAAAGCCCCTGAGATGCCGGAGCCCCGAGTCAACATGGGAGGATGCTGCACACGGGGCTGAAAACTGGGAGCGTGGTTCACCGGGGGCCACCAAACTGATGGTGTAACACACTTCTGTATGATGAAGAGGCTACAATTAGTGAAGTCTCTGCATAGAAAACTTGTAGCCCAGTGACTATCAAAACAAACCCCAGAGTTGGGAGAAGCAGAGCTGTGCATTCAGAGACCCAGACGGTCAGTCCCTCCCTAGCACGGCCCACTCTGGACGCGATGAGACTTCCCTGGGGTTGTCTGCTCAACCCCTTGCCTCTCTTCCCGAGTCCTCACCCTTCCGTTTGTTTTTGGTCACGTAGAGCTTCAGGCTGGCTGAGTTCAGGGTGCTCCTTCAGCCGGTGTTTGGACCTCTGGTCTCTAGAATCGAATGTGTCATGGGGGGGCTTTGGCCCAGATGCAGCATTACCAAGCACATCTTATTTTGAGCAGAGGTGTCCTGGAATTGCCCCAGGCCCTGTTGCAAGCCTGGCCTTGACAGGGAGTCTCTAGAGTCCTTCGAGGATGAATAGGCTGAGGGCTAGACGGTGCGGAAGCGGCTGTAGCCCATGTCCACGCCCAGGACCCATGAAGGCTGGGGTGGGGAGGGGAAGACTGTGTCAAGTGCTGCTTTCAGGGCCCAGTCTCCCCATCTCTTCGTACTGTACCACCCTCCTCACCCCCTGATGAAGGCAAGTGTCCTTGTTGGGGAGGAGTTACTGCCTCAGGGAATCACAGGAAAGCCCGGGCTGCGATCACAGGCTGCCAGTCTAGCTGCCTGTAGGGATTTTGGAGCTGGTGTCCTGTAACCTACAGAGGAGACGGTCAGGACTTGGCACTGGGTCTCAGTGGCCTCCCTTCTTTCCTCTAAACCAGCCACACACGGGCGGAGGGTGGCAGTGGCACTGATGGCTAAGGAATGACCCACATCTCAAAACACGTCTTTGGGAGGTTACTCTCCTGTTAGAGAAACTGAACTTCTAGATGCCTTTTCTAAATATGAACTTGAAATTGGAGAGCACAGAAGATGCCTGTGTCTGCCGTCCCAGACCTCCCGTCTTCTGGGGAAATGCCTTCTGGGTGCTCTGCCTGCTGATCCAGCCCCTCCCAGGAAGCCCTCCCTGCCTGTTGGGTCATGGGATTCGTGACTCAAGGGCAGGTTTCCTCTTAAGAGGAAGAAACCATTCCAACTAGCACAGAATTTGACTGCAATTTGCTGCAGTCAAAAGGGACAGTGCTAATTCTTGGAGGGGGCATCAAGGTGGCTTGGGGGGGCTGGGAGGGTTGCGAGAGAGCTAAAGCTGAACCTCCAAGAGGCGGGGCACTGTGTTTAGTCTCTGTTTTCTGCGTGCAGGCTACCTCGTTAGCAGAAGTACTCTGTCTGACTGCATTCTTTGGGAGACTTGTACATTTTGCAAAAGTCACTCCTCAAATGGTTTTCTGGAAGGATATGAAAAACATCTGCATCATGGTAACCATCGTGGTGAGTGCTCATTATAGTACCCTGAAGATTTTGTGGTCAAAGGCAGAAACTATGAAGACAAAAGCCTGAATAGATTTGATCTGGTTAAATCAACAATGACAGACGTCGGCACAGCAAACACCATTAGCACAAATGCAAGCGGACCCCAAATGAAGAACAAACAGGGCAACGTATGACAGTGCGAGTGCTGTGTTTTAACATAGCAAGAGCACTTGTAAATTAAAAGGGGGAAAAAAAAGAGGCCCCCAACAGGGCTGAAAATAGGTGAAGGCATCTCCTACAAGAAAAATATAAATAATGGCAGATAATGAAACAATGTGCAGCTTCACTAATTCAGAAATATATATCAAAACAACAATAAAATACCATGTGTTTGCCTATAAAACAGCGTTAGCAAGATGGAGAGGAAACAGAACCCCTGATACCCTCCTGGAGGGACGAGTAAGCTGTCTTTCTTGAAGGCTGTTTGGCAGTTCTTTGAAAAGCCTTAAAGATGCTTAACACTTGCACCCTGGAGTTCTATTCCTGGGACTTTATCGTTAGGAGAGAAGGATGTGTTCAAAGGTTTAGCTACAAGATTGGTCGGTGGCTGAACCGTTCCTGATACTGGAAAAACTGGTAACAACGTGATTTCCCGACAGTCGATGTGTGTTAAATGAAACGTGGCACATCCACTCAGCCCTTTAAACTAGTGTGAAAGCGACAAATGTCTATTACCAAGGCGAGGTGCTTACCATTCATGAAGCCAAAAGAACCAGTTACCACAGAGCTGGATCATGGTTTTGTTGCAAAGAAAAAAAGGAAAGAATGGTACGCATTCACAGAGAGATCTGGGAGGCTATATGCTAAGCAGTCAGGCCAAGAGGGGCAGGGTAAGGAATTCCGAAAGGCTGCTGTTAGGGGCAGAGAGGCCCCTTCAGTGATTAGCTAAGGGTACTTGATAATTAGCTTATTACCGACCGCAGCAGCCGGCTTGCCTGAACCCTCATTCTTTCCAGTTCACCCACGGCTCGGTCTGCACGCCCCTAAGCCGTCCATTCTCAGAGCCCTCACGAACACTCCTAGGTAGGGGTCCCCGTGCTGTAGCCGATACTGATTTCCCCTCTGAGTTTCTTTTGCCTGTGGCCCGCTGCTCGCCAGCCGTTTCTACATCTGTGTGTCAACGCAAACACCGTGGGACGAAACCCACGCCCTTTCACCCCTCGCCTCCCCTGGCTGTTTGCTTGCCGGTGGTGCCTTACGTCCCAACACCCAGTCCCACGTCCTCCTAGTCCAGATTCTCCCCTCTCTCGCATCCGGCCTCCCCAGGACCCCTCAGGACGCCTCTTGCCCCGTTTCATTCTCCGCACGTGGACTATCGCAGTCGTCTCTGATGTGGCCACACGCTGTCTCTTTGTTGCACGCCATTCTGTTCCCACGTCGTGGCACAGGCCCTGGTCACCCCTTTCGGGAACTGTCGTGGTCACCTCCACCTCAGATGCCCGATACGTGCATTTTAGATGCTGCCGCGGGATTAATTCTCCGGAAGCACGTCTCAGATCACTTCGCTCCCTTGCTGGAAAACGTCTGTCAGCGCCCCAAGACTCTTCAGTGCCCCCCAGTCCTGCAAACGTGCTTCACTCTAGTTGGGACCTCTTCACTCTAGCTGGACCGACTTGCCTGCTGCCCCACGCACATACCACTTGCTCCTCCCCTGCCTGCGGCGGCTCTTTTGCCTGGAATGTCCACTGTCTTTCCTCACCTTGTTCTACATACTTAACTTGACTTCCCTTCACACATCTGCTGCACCCTCAGAATATGCAGACTACCTATCTGTACTTTTCTTATTTTTAGAAATATTTTCTGCTACTGAAAAGAAATATAGGCGCACTGTGAGCGTCTAAATATAGGTACCTATGAGCACAGGCTTGGGTTCAGTCTGTGACACCATGCTGCCTGATGCAGGACGGCGGGGGGACGGGGTGGGAGGGGAAGGAGGAGGCTATTTCTGGAAGAAAGAAATCCAAACAATACAGACTGTATAAAACAGAGGAAGACACTCCTGCTAATCTCCTCCAAGGAGACTGTGTGTGTCTTCCACGACCCTGTCTGCGGCTTGGCCCCTTACTAGACCCCTTACTTGGCCCCTTACCTCTTCATCTCCTAAAACTCCTAGCACAGTGCCTCAAGTACGTGGGCGCGCAGGCACTGATAAAATTTAAGTCCCATCACGGTGCTCCCCTGCTTCAAATCATCCAATGCTTTCCATCTCCCGTCCCAAAAAAACCCTTATTGTGGCGGAGGCTCTGTGCTCCCCCTTCATTACTGCCCCCCCCCATCCACCCTCCCCGTCTCCTGCTCTCTCCATGCATGCTGGCACTGCCTTAGGCCTCCCTTGCGCGCCCTTTGCCTCATCCGGGTTTTCTCCAGAGCATGGACCACCACCTGTCTCAGAGCGTCTTTATCAGCAGCACCGTTCTTTCCTTCTGGAATGTGCACTTTGTGAGGGCCGGCACCTTCCGCCTGGCTCTCGCTCTGTCTCCAGAGCTACAGTGACACCCTGCACTGAGGGGCGCTCTGTGACTGCGAGTATGGAGTGAATTGAATGAGGGCGTTCTCTTGCCTTGTCCGGGTCTTTCCTCCATCTGTCGCTGGGGCAATTCACTCCTTTGCCCTCGTCGCCCTTATTTGAAAGACTTCTGAGGCTCTCTAGGCCCTGGGAATAAGACTCACCTTTTCAGCCTGGTTCTCGAAGCCATTTGCCATTAGTCCTTGTCACTTCCTGCCACGTCTCCCCCCCACCCTCGGGACCCTTGGCTTCCCAGACATGCCAGGACAGCTCCTCCCTGAGAGTCCCTTTACTATGTCTTCCTGCTGTGGCCCTTGATTTTTCTGAGTTTTATTCTTTTAAAATGTTTATTTCTTTTGAGGGGAGGGTCAGACGGAGAGTAGAGAGAGAGAATCCCAAGCAGGCCATCAGCACAGAGCCCAACGTGGGACTCCATCTCGTGAACCGTGAGGCCATGAACTGCACTGACTTCAAGGGTCAGACTGAGCCACCCAGGCGCCCCCTGAGTTTTATTCTTTTAAGACTCTGTCATTGGGGCGCCCGGGTGGCTCAGTCAGTTAAGAGAGGCCGATTCTTGATTTTGGGTCAGGTCACGATCTCACAGTTTGTGAGTTCAAGCCCCACGTCAGGCTCCGGGCTGACGGTGTGGAGCCTGCTTGGGATTTTCTCTCTCTCCCTCCCTCTCTCTCTTTCTCTCAAAAATAACAATAAATAAACTTAAAAAACAACAACAACAACAACAACAAACCTCTATCTTTGCTTTAAGATTACATGAGGGAGTGCTTACCCAGGAAGCCTCCTCCAGCACCGTAACCTCTGGTGATCTGCCTGTCCCCATCCTCCCCTGGACAGCCACGATAGTTCCCTCCCGCCAGCACCCAGGGCACCAGCTTCCTTCCATGGCTGCATCCCATCTCCGCCCCTGTGTCGGATCTCACTGGGTCCTCTGTGGCTTGCTGAATTAACACTTTTGACGATGGAGGTTATTCTTTTTAACTTACATCTTCCTAAAAATACACTGGGTTCTTCTTTTGCCCTGTTCTTAGGTGATCACGAACCTGACAATAAGGATCAGGATTTTCTTACCTCTGTCACCAGGCTAGACAATTTTATACGTCAAATTGAAGAAAAGTTAAAGCTAATTAGGATGTAGTGTGGAAGCATGTAACTGTGCAGGTAACCGCATGGGCTCTGACGTCAGATTGCGTGGGTTCCAGGGTTGGCTCTGCCCCCTACTAGCTGTGTGACCAGGGCCACATGCTCACCCTCTCTGTGCCCCCAGTGTCTCCATCCAGGAATAGTGCCCACCTTAGGGGTGTGGTGAGGATAACATAGAATAATTACGGAAGGTGCTTTTGTGCTTCACGGCACATAATAAATGCACAAACAACAGCTACTTTTAATGTTACATCACACAACTAGAATTATCCTGTTTATGGAACTTGCTTTGTGACCCCTCTTCCTGGTCGGTGAGCATGCCTCCCCACCGTCACTCTCTCTGTCCTGGAGCAGTATGACACTGACCTCTCTGTCCCATGTCTCTCACAGCTGACCTTGATTGATCTGATTATCTATGGGTCCCTGGAAGCTGTGAACGTCCACAGCGTTCGATGGTCAAGGGCTTTAAGACCAGTCTTCCTAATTAACTTCCCTGAAAGTCGTCAGGTAAGGAAGGATATACTTTAGGATATGCAAAGGCTTGACTTTTGTTTTTGCAGAAAATTAGCCGATTCTTGTAAACGAAATGAAAATTTTGTCACCACAGATCCGAAGAACTTTCAGAAGCATCCGGAACACTCTGCCCGATATTCTCTACGTCTTCCTCCTGTTTATGTTCAGTGTGCTGATATTCTCCCTTATGGCCTTGAAGCTTTTTGGGGATAGGTGAGCACACTGCTCTGGAAGATTCTACTTGTGAATCCCACCCCGCCTCCCCCCCACCCCCACCCCCCTTCGGGTTCAGCCTGTTGGTGGCAGAATCTGTCACCGGGTGCCATCTTCCTCGTTCAAACACTCCAGGACTGCTTCTGGAAGGGGAAAAGTGTATCAGAAACCACGACCTCGCTTACGTGTGTGTGTTTTTCACTTTGTGTTCTTGGTTCCTCTTTAGGGGTCTTAAAACAGTGGAAGGATTGCCCTACTTCACAAATATCCTGGACATAGTGTTTGAGCTCTACGTGCTGGTCACTACCGCGAACAGCCCCGATGTCATGTACGTCCATCTTGGCTCATGTTCACGGATAGACACCTGTTACCAGGACAGAATTCGCTTTGTTAAAGGCAGCTGTGTCCGAACACCGGCAGGGCTGAGAGGGGAGAAATAGTGATTTTCCGTTTATTCATGTTCGTGTAAAAATTTTTGAAGGATGTAAAATGTTTATGCTAACAATAGCCTACCCTGTCTATCTAAAACTAAGCTTAGATGATTTTTTTTTTTTTAAAAGCTGAAAGCAGCAGGAGATATCTCTTGAGATACAACTCTTAAATATTGGAGCCTACTTTCTATTTGGGATTTTTTTGCGTCTTGAATTTAAACAGCTAAGCCATCTTTCGAAAGGAATCGTGGCTCGTTCACCCAAGCATTGATGCACCTTTGTGGTTAGGTGAGACGGGAAAGGAATGTAGAGGTTAGTAGTTGTTGCCTTCCCCTTCGCAATGCCAATTCTCTGCACACGTGGACTTTACTTAGGAGGAAAACATCATGTATTTTCTTTCCTAACGTCCTTCATATTATGGACTAAGCTTGTTTGGGGAAGTAAAATTATTAAAGAGTGCCACACTGAGTAGATACCCCTTGGGGTCTAGGGCATGGACAGGGCTCAATGCGAGTGTCAATCCCAACCAGGCCATACTGCACTTCGGGGGAGGGCGGGTTTTCTGTCCTCTAGTTCTGCGTGGGATCATCATATCGACTTGCTCTGGCTTGTTGCTCACTCTTGGGCCTGGCTCGGGAAGAACGTACGCAAGGGAAAGTTGTGGCCCTCCTTGTGTGCCCTTGGATCTTTCTCCCGGACCCTGGCCATGCCAGTGCCTCCAACACCCCCTCCTGTATGAAATCCAATGTCCACTGAAGGTGGAGTGAGCACACACACCTGATTTATGCCTCTCACCCTGGTGCCATTATTAATGGTACTCCTTTCTTTCTCATTGTCCCAGAGTGGCTAGAAAATTATCTGCCTCCCCTGCCCCGCCCCCCAACAAGGCAGTCTGGTGTCCCCGAAGAGCCTTGAGTATAAACCCAGGCCACGCTTCGATTCCTTCTATAGTCCTGGGCAAGTCGGTCTCCTTTCTTAGGCTTCGACTGTGAAGCCACAGTGAGGCTCCCTCAGTGTGAAGGGAAGGGATGGGATCGGGAGATCGCCAAGGTCCTACTTGCTTTGAAAGCTGCTGCCTCGAAAAGGCACTGAGACATTCAGAAGGCAAGTTTAGAGCCAGCTGTTCCGCGCTAGGGGCGGCGATGGCTTTGCGACCCCATCGCACGGGACCGCGCCATATGGGGGAGAGTCTGAGTGAGAGAAGCTTTTGCCGTGCCTCGTGCCCGTGGGTTGTCCATGTGGGATGGCAGCTGAGGTCAGCCTTTTATGCACTAAGGACCTAGGCTGTGAAAAACCGTGCAACATAATTCTGTCCTTCTAGGATGCCTGCCTATAACTTCAACTGGTGGTACTGTCTGTACTTTATAACCTACACCATCATCAATACCTACATCTTCATGTCCGTCTTTCTGGCCGTGGTCTACAACAATTATAGGAAGCACCTAAAGGTAAGGTGCATGAGCGGAAGGGGGGTGGGGGCGGGCGAGGATAGGCGCGCGGGCTGGGTGCCGTGCCAGGGAGGCCGGCAAACGCATTGGTTCAATATCTGAAAGGGTGCTTTTTCTTTTCGCTTTGGCCAATCTGAAGACTTATTTGGTGTCTTGCTCTATTCTGCTGGCTAAGATGCTTCTTTACCATTCTTTGCAATGGGTCTGACAGTGTTTCTGAATTTTATGTACAGTGGCAGGCTATTGCTGTGCTCATTGCTTTTAAGGCATTCAGTTGCTCATGGTTCCTGGAAAGGTTTTGTTAAGAATGGGAGTTCGGGATGTTCTCCAAGCTTCCACTCCTTTTTCCCTCTCCAGCAAGAGCAGAAACTTCTTAAAGCCAGCGGTTTCTGCCCCGGTGCCTGCCTGTTAGATTTACGTCTGGAGAATTCCTGGAGGCGTTGGGTGGGCGGAGGCTTCTGAGTACTTGGGGGTGGAGGATGTTTTATTTACAGCCTGGAATCCACCAGGCTGCCTCAGCCACATCACCTGCCCGCCCTCCACTGCACATATCTTTGCTGGGTTGTTTTTTCTTGTTGTAAAACTAGTTGCACAGGGAAGCTTTTCACCAAAGGATGATTTTCCTGAAGGGAAGACATTGGCTTTTGGCTTCTGATCCTTTTGGTTCTGTTCTGAATTTTTCATTGCATAGGGAGGGTCCCACCGGGGAGCAAGGAGAAATTCAGGGAGAACTTGAATGTTTGCAACTATGGAGAAGCAGGTGGCGGGGCTGAGCCTGTTGGTGGCAAAATGGCCTTTGAAGGTGACTGGCTTGTCCACGTCCTGAGCAGTCTGTGTACTGCCGGGACTTGAGCTGCTCCTGCCCCAGAGGCCAGGCCTCCCAGAGACCCTCCTATCTCAACTTCCTCCCTCTGGGTGGAAGGAGGTTGTCCCAGAGGGTCTGGTATGCTTCTCCTCTTTTTTTGCTGCTGGGCAGAACTGTTGCTGTACCTCCCCCAGCCCCAAGGAGGTGTTTCTTTGGGTAATCTTCTGCAACAGGGATCAGTCAGCAAACGTCTTAAATGTGCTTTAGGTGCCCAGCACCGCACAAAATTCTGAGGAGCCAAAAATGATTAAGACACAGCCCACACCCCTCTGGGGCGCCTGGGTGACTCAGTCGGTTAAACGTCGGACTTCGGCTCAGGTCATGATCTCATGGCTCGTGAGTTCGAGCCCCGCATCAGGCTCTATGCTGACAGCTCAGAGCCTAGAGCCTGCTTCAGATTCTGTGTCTCCCTCTCTGTCTGCCCCTTCCTGCTGTGCTCTGTGTCTCTCTCTCAAAAATAAATAAACATCAAAAAAATTAAAAAAAAATTATAGTCTAGCTGTGTAATCAATTAAGTGATGACAATACTGCGGGGAGCAATCAGAGTGGGCATCAGGTGGCTGATTGTAACCCGAGGAGGGCTGTGCAGCAAACCACCACCCTACCCCACCCCCCACCCCCCGCTTCTGGGAGATTCCCTGTGCTCAGGCCAGATGGCAGCTCCGGGCAGGCCCTGCTGTCTTTCCTGCCCTGGACCTCTTCCTTCCGGACCACTCCTGGCCTAGTTTCACTTCCCTGACTTTTCTCCTCCTCCCTTCTCTTTCTTGATTGACTTAATGGTAGATCTATCTTCTCCCTCTCTGGGGTCTCCCTGTGTCTCAGCAGCACACCCGATTTCCTTCCTTTCTGGAAGCTTCCTTCCTCCTGGGCAGAGTGGAGTTGGGACCAGTCTGCCTCCTGCTGCTCTGTTTCTCACCACACAGATTATCCTTCACGGGCTCCCTCATTTGAACTTGGTAAGATGAGTTCTGTTTATGCAGACGGGTCAGCTGCGTGTACCTGCAGCCGGGGAGGGATTACATACCCGGCATGTTAAGAGACCCAGCGGGGCCTTCTCTTTGGCTGTTCAATTACCTTGAAATGTTTAGGGTAAAGAAACAAGGCTTTCTTGAATCTTTCTCTTAAAAAACACAATTCTATTTTTTAAAGAATGAGATTCGCAAACTGGCGTACCTGAAACGTCACAAAATGATAGAGGCGTTCAACATTCTGAAAGTCAAGGTGGGCACAGAGTTTGTGGTCACGGAGGCCCAGTGGAGGCGGCTGGCCAAGGTCGTGGCACCACACATCAGCAGTCCCCACCTGGAGCTCCTCTTGAGGATCTCCGACGAGGGACAGAAGGGGCACGTGGGTAAGAAGGCTTGGCCGCTGACATTCCTCTTGGCTGTGTTCAGAGCGGGCAACTCCTGGGGCACCTGGGGGGCTCAGTCGGTTGAGCATCCGACTCTTGATTTCGGCTCAGGTCATGATCCCAGGGTTGTGGGATTGAGCCCTGCGTCAGGCTCTGCACTGAGCGTGGAGCCTGCTTTGAGTTTCTCTCTCTCAACCCCCCACTCATGCTCTCTCTCCAAATTAGAAATAAATAAATTTTTTAAGAAGTGGGTGGCTCCTAAAAGTGATTCGTAAAACAGCAGTACTGTTTTCTTGTTTTCCTAAATTTGCAAATAAAAATGTGTATTGGCACTCCCCGCTGGCAATAATCCAGTGGAATTCGGGCCCTCAAAGCTGTGTTCTGACAGGGCTGTCCCCGTGGGAGTTGTCACCATGAGCCATCCCAAAGCCTTTACCTTGTAATGGTCATTCCACCACTGATTCTGCTTTAGGGACAGAATCTAAAATCAGAAGAGAGCTGTGGAAAGAAACGTCTACATTGCATTCCATATTTGAAAGTAAAAGGTTGAAAGTAGCCTAAAATTCATGTATTAATGGTCGGTGGCTATTATGAATAACACTTCCTATCTATGGCATGCTTATCGTGTGTGAGCCATTGTCATGATTGTTTCCTGCACGTGGTGTGTACGTGATCTTCCCCCTGACTCACTGAGGGGGGGGATTTTTGTGATCCTCATTGGTCAATGTGGAGACCGAGAGTGGGAGAGGTTAAGCAGTTTGCCCAAGGCCATGCAGCTGCAAAGTGATAGAGGCCATCTGACTCCAAGGCCCATGTTTTGCATCATTGTGCTAAACTGCCCCAGATTCCGATAGTCACATAATGGGAAATTTGGGCGACATTAACAATGACTGTGAAGATGAGACAGAAATTCAGAAAGATGTGAGGTGACTAAAATACATCCCAAACTGTGAAGCACCCTCATTTCACCTGTTTCAAGAGAAGTCTAGATGGAAACCCACCAAAAGGGAGCGGTAAGTGTGACAGGATGTAAATTTACATGAGACGAGGACTCTCAGACTAGTCCCAGAGGAGCCAGAGGCCTCCTTAGGGCTCTGTGCACATGTGAGAAGGAAAGCACAGTGATTCTCTGGAACTTACATGCAAAAAGGAGAATGAAAAGACGTGTGTAGTAAGGTACCGCTAAATGGGTGGTGCCCACGTCTTCCAGTGAGAGTTTTGGACCTTGGCTGGAGGAAGGTCTTTGCCCTCTTGAGTTAGCAGGATCTGGCTTCCTGCTGAGCCCTGAGCATGTCTCCTCAGCCACCAGCTCGAGGTTGCGGCTCCGAGTGCCTGGTCAGGAGCCAGGCTTCTCAGAACCTGAATGACTGCCTTGGTGGCCCCCGTTACGGACCGGTGGTGGTTGCCTGTGCCCTTCAGCATGCCGGGATTAGGGTTCTGCTAATGGTGGCGAAGGGTGACTGGTGCCCGGGCAACCCCTGAGCACAGTGCTTTTTCATGTCCAACCTGCCATGGACTGATAACTTTGGTAAAACAGCAAAAATCAACACTCAGAAAAATGAAGTTACAAAGTGTAAAGTCCAAGTCCCATTTTTTCATCATTAGAGTCCGTGGACAAGATCCTGGCAATTGTTCTACAAGTTTCTGTATTCAGCACTTACCCCACAGAGGGTGGGGAAGACACGGACAGGGCCAGCTGTGGCCCAGGGACATCTGTTTGAGGACCACTGCTCTTGAACTTAGAAGAGAGGGTTGGGACTTGGGTCCCCTTGGAGGTCCCACCCCACAACCGGGGCGGAGTGGCTGGTCGGTTCAGTCAGGTGTTCCCAGACTTCGGCCCCTCTGGTGTTGAGAATTCTTCCCTGATGGTTTAGTACCTCTGCTGCTTCTCGATGATTGGGACTCTGAACATGTTGATGAATCTTCAGGGCTTTCTCAAATTTCTTTGCAATTCCTTCTGTAAGGTGAATTCCTGGATTGCCATTGAAAGGTGAGGTGTTCCAAACCTAGGGCTGGGGGTTTTTCGGAGTCTTTGTCTGTCAGGCATGGGGAGGCCTATGCACTTGGGTATCGCCTGCCCATCCAGAAAAGATACACATGGTCACTAGGACATACTCACACGAACGTTTCTTTGTTGATAAAGTCAGTCCAACTATTGGTAGTTGTTTCCCAAGTGGGAGTACGGACTGCTTTTCTTTGTCTTGACAGCTTCTTCCATGTTCTGGGCTATAAATAGGCTGGCTTTTAAACGATACCATTCAGCTGTGGCAGGGTAAATGTGGAGCTTACCAAACACATCCAAGTTCTAATGGCACCCCTACTTGTTTGGATGTATCATTCCATGAATTACATGAGGAAGAGGAGGGAGGAGCTCTTTGATGCTCCCGCACAACTTTCTGGAGAGTGCCAGTGAAGATCTGTGTACAAAACACCACCGCCACCACGTGTCCATCGGCAGAGGCTCTTCTCCGAATGTGGGTTGTGATCTGGCACAGGGTGAGGTCTGTAAGAGTTACCAAAGGAGGCTGGTCAGGGACAAAAGGGAGCAGAGGAAGGGAACAGAGGCATGACCAAAGACTGCTGTGCTGTAGAATGTTTTCAGGCTGGCCAAGGACAGCCATAGCAAGGGGAATGTGTGGACCAGTTGACATTATAACTCTTCCAGAAGTGAGAGGCCTCACGTCCTTCCAGGGGTCCACAGTCATCCTCGAGATAATGGAAGTCAGTAGAAGTGTTGCAGACTTGTGAGAAATAAGAGAATCTCCTCGGGAAAGGGCTCCAAATCCAGCTCCCTGGGGCAGAATATAGAGATGGAAATGACCAACCTTCCCTACCTCATGCGAAGAGTATAATGGGCCTGTTGTGAATTTTATCTATTCATGTTAATGTTCATGACATACACATATAGTCAATACCAATGAATATGCTTAAATGCCAGTGTGATTTGAAGCTTGAAAACTCTTTTTTATAGAATGAGGTAAGACAATTATTATATAACATTTTAATGTGGGTGTTCTAAGAACAAATATATTTATACATAGGGACATAGCGTTTTAATTTCTTTGGAAGTCTTTAGGTAAATCCAGATTCTTGGCTATTTATCTCAACATTCATTAGTCCAATGCCCCCAATTCAATCAGTGATTTTTTTTTTTTTTTGAGAGAGAGAGAGAGAGAGAGAGAGAGAGCGTGAGCTGGGGAGGGCCAGAGAGAGAGGAGAACACAGAATCCGAAGCAGGCTTCAGGCTCTGAGCTGGCAGCACAGAGCCCGATGTGGGGCTCGAGCTCGTGAATCGCAAGATCATGACCTGGGCCGTAGTCAGACACTCAACCGACTGAGCCACCCAGGCGCCCCTAGAAGATACATTTAAGAAACCATAAGTAGTTGATCCACTATTGCTGATATTAAGGATTTGTCAGAGAAGTAGAAAACTCTACATGCTGTGTCCACATAGTTGAAATGAGTAACTCTACAGGGCCTTGTGATTTATTTATTTATTTGATGTTTATTTTTAAGAGAGAGACAGCGTGAGCAGGGGAGGGGCAGAGAGAGAGGGAGATACAGAATCTGAAGCAGGCTCCAGGCTCTGGGCTCAAACCCACGGACTCTGAGATCATGACCTGCGCCGAAGTCGGATGCTTAACCGACTGAGCCACCCAGGTGCCCCAGGGCCTTGTGATTTACAATATTGTGTGAGATTTACACAAGTTGACTGATGAAGATCCAACTTTTAAAACCACAACAGTTTATATTATGCCACATGGTTCTTAACCCATGGTTAGATTTATGAACACCTAGATATTAGCTGAGATCATGGCACCCACCGACCTATAAGATAAGGATGAGGGGTGTGAGAAGTTCCAGCCATTTTAGCCTCTTTGGAGAAAAGAAATTTTACATGAACTAAAATACCATATTTCAGTTTTTATTTACACTGAATAAAATCAGGAAAAAGACACGAAGCACATTTTAAACCCTAAATCATAAAACAACTTAGTCTACTAGTTTTTCTTTATTGGGAGCGTTAAGTCAATTTGGATTAAAATTTTAAATTGTTTTAGTTTGATTAATGAAGTAATTTTATAATGTTTTAAGTTTTAGTCAAATGTCTTTAGATTTAAACTTTTTAACCAGATCTTTAAAATGTATCTTTTTTAAATTAAAAAAAAACAAATAAATTATAAACCATAAAATAAAATAATAAAAATAAATAAAATGTATCTTTTTACCAAAAAAAAAAAAAAAAAATAATGAAGGTTATTCCCTCCCCACCATGGACTCTCTACAATTAACTGTGGCTCTATTGTTAATTGCACATCTTTGTAAAAAAAAAAAAATTTAACTAGGTGCAGACACTAAGGACAGTAAATGAAGTGATGGTTTCCATCTGAGTTTCTTAAAAAATTATAGAAATGCTATTTAAATTAATAGTTCATTGTTTTATATATTTTATGATCGTAGGGGCCGGACTTTATAAACCAGTTTGTTAATTGGGGGTTTTATTCGGAAGGCACATCTGTCAGGCAGAAAATCATGTTAAGATTGGTTCACATAATATTTAATTTCTCTAGCATTTTTAATATATTTGTGCAAGCTAAGAATTTGTCACAGGTTTTGTTAGAAGAAGAAAAGGCAATTGTGGAGCTTGAAATTCATTCCCACCCCCCCCCCCCACCCCACCCCAGAGGGTGTTTTTGTTTGTTAGTTTTGTTTATTTTTTTAAGGGATAGCACATTTCAAGCGTAAAGAATTTTTCACTGATTTCTTTTTTTTTATTATTATTATTTTTTTTAACCTTTATTTATTTTTGAGACCGAGAGAGACAGAACATGAACGGGGGAGGGTCAGAGAGAGAGGGAGACACAGAATCCGAAACAGGCTCCAGGCTCTGAGCCGTCAGCACAGAGCCCGACGCGGGGCTTGAACCCACGGACTGTGAGATCGTGACCTGAGCCGAAGTCGGCCGCTTCACCGACTGAGCCACCCAGGCGCCCCACTGATTTCTTCATCTTGGGAGAATTCTTAGGTCTCTATTCGGAAGTTAAGGAATGAAGTGTTTGCCTTAAAACAACGAAATTAACAATCCGTTGGGAAATGTTTCCCTGCCGGGTTGGCAGCACTACCATAACAAGGTACCACACGCCGGGCGGCTTAAACCACAGAAATTTATTTCCTCACGATTCTGGAGGCTGGAGGTCCAGGACCGAGTTGCCAGGGGTTGGCCTCTCCCCTTGGCTGTCAATGATTGCCTTCGTGCGTCTTCATGTGGCCTTCCCTCTGTGTGTGTCTGGGTCCTAATCATCTCCTCTTGTGAGGACTCCAGTCATACGGGATTAGAACCAACCCAATGGCGTCACTTTAAGTTACCTCTTTAGAAGAGGCCCCTCGCCAAACGTAGTCACTCTCCCAGGCCCTTGGAGTTCAAACTTGAACACGCTAACTTGGAGGGGACACAGGTCAGCTCATAAGACCTGGTTTTCTGCTCCTGGCCGTAGATTGTTATCCTCCTTGAGAACTTTCTTCTGTCTAAGGTTAACCTCCCCCAGCCCTGCACACAGATAATCTTTGAAACCTCGAGTCCTACTGTCACTTTGTCAAAAGCTTAGACTTGAGAGCATTTGCAGTTCTGGAAGACAGAACTGCAGTGGTTTTATCTCATCTGCTGCAGACTTCCCCGCTCACGCCATGTGAGCCCCTAGTCTAAGGCTCCAAGGCCACAGGTGGCACCACATTGACACAACTCACCTGAATGTATTTCTCTTCTTCCCTAGTGGCCCTGCAGACATTCAGCAGAAGCGGCTCATGACCTTTTGAGCAGGTTAGAGGCAAGTGAAAGAGGTAGGCATACACCCTCGAGACATACCCACAGGACCCTGCTGTCTTCTGACTGGCTCATGATTTGGAGTCAGCGAGAAATCTGGGTCCTCGGCCCTTAGTTCTGAGCACTTCAGAGATGTGGCAAAAAGAAAGTGCCAGTGAGCTTATGGCTCAACAGACTTCCCAGCATTTTACCTTTTACCAAACAGCGGTGTTGATGTAAATATTGTTACCAGGGGGGGCGCCTGGGTGGCTCAGTCAGTTAAGCATCTGACTTTGGCTCAGGTCACCATCTCACGGTTCATGGGCTCAAGCCCCACGTCGGGCTCTGTGCTGACGGCTCAGAGCCCGGAGCCTGTTTCGGATTCTGGGTCTCCATCTCTCTCTCTGCCCCTCCCCCACTCACGTTCTATCTTGCTGTCTCTCTCTCTCAAAAATAAATACTAATTTTTAAAAATATAAATATTTTTACCAGGGCAGACACATCTTTACAGAAGACAGCCAATAAGATCTGTTGGCTTTTAAGAATCATAGGTTGTATTTTACGGGATATAGCAGTACTTTCTAATGTCTGATTGTCCAAAAGTCTCCTGGGTTCAACTAATACTTTCAAAGACAGTTTTAATAACAAAAAGTTGACCAGAATTACATGCTTCACAGTGGTCTCCAATACTTCTCTGAACATTCTCCCGCCTCATCAGCAGTTATGAGCATTGTGGTTTCTAAGGCTAAACACTGGAATTTTATTAGTGCTCAGTGTTAAAACTTAATCCAGTATTAAACTGAGAAGCACAAACTTACAAATATGGGAAGAAAACAAAGAGAATACGGAGAGAATAATGTATCTGCAGCAAGGGTTGGCAGACGATGGTCCACAGGCTAAATATGACCCACCACCTCTTTCTGTAAATAACGTTTTATTGGAACACAGCCATGCTCATTCATTTATGTATTGTTTATGGCTGCTTTCATGCTGCTCAGCAGAACTGAGTAGTTAAAACAGAGATCACATGACCTACAAAACCTAACCTATTTACTGTCTGACCCTTTAAGAAAAAGTTAGCTGACCTCTGATCTCCGACATAGAATGCCAGATGGATACAAGGGCCTTCTTAACATAAAATTACTATGGTTTTGATTCTCTTTGTTTTTTCTTGTTCTACTGAATCTTCCAGATTAAAAGATGTGAACCCAGTGAGACTAATAGATTCCTTTTTGGTGTAAGTTACTTAGTGAATGATGTTTTGACTGGATTCCCTGTCTGTAGGTCACCCAGCTACTACCCATGCTTGTCATGTCACTGTCCCCCTAACCACTGATGGTGATCCAGGTCCCTGGATCCAAGATACCCTGGCACCTAATTCTCCAAGGCTACCTTTCTGCCTGAGCAGGTGTTACATGCCTTTGGCTTTTGAGACATGTATGTATATTTTCCTTCTAACTCTGAAGACCCAGGAACTTAGATATCCTAAGATTATCTATGTGTGTTTTTTCATCTAACTTGATGGACTCCTGTTCTTTCATGTTCTTGGGACCACGAAACTGTTAGGGAAGATAGCAACATGAGTGTGTAACATCACTCAAGTCTGTGTCTGGTTCAGGCTCCTCGCTCAGATGAGGCCACACTTCTGACGGGGCTGAAGTCTGGGTTTCGGCTGATGGCGATTCCTCATCGTCTTTCTTGCATAAACCACGCTATGGTGATAAGCGTATAGCCATCATTCATCATTTACTCCCGAAAACTGGAATGGAGCTGCAGACATCTGCCAGGCTCTCTGAATGAGAAGCCTTCTGGGATTTAAAAGCACCCGCCCCAACTTGGCCCGTTGTCTCAGCTAGACCTGATCTGCACCGGCAATTTCTTTAGCTTTCTTCAAATTGTCCAAACGTTGACTTCGTTTCTAAACTTTGTTTTCAAAGAAAACTTGGAAAGAAGTTGTAGGAGGTTACAAGAAGCAGCAGCAACATTCTTTACGTATCCTGATTTGATCCGTTGATGTGATATTCTTTAGGTTGTATGGAGCAGGAGGTCACGCATGAACAGGGTTGAGGACCAGCCCAGTTGACTCCTGGCCAGCATCTGACCTGTCTAGCAGGGGGGAGGTACACGGGGTGGTGGAGAAGAGCCTGCTGGCCCTGGGCATTCGGTGGGTCTGGAGAAGACCAGCTCAGCAGTCATGCGGGGCCAGGTTGGTCAAGAAAGCCCCGGCGAATCTTGGCCTGGCTGGTGAGCCCACTTGTGGAGAAAGCTGTTGGTTTGAGTGAATCCCCGAGAAGGGGAAGAGAAGACGATAGGGGATTGAGGGGAAGGGTGTGGATGACACCTACCTTGGAGGCTTGGTGGAGAGAGAGGGGAAGGAGAGTTGAGGCTGGAGAGGCAAGTCAGGCAGAAAGCAGGGATGGCCCACGTGAGGAGGAAGGTGGGTGGAAGGCAGGGAGGGAGGCAGCGGCATCTGTGAACTGGCGAAATCACATGCTTGGGTTGGCTGCCTTGGGCTGATTGCAGGTCTGAGTGAGTACAGGTGGGGGTCTCTGCACTGGCTGGCTCCTTGGCCTTGGGCCTTCCCTTTGAAGCTTCAGATCTTCACCTAGGCAAGACAGATCCAAGAGTCTACGCTGATTTGGTATCACCCTTGGGACCTTAGCGACACAGTGGCTGTGTATTGGGGATCTTTTTTTTTTTTTTTTTTTTTTTTTTTTAATTGCAGACAAAGTGAGCTTTCTACGCTTGGCCGATCTCCTCAACATTCAGGTGGTCACCATCAACATCAGGAGACACCCACTGGAAGACTGGATGCCTCGGGTATACCGGTCATCTGCAAGCCTCTTGGTCCAGAGGATGGTTCGGCACAGGCAAGTGAGATGGGGCCAGTTTTCTCTCAAGTTACTTTCAAAATGGAGGCGTTTGCAAATGCTGTCTGGACTGAATACATTTCATTCTTGAAATTATAAATCAGCCCCCTGCTTGCTGCTTTTGGTTTCTCAGGGAGGCTTGCAAAGGGTTCTGGATGTGTTTATTCAAAAGGACAGCCTTCTGGATTGTGCTTCCTTCTGCCCTATTTCCAAAGATGCCCAAGGGCCACAGACTAGATGTGCTGTCTGAGCCAGAAAAACTGACCGCTCTCTGAAATCAGAAGGTTCTAGCCTCATCTCGAGTCATTAGGAAGTTGATGTCAGATATGGCACTTTGACTTTGTAAAGTCTGTGGTAAGAACTCCTGAATTAGAGTCATTGGAATGGTCATCAAGAAGATCATCAGTTCTTTTATTCTCAAGCAAATGGACTCCGGAAAGAGGCATTCATTGTGGTTGCAGATATTATATTTCATATGCGTGGCCCAGAGTATCCCTATCATCAGAGGCTTGTCCTCTTGCTCTCTGAATTTAGTGTTTCATAGAAGAGAATGGTTCAGAAGTCCTTGAAAGTGTCTCAGCCTGTGACGCAGGCACCCCATATCCCTTTTCGCTGTCCATATTTGGTATTTATCAAAGCCCTTTATGTAGAGACTTCTTCCCATTACTCCCAGCCTTGAATTACTGATGTGTTTCATGTACTGGATGTTTGTGTGTCCACCTGTGGCATCCTGAGCTGGGTCCTGGGTCTAGAGCTTCACAGAGAACAGTGGGGTAGGAGCCCCTCTTGTCTTCCCAAGGGTCACCCCGTGTTCTCTTACGCACAGGGACAGGCACCTAAGCAAAGAAGCCTGCTCTGTAATTGAAGAGTCGGGTCAGAGCCCAGCTATCATACTTTTTCACCCATCTTCCCCCAGACTTGGTGAGGAGGATGGACATATCAGTCCCCTGGAAGGCTGTGTGCCTTAGGGGTGAAGAGGCTTTCAGAAGTTTTCTTAGTTAAGGATGTTCATTTTCTAGGGACAAGTAGCAGAGGTGTAATGATCCCGTGCTAAGCCCTAAACCCTCTCCTTGCCCCAGTTCTGCCTAAGCTTTCACCTGATCCAGGAACTGTGCCCCCAGAGGGGAACCTGGGAAAAGCACGCCTCTATACCCCCTGCTTGCTGAGTCTTCATGTTCTCCTTGGCCGCAAGGGCTACACCAAGTATCAGGGTTGGCAGGTGAATTTCAGGACCCTGGCCGTGCCGGAACCTTCACTTACTTGAGTCACAAGTGTGCATGTGTGTGCGCGCGTGCATTGGCGGGACGGGGGTTGGGGGCATCTCGTATTCATCACATTGCTGGGAAACAAAGTAGCCCCTCTAAGGCTCTGAACATGCTCCTTTTACGGAAATGTGTGATGACGGGATCTCTTCTTTTCTTCCCTCGTGGCAGGATTTTTGTCTGGGTTTATGATGTCATCATTCTAATAAATGCCATATTCATTGCTCTGGATGAGAGAAACCCCTTCATTTCCTACGCAGAATGGCTTTTCCTTTCTCTCTACATTATTGAAATTCTCCTGAAACTGTACACATACGAGCCCAGAGCCTATTTTGGCAGAAGGCAGTTCTGGAACTGGTGAGCATGTGTGTTCTGGCGTGGCAGGGGGTGGAGGGGGCAGAGGCCCTGGGCGACGAAAGGGGGTTTTCTCTCAGTGTGCGGAATATCGTAGTTTTTCAAGCTCCAGCTGCCTGGTTTTGGGGCATCTTATAAGGAAATCTTGGGGGGGTGTGTGGAAACATCTGGTTCAGGCAAAGCTGTTATTTATGATGTGAGTTTGAACTGACTCTAGCTAAAATGAGAATTGCAGATCATGACATCCTAGATTCGGAAAGGATCTTAGAACATCATACCCAATGAGGCAGTGCCTTCCATAGCTGCCTCAGCCCACTCCGCGGTCTTTTTATCAGAGAAGTTGGCAGATGTGGCTGGACAGTGAGACCGTCAGCAAGCTTTTTCCCACACTGGGTGTGTCACCTGTGGCCCTTTCTTCTCCAGGTTGTGTACCTCCTGGTCTTGAACTATCACCCACATGCTGTAGACCATCTCAGATGCACTGCGTGCATTGGCGGGGTTGGGTCTTGGTGGTCGCTGCTCTCGGTGCCAGGAAAGTCACTGGGGATGCACGTGTGGCCAAAGAGGAACTAGTTATTCTCGTCCAGTGCTGTGGCACGGCTGTCCTTTGATACTTCTGTCAGGAAGGAAAGTGACGATGTGATGAATGTCCCCTTTAATTAAAAAGTTGCAATGTACCCAGTAAAGTTAATACCAAGAAAAATTATGCCATGTGTTCAGAAAATGTGTCAAAGTATTCTTGCAAGGACACGGTGAAACCTTGGACTGCGAGTAGCTTGTTCTGGAGTGTTCCGCAAGACGGGCAGACATTTCTGATAAATTTTAACTTGATAAGCCAGCGACGTCTTGCAATACGAGTCGTACATGACGCCGAACATCACGTGATCACAACTGAGCCAGTGGTTCTTGAATTTCACTTTGGTATTCAAGGGCTTTGGATTGCAAACATGTTTCCGGAATGAATTATGCTCACAAACCAAGGTTTTACTGTATATCATTGTTTTGTAAGACAAAGTGATAGGACTTGGTTGATTGCCATGAATTCCCTCGGGTGGTTCATTGGAGCAGCCAGTGAATGGTCATTGGATCATTCAAATGTAGTATTCCTTGCTTCATCTCCACTGTTCTAAAAATTATGGAAATCAGTTTCATGGCCGGCTCATTGCTTCGCATGAGACTCGATTTAAAGTTTTCTTGGGATCAGTTGTGTCCTGACAGGCCCTTCCCTTGATCCTTCACCAACTTTGCTTCTGCACCATTAGGTTTGATACGCTGATCATCATCGCGGCCCTGGTGGCCACTGTGGCCAACACCACCATTCAGTCAGGTCAGTGCCACGGGCTCTCGGCTTCACCACCTCCTGGGATCGTGCATTCAACTGGTAGCCTTTGTGGAACATCCACCGTGCACCACTAAGGTGTTTGGGATGAGACAGCGGAGATACAAGAGAATTCGTGAAAAAACGTGCCGTGTTCTGAGAGGGATGGTAGCCTTGTTTGTGGTTCGCTGTATATTAGAGATTTCATTTGTGTGCATCCATCATACCAGATAAGGATCTGGTCACCTCCTCTCCAAAACTGCCCTCAGTCTCATGGCTTAACCTCCATGTCCATCTTGGCCCCCTTCCCATCTGGGTCCCCTCCCATGGTCCAGCTGTAGCTGGAACTCTGCATTGTCCCTTGCCCACTGGCCTCTTGTGTCTGCACACACATTCCACCACCATTGTGCACACTCCTTCCGGTGGACACAGAGGGGTTATTGAGAGATAGTGCAACAACTTCTTCTCCTTCTTCTCCCTCATCCTTGTCCTCTTCCTCCCCTCCTCCTCCTCCTCCGTCTTCTTCTTCTTCTTCTTCTTCTTCTTCTTCTTCTTCTTCTTCTTCTGTTTATTTATTTATTTTAACAGGAGAGAGGGGGCCGAGAGAGAGGAAGACAGAGAATCCCAAGCGGGCTCTGTGCTGAGGGCCTCCCCAACGCAGGGCTCCGTCTAACAAACCGCGAGATCGTGATGTGAGCCGAAACCAAGATGCGGACACTTAACCTACTTAGCCACCCAGGCGCCCCAAGATAGTGCAGCCTCTTAACATAACTCTATGAAATGAATATTGGGGAAGGAAGGGCTTGTTGAAATGTGTTCTGTAAAACCTGATCCACAGTCTTTCTTAAAGACGGTCTGACGTCTACACCTCCTCTCATGATTCTCTAGTTCTAGGGGTGGGAGGGCACGCCCGGTGTGGCTTTGGCGGGGGTGGGCTGGGGGGTGGGGGTGAGTGATTCCAGGAGCACTTACTTCCTCATTGCTCAGAGCCACTGCCCTGGTCTTGAAGCCGCATCTCTCCCCAGTACTTACGGGGTCTCAGACCTCACTGAATAAAAGGGACGAGCCAGAGGCACCCATAAAATGGAATGTTACGTGATGGTGGGGTTTCTTTTTTTTTTTTTCCTAGCAAGAAAATACAACAGTCAGCAGATACTGGATATTGTGCTGATCTTGAGGATACTCCGGCTCTTAAGGATCATTGTCAGCATTCAGAGGTAAAGATGGAGCGACGTGCACTCTGGTGGTTCCCACACTGGAGCCGGCCGGAAACCCCTCCCGCCTCAGAACTATAGACGCACCCCGTTACGAAGCCGGAACGTAACCTGTACGGAGGACCTGGCGTTCGCTTGGGGCCGGGGGGCAGTGGGGCAGGGAGGGAAGTCAGGATGGTGACGAGCACCCACGTGGCAGCTCCCTGAGGGAGCTTCTGTCACCCACTTTCATCATCCCTGTGACCCCTTCCCTCAACTGCGCAGGCTGCACGGTGACAGAGTAACGGCGGCTGCGGCGGCAGCTAACGCTAACCTGAGTGTGCCCGCCGACAGCCCTCGATGTAGGGGCTTTTATCATCCTTTGTCCACAGGTGATGACGATGGAGCTCAGAGAGGTTGAATGGCTCCCCCAATGGTGCACAGCTAAGAAGGCAAACTCCTGACAGGATTTAAAGAACAGATCCAGGACTGGGGGAAGGGATATTGAACCAAACCCGCCAGCCAGGCGTCAGTTTTACCTTGCGGCTTCCCTTGGGCCGCCTCTCGGTTTTATCCTAGGTTCCGGGTCATCGTGACGACCTTAATTAACATTGGGCCCACGATACTGACGTTCGGGGGACTCGTCTTGGTAAGTGGCTTGTCCTTGGTGCCGATCCACGTGAAGTAAGCGGTAAGATGCTCATTCTTGGCAACTGTCCGTAAGCCTTATTTTAAGTGAGGAAAAGAAAGGGCGATTAAGCAAACGAGACCCACTGGTTTCTAGTACTCCTTTTTTTTGAATTATCCGGTGCCTGCAGACCCTGGGCATGTGCCAGTTAAGGTACACCGGCGACTGGGATAGACACCAGAACTTCCGCGGCTTAACACAGTCACAGTTTCTTTCTCGTCCACGGTCTAGGTGGGTCTTCCTGGCTGGCAGGTGCTTCCCAGGGATGTAGGTTCCTTCCGGCTCATGGCTGTGTTCCCCCCCCCCCCTCCCGCCCCCGCCCCCGCCCCAGGCCTCAGATCCTTCTTCGTCCTGCTTGTGGCCTCAGATCCCACCGCAGGGAGGCCAGGGGGCTGGTGTCTCCCGCTCAGGAGAGATTCCACACCGTGAAGGAGGGAGCTCGGATACTGGTGGACACTCTTCTTTTTCGTTTCTGTTATCACAGTGAGAAATCCTATTAGTACAGAAGAATGAAAGGTGGACTTCCAGTCATTTCCAGCCCCCACCTGCCTCTTTCCCAGATATGACCGCTATTCAGTGTTTCTTGTTACCCTTCCTAAATATCTCTATGTCTGCAACAAGCATACCACGGACATGCATGTCTGTGTCTAGTTTATTGTTCGGTCAAATGGAACGATCCACAAAAGTGTGCACACCTTTCTTCCACCTCCTAACCTTGTCCCACGTCCTGGAGTTCACGTGTGTCCGTGTAGGCTCTGTGAGGGTTAAGGGTCCCACCGGAGAGGAGACTCGGGAGCACATCTGACCAGCCCCTCTACTGACAGACCTCTGAGGTTGGTCTCCCCTTGTGGCCATCACAACTGACGTGGTGAGGGCCATTCTTGTACCCGCCCCTTAGTGTGCTTCTGTACGCGGATCCGCTAGGTCAAGAGGGAAATGTGTTCAAACTTTGCACGGCTTGGTGGCCAGTTGCCTTCCCAGAGAGTGCTCCCTGTGTACCCCAAACGACAGCGCATGACAGCCTGTTTCTCCACGCCCTTCGCACCCTAACCAGGGGTTCATTAAGCACTGCCCTGTTTTCCAGTCTGACAGGGGAGAAGATGGCACCGTGTTGCTTTGACATGCGTGTCTTTTGCATTTCATGAGGCTGAGTGCCTTCTCCGTGTTCTTTTGGACAGTTTTGCTTATCTTCCCGTGAGCAGCGTGTTCGTATCTTTGGTCCATTCTTCTGTTAGTTCTTAAATATGATTTGCAGGAGTGTTTTGCCGATTAAGGAAATTGGCTATTGGTAAGTTGTTTATAGTGTAATTACTTTTCCTTCTCTGTCACTTGTGTTTTGAGTTTTTCTTTCTTACATAAAAGCTTTTTGGGTTTTTTTTTTTTGTAGATTTTTTTATGTTTTGTTATTTGTCTATTTTGGGGGCTGTATAAAAATTGACATTAATTATATAGCCATATTTGTTAGTCTTTTATTTTACAGTATCTCGTTTTTATGTCATGCTTAGTGGGGCCTTTCCCTACGCACTTCTTTTCCCCCAGTTCCTTCATGGTTTGTTTTTTACATTTGACCCTTTCGACCCTTTGGAATTTATTTTGGTATAAAAAACGGGGTGAAGCCACAACGTTACTATTTTTTTTTCCTGGGGGACCAACCATTATTTATTGAGTATTTAACCCATTAACTTGCTAGAAGCTTTGGTTCTGATGCATAAGCCCATGGGAGAGGTCACGGCGTGGTCCAGCTGGCCGTGTGTCCTCTGTCCCTCCACGGACAGCTCAGGCTTCTCCAGCAGAGTAGCCGATCAGTCCGCCCCCTAACCCCCACCTCCACCCCCACCCTGACACTGCCTGGGACTCGGCTGGGGAGGGCAGCCCTTTCTGCTGGGCGCACGGACTAGCGATGTCCCCAGCCGGCCTCTCCAGCACGCCCCTGGCCCCGCGATTCTGCAGCTCGGTGCGCCCCCTGGTGACCAGTGCTGCCGTCCTAGGTGGTCTACTACGTGTTCGCTATCATCGGGATGGAAGCATTCCATGGCAAAGTCCGGTTCTCTGACCCGAATTTCACCAGTCCTGATGCTCTGGTGTGTGGGAACCCAGCCTTGAAAGATTCAGCATTTGCCCGAGACAGGTACTGCAAGAACAACTTCAACGACCTGGCCTCCTCGTTCATCGTGCTGATGGAGCTCACGGTGGTTAACCAGTGGCACAATATCCTTTCTGAGACGGGCCCCGGCTGCCTCACCGGGGCTTCTTGGGGTGGGGCAGGGGGGTGGCGCCGAAAGTGACTTCCAGGAGCATCGGGGGCGGGGGGGGGGGCACCTGCCGAGTTCCCTGCAGGTTGACGTCCTTAGCCTCCCACTCCTCGCGGGCGGCTTTGCCCTCGTGACTCACCAGGCGGCAAAGCTGTACTTCATCGGCTTCCACATCGTGGTCGTCATTCTCATCGTTAAGTGAGTCTGCTCCCGCCACGCCGGCCGATTCCACATCTCCTCCCTGAGCACGTGTAACCAACCGCTTTACCTCCCTTCTCCCGTGTTCCGTCCACCTGCTGTACGTTGTGGGTTGGCACTGGAAGGGACACAAGTCTTACTTGTGTCCACATTTGTGCCCTCGTTGCCTGCCAGTGCGGTGCACCTCTGTGCATAACACGCATCTCATAGTCTCAGAGGTTGTTGGGGTCAGAAGGACTCTGGGGTCCTGGCCGGTCTCCCTCCCCTCCCCCGCCCAGACCGAATCCCTTTAGAGCATCCCTGTGAATGCTGGTCCTCTAGATCACGGGAATGCTCTTCCAGAGAGGTTTCCCGACTGCCATACCCCTCGCACGGCGGTGCACCTGCAGCCCCTGGGGTGACCTCCCGGCACCACACCGTCCTTGTCACATCAGGCCTGCTTTGGCCAGCCACCACTTTACTGACTTTGGCTCGGGAACGACTCAAGAATCCTGGCCGAGGAGGGGAGGGGAAGAAACCCCGTGGGTGGCTCCGATCAGGCCTGCTCGTCCTTACACAGCCTGAATGGAACACGTAGTGGGAACAAGAGAGAAACACCTCCCTGGGTGGCTCTTACAGAGGTTGCTGGAGCGCTGGGACCCGTCAGGGCCAACGACGTGGGAGGCTGTAGGGACGTTCCTGGTCCTCTCCTCTCAAAAGTGTATGGGCGCCGTGGGCGCCCTGGGCTCCATCATCATCACTATTAAGGCAGGAAAGGTGAAGGGTCTGAGATTCCCCCTTGCCTGCACGCCAGCAGGTCAATCCGCACGTATATACCACGCGTACACACAGGTAGAAGGTACGGCACCTTGGGTCAGAGACAAAGACGCTGTATTACTCATGGCGAAAGCAGCGGCAGAGCAATATCCCGTGTCCGTTCCCCGAACCTTCATCCACAATGAGCAGCGTGGTGAGCACCGCCTGGGGTGGGAATGCAGGAAGGAGCTCCAGAATGAGGAAACTGATCTTACATAGGGCGGCTGGGGACCTGCCCATCCTCCCCTCTGGAGAGGGAGAAAGGGACTTTAGTTTCACCTGGAGTGGAAGCAGACCCCCAGGGAGGGCAAGGTGAGTCTTTGCTGCCCTGGGCTGTCTCTGTAGGGGAGGCGTTGTTGAGCTTTACATCCTGGAATGTCTCCGGGGACAAGCATTCCTGAGTCGGCTCTCCGTGCCTTTGCTCAGACAGCCCAGACTGTGCAGAAACTTGACATATTCATAGAGAATTGTCTACCAACAAATACTTGGCCTAAGCTTCCCCTAGAAACAAACCCATTTTCTTTTTTAATATTCACTGTTTAAAGAGGTTATAAAAGAAGATTTTCCAAGTGAATGAAAGTTGTGCCCAATCCTCGAGAGATACTGTTTGTCATTCCTCCCTTGTGTGTTGTATTTTCTTTGCAACAATAGGCTGCCTTTTTATTTAGGCTCACACACTCTTTGGGTCCAGGCTTCCCTGTCACCTGGACCTCGGCTAACGCCCTCTACCTCTTCCTCTTTCCCAGTATTTTCATAGCATTCATCTTGGAGGCATTTTTTGTGGCATATTCCTTAGAGAAAAGTGAAGTAGAAACTGCTATCGAGAAGAAGATTCAAGAGCTCGGAGTGGGAATCCAAGAGTGAGTATTGTGTTCCCCTTCGTGTAGCTCACAGAACTTTAGAAGCAGACTGGCCACGTTTAATCTCTAAGTGTCTCGTGGCACCCAGCCTGGTCCTGTGGGTCAGTTCTCCGGGACCTTCACTGTCCGGAGCCCTGGATGTGGCTGGACAGTAACACGGGGCCTCGGCTGGGAGGACACATGCGGGACTCAGCTGAGGGACCTGACCCTGTTCATGTCTCTTCCTCCTTGAAGAGAAGAAATGCAGGACGGGATGCTCGTTGATAACGTGGATGCTAAGGACAGTGGCTTTAGTGGGGATGATGGAGACAACAAAAGGAAGGACCTGAAAGGCTTGTACTTCAGAATTGCATCCAAAAGTAAGTTTTAAGGGTGCCTGGGAGGCTCAGTTGGTTAAGCATCTGACTCTTGATTTTGGCTCAGGTCATGATCTCACAGTTTGTGAGTTCGAGCTCCACGTCGGGCTCCACACTGCTATCGCAGATCCTCTCTCTCTGCCCGTCCCCTGCTTGTGCTCTCTTTCTCTCTTTCTCAAAATAAGTAAACTTGTTTTAAAAAAGTAAGTTTTAACCCAATGCAAAACTTCCTCCGATCCACGCTCCTCACTGCAGCCAGAGAGATGTTTTCCGAACGCAAATCTGACCTTCGGTGTCTTAAGGATAAAGACAAGGGCAAGGGGCGCCTGGGTGGCTCATTCTGCTGGGCGTCCAACTTTGGCTCAGGTCATGATCTCACGGTTCATGGGTTCGAGCCCCGCGACGGGCTTTGTGCTGACAGCTCAGAGCCTGGAGCCTGCTTCAGATTCTGTGTCTCCCTCTCTCTCTGCCCCTCCTCTGCTTGCCTTTTCTCAAACATTAAAAAAATTAAAACCAAAAAGACAAGGTCCCTTGTCGTGGCCGCTGCAGCCCATATGTATGCCTGGTCTCTCCTTCTCTTTCTCAGCCTTTCTTCCTTCCCTCTGTGACTCGCCATGCTGGCTGCCTGTCATTGATCTTTGAGTGACTGTTTGGTCACCGTCTGTCTTCCTTGTTGACTCAAAGCTTCCCGTCGGGCGCAGGGCCATGTCTTCTTGCCCTCCGCTGTATCCCCAGGGCCTCACGATGTGCCCGGGACACGGGGGCCCTCAACACCTATTTCTTTAGCCATTTTATTCTCAGCGAATTAGCGGTTGGCTGAATAACCCACAGCAACCTGCGTGTCAGTTTGGTCTCTGGCCGAGGCGCGACCTCCGAGTGAGCAGCTCAGCATGGCCTGTGGGAGCAGTGGCGTGAGCAGGGCGCCCTTACCAGGTGTCACCCTCCCCCATCCTCCAGGGAGCACCTTCTCCTCGGGCTCTAGAGCTCTGGGTGGCTGAGGAGCGCAGTGGGGTCCACACCAGCAGAGATGAGTGGTTCTTTCCTGACTTTTTTATCCTTTCTTCCAAAGAGCATTTGGCTAGCCATGCTTAGAGTGTCGTCTTCGACTCGGGGGCCGTCCTTCCGGAAAGCCCAGCTCTGCCCGGGCCGAGTTTTCCCCTTCCGGCCCCAACACGTGCCAGTTCCGTGTGCCTTTCTCCCTCCTCCTAGAGTACAGGACCGTGGACGCCTTGCTGCAGCAGATGTTTGAGTCTGAAATTGCCCCAGAGGAGGAAGGCCCTTCCTTGGATGAGATTCTGAACTTTTCACCCGGTGACCTGTATCCCAAGAATCCCAATTTCGAAAACAGTGCGTGATCCTGGACCTTTAAGGGTGCGCACGTGGAAACCAAGCTAGGCGGCCATCCCTTCTGGCTTATTCTATCTAGAGGTGATTTTCCCAGCCCAGGTCGCTCTGTGCTGTGACCAGCCTGCGCATCGGCCCCTCCTGCCCTGAGCCACCAGCTGAAAGGTGTGGAAAGGCTGCTTCCGAGTGCCCCGCCTGGGGTTGTTCTGAGGTCTGATCAGGGCAGTAAGGAGGGGGAAATCTTGGAAGAGATTTTGAGGGGCACTGATCATACACATGGACCTACACGTGTGACGTCCCTTCAGTGGGTGTGTAAAAGCTTTTCATTTATTTTTATGTGATATTTTGCGATTCTATTAAATCACATGCTACAGTGTTACGTGAATGAATTTTGAATACTTACATATGGTAAAGGAATATATCTAATACAGTAGCTTTTAGATGTGGTGTTTATTCAAAATGAAGGAAAACATGAATGTGAAAATAAAATTCTGTGACAGTGGCTTCTTTTTCCAGGGAAGGCTCTCAAAGCTTCTTAATGTTTATTTATTTTTAAGAGACAGAGACAGAACGTGAGGGGGGGAAGAGGCAGAGAGAGAGAGGGAAACACAGAAACTGAAGCAGGCTCTAGGCTCCGAGCTGTCAGCACAGAGCCCGACGCGGGGCTTGAACCTGTGAACCTGAGCCGAAGTCGCACGCTTCACCGACTGAGCCACCCAGGCGCCCCCCTCAAAGCTTCTTTAATTACATTACAATGATAGCTAGCTTTTAAGTAAATCAGTCTCCGAGGTCGCTTTCTCCAGCTGGAAGTCCCCCAGTGCGGTGATGTGCTCCTTCCGGGAAATTAAAAGGGATTTATCTTATTTATTAACCGAATTTCTAACTGTGGTAAAATACCCATCACATAAAAGTTACCATCCTAACCAAGTCGAAGCGTATATAGTTCGATAGTTTTAAGCATATTGACGCTGTTGTGCAACGGGTCTCCAGAACTTTTTGTCTTCCCAAATGGAACCGCAACCGGTCAACGGCAACCCCCTCTTTCCGCGGCCCCCCTCCCCGCCCCGCCCCTGGAAACCACCATTCTGCCTTCCGTCTCCAGGACTCTGACCGTTGTGCCTCGCAAGTGCATTTGAGCGAGCGCAATCCTTTGTGAGTTGTCAGGGTATGACTCATTCTTCTGTACCTTGTCACGGGCCCCACTATAAAGGGGCCCATGACCTGAGGTGCAGTGAGACCTGAGTCATGTGTCACGTCGGGGTGACATCTGACGCTGGCTGGGGAGGGATTTCTTTTCCTTGGTTCTGAGGGTGACCTCCGGTGTAGGAGCAGGGCCAAGGTTTCGGGCACCCACTCTGGGGCCAGGTCGCCTGGTGTCATACCCCGGCTCCCCACCGAGCGTGCTACTTCATCTCTCTGTGCCCCATTTGCTCACGTGCACTTGGGGTAAATGGTACCTCCGTCCCAGGAGTGTAGGAGTGAAGGAGGATGAGGACGAGTGGCACCCCGACCCAGCCGCTTCAGCGTTTGCTCTTACAGATTGCTGTTCCTGGTTTAAAGCCACGCCTGGGGTCCGGCGTTGGTGCTTAAGAATTTTCTTACCATGACGCTCCCCAGGAGGTGGGGCATTGCTGACCCCTCTGAGGGGATTCATGGAGCCCTGCCATCCTCCGGATTGCTCCTATTTCTTTGTATATCTAACATTTATTGTGATGTCAAGTGTGACACTAAATGTATCGAGTGACAACTTAATTTCTTTAACTTGAAAACCTGCTGGGCGTTTTTCGATTACAAACTATGCAGTCATTGTAAAAAAAAAAACAACCCAAAAAACAACTCAATGCCGAAATACAGTAAAAAAGACAAAAGTTGCTCTTTCTTCTTCCTTCTCCTGACACCCACCTCCCCTTCATTCTTGCACTGACCATCGGACACCCCCCTTCCCAGTGGTGGTGCTGAGTTTGTTGTGTATCCTTCTGGAAACAGATCTACCCATTTACAGTCATGTGTATCATGCATATGAATGTAGGGTATACGGCTGACCCTTGAGCAACATGAGGGGGTAGGGTTGCAAGTCTGCATAAACTTTTGACTCCCCGCGCCACCCCCCCCCCCCAGGACCAAACTTTGCTAATAGCCTACTGTTGACCAGAAAAGCCTTACCAATAACGTAAACAGTTGATTAACACACAATTCACATGCTATGTGTATTATATACTATATTCTTACAATAAAGTAAGCTAGAGAAAAGAAAATGTTAAGGAAGTCATAAGGAAGGGGTGCCTGGCTGACTCGGTGGAGCACGAGACTCTTGATCTCCAGGTCGTGAGTTCGAGGCCCACATTGGGTGTAGAGGTTAAGTAAATAAATTAAAAACAAAAGAAAGTCATACGTAAAATACATTTACAGTACCATACTGTAATTATAAAAAAAAACCTGCTTATGTGTGTACCTGCATAGTTCAAACTCATGTTATTCAAGGGCCAAAGGTAATTGCATTTCTTATTCTAAGAGGGATGTCATGACGTTTTTCCTACGTATTATTCAAGAATCTTTTTTTACTTACCAGTGTTTTTTATTGAGATACGTGTGTGTTTGTATATACGCACACACAAAACACTATCAAGTGTTCTGTACCATCAGCGTTTCGTGATTCATTGAAAGCTTTACTTATTCATAGACCTATACATTGTTCCACGTGTTCAACATTAAACGGTAACAGAGTAAACCTTGTCACGTAATTTTCTTCATGTGTGACTCCCTTGGGTAGGAGACTGGATCCCGGTACTATGGACGTGCAGCAGCCCCCATGGCCACCAGGGGGCCCCCACGGCCCCCCGCCTCCGTGAACAGTCTCAGAGCAAGGGGAACAGGAAGGAGTTGTGGCTGTGATTGGCATCTTTCTCCAGGTCTGTCTTCTGCCTTTCAGTGAACTTGTCACCCCCACGTTTTGGCACACGGTCTCCCAGCTGGACACTTCATTCCTGTCTCCCCGGCAGGGGGATGGGACGACATGACTGATCAGACCTGCGGGCCGTGAGCCCAACTGGGGCCTGCAGCTCACAGGTCTTGCCCTGGGGAGCAGTCTCTGTGTCTTCTCCACCACTGAGAATGGCAGCAATTCGAACATCCTGGAAGCCTTCTGTGGAGGATGGCAGGGTCAGTGCCAGCATGGGATCGCTTACCCCCAGACTGTAACAGGAGCTTGAAATCACTTCTGTTTCCTTTAAACTGTGTGTGTGGGTTTTCCGTTACAGCACCTAGGCCTGCCTGTAGCCTACCCAGCCCAGAAATGGGTTTGTCTGAAACATTCTGGAATGGAGCCGACAGACAGGTGGACTGACTTGAGGGATCAGGGAAATGGACGACCAAGGACGCTGACCTCCTGGGATGAATGGCAGAAAAAGGTGTGAGTGATAGCTTTGCAGGTGAACTTACACTGGGCTAAATGCCCGGCTCTTCAGGGGCTCTTACTTCTGATAGGCAGGAGTTATGCTTGTAGTTCCTTCACGTCTTAGGAAAAGTAAATTTTAGAATCATTGCGTTAGACCACAGATAAAATCCAGAGGGAAAGGGCACTGGTAACAGTAATCTCCGAACTTCCTACGTGAGCAGATTTTTTCTTAGAATGTGGAGCGTGGGGCCAAGAATGAGTAGGAAATGCCTGGACCCAAGATAGATATTAAATTGGAATCTATGCCGAGTCAAGCCAAAGTTTGAGCACTTGGGATTACTTGCACCCCTGCTCAGCTTTTCAGGAGACACAGATATTGAATAAGACCCAGCCCCGTCCTCAGGGAAACTTCGGTCTCATTAGCGGAGTGAGCCCGAAGTTTCCTCCCTCCCAGAGCTGACTTCGGATGCCTCATCCATTTCAGTTGCCCTTTAGATGCACAGCTTGTTTCCTTGTGCAGGTAAACAGTGCATGTGTGCGTGTGTGTGTGCGCGTGTGCAATCCGGACAACCGATTTATAATTAAATGAAGATGGTTGCTATTGTTTGTACTAGGTAATGGATAAAACAAAACAAAACGAAAACTATTTGGCTGAAGTGCTTAAAGTAGCTTACTTTGCTCAGATCGAGCCTTTCTCCCTGGAGACAAGGCCGTTGCTAGGAAATCAGACTGTGAAGTTTATTTAAGTAAAGCCCTTGGCATAGATCAGACACCAGATGGGCGACGGCAGTGCTGAGACGACACTGTGGTCAGGTCAAGGTTGTTGGTGCGAATAGCATGGACGATATTTGGAGTGTGAGAGAAGCTGACAACCCAGTAACAGCAAATGGGTGGATGGGAACAAAGGACAAGTCAGTAGGGGCTGGACGCCAGCGTGCCTGGGTGGCTCAGTTGGTTGAGCGTCCACTTTGGCTCAGGTCATGATCTCGTGGTTCACGAGTTCCAGCCCAGCATCGAGCTCTAGGCTGACAGCTCCAAGCCTGGAGCCTGCTTTGGATTCTGTGTCTCCCTCTCTCTCTGCCCCTCCTGCTCACACTCTTGTCAATCTCTCTCTCAAAAACAAACATTAAAAAAAGTTTTCTTTAATAGGGGCTGGACACCAAGTGTCCTCCCTGCCCAAGACTGAAGGCACCCACAGTGGCCTTTCCCAGATGGACACATTTCGCTCTTAGTTTAGTAAACAGCACCCTTATCTTTTCTTGTCTTGTTTTCCTTTGAAAACAGCCACTTTTGAAAGAAAAAAAAAAAAACCCCACAATCTTGGTTTATCATTGCTCGGTTATTTTGACACTTTCAGAATAAATGTAATGTTAGTTTGTTTGAGGAGGTCTGTCCCTTTTCAGCTTCCTTCCAGATTGAGTGTGTAATCAGTCATGTAGATTACATTTTTTATTTTCAAAATAAAGCATATTTTGGGATCCCATTCTATTAATTTATCCTGCAGACACATTTGCACATGCACTCAATTTTTTTGTAGCAATAAAACGGTGAAACCAATGGTCTGTGAATAGAGGACTGGTTAAATCAATAAATTCACACAGAGGAATGGCAGAGAGCTGGACCAATACAGATGGGAAGATGGGCCAGAAAAAAGTGTCCTAATACATTGTGCGAGAAGAGATGGATGGGTACTTCTTCAACGTGACTAAAAACACCTACCACAGGGCAGCATCGCGAGCTCACTGGATAAACATGAGAAGAGCTCCCGCTAAAGCAGGAGGCCGGGCTGCCCAGCGCCACCACTGTTTAGCCCTTTCCTAGTGGTCCTAGGCCAGCGAGAGAAAAATCACCAGCGAAAAATTGGGAAAGACATAAACATGATTTTCATAAGGGGCGCCTGGGGTGGCTGAGTTGGTTAAATGTCCGACTTCGGCTCAGGTCGTGATCTTATGTTTCGTGGGTTCAAGCCCCACGTTGGGCTGTCTGCTGACAGTTCAGAGTCTGGAGCCTGCTTCTAATTCTGTTTCCCTCTCTCTCTGCCCTTCCCGCACTCACGCACTGTCTCTCTCTCTCTCTCTAATATAAATAAACGTTAAAAAATTAAAAAAACCCATGATTTTCGTAGTGATGACTAGTTACTGGGAAACTTCAAAAGAACCATCTGAAAAGCTTTTTGCAGAAACCAATAGGGTTCAGATGCTCAAACTACCACCTAGAAAAAAATAGGAAACTAGATCTGATTTAAGCAGTCAAAAGTCTTAAGTATTTATTTTAAATATTTTTAAATGTTTATTTATTTATATTGTGAGAGAGCGTGAGCAGGGGAGGGGCAGGAGAGAGAAAGGAGAGACAGAATTCCAAGCAGGCTCCATGCCGTCAGTGCAGAGCCTGACGTGGGGCTCGACTCACTAACCGTGAGATCAGGGCCTGAGCCGAAACCGGGAGTGGGATGCTTAACTGACTGAGCCACCCAGGCGTCCCTAGTCTTAAGTATTTAAATGAGTACTAGTATCAAAAAATGACAGCACTTTTTTTTGTATTTCTCAACTGAGAATGGCATTTTGAGACACAAAAGCCAAAAAAGGCCATTTGAAACTTTATAAATCAGAGTATAAAACAAAAATTTCTTAGATTCGTGGAAACAGGGGCGCCTGGGTGGTGGCTCAGTCGGATGAGCGTCCGACTTCAGTTCAGGTCACGATCTCGCGGTTTGTGAGTTTGAGCCCCGCGTAGGGCTCTGTGCTGACAGCTCAGAGCCTGGAGCCTGCTTCGGATTCTGTGTCTCCCTCTCTCTCTGCCCCATCCCCACTCATGCTCTGTCTCTCTCTGTCTTAAAGATAAATAAAACATTAAAAAAAAAAAAATCTTAAAAAAAAAAAATTCGTGGAAACAGAAATCTTGAGTTCCGAGACAGATGACAAACTGGGACAAATATTTGTACTTCACATAAAGGGGCTCCTTCAGGTTCACCTGAAAAAGATCAAAATGGAAAGGGGACAAAGACTAGAGAGTTCACAGAAGAAGAACACACGTAGCGCTTGAATATATTTGGCCTAATTTCAGAAGAGAATACAAATGGACAGAGTAAGGAGATACCATTTTTTCCACGTCAGAGCAGCGGATGTGGAGAGCCTGATCTGTGCTTGTAGCGCAGGCGGAGGGGAACAGATGTTCATTCGTGCTGGCGCAGCCTGTATGGGGGCCATTTGGAGATCCTGACACAAAAGTTTAAATGCATTCACCTCTGACCCAGCGATTTCGTTTCTAGGAATTTACAGATACATCATATAACGAAAATATTATACAGTCCTTAACAAAAATGAGACCATCCTCTATGTAGTAAATATTCTATATATTAAATTAAAAAAAACCCTAATTATGCTAGTTAAATATGAAAAGTGTACAGAAATAGGCTTAGAATCATTTTGGGAAAGATTTAAAAGTGGGTCATGGCTGCTTCTGGAATGGGGTACCTGCTGGGTGGGAGTAAGGGAGGAGGCGGTTCACTGTGCTCCTGAATTGGGAGTTGCCTCAACTTTCTTTACATCATAATGCTAAGGAAAGAAGGAGGAAGGCCTGGAGGAAGGCTGTTCAGTTCAGTTTATAGGACCCTTCCAGCTTTAAATGTCAAAAAATGCTAAGTTGCCTGTTATACAGCTTATGAGACTATTTTCAAGATGGGGGATACTCTTTTGAATGGTACTTTCCAAAAAAAAAAAAAAAAAAAAAGAGGAAGAAGCTTAAGATTTATAACCGTAATATTTCCCATGGACAGCACTGAAGAACAGGTACAATAAAGAACGGTCAAATTCTATCCATAAAAATTTGAAGTCCTTTGAATATCATTTGAAAAATTTTTGTTTATTTTATACAAATATAAACCCTCAACTTAGTAAAAAGCTGTCTTGCTTTTTGGCTTTTTGGCTAAAGTGAACAGGTTGGTATTAAAAGTGACTTCAGGGAATGTGCACATCAACTTATTTTCACGAAGGCTTGCATTTCAAGTGCCACCCGCCCCATCAGCCTGCTATACTTTGTTGAAATATTTGTAATGACTAGGTCACATGGACATATGTTGTAGACTTTATTTTTAAGAAATATTGACATAAACAACAGGTGTGGAAAACATCAAGGGTCAAAGTGAGTACGTGAGCATTTACAAAGTGATTTTTAGGGAATGTCCGTATTTTATTTTCGAGAACGCTTATATTCTAAGAGCAGTACGATCAGCCTGTTACGTAGGGTCTTAATCTTGTTTGTATAGTGTTGTTGAAATGTTTTCCTCAGCTTTTGCCTTAACAAATCCAAAGATGGAAGATGATGACAATCTGGAATATTCAACATGATGTGAAAAAATTCACTCCACATATCCAGATGAGGAAGCCTGGAGAGACAACGCATGGATACAAGACAAAATGTAGTGTGCAACACGTGGGGCCACCTCACTCCTGCCTCTGGCTTCTACATGCTCGGACGGCTGAATAGAACTTCATCTAAACACATTATAATGCACCAAGAATTGGAATCTATTATAGGTAAGAGAAACTGAAGATCTAATTAAGTGTACACACCTTACTCAAAAAAAATGACTTAAGTAGCTTAGAAATAATAGCTCTTCAGTGAAGAACTGTCCGTCGGTCTGTCTATCTATCTATCTATCTATCTATCTATCTATCTATGAAAATCGATCTGCTTTCGGCTAGCATTATATACCATACTCCCAGAATCTGCCAATCTGGCCGAATGGTTCTGATGGGCCTAACTGCGTATGTGCCGGGACCAGGTAGGCAGGCTGGACTAACCAGAATAGAGTTCAGATTCAGAGTTCCAACTACTGTGATCATTAAAATTAACTGTGAAAACCCCACAGCATGGAGATAAGGCACTGGGGCAAAAGCAGAATACAACGAGATTTGAGTTTCAGACAGAATATTCAGCCCATTACTATCAGGCCTGCTGAGGGTTAAGATTTTTCTCTACACTGGCGGTCAGAGACAGAAGCCTTCTGAATAACCCTCTGGTCCTTTGATTATGAGCAAGAGAAGGAATAGAGTATTTACTAAATTTGATGACTCATTATGCAGAATAAACCATAGCTATAAGTTTTCCTTCAGGGCCTGGATCTAATCTTATTCATAAACTGGCACCCCATTTTGTAAAATTACCGCCAACTGCTTTCGTATTTTTGGTTGGGCTGTGTGGGTGTGGGTGGGAGGGCTGGGGGAGTCCCAGCTTAAATTTCTTCAAGATAAACATGTGAAACTCCATTAGACTTTTTGCACGCTAAAAGCAAGTGTCCTTTCCTGCCTATGTTTTTATACCTCAAAAAAAGTTAAGAGAAGCTTAACTGATATAGTGAATCTGCATGTACCAAATCCTTGAACATTATTATAGCTTATTCACGTGACACTATTAAGAGAGCTTCCATGTTCCCAGAAAGAGCTCTAGTCTAGTCATCAATTTTCACTATGATTTTATAGATGAGAAGACAGTCTTACAAAAACTACAGTCACACAGAGATAGGAACTAAAAGCCTATCCTGTGACAGACAGCTGCCTCATCATATGACTTCATAATTTACAGAGCACTTTCACGTACATGATTTCCTTTGCTTCTTATGAGAAACATCGTAGGAGGGGCGCCTGGATGGCTCAGTTGGTTAAGCGTCCGACTTGGGCTCAGGTCGTGATCTTGCAGTTTGTGTGTTCGAACTCAGAGCCTGGAGCCTGCTCTTGATTCTGTGTCTCCCCCTCTCTCTCTCTGCCCTTTCCCTGCTTACACTCTGTCTCTCTCCCTCTCAAAAATAAGCAAACATTAAAAAAAGTTAAAAAAAAAAAAAGCCAACATCTTAGGAAAGTACGCTCGGCATTATTCTCATTTACAAACGCGAGAAAACCAGCAAAAGCTTGAGGCTCCGTGACACCAGGTGGTCTCTCTAAAGGGTAAAGAGGAACATCTGAGGGTGTACAGGATGCTGACTGTGTGGCCGGGAGCTTTCACTGGAGAACACTGGCTGCCCCACACCGTCTGGGATCCGGGAACAGCAGCAGCGGGGCTTTGTACCCTGCTCACTGTGCCCCGCGTCCAGGACTGTGCTGCCTCACCGCCCCTCCCAAGGCAGGGCTTTTCCACGCAGCGGCAGAGATCTGTTCTCCACCAGGTGGAACCCAACATTCCACCATGCGTGGTCTTTCACTGTGGCACCAACGCGAATACTCACCTCCTAAAAAGACCTTCGGGCTTCCAAACTCCTCCTTCATTTTTCACTTTCATGTAAGTGCCAAAAAGCATGCAGTACACTGTTGCGGCCACTCCAAAGTAATCAAGCTACAAAGGAAACGTAAGGCACGTGTGACTAAAATAGTCACGTACACAAGAGTACATGAAGAGGTCTAACTTACGCAGCAAGTAGATAACCACAGGCTTTTATTTTTAAGTAATTTTGGAAGAAATAAATAAATAGCTTATTCAACCCCCCACCGAAATGCCCTGCTGAGTGATGCCTGTGTGGGCTTTGCTGGAGGCTTCCCGGCCACCGCCTCTTGAGGCAGCCCCTGGGAAAGCCGTTCTCCCTGAGCCACTGTGTGCTTCTCAGGTCCTCCGTTCTGTCTAGGGGCAAACGCAGTGCTCCAGCCTGTCTTCCACACGGGCAGCCTGGAGTCCTCCCACCTCCCTCCCCCGCGGCTCTGGTGGCTGGTCTCCACCTGCCCTCCGAAGCCTCTCGCCATGGAATATGTGTGCAACTGAAAACACTTGAGCATGGTCTTAACTCCCAGCACAGGAGAGGATGGGACCGGCTCAAACTAACTAGATCCCCAAGTTCATTTGTAAAATATAGTAAGTATGATAAAGGAATCAATTCTCAACTCTCTCACTTCAGTTCTGTACCTGGTAGTTCCATGGTTTGTTGCTGAGCATCTCAATGCACTGAAAACCAGACGTTTCACACCTTGCTGTAAATGTAGTTCCTTTCGGAAAAAGTTTCATATCTATACTCTGCCCCAGGTCAATCAATGCCAAGCCAGCAGATATATCATCGTCGTCACCATCCTGTTCCAAAAATCTATATTAAAGACAAACAAGGGCCAGGCGGCATGAGCACAAATAATGGAAGGCTGCTGGGAAACAGAACTGCATTGAAAGTGCAACACTTGCCTGTTTCCAAGTATGAAATTGTCTGGCTTAATGTCTCCATGAATAATTTCACAGCTGTGCACTTGTTCGATCATGTAGAGCATTCTGAGCGCAAAAGAGAGGACTAGAGCTTGAGGCATCACCTTTTCGGGGGTATTTTTATAGAGATTGATTGCATTCTAGAAACAAGAGAGAGTGGAATCCTGAATCGGTTGCACAGGATTAATGAGATTAATGAAACAATCCCACCTGCCACTCCGACAGAAGCTCCAACCGCAAAAGGTACGAGCAGGGCACAGGCCAAAAACGTACTTCCAAATCACGTTCACATCAAATTCACTCACCAGCAATGTGCCATAGCTGTAGAGATCGCCTACCAACACACTGCCATTCTGGAATAAGTGGGCGGAATAGAATTTGATGAACATGTGTCGCGTGTTTGGCTTTAGTCGCTCCATCAGCTGGGTCCCGATGTAGAATTCCCAGGGGTTGGCAGGCTTCTGGACCTGCAAGTCAGGTATGTGACATTCACATCCAGTCTCACATTCTGGAAAATGACAGCCAGAAAGCAACGTGTACCCCAACAAACGATGTGCGGTAGAAGGTGATGACAAGCTACGGACTGTTGCCGAAGCATGGGGTCTGCTGTGAGGTCATTTGTGGCAAGGCCATCCCGAATCCTTGCTGGACAGTTTATGTTTCTTAATTGTGGACTACGGACCCAAATGAAATCACTGTTGTCTCAAGAGAGAAAAAAGGGGGCTGACGAACTCAAGTTCTAAAATTCATTTGTACACTACACAAAAAACTGCTCAGATTATTTACCTTTAAAACGAACTTCTGTTTATTTTTGGCATCGTTCATATCTCCATGGGTAACTTCATAGACTTGGGCAAAGGCCCCTTCTCCAAGAAGGTGATCGACATAGACCAGCAAAGAACCTTCGAAGACAGACGTGTCAAAGTGGGGAAAAAAAGGTTCAAAACATCATTTTTGGTAAATTGTGTATTTGTAGAATTTTCTTGGTGCTTGTTTGCCTTCATACATAAAAATGGATATAGCTCCCTCAGGAAATGTTTTCCTTGCGTTAAACAAAAGTTAAACACCTGCCACAAAACAGCCTCCCTTTTTACATGGCATGTGGGGGGACCAAAGGTAGCACTGCTGGGCGCCGGGCCTGCCACTTTATGGCAGGAGCGGGCAGACATCCTCTCTTTGCCAATATTCTCAGGTTTAAAGGGGTGATACCTGCACTGTGTCCTTGGCAAGACTGCTGATCCTGTAAAGTGCTGAACAAAGCTCTACGTACACCTTTGAAAAACGCCAAGTGTTTTTCACTGGGACACAAAGCGCAAAGTACAACTGTACGAATATTTCTCATAGAATACTTAACATTTTTTTATTAAAGTAAAAATTTTATTTTAGATAGTTTTCAATTTACAGAAAAGCTGCAAAGATAGTACAGTTTGTTTGCTCTGCATCCAGTTTCCTCTATTGTTAACTTTCTTTTCTTTTCTGTATTTTTTTTTAACATTTATTTATTACTGAGAGACAGAGCATGAGCAGGGGAGGGGCAGAGAGAGGAGGAGACACAGAATCCAAGGCAGGCTCCAGGCTCTGAGCTGTTAGCACAGAGCCCGATGTGGGGCTTGAACTCACAAACCACAAGATCATGACCTGAGCCGAAGTTAGAGACTTAACTGACTGAGCCACCCAGGCGACCCTATTGTTAACTTTCTTTTTTTTTTTTTTGAAAATTTTTTTAAACATTTATTTATTTTTGAGAGACAAAGTATGAGTGAGGGAGGGGCAGACAGAGAGGGAGAAACAGAATCCGAAGCAGGCTCCAGGCTCCGAGCTGTCAGCACAGAGCCCAACGCGGGGCTCGAACTCACGAACTGTGAGATCACAACCTGAGCTGAAGTCGGACGCTTAACTGACTGAGCCACTCAGGCTCAGTTATTGTTAACTTTCAATAAGGATGGTACATTTGTTACAAATACAGAACCCACACTGGTATGTTACTAAGCCCAAGCCTATCTGGATTTCACTAGTTTTTCCTTAATGTTCCAGGACAAATACATCAAATCTCCTCAGCCTCTGACAGGCTGTGACAGCTTCCGACTTTTGGTTTTAGATGACCATGATACTTCCAAGGAGTACTGGTCAGGTGAATTGTAGAATGTCCCTCAAATTGGATTGGTCTTGCTATTTTTCTAACACTGGGGTTACTACTGGTTTGAGGAGAGACTACCAAGGTAAAGTTGCAATAGATTTTCAAAGTAATTTAAAAAAATCCACATGTTCAAAATCAAATATACAAGAGCAGACTTACAGTTTCTTTCAGGAACTTGGAAGTCATCACTCCACTCCCCACAATAAAAAAAGAAAAAGCTACACAAACCGAAAATCGACAACTCATGTTAGAGCCATTAAAGACCTGAGGTCACAGGGCACACTGCTGCCCCCACTGGTGGATACAGAGAATAACAGCTTGCCAGAGCATAAGCCCAGGAGCAGAAAGCACCCCTGGAGCCAGTAGCTGGGGGATTACAGCACAACTAATGTCTCAGACCTTATTTAAGAACAAGTCTCAGGGTGCCTGGGTGGCTCAGTCGGTTCAGGGTCCAACTTCGGCTCAGGTCATGATCTAATAATTTGTGAGCTCAAGCCCTCAGTGCTAACAGCACTGAACCTGGAGCCCACTTCAAGTTCTGTGTCTCCCTCTCTCTCTGCCCCTCCCCTGCTCACATTCTGTCTGTCTCTCTCTCTGTCTCTCAAAAACAAACAAACAAACAAACAAACAAACAAAACATTAAAAAAAAAAAAAAAAAGAACAAGCCTCAGGGGAAACCCAAAGCCAACAGGGGAGACAGAAATAAGGACACAAATGGGAACTTTAGTCTCTATGGTGGCAACAAACAGTAAAGGCAGCCTCATCTCAAGACAGAGAAGCATAAATCTTACACCAAAGGCCTATTTTATCTCAGTACTTTTACCCAGTACATCAGGTCTGGCTGCTAACAAAAATTACAAGCATACTAAGAGACAAAAACACAGCTTGAAGACACAGGGCAAGTATCAGAGCCAGACAAACATACAGCAAAGATTTTGCAATGATAAGACCAGGAACTTTGTTTAAAAATTATGATTAATATGCTAAGTTGTAATGAAAAAAAGAGATAATATGCAAGAACAGATGGGAAATACAAGCAAATGGAAACTCTGAGAAGGAATCAAAAGGAAGTAAGTGCTAGAAATAAAAAAAAAAAAAATACCCCACTTATAACAGAAATAAAGACTGTTTTTGATGGGCTCATCAATAGGCTGTACATGGCTGGGAAAAGAATCAGTCAGCTTGCAGGTATGTCGACAGAAACTTCCAAACGTGATTTGCAAAGAAAAATAAAATTAAAAGATAGAAAAGAATGTTCAAGAATTGTGGGACAATTACAATAGGTGTAACAGATGTGTAATGGGAATATTAGCAGGCAGAAGAAAAAGAGGAAGAGGCAAAATATTTAGAGTTATAATGGCCGAGAAATTCCCAAAATTAATGACAGACACTAAATTAGGGATCTAGGAATCTCAGAGAATACAAGGCAGGAAAAATACCAAAAAGTCTACACCTAGACAAGTTGTATTCAAACTGCAGAAAATCAGATAAGGAGGAAACAGTGAAAGAAGCCAGAGGGACAAAACCATCTACCTACAGAACAGCAAGGATGAGAATTACATGGACTTCTCCTTGGAGAGCACACAAGCAAGAAGAGAGTGGAGTGAGTGTTGAAAGAAAAACCCCCAAATCAAAAATTCTGTATCCAGTGACATTATCCCTTCAAAAGTGAAGAAATAAAGACCTGCTTACACCATGATTAAAGGAATGTGTCACCAGCAAACCTGCCTTGCAAGCAATGTTAAAAGAAGTTTTTCAGACAGAAGGAAGAGGAAATACGTCAGAAACTCAGATCAGAAGAGTGTAGGAAAAGAAGTAAGTGAAGATAAAAGAAAGTCTTTTATTTTTCTTATTCTTAGTGGGTCTAGCAGGGAGCTCTTCAAAATAATAATTGCTACAATGTGTGCAGTAAGTACAGCTTAGGACAAATGAAATGAGTGACACTACTGTTCTAAGGGACGGGAGGGAAGAACTGGTAACATTCTGTTATAAAGTACCTGGCACGACCTGTGAACTGGTATAATGTCCATTGCAGGTGGACTTGGGTTAGTTTTAAATGTATAGTGCAAACTCTAGGGCCACCACTAAAAATGAAGTATAACTGATATGCTAACCGAGAAAACAAAATCACATAAATACCCAAATAAAACCAGAGAAGGCAGAAAGAAGAAGACAAAAAAGGGAACAAAGAACAAGGGCAGTGAATAGAAAATAGCAACAAGCAGAGTAGATATTAATCCAGTTCTACCAACAATCTGTCTAAAGATCAATAGACTAAAAATATACCAATGAAAACAGAAACTGTGACAGGCGATAAGAATACAAGACCCAGTTATATGTTGTCTATGAGAAACACACCTTAAATATAAAGACACAGATGGGTTAAAAGTAAAGGGATGGAGGAAGATATGCCATGTTAATTAATAAACAGAAGGCTGGGGCAGCTATTCCAATTTCATACAGAGCAGACTTCAGAGTAAGAAAAGTGATCAGGCATTAATTAAAAGGGGCATTAGATAATGATAAAGGATCAATTTTCCGAGAAGACATAACTCCTTAATGTGTATGTGTCTCAAAACAGTGAGGCAAAAATTGATAGGACTGCAGGGACAACAGACGAATTCACTATTCTAGTTGGAGATTTCTACACCCGTCTTTCAGTAATCGATAGATCCAACAGGCAGTTGGATCCAACAGGCAGAAAATCCAACAGATTTTGGATTCCAACAGTTGGATTGGATCCAACAGATCCAACAGGCAGAAAATCAGTCAGGGCATGACTGACTCGAACAGCAGTACCAATCAACTGGATCTAATTCACATTTATGGAAAACTTCATCTGACAACAGCACACTATACATTCTTTCCAAGCTCACGTGGAACGCTCTCCAAGACAGACCATTCTGGGCCGTAAAACACACCTTTACCAAATTAAAACAACAACAACAACAAAGAAATCATACAAAGTAGGTGCTCCAACCACAGTGGAATTAAACTAGTAACCAATAAAGAAAGATAGCTGGAAAGCCCCAAAACGCTTGGCGATTAGACAACACATAATTCAAAGAAGAAATTTAAAAATATTTTGAATTAAAAGAAAATGGAAACACAAGTCATTAAAATTGTGGGATGCAGCAAAAGCAGTGCTTAGAGGGCAATTTATAGGATTAAATGTGTACGTTAAAAAAGAAAGATCTAAAATCAATAACTTTAGTTTCCACCGTAGGAAACTAGAAAAGAACAAATTAAGTCCAAAGCAAGCAGAAGAAAAAAGTAATTATAGCAGGTATCAGTGAAACTGAAAACAGAACATCAACAGAGAATATCAATGAAACAAAAAACTGATTCTTTGAAAAGATCAATAAAACCCATAAGCCCCTACCAGGTTACCTAAGGAAAAAAAGGGGGAAGGACATAAAATACTAATATCAGAAATGAAAGAGGGGACATCACTAAAGATCCCATGAATTAAAAATGTTAATGAAGGAATACTATGAACAACTCTGTGCCCACAAATTTGATCACCTCGATGAAATTTCTTCTTTCACACAGGAAGAAACAGACAAAAAATTGAATTCATACTTAACAGCTTTCCTAAACAGAAAGCACCAGGGCCAGATGGGTCCACTGGCGAATTCTTTAAAAAAAAAAAATTTCTTTTTTTAACCTTTATTTATTTTTGAGACAGAGAGAGACAGAGCATGAATGGGGGAGGGGCAGAGAGAGAGGGAGACACAGAATCGGAAGCAGGCTCCAGGCTCTGAGCCATCAGCCCAGAGCCCGACGCGGGGCTCGAACTCAAGGACCGGGGCTCAAACTCACTGGACCGCGAGATCGTGACCTGAGCTGAAGTTGGGCGCTTAACCGACTGAGCCACCCAGGCGCCCCCAAATTTTTTTTTTTTTAACGTTTATTTATTTTTGGGACAGAGAGAGACAGAGCATGAACGGGGGAGGGGCAGAAAGAGAGGGAGACACAGAATCGGAAACAGGCTCCAGGCTCTCAGCCATCAGCCCAGAGCCCGACGCAGGGCTCGAACTCACGGACCGCGAGATCGTGACCTGAGCTGAAGTCGGATGCTTAACCGACTGAGCCACCCAGGCGCCCCTCCACTGGTGAATTCTACCAAACATATAAGGAAAAAATTATAGCAATTCTCTAGTCTCTTTCAGAGGATAGAATACTTCCTAATCCCTTCTATGAGGCCAGCATTACCCTAATACCAGAAACAGACAGTTACAACACAAGAAAATTACAGAACAGTATCTCTTATGAACATAGATATAAAAGTCCTCAACCAAATATTAGCAAATGAAATCCAAAAAAAAGTATAAAAAGAATTATTTACCATGACCAAGTGTAATTTAATCCAGGTATACAAGGCTGGTTCGATATTCAAAAATCAATGAATAAATCTATCATACCAACAGACTAAAAAGAAAAATCACATGATCCTATCATAAAAACAGGAAAAGTGTTTGATAAAATCCAACAACACCCATTCATGATTAACAGTTCTCTGCAAAGTAGGAATAGTGGGAAACTTCCTCAACTTAATAAAGAACATCTACCAAAAAACCTACTGCTAACATCATACTTAATGGTAGAAACAGATAAATGTTTTCCCACTAAGATCAGGAACAAGACAAGAATTTCTCCTCTTATCACTCCTGCTCAACATTATACTGGAAGTCTTAGCTGATGCAATCAAACAAGAAAAGGAAATAAAAGGTATATGGATGGGGAAGGAATAAAACAGTTCTCGTACACAGATGACAGCATTGTCTAGCCAGAAAATCCCAAAGAATCAACAAAAAAAATCTCCTGTAACTAACACATGATTATAACAAGGTTTGCAGGATACAAGGTTAACATATAAGTCAATTGCTTTCCTATGTGCTAGAAATTAGTAAGTGGAATTTACAACAAAAAAAACCCATAATACTTAAGCATCTTCTAAAACGAAGTAACTTAGTTATTAATCTAACAAAATATGTACAAGATCTATATAAGGAAAACCATAAAACTTTGATTTAAAAAAAAAAAAAAAAAAAAAGAAGATCCAAATAAACAGAGATAGTCCACATACATGGATAGGATTGTCAAGATGTCATTTCTTCCCAACTTGATCTAGAGATTCAAGGCCATACCAATCAAAATCCCTGCAAGTTATTTTGTGGCTACTGACATACTGATTCTGAAGCTTATGTGGAAAGGGAAAAGGCCCAGACAGTGAACACGAAGAATAGTTTGGAGGACTGACACAACATCAAGACTTCCTATAAAAGCTACAGTAATCAGAGCAGTGTGGTCTGGACAAACAGATCATGGAATAGAAGAGAGAGCCCAGAAACACAGCCGAATATACTCTACTGATCACTGACAGAGCAAAGACAATTCAATTAAGAAAAGATAGCCTTTTCAATAAATGGTGATGAAAAACTGGACATCAACATGCAAAAGTGAATCTAGACATAGAACTTATACCTTTCATAAAAGTTTACTCAAAATGAATCATACACATAAATGTAAAACATAACACTATAACATTACTAGAAGGTAACACAGGGGAATAGGTAGGCGACTTGGGGTTTGTTGATGACCTCTTAGACACATACCAAAAGCATGATCCATGAAAGAAATCTATTGATAAACTTGACAAAATTTAAAAACTTCTGCTCTGCCCAAGACAGTTAATAGAATGAAAACACAAGCCAGAGACTGAGAGAATATCTTTGCAAAACACTTATCTGATAACGGTTATCCAAAATACACAACTCTTAAAACTCAATTAAGAAAATGGGGGAAAAGACTCAGTAAGAAAATGAACTGATTTTTAAAAAATGGGCAAAAGATCTGAACATACACATCACCAAAGAAGATATACAGATGGCAAATAAGCATATGAAAAAATGTGCAACATCATTATATAATTAGGGAATCGCAAATGAAAAATAATGAAATGCCTTTCAATACACATCTATTAGAATGGCCAAAACCCAAGTTACTGACACCACCAAATGATGGTGAGGATACGGAGCAACAGAACTCTCATTCATTGCTGGAGGGAATACAAAATAGTACGAACTCCATTTGAAGGCAGTTTGGCAGTTTCTTACAGAAGTAAACATACTCTTACCACCTGTTCTAGCAATCACAACTCATTGGTATTTACCCAAATGAACTGAAAACTTATGTCCACACAAAAAGTGCCTATGAGTGTTTACAGTGGTTTGTTCATAATTGCCAACACTTGGAAGCAACCAAGATGTCCTTCAGTAGGTGAATAGATAAATAAATTATGGCACATTCACACAATGGAGGATTACTCAGTGATTGTAGAGAAAGAACTGTTAAGTCATGAGAAGACCAAGGGACCTTAAATGCATACTGCTACGTGAAAGAAGCCAATCTGAAAAGCTTGCATACAGTATGATTACAACCCTATGACATTCTGGAAAAGGCAAAACTATGAAGACAGTAGTTAAAAGATTAGTGTTTGCCAGGGTTTCAGGTGGAGGGAAGAGATGATGAATACATGGAGCACAGGGTATTCTGGGGGCAGTGAAACTATTCTTTATGATACCATAATGATGGATACACATCATTACGCATTTGTCAAAGCCCATAGATTGTACAACACAAAGAATGAACCCTAATGTAAACTATGGACTTTAGTTAATAATAATCTATTAATACTGGCTCATCAACCTTAACAAATATACCACACTAATACAAGATGTTAACAGGGAAACCTGTGTGTGTGTGTGTGTGTGTGTGTGTGTGTGTGTGTGTGAAGTATATTGTGAGAAGTCTTGCTCCCACTGTTGTCCACATCCACTCTATTAACCATTTGTTAGTTTTGAGTGTGTTTCAAGGGTTCTCTGGAAATAGTACCAAATATGAATATATTATCTTCCCCCTTCTTAAGGAATGAAAGGCAGCATATAATACAGGTTGGCCCTTCCACTTAACAGCCTATTTTGGACATCATACCTATCAGTACAGAGCAAGCCATATTTTCCTATAGAGGTCCCATAATTTACTTTAGCAGTCACATAGACACCTGTGTTGTTTCCAATCTGCTGTTTTTACACGCATACATGTCATTCTGAACGTATGCAAGCATATCTGTGGAAATTCTTAAAAGTGAATGTCTAAAAGTATATGCATTTTTTACTTTGATAGATATTGCCAAATTGCCCTCTGTAAGTTATCATCCCAACAGCAATCAAACTCCTACAGTTCTGGCTTAACAAAATGCTCTCAGCTTTATCCTGTAGATAAAACTACTCGAAGTGGGGGTGGGAGTGTAGGGGTGGTGCCAGAAGGGAAATCACACATGCATGGGTTACCATCAACTTCCCAGACAAAAACAAGAGTTTAAAAGTTTGTTACCCACATAGTCCTTACCCAGTTGAAACTCAGTCTTGGGCTTGATGGCTGGAAGTTTACATTGCCATTCATAAGTATTTGGATAGGATCTCACTGGCTTAGAAAGCCCAGATAAAAGTTTGAGAATCAATTTATCATCCCATGGATTCTCAACAGTCAAATCTTAGAAGGAATGGGAACAAAAAAAGAACATGAATTCAGTACCCAAGAATTTCCCCAAAGAAACCATAGATAAAACAAATGGAGACATTCATTAAATAAGCTTTCAAAAGCTTCATCATTAAAAGAGCACTGATTTAAATAATAACCGTTCTCAAATATCAAAAGAGCTAGTTCTGCACAGTTCATTATTTGTTATTTTAGATCTACAAAGTCAGATCAGTATGTAGTTGTGACAAAGGAAATGAACACCAAAGGCACCTGCTCCACTTGCCCAGAACTGCTAGATTCTGCCTTTAACATAATTATGTCTTAAAGGCAGACCTGGATCTTAGTTACTCCTAACATGCTCAGATATATATTCTTTAACTTGCTTTCCCACTCGGATCTACAAAACACAATGCCTTTCGATACTTATATTATCTATGAGCAATTTCCATGGATGAGATGTACTCTGGGTTCACAAAAGAGAAATAATTTCTAAAGGGAAGAATAAAGTTTCTGTCCAATTTATGCTATAAAAATGCTTTTAGTGGTAGTTTCAAAGACTAATCCAGCATGATTACCATGTACTTAGTGCTAAGCCTATGTAGGACACTGTTCTGAGTACTTTATGCTCAGTAATTCACTTGGTCCTTACAAGATTCTGAAGTAGAACCATCACATCCACTTTACAGAAAAGGAAAGAGGGCCAGAGAATTGAAACGATCTTGGCCAAGATCATGTGACTGCCTAAGAGGAGAAGCTAGGACTAGAACCTAGTCAGTCTTCAGAGTCTGTGCTCTTAGCCACTGTGCAAGACTATCCAAGACTGTTTCTGAATAACCAGGGGAAAGGAGTTAAGCACTGAGCCTGTTTACATTTCTGTAAAATAGGGATACCAGTCTTAAATTAAATTCCTGGCACAGAGTAGACCCTCCAATTCTAACTCCCTCTTCCAACAGTATTTGTTTTCATACTTTCTAAAATTAAAACAGATTCAGTTGCCCTTCAAGTATGCTACCATTGTAGCACACTCCAACACGGTATGCAAGTTTTGTCTGAACTTGTGGTCTACTCAATGACATTGAAGTCCCTGTTCTTTGAGCTTCTTTCATGGAACAGCTTTCACCAGGCTATTGTCCTTATTCAGGGACACAAGTAGGACTGAATATGTGTTCATACTTGCAACATCAACATTCCCAAGTGAATTAGTCTGCATCCATTCTGCTTGGCGCCCGGCATTGGCATCTGATGCATCTTCTGCAACGGCGAGGTCAGTGTCTATGAGTTTACAAGCCTCAAGGCTCTGCTGTACCTCACTGGTTAGCACACCGTCTGCAGGAGGCTGGCTCACACGGAGCACGGATGCTGAAGATACATCTGTAGGGAACGCTGGTTCTGGGCTTTTCTCTTGAATGGGACTGAATGTGTTAAAGGAATAGACAAGAGGAAACAAAACACCACGTGATTACAAGTCTATTGCATTTGATCACACAAAAAGTCCCACAGAACAGTTTCCTTTCCATTCTGGGAATGACATTTCAAAATTGCTTCACAAAGAGTTGAGTAAAGCATTTTCTTCAGATAAACAAATACTTACAAATACAGCTAGTACAATATGAACAGAAATAAAATCAAAGACATGGAAATATATTCAATAAATAGGTGAGGGAATACACTGGATATTCTTCAGTGATAAACACTGGGAGGGATGGATTTATTTCCCCAAGGTGTCATCTAAGTATCACTACTATTATCAAGACTGACTATTTAACTTTATCCCAAAATGGCTTTTTTCACAGCATTGAAACAAACAGAAAATGCCATAATCCAACAACCTAACACCAGTGTCTTTCTTTACACACACACATACACATATATAGTTGATCTGTATTATTCATGGGTTCCATGTTTGTGAATTCACCTACATGCTAAAACTCATTTGCAAACCCCAAATCAATACTCATGGTGCTTTTACAGACATGCAGAATGGTGAAAAGTTTTAGTCACCAACACACGCGTTCCCAGGGAAAGTGAAATAAGGCAATGCTCTGCATTCTTGTCTCAGGTCTCACAGTATAAACAAGTGCCGTTGCATGGTATACTTAGTAACGTGTTTTTCTGAATTTTTGTTGGTGATTTCGCTGTTTAGGATGTTCCCCAAGTGCAACGCTAAAGTGTTTTCTAGTGTGCCTAAGTGCAAGAAGGCCGTGATGTGTCTTACGGAGAATATGTGTTAGGATAAGCCTTGTTCAGGTATGAGTTATAGTGCTGTGGGCCTGAGTTCAATGTTAACGAATCAACAATGTTTATTAAATAAGGTGTCTGTAAACAAAATGTTGTGAACAGAGGCTCACAGGAACCTGTGTATCTCCCCTATGAATAACAAATGGTTCCGTGTTGGATAATTCAGAGTTTGCAGTGACTTTATACAAAAGAACCAGTGAAAATAATAAGAATTGACTGTGTATGTATTTTTATACACATAATTCTCCTCCACCTTCACATCCACATATGCACAAACATATGTATACATTTTACAAAATGTATATTTTGAGAAAAAGGACTTTGTACATACAACTTCATGTTTCATTCTTAATTAAAAAAAATTTTTTTTAACGTTTATTTATTATTGAGAGAGAGAAAGAGAGAGAGAGCGCATGAACAGGGGAGGGGCAGAGAGAGGGGGAGACACAGAATCTGAATCAGGCTCCAGGCTCCAAGCTGTCAGCACAGAGCCCGATACGGGGCTCAAACCCACAAACTGTGAGATCATGACCTGAGCCGAAGTTGGTCACTCGACCAACTGAGCCACCCAGGTGCCCCTCTTAATTTTTTTTTTAAGTTTATTTATTTCTTTTGGGAGAGAGAGAACATGAGCAGGGGAGGGGCAGAGGGAGGGAGAGAGAGAGAATCCCAAGCCGGCTCTGCACTGTCAACGCAGAGCCCAACGCGGAGCTCAAAACTAACGAACAGTGAGATCATAACCTGAGCAGAAATCAAGAGTCGGACCCTTAACCAACTGAGTCACCCAGGTGCCCCTTCATTCTTACTTGACAGGCATTTTTCTTACTATGAATTTTTTAAAAAAAGAAACGAATTTTGGAATAGGAATAATTTTAGATTTAAAGAAATGTTGCAAGGATAATAAAGAATTCCCAAATACTCCTCACCTAATTTCCTCTAGTGTTATCATTTCACATTACAGAGGCTTCCCTCTCAAAACCAATAAACCAACGTTTGTTATATTATTAACTAACCTCCAAACTTCATTTGGATGTTGCCAGTTTTTCCACAGGGCCCTTTATTTGCGCCCGGATCTGATCATGGGTACCGTGTTGTATTCAGTTGTCAGGTCTCCTTACTCCCTTCTCATCTGTGACAGTTTCTTAGTGTTTCCTACTCTCCCAAGACCTTGTCCTTTTTTAGGAGTACTGGCCAGGTATTTTGTAGAGTGTCCCCCGACTCAGGTTTCTTGGAGGTTTTCCTCATGACTAGACTGTGAGTATCGGTTTTAGGGAAGAATATTCCAGAGGTAGAGTGCCCTTCTCATTGCATGACTACCATGAGCTATCACTTGTGAAATTAACCTTGATCATTTGGAAAGGTCGTGTCTGCCAGGTTTCTCCACAGTCCTAGCATGGATTTGAATCACCACACTCCACCTAATCCAGTGGGTGTATGCTGGAATAGAACACTTTCCTGGTTTTTAGTAAATATTGTCAGTATTTTATTTGAATTAGTTAATTTTCTGTTCAGCCATTTCATATAGAAGGAGGACACAAATAAATCCTCCCTCTTCAGATCATGGCAATTTTAATCTATCCCATAAGCATAGCCACCAAAATCTATTATTGGGAGAAAATGTGGTAGTCAAATGGGAGTATTTCCAATATTTCATATTACAACAAAACATAGTAGAGGTACCCATGTACACAGAAAAAGTTGCTTCCAAACGCATAGGTATTGCTATTAAGTTATGTGAGTACCCAATTACTGTGGGTGCATAAGTCATCAATAAAACCCTTTTCCCTTCTCCACGAGAATTTGAATTTTGGTAACTTTCTAGCTCTTCTCCCCTGAAAACTGAAAACATAAGAGTATCACTGTCAACACTGCTTATGGTAAAAAATAACCATTATTGGTAACTGCATTCTAGACTGAGAGAATTAGGAATATACGCTGGGAATCCGCAGCTTCAGGCTTCAGGTATGACGAGTCTTGGAACAGGCCTGTCCCTTGTGGGGACTCTGGAATCTAAACTGAGTGTTGCAAGAGCCACTGACACACTAACACCCATGGAAATAAGGCTCCTAAGCCAGGGAACTTCTGTTCCCTCGGTCTTAAGTGTTTCCTTGCAACTTAATCATCTCACAGGGTCAAAGACAGTTATTACCCTGGCAACTGATTTTTGTCCTGTATAGGTCTATGTTATGCCAAGGGTGGCTTACGGCAGTCTTGTGATTCAGACGTTTAGTTGCAGGTGGGAAGATTGCTGGTGGGCCTATCGAGCGGCATTTTAAATTAAAAGGCAAGATCTGTTAATTTGCGTGTTTTTTTTTTAATTATTAGGGAGTTGACCATTTTCTACATGTTTACTCATTCTTTTCTTTTGTAAATTCTGCTCATGTCTTTTGTCCAATTTATTTGCCGGAGTCTCGCTTTAAGAAGAGGTTTTTAATAACAAGAGGCGGCACAGCATAGTGGTGAGAGCAAGCAAGGCTTTTGAAACTAGAGAAATGGGTTCAAATTCCAGTGCTGCAATCACAAGTTGTATGACTATAGGTCATCTATTTTTTTTTTTTTTTTTTTAACTCTCTAGACCTGGTTTCTTCATCTCTAACGATGAAAAGGATAGTTCCTACAATTAATTTACTGTAAGGATTAACCAAAGGGTACAGTGCACAAAAAGTGTCAGCATCATACGGGAATATAATAAATACTCGAAAATTGCAGCTACTCTTAGCGTCTGTTGCGTTTCCCAGACTATTCAAAACAGTGCAACTTTACTTCTGCAAAGCACTAGCGTATGCTGCATCTGCATTTTGTACCAATACCTAGGAGGCCGAAACATTCTATCTTACTCCTCTTGAAAGAAAGTTATTGCCTTTCTCAGTTAGAACGGATATAAAGAAAGAGATGCGCATTTGCTCGGTTCCGCAGTAGTTTTCACGCGCCAGGGTCTTTCGCTGGTCAGAGTATGTAGGCTCTGCTCTCCAAAGGAGTAGAAGTCAGTCACAGGAACTGTTCCCATAGACTCTCTGCTACCCCAGCTGCTTCTCTCACTGCCCTGATGTGGCCAGCGTATGGTACATATGGAGAGAGTACCTTCTGGCTTATCCCTGCGAGTCCATGAAGTCTCTGTTTGCCTCGAAGGGTGGGAATTAGGTATTCCACCACATCCTAAAAGCAAAACTAGAGCGACAGTGGGTGACAGAAGCACATGTGCCCTCATAGTACCTGAACTTTCTGTCTTTTGAGGGTTCCACCACGTTTTCTTCACGAGAATCCAGAGTCACGTGGGGGCACTGTTTTGCTACCACGTTTTCTGAAATATGGAGAAGATGAGAGAGAGACGTTATGCATGCGTGTGTCCATACACACACGACCTCATATGGTTATAAAGTCCAGGATTCCTTCTTATACCAACTTTCGTTGTAATTTCAAAATAGCATTCCACGGTAAAATGTTCCATAATGTTTAAAAACGGGAAAAAAAAAAAATCACTAAAATTTTTTTTACCACCACTACCATTTGTGAGCATTTCAACTCCATACAATCCTTCAAGAGAAAAGGGTCGGGAGTTGGCAAGTCAGTTCTGGGCAGGATGAGCAGCCTATGGAGGTTACCGGTATGGTGGAGGGCACACCCTGCTTCAGGAGAACCTGAAGACAAGGACGTGGAGAGTAAAACGCTGCAACGCTTCTGGGGGTGGGGGTGGAGATTTGCGTGTCCTTCTGTGTAACTGCTTTATTTAGTCTGTTAGTGTTTAGTTGGTTAAACTGATTTAGAGTGTTTGTATCTGGAAGCTACCTGGCAATACTCACCATCACTCCCTTTAACTAAAAACAAACCAATGAAAACTGTCTACGGAAAGACAAGCTAGGAAGGCAGAAATGTGGAGTATACCTCTACCAATGACGCTAAGACTACATACAGCCAGGTATTACACCGGACTAAACTATGAGCTAGTGCCTCACCAGGCAGCTGCTAATCCTTTTTACAACTAGAACACCAGCTTCTATTTATCTAACTGACGTGCAAATACTACAAGAACAGGCAATATTGACTCTCTGAAAGACTCTACTGAGTAGTTTTCCCAAATGGAAAACACTTGGAAAAATTTTTTTATTAAAGTGACAAGCTTGTGATGGCACTTGGCAGTTGTCCAAGTTTCAACTGAACTCTCCTTCAAAATCCAGAAAAGAAATGTAACATACTGAGCTAGTACTCTAAGAGAAACTTTTTAGTCTTTAGTTAAAAATGTATAGGTCTATAGGCTCAGACTTTATAGTGCAATATACTTCCACGAAGTAGAGTGCAATTCTTTGAGCGTTCTTTCATTATTGCTTTGGGGAACAATTACTATTTTTAGTAAAAGTGTCATCAGTGGGGCACCTGGGTGGCTTAGTTGGTTAAGCGTCCGACTTCAGCTCAGGTCGTGATCTCACAGCTCACGGGTTCGAGCCCTGCATCGGGCTCTGTGCTGACAGCTCAGAGCCTAGAGGCTGCTTTGGATTCTGTCTCCCTCTCTGTCCCTCCCCCACTCGTGCTCTTTCTCTCTCTCAAAAATAAATAAACATTAAAAAAAAAAAAAAAGTTTTTTTTAAGGTGTCAGCAGTATTGGAGTTTGGCTAGTAAATTAGTAGTCATCAAAATGGTAAAGTGGTCCCAGACCTTATTGTATGTATTTTATTGGTTGGTATTTAATTTTAATAGGTTGGTAATAATTATTTGCACTCAACGCCAATGTCTATTAAGGTTCAATTCAGATAAAGATCTTTGATACAGGAGTGTTATGTTTAGGGGAAATAAGGACTGTGAGTTTTATTATTACTCTCGTGAGGTCAGTCATTAAAAAAAAAATATCTGATTTTCCTGAGTGTAGTACTTGGGTGTAACTCTAATGTAAAATTTGTAGACATACAACAAGGACTAAAATTTGCTATTTTCTACTCTTAAAATAGACCTGTCCATAGTGGTCATTTTGTTTGCAGTAAACATAACATAAACCTAAACCCTGTACAAATGGGTTGGACTTTGCATATCTATGTTCAAATGCTTCTATAGGTTTTCCTCCTGTTCCACCTATAATCTAAGTTATTAAATTTCTAAAATGCACAGACTTTTTTTTTTATTTTTAAAAAAAATTTTTTTTTTTTAACATTTATTTATTTTTGAGACAGAGAGAGACAGAGCATGAACAGGGGAGGGGCAGAGAGAGAGGGAGACACAGAATCTGAAACAGGCTCCAGGCTCTGAGCTGTCAGCACAGAGCCCGACGCAGGGCTCAAACCCACGGACCGTGAGATCATGACCTGAGCCAAAGTCGGGCGCTTAACCGACCAAGCCACCCAGGAGCCCCTAAAATGCACAGACTTTAAGAAAACAATATACCAAAAGAAAAAAATCATATATGTAATAATACAGTAAATGGACTTGAAGCTTCTTCTTTATAATTTTTCAACTTCCATTTAGGATTTCCAAGAAGAAAGCTAATTGTGCAAGAACTGAAGCTGGCAGAAGACAACATGCTAATAGTGCCACACACACCTTTGTCCTCCAGAGCGTGCACGGAGTCCCCTGGTGGCTTGTGGAAAGGAGTAGATGCAAGCTGTGCAGCAGAGGTAAAGGCTCCCGGGCTCTTAGGACTGGGCGCCAGGGTTTTGTTGCAGCGGATGCCCCATACGGTTGAATCATCTGACAACTCTTCAGTGTGAGGTACTTCCTGCAACAAAAGATGAGCTGAAAAAAAAGCAGCAATCTCCTTCTTTTGTCCACAAAATGTAACACACTCATACTTTTTAAGATTCAAAAAATGAGGAATTAAAATATTTTTTTTAATGTATATTTATTTTTGAGACACAGAGACAGTGTGTGAGCCGGGGAGGGGCAGAGAGACAGGGAGACATAGAATCCCAAGCGGGCTCCAGGCTCTGAGCTGTCAGCACAGAGCCCGATGCGGGGCTTGAACCCACGGACTGTGAGATCGTGACCTGAGTTGAAGTTGGAGGCCCAGGCACCCCCCCCCCCAAAAAAATGAGGAATTAAAGAGAAAATACATGTCACCCCTGGCTAACACAGTCAAGGACATTGTGGTTCCGTTCTCCCCAGAAGTGGGACACACCCCAGTGGAGTCGCACTGCATTCAAGGGTCACGTTTTATGTTCCAATTTTTATTTATTTATTTTTTAACTCGAAAAGCCTAGATTTATAGGAGAGTTACAAAGATAGTACAGAGTTCTCACGTGCATTTCGTCAAACTTCCTCTGATGTTAACATCTTATAGAATCCTGGCGCATCTGTAAAAACACTACTCCTATAGATGCTATTTGGATTTCATCATTTTTCCACATGTCCCTTCTCTGTTCCAGGCTCCAGTCCAGGACACGTGTGGCATATAGTCTTCTCTAATCTGTGCCAGTGTATTGGTCTCAGTCTTTCTCACATGGACACTTTTGAATACTGGTTGGGAGCTGTGTACAATGTCCCTCCCATTTGGGTTTAAATTTGGCCTTTCATATGTTTAGACTGGGGTTATATTGATTTCAGGGAAGAATATCAGGGGTAAAGCGCCCTTTCTTGTTACATCCTATTAGGAGATATATGATATCAACACAACTTATTACTGGGGATAACCACTAATAACCAATAACCAGATTAACCAATCAATCACCTGGTGAAGGTAGTGTCTGCTGGGTTTCTGCTCTGCAAGAAACTATTTCTTCCTTTCCTGACCCTTATTTATTCATAGCAAATCATAGTTAGCCTACACTCAAAAGGAGATGGGGCGCCTGGGTAGCTCAGTCAAACATCCGACTCTTGATTGTGGCTCAGGTCATGATCTCACGGTTCCTGAGATCGAGCCCCGTGTTGGGCTCTGTGCTGACAGTGCAGAGCCTGCATGGGATTCTCTGTCTCTGCCTCTTCTCCATGCACGCTCTCTCTCTAAAAATAAATAAACTTAAAAAAAAAAAAGGGGAAGTAAATGAAGATCCACTTCCTGGAGGGAGGGATATCAAAGAATTTGTGGACAGATGTTAAAACAATCACATTGAAAATGTGAGTGAGATACTGCAAGGCTATACAAATACCTTGTTCCTTCTTAAAGTTTCACTCACTAATTTTAATATTCATTTATGGATCTAGCTTGGAACAATGATTACTGTGGTGTTCTAATGGCTTTTTCTATTACCACTCATTCCTTCTACGTTTATTACTTCTCATTTTTACTTCTACTTATTAATTCTTCTGTAAGGAAGTTTTGTTTTGTCTTGTCTCCCATTTATTTATATCATTGTTGATATTTATTTTATTTCTTGGGTTATAATCCGATACTACCTTATTCTATTTATTTTCTTGTTCAGATTGTGTCTGGTTTGGCCACCGGCGTATTCAGGTTGGCTCCTGAGTTCTTTTGTTATGCCATCTTTTTTTTTTTTTTTTTTTAAAGCGCTTCCTTACTTTCTGGCACTACAAAATGCTCTAAGCTCATCTTGTATTTTTCTTCTTCAGCCTCAGAATTAACTGTTTCTCCAAAAATGCAATGGCCAAGTTTTAGAGTCTATACACAAAGAGAAACTGCTGAGTCAGAATTACACTAGGCAAAGCCCGTTAGTTGCCAATAAAATGCCACCCATGGTTTTAATATGCGGTGCACAGATTTTATATAGCCACCGTATCTCTTCCAATGCTGGAGGAAACACTGGCTGTTGTTTCTTCAGATGAACACAGGATAAAGCAATTGGCTTATGCTTAGGGACAGGATGCAAAAAATTCATCATGGATTTTTTGGCCAGAACACATCTGGTTGAACAGTTCGGTGAAATGCATCTATGAATTGATGCCACTATATTTGAAATCCAGTCCATTACTTGGAAGTTTTTAAGAAGGCCAAAAAGTTCATCAGAAGGATTAGTGAACTGAGTGATAATTTGTTCAGAGAATCCACTGTGGGGGCGCCTGGGTGGCTCAGTCAGTTAAGCGTCCAACTCTTGATTTTGGCTCCGGTCATGATCTTACGGGTTCGTGAAATCGAGCCTCGTATTGGGCCTGTGCTGAGAGCACGGAGCCTGCTTGGAATTCCTTCTCTCTGCTCTCTCTGCCCTACTCTCTCCCTCTCTCTCTCAAAATAAATACATAAATAAATAAATTAAAAAACAAAAACAAAAACAGAATCCACGGTGGAATTAAAACTACGAACCAGGGTTTAGCACAGATTTCAGTGCTAGAGTCTGACCCCTCACGGTCAGAGGGCTGGGCTGGGTGAGTGGAGAAAAGCAGAGCACCCACATAACACACTCAGGGCGAGAGCAGAAGCTGCCCATGGGCTGGGCACCCTCGCTGCTCTGACAGAAGAACGCTGACGCTTGTCTGCTGAGTTACACTGATGAAGGACCTTCCAGTTTAATTTAGACTTGGGTTTTCTAACATTCCACTGGAGGCCTCACTTCTTGGGTTTGGAAAAAAATATATCTCCCACTGGTTCCTCCTGCCAAAGGAAAGGCTCTTTGAGGGCAAGGATCATATCATTTTTTAGTTTCTGTATCTACCACCGTGTACGATACACAGTAGATGCTTGAATAATTGTAGAATAATGTTCCAACCCACTCTTCATATTACATTGTACTTTTCAGGACTGTTTAATATACACTAACTCATTTGATTGACATAATAATTTGGTAAAATGAAGGGCAAAGAGATATAAGACTAATTTCGAGGATGAGGCAGTGATTTACTCACATTTGGTTTTGAAGGAAATCTGCTCATAGAGCGTTCTCCAAAGGTCCTGGCTCCCGTGGGTTTATTTTTAGGCTGTGGTAATCTAAGGAATGATTTCTAGAATTACAAATTGTAAAATATGCTACAGGGGATCCTACCACGTAAATAAGACTGTTAGAAACATTTTCCATTTATCTTATTTGACTAGTAAGATATTTACTTATTTACACATTTACATATTCCTTACTTTTACAGTAGTTGTAGAAAAACTGAATGCAAGTTGAATTAACTTGACTGTACACATAAAAATAGATCTACAGTAACTTAAGAGAGGATAGAATATATAAAATCTCTACTACACTGAGTTATAAATAGGACAAAAAGAGAGGTAGAGCTATCGCCAATAGAAGGTCATGGACGCCATACATCGTGTTTCTTATGTCTAAGACTAGGTCTAGCTACGGAACTTCCTTCTGAGCTGATCAGACTGTTTCCTTTCTGCCTCAGTGTGAATCTCTCCAACACCGCGATACTCTTAATTCACACTGACACCTCTCTCTCCACGATTTAAACTGTAAACTGAAAATTCCTGGAGCTACCCCATTTTACCCCCACATATGGCTCCCTGGTGATCTTTCAGCTTAAAACATCTCTCTGTAGCATAACCTAGTATAAGCCACTTCCTTTTCTACGTTATCAATCCTGCAAATACAAACAGAGCATGTATGGACACGCGTACTGGTAAACTCATTCATACCTAATTCAGCTTCAAATCTATAGAATCCTTCAGTTCTCTGATAATTTGTAACCATACTGTTTTCCTGTCAACACATGCTTTTGCTATGGGAGGTCTGCTTTCTCATAACTCTGGTGTCCAATGCAGATCTGGACAACTTTAGCAAGAATCTTCCAGTCATGTGGTTAAAATGCTCGCTGGTGGCAGAGCTGGCACTGGTACCCAGGCCATCTGATCAGTGAGCCACGTTTTCTCACTATCCCGAGTCCCAGAGGAACCTCTGCCGGCATCTCATGTCCCTCTGACAACACCCATCTCCTCCAGTCCACCACATCTCTTCCAAACCCGGAGAAAAACCTGGCTGGCTGTTTCCTCAGGTGGACACAAGATAAAGCAGTAATTAAATGTGTCTTTACCCATAATTTTCCTTGTTTCCATCCTCGAACACAGGAAAAGCAGATGACAAAGAAGAGATGATCTTATTGACTCCCCAAGCCCCAGAAGAACTTGCATTTTCTGCATTGGAGTAAAAAGTAGCATTTTATTATTGTATTAGGAAAAAACATTTATACTTTATGCTAAACTTCACCTACAAATAAAATGGAACAACAGCTTACAGAAAAGAACTGACACAGTTTTCAAATACTAGGTAACAAGATAAGTCACTTTGTAGTGAGATGAAGGGACTTAACTGTGGTCACAGGGTTTAACACTCAAGCCTGTAGGTCTTGAGCTCCTGCTACACGCAAGGCACGGTATTCATCATTCTCCTAAAACATTGCTCTGGTCACCTGACTCACTGAAAAAAGCTCTCTGTGGCTTTTCTTTCCATTTCCTGTAAGAAAGAATTGACCTCTTAACTTTATATTCTGAGGCCTCCCGAGACTAATGATCCTATTTATCTTTATGATGATCTCGGTCTGGCTTCCAGCATAAAACCTGGGACAACAAATGTGGGCTCCAACACTCCACCCAGGCCATTACTCGAGCCAGGCAAGGCTCAAGTCATACCTCAAGTACTCAGCTTTTCCTGGCCATTCCTTACTCACCAGGATTTTGTCCTTCTATTATTTTCTAAGAAATAAAACCAATCTGTGACATGTATTTAGTCCCTTTACAAACACTATCACATTTTTTTATTTCATGCATTGTCTGCCCTTGTGGGACAAGCTAATCAAGGGAAGGGCAATTTCGTGTATATTCCTTGATATTTCCTGTGGCAACCACCCACAATGCCTACACACTTAGTAGTGTTTTAACAAATGATTACTTTGAAACTGGGCCTCAAAAGCATCTTCATTTTGATCTAGAGATGGCCATTCATCTTTGTCATCAGAAATATCAGGAAGCGTCGGAGCCTGAAACATATTCATGATGAAACCTTAGAAGAATAAAAAGAGTAACTGTAAACATGATTGCAAAAGAGCTTTCATTAATTTGTCGCCAGATGCTACACATTCAAACAAGAGGCTTTACCTAATGCTTCTTTTGTGTGCACGGTGGGTGATGGCTGTACCCTGGATGGGGTTGCCTGAACCATTCCCAGTGACGTGTTTGGAGTTGTGTGAAAAGAACCTGTGTTAACAACCTTATGTGTTTCAGACCCTATAAAGGAAATGGGACAAAAGGCATTACCAGCAGAGAAATCAGAACAATTTAGAAGGCACAAAATTTAAGGAACATTGCAATGAAAACATTTTATTATTGCTGATAATTACCACTAAGGACTTCTATTATTATAGTGCTCACATATCTTTCACTTTTATTTTTATAATAGTCCCATGAGGTAGGTAAGGCAAGAATTATCCTTTTATGGAAAAGGAAATGACAGTTCAAAGAGATGAAGCGGCTTGGTCTCAGATCAGATCAAATCAGCTGCCTTGTCATAAGTTGCACCCTTCGCTCCACTGTCCCCTAAGAAATACATGTTAATAGTCACACAGTGAATCTTAAGACTGGCTTTCCATCTTACTCAGCTGGAGCCCGGACAACGGCATACAAGGCCCCGTAAAGCCTGGGCGGGACCTGCTCACTCAGACCTCATCTTCCTCCTCCTCTTCCTCTGACTCACTCCAGCCACCTCAGCCTCTTCGCTGTGCATAGAAACCATCAGGGAGATTTCTCATCTCAGGGCTCTGCATTTGCTGTTCTCTCCGCCTGAAACAAGTTTTCCAAGCTAGCTGCATGGGAAGCTCCCTCCTTTGGGACTTTATCCAAAATATCACTCTGTGAGCATCTTTCCCGGTCACCTCTGACATTTCAATTCCCTCCCCCTGACACTCCCTTTCCCCCTCTGTGCGGGTGGGAGGTTTTGTCTTTTCTGTTTATAACTCCATCCCTAACTACCTGGAACAGTACCTGGCATCTGGCAGGTGCTCGGGAAGTCTTGGTGAAATGCAGGTGTTCCCAGCTGTTTCGAGCAGCTTTGCTCCCCACTGAACCGTCACTTGAGAGGATACCAGTCACATAGGGCAAGTGACTGCACAATCGATGTATCTTGTTTTGTTCACAAAACTTACCTTGTATGCAAATGCCTCTAACAAAGTAGTACCAAATAGAAGTATAATCCTCCTAATTAAACTTATAATTACCTTTCCTACCCCACAATATATTAAAGATAACTCTTGTTTTAGGTACATCTGCTGAGAAATTGAATAAAAAAGGTTTCACGAAATCAAATTTCCAAAGGATTCTACCTAAAAAGATATGACCAAGAAGCAGATTTCTACCTTTATTTGAGATGGTCTGGGGCTTCTCTAACCCCTAAAGTCTAAGAATTGGAAAGTGAACACCCCAGTTCATTAAGGCTTGAAGTCTTCATGAGCCACAGCCACCCAAAAGACCTCTGAGTGACCTCAAGAAGCCTGGGCAAAGAGGTCAGAAACAAATTTAATATAATTAAACATTACCTTCTTTTATCTCTGCTCCACTCTGTGGTTTGAATTCATGAGTACTTTTAGCCACACATCTGAAAGAGAACACTCTTGAGACAAACTGACTCCCCAAAACAAACAATAAACAATGTCAGCAATTACAAGCCTGTTTACTTAAAGTACGGACGGAAGTGCTTAGGTGTAAGTAAATAAAGTGTTTTATTTTTTCTTTCATTTCCTTTTGAAGAAAAGAATTCTTATAGATCAAGGTCAGGTACTACATGTTGCCTTGACACAGTGGGCCTGTATTCTAACATCATGTAATCACTCCTGTATCTGGGAGGGCAGGAAAACTGCCTCTAATTCGAATGACCCCATTTATTACATAGGCTAAAGGGCTCACACCCAGGTCCAGGCCTTGGTGAGCAATGCAGCTGGCCACAGTCATGCTATGGGAAGCACTGGTGTGCTTTAGCTGTGATGCTGAGCCAGTAGCCACATAGCATGGTTCTGCCGACTTTAAGAGTTCTCGAGAAATAAAAAAGATGGCACACAAGACATTTATATCACAGTTTAAGTACAGTCACGATAGTGGACCTCACTTGTCTATTTAACATTGCTAAAATTCCCTTAGCAGGGACCACGTTAGGGTGTAAGTAAAAAGTACAACACACTTAATTTTATAAATCCTCACTAAACTGTCTTAAAAACATGAGTTCTTACATGAGATTCCAGACAAAGGCATCTTTTCTCTGCCACGGTAAGCTGTCCTGGCTAGTGAGAGTACCAAGGGTCCATTCAGTTCCTTGCCTGGGCCGGGGTCAGGGTCAAGCTGAGGTGCTTCTGACTGAGATCTGAATGTTCATTAGGTTAAAGAGTTTCACAGTTTTTATAGGGACAGCTCGTCTGGCCCCTCCAGCCTCATGACTCTGTCTCTGCTGGGGCGGATGGGACACGCAACATCTTTTTGAGCCTGTCACTGCTCTCCTGTTTTTATCATTTTATAACTGTGTTAACAGTGAAGAACTAATAAGGTCATAGACTCCAACGACGCAACAGTTCTTTTTTTACATACACTGTATGACACAGGACACAGGTCTGAATTATTAATCTAATGTGAGTGAAAAAGCATTTTAAATATTATTTCCAGGAAAAATCATTGATAAAAGTTAACCTCAGATATTGAGAAGAACCGGTCCTTATGAGCCATAATCTGTGCTAAGGAGTTTAGCCCAAGGGAAGGGTACAAGTTACACGGTCGCTCTCATTTTTTCTAACGGATCAATAAAATTGCTGTATGTAAAAAGAGAGAAAGAGCGTGCCGAAGTCATGGGAGGTAAAAATTTAAACAAAATAAGTTATTATTTATAAATTATAATTTATGAAATCTAGGAAAATCCCTCAAAATTTGGGGAAAAAAAAATCCCCAAAGCAGTGTACAACAGATGGGTTTTGGCATATCGTGTAATGGATATGAATCCCAAATTACTCCTGGTGGGAAGCTAGAAGGATCAGGAGAACCCATGTGAGGAACACGTGTCTGGACAGTAATAATCACTACATGTATTCAAGGCCAGTAAGAAAGGCCATTTCAGTTTAATCACAGGTTAATAGCTGTACATTCTCCAGTTACAAAAAAAAACGGTGAGTTTTAGGTACTGAATATTCTTAAGGGAAGAGAGAAGTATGAAATGAAATGAAATGAACACTCTAAAAGAAAAATAGTGTAATAAGTCTGAAAGATTTGGGACGATTTCGGTAACTTTTTCAACATGTCCATCTACAGATTACAGTAAAAACAGGAATCATTCATCTTTTATATACTGTTCTTGAAACTGCAGAACATGTAAAGAAGCTGACAAATGCCACTCCCGTCACTATCGTCTCTAGGATGACCTTCGCCTTACCCGTCATCTTTTCCGGCCACTGGAAACATGGAGTCTGTCACTGGCTGGGCTGCCAGAGGAACAGGAAGAGATACACCCTGGCGGATGGCTGGGGACACCAAAGCGGCAGTGACAGCATTTGCCATAGGAGGAGCAACAGGTGTTGCCTCTCTGGGTCTCTCCCCCATGTTCTTTGAGGTCTGCTGATTGATGGCTGGAAGACACAGAGCTCTCGGTTCCTGCTGGGAGCCTACACTTGGCCCCATCCGTGCCGGATTAACCTTTCAAGTTAAGCAAACAAAAACAAGGCCGTGAAGTCCGGAGTACCACTCATGAGGTACTACAGCTTTGCAAAGAATGGCATCTGTCATCAGTAGCTTCCTCTCCCCTTGTGGCATCCCCACACCCTTCAGGTATAGCCAACAACAACAAGGACCACTTTACATGATGGATGCTTTTGTAGCTTCTTCACCACAGATAAAACTGGGCAGCACCTATTTCCTGAAATAGGAAATAACGAGTCCCTACAGTTTTATCAGTGTTTAAGAATTGTCTTATTTCTCTTAATTTTGAGAAAGGACCAATAAGTCAATGCCCTCAAATGCTCATAATGGTATTCCCTTCATTAAAATACACTTGAGAGCCATCTTCTCTCTAATGAGGAGATGTGAATCTAACTTGCAACAATAGCTTCCACAAAAACATGGCTTACAGTGGGAAGGCTGACAAGCTCTGGACTTAAAACCTTTGTTTTTCGACTCATGTGCACTTAGACTGTCACTGCACACTCTTGTGTTAAAAAGTTAAAAGACAGTAGAGTTCATTCCTCACCGTATAAAAGTATTCTCACAAATTGTTAAAAAAAAAAAAAGGCACCAACTTCTATGGCAAGAATAGTTAGTTCACAAACAAATGGATAAAATACAAAAAGTTCATTTTTACTAGTGATCAAAAAAAGTAATCAGAAATGACCTATCCCATTTTCTCACCTACCAAACTAAAAACAGATCAAAATTAATAATAATATTCAATTCTGAAAACATGTTTTGAAAAGGAATAATCAGACTTTCCATACCAGATATCAAAACTTACAACAAAGCTATGGTAAATATACAATATGGAATGATCAAGAAGAAACCTAGTAAGTAACCAAAGCAAAGGTACATTTTAGAAACAGATCTTGTATATTAAAAATTTAGCACGCGATAAAGATATTTTAAATCAAAGGGGAAAGGTCGAGTAGCTCAGTAAATGATTTGGGGGCCACTGACAATCCGTTTGGGAAATATATCCTTATGCTATCCCAACACAAAAGCAAGCTCCATAAAGGGAGGCTTCTGGTTAAGGACAGTGGCTTAACTATGTGCTTTATCATCTACTACCTCCAAAACCTCACCAAAAGGTTGGTAAAGTAATTCTAACACCTAAAACAACAGTTGGAGGAGGCTGATCAGGAGAAAAGTTCAGACATATAGATATATCTCAGAATGGAAATGAAAGTGGAGCTGAAAGCATGAACTAAGAAAATTCTGAGGGAAAATGATTCCCCTTCGAGAACATAGCATCCAGCCTAATTATCGCCCATGTGTGAGGGTACAAGCAAGAGATCTCAAAAAACTAATCGCTCATATATGTTTTTTTTAAAAAAAGCTCCTAGGGACTGTGTGCCACCAAAATGGGGTTGTTCAAAGGAAACAATGCCATAGGAACTAGAAAATAAGCAGGGATACACCACTGGAGATGAGTCAGGAGAGGACAGCTGCTTGGAGGCCAGCGTGGAAGAGACAGACAGATGGTTCCGGGAGGCATGTGGCCAAGAGAAGTGAAACTAAGAGCGTACCTGATGTACTTGAACATAATGAAAACATATTTCTAGTTTCTCCCAAGAGTTTAGAGAGAAATAACTGATAAGTATCATAAAAATATAGCACAGGAGAATAATGAAACAATTATTTTAACAATTTCTTGGAATTATCTAGGGAAAACAAATTATACAAAAAAGGAAATCCAACTAAATAAGAAAAATATGTAACGATCCAATAGCAAAATGAACAAAGTCAAATTTAATTTAAAAAATTAATTTTAAGAAAAAAAAGACAAATTTAATTTAAAAAAATTCTTAAAAGTTTTTAAGAAAAAAAAACAGCCACTAAATGTATTTTTAAAAGTCCAAATTTACCTGTGATTAGAAATAAACACATCAGATGGTTAAAAATATTTACGATAGGTAATGTTAGCCAAGCATATACAAAAAACACGTACTTTTATTCACTATTATGAATTATTATGAGTGTAAAACAGTAAATTTTTGGAGGACAGATGGGCAGTATTTTAGGTGCACAAACTTCAGCAGCAATTCTGCTTTTCTGTGTCTTTCCTAGAGTAATCATCTCATATGTACAAGAATGCTCACTGCAGCATGGTTTATGATAGTTTCCACATGACACATGCCCTTCCTAAAAGGTATGAGAGTAGACTGTGATGCTATTAAAATCAGTTGGATCTCTATGTAATAACAAGGAAAGATCCATAAGGTGGGTTAGGTAGAAAAAGCACAAAGTAAGCCTTATACAGGCTAACTGTATAAGCCTGTATATGTCAACTGTATACATATTTATGTGTTCATGCATAGTAAAGTTCTGGAAAAATGCAAACTACATAGTTAGTAACCATTCATTTATATACGTGTAACTATACACACACATGCACATCCACATATATAACATCTTTGCTTTTATAAAATCATAGTCATGCATTTTTATAATTTTCAAAATATGTAAGAAATTAAAGTGTTACTAGAATGAAACCAGACCACTTTCTTACACCATCCATAAAAGCAGACTCAAAATGGATTAAAGACCTAAATGTGAGACCTGAAACCATAAAAATCCTAGAATGGAACAGACAGTAATTTCTCTGACACTGGTCATAGCATTATTTCTCTAATACGTCTCCTGAGGCAAGGGAAACAAAAGCAAAAATAAACTATTGGGACAACATTAAAGTAAAAATCTTTCACATCAAAAAAAAAAAAAAAACCCAAGAAAAAACAAAAACAAAAACAAAAACCCAAAACTGTAACAAAACAAAAAGGCAACTTACTGGGAGAAGATAATTTGCAAATGACATATCCAATAAGGGGTTAGTATCCAAAATAAATAAAGAGCACAACTCAACACCAAAAAAAAAAAAAAGAAACCACAACAACCAAACATGGGTATAGGACCTGACTAGACATTTTTTCCAAAAAAGACATTGAGATGGCCAAAAGACAAATGAAAAGATGCTCAACACCACTCATCATCAGGGAAATGCAAATCAAAACCACAATGAGATATCACCCTCACACCTGTCAGAATGGCTAAAATAAAAAAGTCAGGAGGGGTGCCTGGGTGACTCCATCAGTTAAATGTCCGACTCTTGGTTTCTGCTCAGGTCATGATCTCAGGGTTCATGAGTTCAAGCCCCATGTCGGGCTCTGCACTGCCAGTGTGGAGTCTGCTTGAGATTCTCTCTCTCTGTCCCGCTCTCTCTCTCTCAAAAAAAATGAATGAACTTAAAAAAAAAATAAGTTAAATTACATTAAATTGAAAAAATGTCAGGAAATAGCAAGAGTTGGAGAGGATGTGGAACCCTCGTGCACTGCTGGTGGGAATGTAAATGGGTGCAGCCACTGTGGAAAACGGTATGGTGGTTCCTCAAAAAATTAAAAATAGAAATACCATATAGTTCAGTAATCTCACTACTGGATATTTATCCAAAGAAAACAAAACAGTAATTTGAAAAGATATATACACCCCTATGTTTACTGCAGCATTATTTATAACAGCCAAGATATGGAAACAACCTAAGTGTCCCTTGGTAGATGAACAGATAAGGAAGATGTAGCATGTGTGCGTGTATGTATGTATGTATATAACATTCCACATATACACACAATGAAATACTATGCCACCACAAAAAAAGGATGAACCTAGAAGGTATTGTACTGAGATAAATCAGACAGAGAAAGGCAAATACCATATGATTTCACTCATACGTAGAAGTAAAAAACCAAAACAAAGGAGTAAACAAACAAAAAGCAGAATCAGACCTACAAATACAGAGAACAAAACTTATGGCTGCCAAAGGGGAGGGAGGTAAGGGGATAGGCAAAATGAGTGAAGGGGAGTGGGAGATACAGACTTTCAGTTATGGAATGAATAAGCCACAGGAATAAAAGGTACAGTAGAGGTAACATAGTCAATGGCATTTTAACAGCACCCTACGGTGAAAGATGGTAGCTACACTTGTGGTGAACACAGCATAACACACAGAGAAGTTGAATCACTACGTTGCACACCTGAAACTAATGTAACATTGTGTGTGAACTATATTCAAAACACAACAAAACAAAACAAAGGAACAAAAAAGAAGAAAGGTTGTATGCCTGGAATACATTAGGAAGCAAGGCAAGTGTAGCATGACTTTGTAAGAACAAAGGGGCAAGAAAACTTTTGGTGTGATGTATATGTTCACTATCTTGATTGTGATGATAGTTCTATTGGTGTACATACATGTCAAAACTTAGCAAATTTTACACTTCTAATATGTGTAATATATTATATGTCATTTATACCTCTATAAAGCTCTTAAATAAAAAGAAAAACTCTAAAAAAAAATTAAGGTGTTTATCTTCATTGTATCCTATATCATAGGCAGACATATACTATGTGATCACTTAAGCAGCCATTATGTACCTTAAATTTATTCTCAATCAACCCCATTCCTTAATAATTTTAAGAAAATCATGTGACTCTAACATACTCATCACCTCTCCCCGCTTCCAACATGAAACAATGGCAAGCAAAATACAACTAGACAATTAATTAATTAAATTATTAAATTCATATTCTCATCATATAATTATGTCACTGTATTAAAAAATCCAAAAAAGACTACATATATGAATACATAAACACATAAGTATATACATACACACATATAAAAGCATACTCTTTGTAACTTCCTTTTCTCATTTTACATTTTGAATACCTTTCTGTGTCCAATCGTAAAAATTTGGAAAGCTAGTATCTAAATTAACATCAGAATTAACTCTAAAAATATAGCACAGAAAGGAGCAAGTAAAAACAGAAATCAGTGTTACTGGTTGCTGAATGAAAAACATTCAGCAAAGAGCACGCACATACCTCAGACCTTTCCGGAAAAGCAGGCAGGTTCTCCTGGGACGTCTCCACCACCTGATGCAACTTCTTATGAAGTTCATCCATTTTCTGTTTTAACAGTTGTTCTTCAAAAGCATTTGCTTCTTTTCTTTTCATATAATGTCTATCTTCATTTACTTTAGGAAAGAAAAAATGGTTTCCATGCAAGTTTAAATTCAGGTCATCACAGGAATACACAGAAATGAGTGAAAGGTTATTTTTAAGATGACAATTTTTTTTTACTAGTCTTTTCCATGTATATTAGGTTATTAGCACTGAAAGGTGTATTACCTTTTAATTATAATTTTTACCTGCCTTTGGGATGGTTATTTTTCATTTCAGAGCTTGTAAGGTACAAATTTACAATGTTGACCAATAAAAAATATTTGATAATAGCACAATGATAATAATCACTTTTTATAAAAGTCATGATTCTACATATCATTTGAAAGTGGAACAGATAAAAGATGTAAATCTCCAGTGCTTTCTGAGGAGGAGGAGTCTGGTACCCTGAAAGTTCAGTGCCTCACATGTACTGCAGTAAGTCTCACTTGCAAAGGCAATTAACGTAGCCATATCACATTCAAATCAGATCCTTTGGCTAAGACTTTACGTCCTAGTGTGTGAAAGAAAAATGCATCTGTGCATGGCACAAAATGGGTCCTCCATGAAAAATGCATCTGTGCATGGCACAAAATGGGTCCTCCATGAGTGTTAACTGCCTGTTCTCTCAGTTGGTGAAAAAATGAGAAATGATAAACAAAAAAGGCCAACGCAGAGCAGCTCTCGTCCACGTGACTTAGATGGTATAAAAGCCCTGAGTGGCACAAAGTTCCACTTTCCTCTCTAAAGTTCATGTTGTTACAGCAAAGACAAGCACAAACTTTGGTGTTAACACTCATGGTTTTCTCTGTGAGGAACAAAACTTGACCTAGTACGCAGCCATAAATAATGTGGCACTTTGATCAGAGGGCTCCTTCTGAATGTCTTCTTTGTTGTTCTTGCAGATTTTAGAAAATCTCTTCTCAATTCCAGTTCCTAACCTAATCCTTTCACAGTACAAATAACTGACCTACAGGTTTAAAATTGCTGTATACAGAAGTTCAAATCCATTCAGATAATATTTAAAAGCTTAAAATATCACTAAAACGAAGGCAACGCTGGTATATCTACTTAACCCACATTAGTGCTATATCAACTCTGAGCTTTGCTGTCAAGACATCAATGTAGTCCCCTGGACAAATGCGGCCGCTACACTTTTCAGGAAAGGTCTGAGGTATGTGCGTGCTCTTTGCTGAATGTTTTTCATTCAGTAATTGCATTTAATAAAGATTTCTAGGCTTCAGATACATGAGCTAGAGACTTTTTTGCAGATTCTTTCGGCATAGTCAATTACCTGTTTAAAAAGGTAATTACTCAAGGTTATTATTTTAAGTGACTAGAGTATCTCAGATCACAACACTGCAAGTACCCCATTGCTCATGCTTTCTCCGTTGATTGTATTTCTGGGCTCTCAGCTCTTCAAAGGAAAATTCGGATTCTCCACGAATAAGCTTCTCCTTGCAATACATAACAACCTGCTGAACATCAGCTTTGGCTGCTAGAGACGGTTGTGCAGAATATCCTGATTTGGAAATCATGATCACCCTTTGCTCCCTACGATGGGGAAAAATGTATTATTTACAACAGTGTACTAAAACAGCTCTTGAATGACACTAATTAATAGATTATTGCACTGATTATACTTGCATTTTCGACTCTTTATCGCAAGCTGAAGAAATCACCCCAGAAACTTCTGAGCCCTAAAAAGACAGAAAGGGAACATCAGCATTCACTTATCTGAAAAGAAACTGCCATCCAAATTATTTCACAAAACAATAAGAAAGTGTTAGAGGGGTTCTGTAACTAGATTTATATATGTTCTTTAAAATTATAATTAATTCAATCATAATCAATTATTATTAATCTTACAACTTTTGTAACTAAGAGTCCAATAGGAAAATGATTTTGAAAAATTCCTACTTGGTAATAGAGAAGGGCACTTATTTCCCTCCAATCAACAGACAAGGAGCTGGACCACAGTGCCTATGTGTTCTGGGATTAATATTCCAAAATCCTATATTAATAGAAATAAAAATCATAACAATTTCCTTCTGGTACTATTCTATCCTCAGGAGTTCCCAATGCTAGGACTGATTCACCAAACAAATATTTATTGAACATCTTATACATGTCCTGAACTGAGCTAGGTCCTGGAAATGTGACCATAAATAAGACCTATCTCTGCTGTCTAAAAATTTACATAGTCGGGCGCCTGGGTGGCTCAGTCGGCTAAGCGTCTGACTTCAGCTCAGGTCATGATCTCACAGTTTATGGGTTTGAGCCCCACATTGGGCTCTGTGCTGACAGCTCAGAGCTTGGAGCCCACTTCGGATTCTGTCTCTCCTCTCTCTCTGCCCCTCCCCTGCTCGCTCACTCGTTCTCTCTCAAAAATAAATGAGCATTTAAAAAATTTTTTTTAAAGTCACATAGTTGGGGCAATAGGAAGCAATGAGGCTGGCAAATGTGTAGAATGTAAAATGAGATAGTTTGAGTATCTATCAAAGTGAGAAATGCATATTCTGCGTCTAAGAATGTGTTATATGAATAAAACTTGTAACATGCACTAAGGACAGAGGCCTTTCTGCTAGAGTCAGCTTAAAGGAGGTCCTTAGCAAACTGAAAGAGAAACCGTAGTACAAAGAGGAAAGATACTGGAAAACAGGCTAGGGGAAGCAGAGACTTGAGCAGAGGAGATCTCAATAGGGCAAAAATCTCAACAAAGAACAACAAGCACAAGTGAAAGACCACCTTTCCCAACTGTGATGGCAGGGAGGGATGCAGTTACATTTACTGGTTGGTGGCAGAAAACTGACAGATGTCATCTAATGGCTTTTGTCTCATTAAAATAGTATTTTTGCCAGCTCCCAAAGGAAAGGTTAGAGACAACCAGGTCCTAAGTTTGAGGAAAGTGAAAAGAAGTTTAACATCATTATAATGTGGCATTAGACAGTGAAATGGGACACGTAGGAAATACATAAAACATAGTGTCAACCAGGAAACTGGAAACAATTTCTGGGGAGTAGTAAAGCCCTGGTTAAGGTTATAGGTACTATTGTTCCAAGTTCCTGAGTTTTTTTTTTTTTTTTTAAGTTTATTTTTATCTATTTTGAGACAGAGAGAGAGGGAACATATGTGAGCAAGGGAAGGACAGAGAGAGGGAGAGAGAATCCCAAGCAGGCTCTGTGCTGTCAGCTCCCCCTGACATGGGGGTTTGATCCCATTAACCATGAAGTCATGGCCTGAGCTGAAGCCAAGACACTTGGACACTTAAATGACTGAGCCACCCAGGTGTCCCAACCTCCTGAGTTTTTTAAGCAGGGATCAGAAATTTCCAGGTGGATATTATCTAATGTAGGGGCTCATGGGCCCATGTGAGGGAGACCAGTAGAACCAAGGAGGAGAGAAGCTGCTGGGGAGGAAGTAAAGACAGAAGGTGAAAAAGTAGGGGGGCCCTAGGTCAGATAAACAGATAAGTTATTTAAATCTGATATCTGAGGTGAGCAGTGGTAGATGATGACAGGCCACAGGTGCAGGTGGCTGACAGAGAGGTTAGAGTCACAGGAATAAGGTCAAACAAATGAGATGTCAAAGTGGATGTAAAAGGGAGCTGGATGACCATTCAATGCCATTCCCAGTTTCCACACAACCCACAAATGTCATTATTACCTGATTCTTAGAAATGCAGGCTGAGTTGTTTCCTGGATTTGATTTTGATGTCACCATTTGATTTAAAATCTGAGCATTATGGAGAGGTTCCAAGGTTCTAGCTGGGGGGGGGGGAGGATGAAATAAAGAGAAACAAGGATAAAAACACATTAAGTAAAATTATTACAAATAATTCCCCTGGTCTTTCAATTAGTAGCATAAGAAATAAATCAATTCATTGATCACTGTCTTAGAAAATGTAACTAAAACACTTTTAAGAAGATAAGAGAAATATTCTAGAGATAATTTAAACAACAGGATGGGATAGTTGATGCTTATTTCTGAAACATAATCTTTATTTCTAAGAAAATATATGACGACCATTTCTTTAAAAGTTGCATTAAACACATTTGATTCAATTCAGAACAGATGGACTCTAGAGTAAGCCTTGTCCTCTATTTTTGGCCAATTTTGATTATTTTTTTAAATCCTAAAAATAGAATGAATTCAAGTTTTCTTTTGGGTTTGCTCTTTTAAATTGCTAAGACAGAGCTCTACTCTCCAGGGATATTTGCTAGGTATTATTACCAGAGTGCCTTCCCTATTACCTAAGGCAATACAATCAATAAATACTGGATGAATTATTTTCTTAGGGAAAAAAAGCCAGCACAAGTCAGACTAAATTATTAACAATTTAGACATTTTTAGAAAGCGTTGTTTTACCTTGAGTTGGCAAGTGGGTTTCAGCAAGGCGTGCCTGAAATAACCTAAGTGGCAGGAGTAAAGGCATCAACACAGATTATAAGCTTATAGTGAAAACTAAATCAATCTATTTAGATCAATCTAGATCAATCAAGACAGCTTATCACAAGCTAGTAAAGACTGAGGTTGACAGAGAATGTAAAGTTGAATTTTAAAATTGCTTCAAAATTAAAAAAAAAAATTCTGGGATTTCCTTCATACCCAATTACTGTATTAGAAAAATTCCCCCTTCTGTTTAGTTTATGTCCGTATTTCTCAAACTTATATAATAAACGTACCCTCTTTCTCTGTGTATCGTCTGCAAATGTTACAACATGGGGTGTCTGAACTCCTTATCTTAGGCATTCTACACATCTGGACCATAATGAATATAACATTAAGAAGAAAGAAGTCTAAAACTTAGACCACCACTCCAAATGGCAGATATATTATTGTTCATGCTGTGAGAAGTTTTAAAATATATCATTTCATGGCAACTTTGCACACCAGATCACCTGTTGAGTAAAATGCAACTTCTAAACCTGACATTTTTGGGTGATATCAACAAGAATCTAGAGTATAAAGAGAATAAGAGATGTACAACCAAATGCCAAATCTTGTGACTCTTAATTCAAACAAACCAGTGGTTAACAAAGCAAGCAAGCAAGCAAACAAACAAAAAAACAACTCACAATGTTTTACATTATGAGGAATAACTGAAAATTACAGATATTAAGGAATTACAGTTAAAATTTGTTAGGTGTGAAAATGGCCTAAGCTTCTGCACAAAAAATCACTTTCTAGAGATGTTTATGTTTATGTTTATTTTGGAATAAAATATTTTTTTTAATTTTTTTTTTTAATGTTTATTTATTTTTGAGACAGAGAGAGACAGAGCATGAACGGGGGAGGGTCAGAGAGAGAGGGAGACACAGAATCGGAAGCAGGCTCCAGGCTCTGAGCCATCAGCCCAGAGCCTGACGCGGGGCTTGAACTCACGGACGCGAGATAGTGACCTGAGCTGAAGTCGGACGCTTAACCGACTGAGCCACCCAGGCGCCCCTGGAATAAAATATTTTGCTGTCTTGGATTTGCTTTAAATTCTTCAGCATAGAAAAAACATGATCAAACGTTAATAATTACTAAAAGTACATGACAGACAAAGGGGAGGTTCATTATTTTTTTTTAAATGCATGCTTGAAAATTCTCCTTATAAAGTTTAAAAAGAACATGAGTGCTACAACAAAGTTGAAAACAATGAGTGTATTAAGTCTGGCAAGGGGTACAATGAGATAAGTGATCTCAGATGCTTTTGGAGAGGGGCCAGCTGGTATAACCTTTTGAGCAGGGACTGTGCTTATATGTACCACAAACCTTAAAAACTCTTCATTCACCCTTTGACTATATAATTTCAATTCTGAGACTCTATCAGAAGGAAAGAGATGAAAATAGGCAATCTATTGGGAGCTAACTCTATGGTAAAGGACAAAGACCTTGACACGAAGCTGCAGATATATGTAAAGCATGCCTGTAAATCCTATAACGAGCAGAGAACAACATGTCAACTAAAACGCCAGGTTTCTTTTGCTTCTTTAGTTTTCTGTATTGTCAGCATTTCTAAATGAGGTATATTTAATCATAGAAAAAAAAAGTTGTGAAAAATAGTTATTCATTAAGATACTCATTATGTTGTTCTTGACAAAAATCAAAATGTTGAAAACACCTTAAATGTTCATTTGGAGAACAGTTAAATTATGACATAACTCTGGGACAGATTTCAGAACTGCTTTATAAGTTGTGCTATAAAAGTCCATAATTTCTTAAGAGCAGTATCAAGGCCAGTATATGTAACAGACATAACAATATGATTTATTGTTAAAATATACAAATACAAGGACACGCACACAGGGGTAGGAAAAGGTACTGGGAGGCAACGCACCAAAGTGTTGCCAGTAATATTTCTGGGCAATTTCCTTTCCTTTATACTATTGTGTATTATCCACATTTTCACAATGAGAAAGATTTCCCTGTACAAACAAAGCAATAAAAATTTTTAAGAGCAAACATTACACTTCAAAGCAGGGGACACTCTGCGGTTTTATTTTCAAACTACCTGTAGTGTTGTTGCAGCTGCTCTCTTGGTTCGGCCTGGTGTTGAAGTCCTCTCCGAAAAATGGCACTGGCATGCTGCAGCTCTCCCTGGCCTTCCAGATGCCCAGCCCAGGCTACGTACAGAGGGGATGACGTGGTTCCGATCCCATGGTTGTACAGAAACTCAAAAAACTGATGAAGATCACTGTTGTACTCAGCCTACAGAAACCCAAAGCAAACAGATACAAGAACGAAGGAACTGCCGGTCTAGGTAGGGCCCGGAGCCCGGCTCCCTTCGATGTTCACTCATTTTACTAATTTTTAAGAGAGAGAGAGAGCGACAAAGTGTGAGTAGGGGAGGGGCAGAGAGCGAGGGAGACACAGAATCCGAAGCAGGCTCCAGGCTGTCAGTACAGAGCCCGACACGGGGCTCGAACTCCAGAACTGTGAGATCATGACCTGAGCTGAAGTTGGACGCTTAACCCACTGAGCCACCCAGTCACCCCCAGTGTTTGCTCTTCGTGGAGGGTTCAGGATATGCTGTAGGGGCAGGCTTGTGTGGCTCTCTGATAGCAAACCTAAAAATTAAGCTCCTTCTTTTCCTTACCCACACAATTTCCCAGGATACTGGGTTCCATGGCTCATGATGTATTACAGTTGTCTTAATCTGAGCTTGCCCAAGTGCCACAGGGCGCCTCTAATCCTAGTACCTTGTAATTTAGTGAACAAATCCATCTTAACTCTATCCGTTTATGATTACTAGAACTTGTGCCCCCAAAGTCTTTATTTCAGGACTGTAAAGACACAAACTTTTAAAGCCTAAACTGAGGCAGCCTGTTCCTGGGGCAGTACTAAATTTAGTTACTGAGAGTTAATATTTTCTTAATTATTCACAATGAATTTAATTTATTCCCAGGAACCCTGTGAATACCTAGCAGTGTCTGCTTATCCTTCTATCCCCAAACACACCTCTCATCCAACACACCTTTTAATTTAGTGGTTTCTATCTACCAACTTGATAGACAGAGGAAGGTTTTAAAATTAAATGACTGACTCCACAATACAAAAGCCAAAAGGTTCTAAAATACAAGTCTCTGGCCATACAACTTTTAAAAATTTATGATTGGAAACACAGGAATTAAAATAAGACAGTCTAAAATGATCTTAAAATCTGGGGGAAAAAGCAAAAACACAGTATGATCACAGATTTGATTATACATCTGAAAGTATACTTACAAATTTTAAACAATAACTGATGAATCTTGGGTCATTGTGGTATTTCTTCTTATCTAAAAATTCTTTCATTAAATGTTCTAATAAAGTTGTCAAGTATTCCTTATTCTCAGGAAAATTCTCTTCTACCCACCGTATGTAACTAGAAAAATATGGATAATATTAATTTTTAGGTCAGCATATAGTTCGTTTATTTGAGAGAAGGAGAGAACATGAGCTGGGAAGAGGGACATTTTTTTTTTTTTAGAGAGTGCATGTGTGTGTGCAGGGCAGAAGGGAAAGAAAGAGGGGGAGAGAGGGAGAGGGGGAGAGAGAGAGAGGGAGAGGGAGAGGGGGGGAGAGGGAGAGAGGGAGAGAGGGAGAGAGGGGGAGAGAGGGAGAGAGGGGGAGAGAGGGAGAGAGGGAGAGAGGGAGAGAGGGAGAGAGGGAGAGAGGGGGAGAGGGGGAGAGGGAGAGAGGGGGAGAGGGAGAGAGGGAGAGAGGGGGAGGGGGAGAGGGAGAGGGAGAGGGAGAGGGAAAGGGAGAGGGAGAGGGAGAGGGAGAGAGAGAATCTCAAGCAGGCACCACACCCAACAAGCAGCCCCATGAGGGGTTCAGTCTCACTACTATGAGATCATGACTTGAGCCGAAATCAAGAGCCAGATACTTAACCAACTGAGCCACTCAGGTGCCCCAGAGAAAGAGGGAATCTTTAAGCAAGCTCTGCACTCAGCGCAGAGGCGAATAAGGGGCTCAATCAATCCCACGACCCTGGGATCATGACCTGAGCCAAAATCAATAGTCAGTCGCCCCAGCATATAGTTTGTTTAAAGGAAAAAAATAAACTAAATGCTAACCTTTCCCATTCACCAAGTGGGTCATCACCCTTGTAGCTCTGCATATGGGCTTCAAACATTCTAGAACAGAGAAAAATAGGCACATGAGCTATTAGGGATAATTCCTAAAAGCAAAAGATGTATTTTATTTTACATGTATCATTTACAAACCTTAAAATTGATATCTGAAATATCAGTTCAAATGCTATATTAAAAATTAAAAGATTATTCACTTGGAAGTTGTCACAAAACTCAGATCCAGTGTTTTTCCAGAAGAAAGCAAAACCCAAGCCCCTGAAGGTAGCCCTTGTGAAAGAGATGCCTGGGAGAGGGTCCCAGACTCTATCCTTAGGCCCTAAAAGTCTCCTTCTCCTGGCACGGCTGCCTAATGTCACTACCATCATGAAGAACACATAATGGCAATGTTCATAAATCAGCGACTACAGCTCCCAGAGAATTCAGCTTGCTGCTACTTCTGCATCCCAACCACAAGCTTTAAAAAAAAACAAAAAAAACAAAACAAAACAAAAAAACCAGCTAGGCAAAGCAATGTTCTCTTCTCTAAGGGCACTTCGGTGCTAGGGGGTAAACAAATAAACACCTAAAATAAAGCCAGGTGACATTAAGCACTTAGGAACAAAATAAAACAAAACAGGACAAGAGGGAAGAGTGTGGTAAGAGTTAGAATATTTAGACTGGTCAGGGAAGGCTATTCTCCCTGAGAGAATGACACTAGATCAGACAGCCAGAGAGCCAGCCAAGCAGCTATTTAAGAGTGCTGAGCTGGAAGGGTGGGGGTGACAAAATGTAATTTACATTTTAAAATGTCCATTCTGCCCCTGCAGGCCAAGGAGGGGTGGAATGGGAACAGAAGTGGGAAACCAGTTAGGGAGCTACTACAGTCCCAGTGGGTGGTGAGCTGGACCAGGGTGGGAACAGTACAGTGTGGGATTTGGGGTGTTTTGGAGACAGAAACAATGAGACTTGCTGGGTGTGAGAGAGAGTCAAGCTAAGAAAGATCCCTGGTTTTCTACTGGAGAAATTACATGATTTTTTGAAAAAGGATTTGTAAGCAATACTCTCTTCTAGCTATCATCTCAGTATACCAATGCAATCAATGTTTCTTAGGACTCAACATCTAGAAGCCACAAAAGAAAAGCTAGATAAAGCAAACTATATATAAATAAAAAAACTCCTACCTACATGTCAAATAAAACATCAAACAGAATCAAAAGAAAAATGATAAACTGGGGTAACAAAACAAAGCTTCTAGAAACCAGGGGGGAGGGGGGAACAATAAAAATAAATAAATAAAACACATCCCACAGGAAAATACTCAACCTCCCTCATAAAAGAAATTCACCTCACTCGGATCCAAATTTCTCACCTACCAGATTGGCAAAACTAAAAAAATGTGCAACAGTGAATAGATGAAGCAAGGGGGCTTGCTTGCAGGTGGGAGTGCTCTTCATCCCTGCCAAGGGAACTGGTAATATCTGCCAAAATTACAGACGGATTTACTTTTGATCTGGCAAATCCACTAACTGGGAATCTAGGAGACAGATACATCTGTGTATGTGCAAAATGCCACACGTACAAGATTTTTCACTGCAGCACTATTTAGTAAAAGACTGTCAACAAATCAAGTCTCCATCAATGAGGGACTTTTTAGGTCAATTATGGTAGATTAAATATGCACTTGTAAAACAGGCTGAGAAAGAGCTCTCTATATACTGATAGAGATCTCCAAGGATATTGTTAAAAAAAAAAAAAAGGAGTGTATACATGGTCTGCTACATTTTATGTGAAATCAAGACTGGAAATGTGCATGCATATACATACACACCCACCCACATACACATATGCATATACAGATATACTAATGTAATATTATAATTTAAATGTATCTGCACCAAGAAACATTTGAAAAATAGGAAAATGGTTACATATGGGGGTGGGAGAGTAGACGGGTATAACACATCTCAATGAATACTTTTCTAAATCTTTTTTTGTCTTGTTTTGTTTATTTGTTTATTTTGAGAAAGAGACAGCTCAAGTGGGGAAGGGGCAGAGAGAGAGGAAGACAGAGAATCCCAAGCAGGCTCTGCACTGTCAGTGCCGAGCCCGACGCGGGGCTCAAACCCATGAAACCTTGATATGAAGACTTGAGCCTTGGTCAAGAGCCGGATGCTTAACCGACTGAGCCACCCAGGCGCCCCTATAAAAGTATTTTTGTTCCCTGAGGGAGACAGGCTTCTCTTCTTTGCACTTGTTGTTCCCTTTGCCTAGAATGTTCCTCCCTTCAGTTTCACATACCTCCTTTTCATCATTAAGATACACCAAGAATCGGGCTTAACCAACTGGCCCACCCAGGTGCCCTGCTAAATATTTTTTAAAAAATAAATGTATTGCTTATTTTTAAAAATTAAAAATTACTTCTAAGTTTTAATCTCCTTCTCACGCCTCCTAGGTGAGCACATTTCTCCCAAAATATATGTTAATAATAGCCTGCTCCAAACAAACATTTCACATTCCAATACCAACCACATTTCCCTAGTAAAATGACCTAAAATACACTGTAAATTAATACTAAAAACATCCAGTTTGCTGGAGCAAATTGGTCTTTGCAAAGCCAAAATAAGGTCAGAAATACCCGATTTCCCTTTTAAAATGGGGAAAACAAGCTTCTAGAAGTGAAAGAGCTTGCTGGCTAGGTTGAAGGCTGAAGAAAACGTCTTAAAGTAGATTTCTGTCCTGGTTTTACTTAATGGTCTGGGCCTTCTGATCCCCAAGAGTAAATTATCCTAGGGCTGATAAAACTAACCAGTTTTACTTCCTGTCACATAGGACTTGACTGTTTTAAAATGCTTTTGAAACAATGTAGATAAATCACCTAAAGTCATAAAGCAAAGGTGGGGGGATTAAAAAAAAGGGTTAGCCGTTTGACATAAATGACAACAAGCACAGCTTTTTTTTTTTTTTTAAGTTCACGTTATTCAAAGACTTTTTTCAAACTGATTGTGGGATTATGGGTAAGAGTTATTTTAAGTTCTTCCCCTGCTGTAGAATGTTTTAAATTAGGTGGCTTTGAAAGCTCATGAAACCTACACGCAAGCTTTAGGGTTTTCGTTGGGTCAGACTTTTTTCTCCCACCGCGGCCATCTGCCCAGAGCGGTCCCCGAGAACTCCGAGAACAGTCACCGAGAACTCCGAGGGTCTCCCGAACTGGCCAAATCCCCCCTAAAGTGCCGCCGTGGCCGCAGTTCGGAGGACAGGGACCGGGATCTCAGCGGGCACCTCCAGCTACACCCCCCGGGGTCCTTTCCACGACCACGAGTGGCCCACAGCCTAGCTGGGTGGGAGTGAGGGCGGGGAGGTGACAAACTACAGCCCAGGAAAGGGGCGGGAGGGGCAAAAGGAGGCAGGACTGCGGTCTCCGGGCCGAGGACCTGCAGACACCGAATCCTAGGTTCCGCAGCCCCCTCCTTGGCCCGCAGCCGGGGACTGCGCCCCAACCTCGCTCCCATGCCACCAGACCGACACTTACTGAAAAACATTTTCCGGGCTATCCATGTCTAGAGGACGCGGACCAGCAGCAGCACAGCCGCTCCCCCAGCGAGGAACCGCCGACGATTTGAATCTCCCGCGCAGCCGCACTCGGAGCGACAAGCGTTTGCAAGGCGTCTGGCCATTGGCCTAGGCTGCAGAAGGATGGCCAATCGCCGGGGCCGTTGCCGGGAGACCTTTGTCCCGCCTCCCTACCGCACGCCGCCTGTTCCTTCCACTTCCCCCCTCTTCCGGGTTGAACCGAAACCTCCGAGCCTGCTGAGTGCGGTTTGAGTTTTGTGGTGCCGCGCAGCCCTAGGATTTTGGCTTAGTAACTGCAATGTGAGGGCGCGTCGGTAGGCACTTCAGGGCTGTTTTTATATGTGGCATATGAAGGTGATGGGTTAGTACCCTTGCAGTCCTCTGGGTTTGATTTAACTGATCTGAAAAGCAATATGGTGTGCCCCAGAGCGTGGGAGGGCTAGGTTCTGCGGGCTGTACCTACATCCAAATGGTAATTATAATAAGAACGGAAGAGTTTGGATAGATTATAGAACGCCAACCAGGAAACTTTCAACATCTGTGGAACTAGGAGCTCCGGAGACTCAAGTTCTCGGGAATTATAAATGAAGAGACCTCTTTGTAAAGGAGTCCAGATGTCTAAGAAGAAATACGTAATACGCTGATGCATATTACTTCCCATTCTACCTCTCCAGGTTGTTTCAAAAGCCACTTGACAATGCAAGTAAAATATAGAGAGCTATTGATGTGATTACCTTCCTTTCACAGAAGCTCTGCGGGTGTTTGTTCTCTGAGGGCCCTTAAGTTAAATACCTTTAAGAAAACATAGCAGCTTTTGGAAATCCTGATGCTTTCACCGTCCAGAATTCCTTCCATGGTTTTGACCGACTTGAGTGTGCACAAGAATCCGATTTGTGGCGCTTAAAACGCAGAGGGTGCTCACTCTAGGGTCTTTAGACCAATGTTAGGTTCTGCTAACCGTCACAGGAATTAACAGATGTTGCACTCATTCAGCTTTTCAATTGGCGTCTGATAGTGGCTCAGTCATCAATTAGGAAATGTTGATTGAGCAGCCATCATATACCAGGTGCCATTGGATTTATACCCAATTGCAACCTTGTCTAACTCCAACAGATCCTTAAGAAAACTTGTGGCTTTGTCTGGGAGATGAAGATGCAGTCATATAAAACCATTTAAAGGTGGCATACACATGTATTAAGTGCCATATTAGTGTTCAGATTATCTGCTAGGGGATCCAGAGGAGAGAGGGGAAATGGACCTGTCTGTCTCATAAAACTTCATAGGGAAGGTGGAGCTTGAATTGGGCCTTGAAACGGGGTGGATCTCTCCTTCGCTATTGTAGCATTTTTAAAATAAGTGGCTTTGGAAGTTTCTCATGACATCTGCACACAAGGTTTAAAGGTTTTGTTGGGTTAGACTTTTGCCTTCCACAGTGGCAATCTGCTCAGAGCGATTCTATTACAAAGAATAAAAGAGCTCTGAGGGCCTCACAAATTGCCCAAATCCCTCTAAACTGCCACATTAGCCATAGCCCAGCCAAGGAGGGCTGGGGTGTCCGTGGACAGCACAGGCTACATGGTCAGGGGTCTTTTCCTCCACTCAGGTGTGGCCTATGGCCTAGTTGGGGTGGGGTGAAGGTGAGGTGGGGACAAACTCCAAAGCCAAGGAAAGGGGCAGGAGGGGCAAAAGGGGGCAGGACTGGGGGAGATCCTGGAGGAGGTCATTCTCGGTGGAGACCAGAGTTACTGAAAGATCACCCTTGAAGACTCCTATTTAAGAGTAGTGAAGATTCTTTTTGAAAGACTAGTTTGATAATTTGATATTAAATTTTGAGTGCTAGATTAAGGAGTTTGTACTTGATCATGATAGTAATTGGGCCTTTTGGGAGCAGCAAGTCTGGTTATGTGTAAAGTACACACGACTTTCTCTTTCTTTAAAACTTTCCTAATAATTTCAACATTAAATTGCTAATATGTAAGTTGACTAATAGATTCTCTAAATGTTTAAGAAGGCCACTAGGTAAAGTATTTGTATTTGGGTTTTCAGTGACTTGTTATTTCAATATCATAATCCCCAAGCTTACTGGAGGAGGGATGCTGGGCCACATCAGGGGATGAGCTCCAACCCCAACTTTCTCAACGAGCAGCAAATGGGCAAATGACTCACATTCTTAGTCTGGCTCTCGGTTTCCTGATCTGTAAAATGAAAAAAGAAATCTGCCTCCTTGTCTTCGTGTTTCTCTGGCTTCTGCTATCCTATAACCTCATAAGGTTTTCCACTTAATTCCTGAACTCTTGGGTTGGCACATTATATCAAAGTTAGTGCTCTGTTTAGAAAAGAAAAATGATTATTTTTCTCTAGGTTTTGCCTCTGACATATGAACATGTCACAGATACACATATATCTTTCTTCCTCTGGGAATCTAGAGCAACTTAGAGTAGTGGTATTAGATGTGTTGCTGAAACATCATATAAGATTGGAGATTTATAATTAGAATAGTTACAGCAAACTCCTGTGTGTTTTAAGAGACTGTGGAATATTAAGAATAAAGTTGATACCTAGGAAGAGAGCTGTAGAACCCTTTCTTGGAAAATGTTTTTTTTCTGAGAGTAGGTTGTGACTTCAGAAGATGCCTCTGTGGTCAAATATGTATATATTTCTCATGTATATTTGGTCTTCTGCAGTGTCTAGCTTTCAGTTCACAAAACCTTTGTGATTTCCTTGAGACAATGAGGAAAATAGTAAGGGTGTCTTTTGTTCTGTTAATGAGGTGGCTTTTGGAAAGCACCTAAGGATGGGAGCTGGTTTCCACCATCAACTATGTGATTGGAGGGTTTGAACTTTCAGTCCATCCCACCATCACCCATCAGCCCCAACCTCAGGAGAGGGGAGGGGCTGAAGGTTAAAATCAGCCAATGGCTAAAGACTTAGTCAATCATGACTGTGTAATGAAGCCTCCATATAAATCCAAGAGGGCAGCTTTTGGTCTTTTTTTTTTTTTTTTTTTCCAGAGAGTGTCCACACTTCAGGAACCAGACTGCTTCCATGTGCAGCCAAATGGCACCAAGCTCCATGAGGACAGAAGCTCCTTTGTTTGGGACCTTGCCCTCTGTATCCCTTCGTCCGGCCGTTGGTTCAGATTCTTTATCATAACCTTCAGTAAAGTGGTAAACGTGAGTAAGAGTTTCCCTGAGTTCTGTGAGCTGCTCTAGCAAATTAATCAAACCCAAGGAGGAGGTGGTTGGAACCTCCAATCTGTAGCTGGTTAGTTAGAAGCACAGGTAACAACCTAGGGCTTGTGACTGGTATCTGAAGTGGGTGTGGGAAACAGTCTTGTAAGACTGAAACTTTAGCCTGTGGAATCTCATGTCACATCTGGGTAGATAGTGTTAAGAATTAAGTTGACTTTTCTGATACCCTGCTGGTGTCTGGAAATTGTTTGGTGTTGTGGTGGAAGAGGGGGGAGAGGATCCCCCCCTTGCCATGTTGGAATTGGATCCAGAAACTTTAAAAGACTGTAAGACTACCTTTACTTCTGATGCCAGCCTCAAGTGCCAGAGGTTCTCAGCCACCCACACTTCTAACTGATTGGCTACAAAGTCAGGGGTTCCCATAACCTTGATAATTCACCAGAATGACAGAACTCAGGAAACTTACAATTACAGTTTTATTATGATTTTTCTGAGAGAGAGAGAGAGAGCTGGGGAAGGTCAGAGAGAGAGAGAGAGAGGGAAAGACAGAATCCAAAGCAGATTCCAGGCTCTGAGCTGTCAGCACAGAGCCTGATGCGGGGCTTGAACTTGTGAACCATGAGATCATGACCTGAGCCAAAGTCGGACACTTAATTGACTGAGCCACCCAGTTTGCCTCAGTCAGGGGCACCCAGGCATCCCTATGGTTTTATTATAAAATACATACAGGGTGAGGTCTGGGAAAGTCCTGGACATGGCCCTTCCATGCCCTCTGTCCCCAGAGTCAGGTACATTATTTTTGTGGCACAGCAATGTGCTAACCGATGAGGAATCTCCACGGAGCTTCAGTGTTCTGGGTTTTGCCTGGAGTTTCATTATGTAAGAATGATTGATTAAATCGCTGGCCGCATGGGTGAAGTCCATCTCCCAATCACCCTCCTCTCTCCTGAGGTCGGGAGGACTGGCTTCATAACCTGTGACTCAAAGCCCCAAATTTCTAATCAATTGGTGTATCTTTCTGCTGACCAGCCCCCATCCTGAAGCTATCCAGAGACCCATCAAGGGTCACCTCATTAACATAACGAAGATTCCTGTCACTTAGGAGTTTCAAACGTTTCTGAGGATCTGCCAGGAACCCAGGTTGAGACCAGACAAATTTTTTATTATACCATGGGGTGATCTGCATCTTTGAGCATAAGCTCAGAATTTCATTAGCATCAATAGCCTCTGTTATTTTATAACGTCTGCACTTTCGGGAAAGCAATTCTGTCCTCTCATGAAATTGGTAACCAGTTGGTATTCTTGCTCAGACTGGGTTTGCTTCCGTCCCTTCAAAGAGCTGGACACTTCCCAAGCTAGAGAAAAGAGCTAAATCAAGGCTCAGACTCGGTGACTTCAAAGCATCCGTTTCAGAGACAGTCCTGACAGATGTGTACGCAGCTGAGCACTGACACAATTCTTGTCCGTGTGTCGCCGTCTGAATTGGGTCCCGTAGCTTGTCCTTTTGGAGACAAAGGAACGGCATGAGGAAACGGAAGTGATACCATGAGTTACTTGTCGCCTGGTTTACCAGATGCCCCATTTTCACACGTACGTGGTATTAAAATGAAGACAGTTGAGACCATCCGGACTTTATTTAACACTTCATAAAGCAGCCGGTCTCCATTCTCAAGAGTGCAGAGCATGGTGAGGCATGTGAGAAAGTGGCAAGTTTTTATACAAAATGAACAACGAAGAGAAACCTTTTTTAAAGGGGAAAAGAGGGGTGCCTGGGTGGCTCAGTCGGTTAAGCGTCCGACTCTTGATTTCTGCTCAGATCATGATCTCGCAGTTGGTGAGTCTGAGCCCCCACATTGGGCTCTGTGCTGATAGTGCAGAGCCTGCTTGGGATTTCCTCTTTCCCTCTTCTCTGCCCCTCCCCTGCTCGTGCTCATGCTCTCTCTCTCTCTTTCTCTCTCTCTGAAAAATAAACCTAAAAAAAAAAAGGGAAAAGGAAAACTTTGGAGTTAGTTAGGGATCAGGGATTGGTCTCCTGGATGGTGCAGCTTCTGGGCAGATAGAATCCTTATAAGAACATGAGACTTTCTTTTTTCTGGTTTTTTTTTTTTTTGTTTTTTTTTTTTTTTTAAGTTTATTCATTTTTTGAGAGTGAGAGAGACAGAATGTGAGGGGGAAGGGGCAGAGAGAGAGGGAGTCACAGAATCCGAAGCAGGCTCCAGGCTCTGAGTTGTCAGCACAGAGCCTAATGGGGGGCTTGAACCCACGAGCCATGAGATCATGACCTGAGCTGAAGTCGGACACTTAACCCACTGAGCCACCCAGGCCTGTCCCAGAACATGAGACTTTGAATGTTAGGTTTGGGTTTGTGGATGTAATCTCCCTGAATTAATAATGCCTGGGCTAAGGAGGAAGGTAATGTTACCAGACACACGTCAACCTTAAGAGGCTACTCAGCCTTTGCAGCATTTACCTAAGTTGTATTTCTATCATATAAGGCTTTCTGTCTGGCCTGCTACTTTTGCGGTCACTGTCCCTACAGTCACCCTCATACTGTCATCTTGTATCCTTGTATCTTTGCAGTCCCTTTGCCTTTGCATGTTGATGCACTACATCACTAACCCCTGTGTTGTTCAAGGCTCAGCTGTCGTTCTTTTGCCTTTATTGGGCTATCTTCCTAGTGGGCTATACAGTCAAAGTAATGAATGTAAGGTTAACTGAAATAATTTTTCTCCTGTGGTTATGCCACAATGGAATGGAATTGCATACGTTTGTTTCAGTTTGCTTTTGATTTTTAGCGACTTTTTTTTCCTGTTAGATTTAGTGTTTTCTTTTAATGGTTATTTATTTATTTTGAGAGAGAAAGAGTATGTGAGTGGAGGATGGGCAGAGAGAGAGGGAGAGAGAGACTCCAAGCAGGCTCCACGCTGTCAGTGCAGAGCCCGAGGCGGGACTCTATCTCACCAACCATGAGATGGTGACCTGAGCTGAAATCAAGAGTCGGACACTTAACTGACTGAGCCACCCAGGCGCCCCTAGATTAATGTTTTAAAGTTATGTAAATATTTACCAAATTCCAAAGTCAACATTATAAAACAAGGTGTATTCAGAGAAGTTTACTTTCCATCTCTATTCCCTCCCACCTCCTATAGGCAACATCTACAACATGTTATTGGCTTTTGGTGTATCCTTATTTCTTTTGGAAAATATAAATGTACAATATACACATTCCTCCTATTATACAAACGATGGCGGAATTTACATATTGTTCCTCACTTGCTTTTTAATCCGTAGTACCTCTGACAATCCCTTGCATGGCAACACACAGAGAAAATCCTCAGTCTGGGGAATCCATGGACTTCACATAGGGCAGCTCTCTCTGCCTTGGACCAGGACTTTGTCTCTTGGAGGAGGGATATGAAAAATCCAGCTGGCCTTGGGGCGCCTGGGTGGCTCAGTCAGTTAAGCATCCGACTTCCGCTCGGGTCATGATCTCGCGGTTTGAGTTCGAGCCCCGCATCAGGCTCTGTGCTGACAGGGGCAGAGCCTGGAGCTATTCTGTGTCTCTCTGTCTCTCTCTGCTCTCCCTCCCTTGCTCATGCTCTGTCTCTCTCTCTCTCAAAAATAAATAAACGTTGAAAAAAAAATTTTTTTAAATCCAGCTGGCGTCAAAACTGGCTGGTCTCGCTCTGGGGAGCCAGGGAAAGGCACCATGACAGTTCACAGCCTGATTGCTTCCAAAAGTGAGGATCCATGGGAGTCAAGTCCAGAGCCCCTGATGTCAGACTGCCTGCCATGGGCGTTCCCAGCATGTGCCACGGTGCTCGGCAAGGTGGTGGAGCCTACAGTAAGCCCATCGAGTCTGTTTGCAGACTTTATCCTGGGGGAAAAGGAGGCAGGCTCATCAGAAGTGAGTCTGTAATGAAGCCATGGGTCTTTAGAAGGGAGGGCACTCCTGAGGACAGTGTGGTGGTGATTTTTGGAATCTGTCTCTTCCCTACTCCTGGACACATGTCTAGCTCCTGAGGCAAGACAGGCAGGAAGTATAAGCTGCCAGTTTCCCCATTGCAGGCTATGCTTGAGGGCCCTGTTCACGAAGTGATGACATAAAGGGAAGACATGTCACCTGGGTCCCTTCTCCACACACCACCCTGGGGCTCCATGTCAGGTCAGAGAGTGCCCCGTGGGGGAGGTGGCACAGCTGCTCCTGGTCACATGGGAGAGATTCCTCAATGCTCCCAGAAACCTTGGCAAGATAAGAGGGAGGGGCCATGGTTCTGCATAGGCAGGGGAGGCAAGGGCCAGGTAAATCTGAGCTATTACCGTTACTGGATTTCCCAAAGTCGTCAGACCGGGGAGTACTGGGCAGCATGGGGGACACTGTAAATCAGTTTCCCAAGTTGCCTCATTTCCCTCCTCAAACCTTAGCAAAGTGGCCAGACTCCTCCATTAGAAGCCATGCCCTGCAATGTCCTCATCTAAAAAGAGAGGACTGTCTGGACAAGATCCAGGGTGCCCCCCGTGCTGACACTTTGTGGTTCCATGATTTCTGCAAAACAAACTGAAGTCCCCTGAGAATAGTCTGTGCCTCACCACAGAACCCTGAGCCCTGGATTGTAAAGTTCTTGCCCTAGGTGTCCATGAAAGCGGCATCCAGAAAATTCACCGAGGCCCTGGGGTGAGTCCTGTTGGCGTAGTGTGATATAGGGTATATCTAAGAGCCCTGGGTCCTCTGCCTCAGAGAGCAGCATGCCCTTGGGCCAGTCGGCTAACATGACAGTCCCTCCTCTGCAGAAGGAGCTAGAGGAGACACGGCCGTGTCAAGATCCAAGGAGCCACCGCATGTGGGAATGCTCTTTACATGTTCTAGCCGAGGGCCCACCTCTCAAACAAGAGCCAAGGGTCTGGGGGCAGCACAGAGTACGCCCAGCAGCAGTGTATGGCCTCCCTCTTGCGTGGAGGGTCTAGGGCTATAGAGTAGCCCCCGGACACAACCCCAGATGCCATCCCCAGTCCACTGTGGACCAGTGCATCTTTCTGCGAGGACCGTGCCGCTGGCTCCCTTCATTTCCCTTGAGGCCCAGCTGTGGGGACCCTGGCTCTTGCCCCAGCCTTCTGCTGCCTGATAAAGGACTCAGAGCTGCCCTGAGGAGTGGGCTACTGTGCAGGGGGAGGCGGGGGGTGGGGAAGAGGAAGAAGGAGAAGAGAGTGCTGGTGGACTTGGAGTAGCCGGTCCCAGCTGTTTCTGATACCAGCCACACTCCTGCCCTTCCCCAGTTAGGGTGTCCAAGCCTTCCTTAAATTTTGTGAACCGATGCACTTCCATTTCGCCGAAGAGAGTTCAAATTCGGTTTTATTATTGATAACTGAGAAAGTCCTGGTTCTTTTGGACAGTCCGAGGGGACCCCATTTTTTTTTTCATCCTGATGTGCTCTTTAATCCCCATTCCCTATTCCCTTATCCCTCCACCCACCTCCCCTCTGGAAACCATCAGTTTGTTCTCTATAGTTAAGAGTCTGTTTTTTGATTTCTCGCTCTCTCTCTCTCTTTTTCCTTTGATCATTTGTTTTGTTTCTTAAATTGCACATGAGTGAGATCATACATGACTGACTTATTTTGCTTAGTATCATACTTTAGGGGGACAACATTTTATGTCTTCTCCGTCCCTCCCTCCTTTCCCTCCTCTCTTTCTCTCTCTCTCTCTCTCTTTGTGTGTGTGTGTGTGTGTGTGTGTGTGTGTATAGTACCTACATATATGCATATGTGTGTTTATATAATATATACACAGTTTTTTCCCTGACATTTAGAGAAAGCTGCCCTTTTACCCCTAAATACTTCAATTTGCATTCCTTTTTTTTTTAAGTTTATTTATTTTGAGAGAGAGTGTGCAAGCATGGAAGGGGGAGAGAGAGAGGGAGAGAGAGAGAATCCCAAGCAGGCTCCACACCATCAGTGCAGAGCCTAACACAGAGCTCAAAAACTCACAAACTGTGAGATCATGACCTGAGCTGAAATCAAGAGTCAGATGCTTAACCAACCGAGCCACCCAGGGGCCCCCAATGTGCATGCTTAGAAACAAGAACATTCACTTATATATCTACAGTACAATTAGCAAAACCAGGAAATTAACAATGATACAATAATATTATTTCATCCATCTTGTTTAATTTTTCCCAATTGTCCTAACCACGTAACGGTCTGCTGTGCAGCAAGGCTGTGAACCACCGGCTTAAGCCAATGGCTTCACATTAGAATCACCTTTGGGGCAGGGGTTTAAAAATACAGACGCCTAGGCTCTACCTCTAGAAATTGGATTTATTTATTTATCTAGTGCGTCTGCACTACTGAGCAATTTTTAAAAACCCAAGGTTACTCTAATGTGCAGCCAATGTGAAAAACAGTTATTTGAACTGATAGTGGTCATTTCCTTCCATTGCTTTATCATATTTTTAGTGATTGGTTTTGGATGGGGACGCAGGGTTGAATAGTGTTCCTCAAAAGTTCGTGTCTACCAGGAACCTCAGAATGTGACCTTATATGGAAATAGGGTCTTTGCAGATGTAGTCAAGTTAAGATGAGGTCATACTGGATCAGGGTCGGTCCTAACTGATGTCCTCAATAAGGAGAGGGAGATTTGAAGACTCAGGGAAGAAGGTCATGTGACTATGGAGGCAGCTATAAGCCAAGGTGCACCAAGTACTGTCAGGAGCCACCAGAATCTAGCAAGAGGCAAGGAAGGATTCTTTCTTGGAGTCTTCAGAAGGAACAGGGCACATTGCTGACACCTTGATTTCCAACTACTGGCTTCCAGGACCATGAAAGAATAAGAAAAAATATCTGTTGTTTTCGGCCACCCAGTTCATGGTAATTTGCTAAGGCAGCCATGGGAAACAATACAGCGGGCATAGGGCCCAGGTAAGACCAGGAGGCCTAAGGGCAATTCTACCGGGTCATTTCTTTGACAACCTTCCCTGCCAAATTCCTTCCCAGATTCAGTTTCCTTGAAAGATTCCTTAGGGCTGGTTGCCAAGTGCTGTTGATTCTCCCCACTTTGGGCACCTGAGAGGGTAACTCTTTTCTGTTCCCTGGAGCAGGTGTGCCGTGTGAACAGATTGGTGCTCATCACTTTGGGGCGCCTTATCAAGCCCATGGGCAATTTGACCTACTCTCGTACTCTGATGCCATGCTAGCGATTCTTCAGATGGGGGTTGCTTGGTCCAACAGGCCCCAGAGTGATAGGTGACTTGCTGGGAACCCCAAAAATCCATCCAGAAGTCTTAACAGGGGTATAGGTCAGACTTGCCACAAGAGGCTAAAGGCTAGAGTTTCCCGAGTTTTAATTGGCCTTTATTGCTCAAAACACTTCTGTTTTATCTTTTACTGATAGAACTTGGAGAGCCATTGCCTTTTCCAACTCTGAACATCCCTGGATTTGTGGACTCTCTATTCCGTTTCATCGCTGCTTGCAAACTGCTCAGTTCTTTCTAAGTTCATCTCTTTCTTATTATAGCTAGTCAAACACAGCCAACAGCAGCCAGCAAGCAATGCTAACATTGTCTTTTTAGCATCTTCTCCTCCGGGAGCAATGAGGTCGTTGGCTATATTGTCTGTTGGGCACGGTTTTATCAAACGTTTGCCACTTTGTGTGTGACATGAACTTCCTTCTGTTCAGCTTTGGTTAACAGCATCCTCACTGCCCCTCCCAGTCCCTAAGTCAGTGTGTGTGTGTGTGTGTGTGTGTGTGTGTATGTGTGTGTGAATATATATATATATATATATATATATATATGTATGTATATATATATATATTATGAGATCATGACCTGAGCTGAAATCAAGTCAGATGCTTAACCAAATATATATATATATATATATATATATATATATTTTTTTTTTTTTTTTTTTTTTTTTTTTTATTTCAGCAGCAACGTTCTTCCAGTAGCTTTGAGGCTAGACTAGATTGTAGTGGGGTAGCAAACAATGCTCCAAAAAAATCTTAGTGGCTTACAAAACTAAGCCAAAACAAACAAACAAACAACAAAGGTTGTGGTTGTTTTTTTTCCCCCCTCACTCAATCTACATGCACTTAGTAACTTGTTTTTAGCTTACAGATCTCTGACTCAAGAGGAACCACACCCTGACTTGAGGGAGAGCCACTGGGCATCCCCCACTGGCCTTGGACTTGATGTTGTGACAGAATGGGAATTTGGTTGCCTCTTTTAAGGAGTGAAGAGTATAGCTTGCCTGTGGAAGGAAGAGTGAGACAAATGTTTAGCTAGGTTTAGTAGTCCCTAGTGGGCAAAGAGGGTAGATTTAGTAGTTATTAGTGCTGCTTGCAGATTATTTGGGGTGTTGGCTTTCTGAGTACGGCCAGAATGGTACTTCCTTCTCCTATACAGTTAGAGTGAACTGCCTTGGCCGGTGGATTGTGAGTGGAAGTCACACGTGTCCTTGAGAGCTGGAAGCTTTAAGAGCCTGTGTGGTCACACAATGGTGGCTGTTGTGTCTGCTGGGATCTGGAAGGAGGGACCGTGGAACAGAACCCTCATGTGGCGTGGGTGAGAAATACCCACTTATCTTTACAAACCCTAACGTTCGGGGGTGGTTTGCAACCACTGCACACCTGGAATGGTTTGGGGGTTGTTTCTCACTGCTATCCTATCCTGACTGATATAGAAGGAAACCCCCCTCACCCCCCGCCAGTTTCTGCTTGGCACTATGTGTTGTTTGGAGCTGCTACATCCAAACAATGGATGGAGGAGATAAGATATGAGACGAGATAAATTAAAAAAAAAAAAAGACGGGGCGCCTGGGTGGCGCAGTCGGTTAAGCGTCCGACTTCAGCCAGGTCACGATCTCACGGTCCGTGAGTTCGAGCCCCGCGTCAGGCTCTGGGCTGATGGCTCGGAGCCTGGAGCCTGTTTCCGATTCTGTGTCTCCCTCTCTCTCTGCCCCTCCCCCGTTCATGCTCTGTCTCTCTCTGTCCCAAAAATAAATAAAAAACGTTGAAAAAAAAAAAAAATTTAAAAAAAAAAAAAAAAAAAAAAAAAAAGACAAAGATAACACACTGAAAAAGGATAGTAGAACAAAAAGATGGAAACAAAACACGGTCCCTGAGTAGAGCTACTGAACTAGCCCTGGGCACTCTCCTACTTCCAGCCCTCACATTATATGAGAAAAACAATGCCCCTTCTTCATCACATTTGCTTGGGTATTGTCACCTGGGGCTGCACAGATGTTGTGTCGGACAGAATACAGGCCCGCCAGGGGCACCTGGGTGGCTCAGTCGGTTAAGCGTCCGACTCTTGATCTCGGCTCAGGTCATGATCTCGAGGTTTGTGGGATCGAGCCCCGCATCGGGGTCTGCGGTGGCAGCACAGAGACTGCTTGGATTCTCTCTCTTCCTCTCTCTGTGCCCCTCCCCTGCTCACACTCTCTCTCTCTCTAAATAAATAAATTTAAAAATTTTAGGGCGCCTGGGTGGCTCAGTTGTTAAGCAGCCGACTTTGGCTCAAGTCATGATCTCACAGTTCATGAGTTCGAGCCCCACATCAGAGTCCGTGCTGACAACTCAGAGCTTGGAGCCTGCTTCAGATTCTGTACCTCCCTCTCTCTCTGTCACTCCCCTGCTTGTACTCTCTCTGTCTCTCTCTCTGAAAAAGAAAAAAAAATTAAAAAAAAATTGTTTTAAAAAGGCCTGCCAAAATGTTCATGTCCTAATCCTCAGAACCTGTATGCTACCTCACATGGGAAAAGGGATGCTACAGGTGTGATTTTAAGTTGTCTGATTTTAAGATAGAGATTATCTGGGGGTGCCTGGGTGGCTCAGTCGGTTGAGCGTCCGACTTCAGCTCAGGTCACGATCTCACGGTTCGTGAGTTCGAGCCCCGCGTCGGGCTCTGGGCTGATGGCTCAGAGCCTGGAGCCTGCTTCCGATTCTGTGTCTCCCTCTCTCTCTGCCCCTCCCCCGTTCATGCTCTGTCTCTCTCTGTCTCAGAAATAAAAAAATAAACATTAAAAAAAATAAGATAGAGATTATCTTCATGTGATTATTTGGGCGGGCTCAATGCAATCACAAGCGTCCTTGTAAGAGGGAGGCAAGAAAGTCAAATCAGAAGAAGGGAATGAGCAGTAGAAGCAGAGGTTTTTGTGATGCACTTTGAAGATGGAGGAAGGAAGGGAATAGGAGCCAACGGATGAAGAAGGTAGCTTCTAGAAGCTGGAAAAGATGAGGAAAGAGATTTTTCTCTGAAGCAGAGTCAAGCTCTGCTAAGACCTTGATCGGCCCTGTGAGATCCATTTTTGACTTCTGACCTCCAGAACTCTAAGAAGATACATCTGTGTTGTTTTCGGCCACTCAGTGTGTGGTAATTTGCCACACGGCCACAGGAAGCTGATAGAGATGACCTCCGCTCACCTAATGACAGCAGACAGCTTCCTAACTGCTGCACTGCATCCCCAGCAGTTCCCTCCCTTGCAGAGTGATTTTTGGAAGGAAAGGGCTAACATTTCCTTTGTATTCAAAAGAATAGGGGCGCCAGAGTGGCTCAGTCAGTTAAATGTTGGAGTCTGCACGTGGTGCCTGCTTGGGACTCTCTCTCTCTCTCTCTCTCTCTCTCTCTCTCTCTTTCTGCTCCTCCCCCACTCGCACGTGCTTTCTCTCTGTCTCTCAGAATAAAAAAATAAAACAAAAAAAGAATCAATAAGGTGAGAGTTATCCAGAGGAAAGGGATGAAAAATCGCCACTCAGGTTGTAACTCCTTTCCTACGCCCCACAACCGCAAGAGGAGGGTCCTGGGAGAGGAATTCCGTGTTCCTGTCCGTTGTCTTGCTCTGCCTGCGTCTCCCAGCTGCTCTGGACCGCACCGGCTGCAGGCTGGCTACCCCCAGATTACAGTCATATTAGAGGTCACTATAAAAGGTCCCATTTTGGGGTTGGGGAGGTGGGGCAGGGATTTGAGCCGAGCAGCAGCTGAGTTGGGGCCAGAGGTAGACCAGTCCCTTACCGGACCCGGAGAGCCAGGCAAAGAGGCTGGCACGCAAGGCCGGCTGAGTAAAATGCCTCCGCTCTGAGCAGCCGGGACTCCCGTGCCCACGTCCACCTGACCGTTTCCCTCTCTAGGGTTCTAATACTTGCTTCTGGTGCACCCCCAGACCGGGGGGACAATTGAAATGGCATGGGCGGTAGAAGCTAAAGCCCCAGGGCGAGGCGGTGGACTTTGAGCTTCCTGGAGGGCGAGAGACCACCCTAGGAGCCCCGACTTTCTGGAGAGCTCGTCCCTCGTGCCCAGGGAGCAGTGTCCCGGGAAGGCCGGCTGGGAAGGGGTGGGGCTGGGGCAGGGGACAAGAAGCTGCGGAGGGAGGAGACCGCCCCCGGGCGGCGCGGATAAGAGGGCGTGCGCTCCGGGCTGCACGTGCCGGCATCTCGGAGGAGGAGGCGCGGAGGGCAGACGGCCCCTAGGGTTCCCGCGGCAAAGCCGGAGGCCGGGCGGCGCGAGGGAGCCGGCTCCGGACCCGGGGCTCGGGGACTCGTCCCTGCACCGCTACCTGGACGGCGAGTTTTGGAGTCTCAAGAACGAGCCCCGCAGACTCCTGGGAGGCAGCCCGCTCTTCCGCCACAGGTACTGTGCCGCCGCAGGCCGGCTGGCCGTGTGCCCTCGGTCTCCGCGCGTCCCCGGGGGCACCGTCCGGGGTGCCCCGGGCCAGGACGAGGCATCGCCCTCCTACCCTGTGCAGATGGTGGGCTCTCCTCCGCAGAGGTGCGGGCACCGTAGACGGCCGCGGACCTCACAGGCCCGCAGGGAGGGTGGCCTCCGCCTGCCGGCTCCCTCCTACGCGGAGAGTGAAGGGGTGGGCCCGCCGCCGCAGGCGCGGTGATTTCCTGAGAGTCGCGGCTGGAAGGTTCGGCGCGGTTTCTAGACCTCAGTTGTTTGAATGCCCGCCCTTCGTGTCCCACTCCGGGTGGTGGGAGAAGAGGCAGAAAATCCGGGATGGGGTGGGCGTGGACGGCGACCAGGGTCATTGTGCCACCGGGTACGCAACGGGTGCACCGGGTGCGCCCGACCAGGTGCGCAGGAAGCGGGCAAGACAGCTTAGGCTGTGGATGGTGTCTGCCTGGAAGAGAGGGACTTTTATTGGCACGGGGATGGACTGGCCCTGCGCAGGGCATATCTGGGCCTCTGGGGTGGGACGGACTCCCAGGGGCCCAGTACTTGGTTCTAAGGGGTGCTCAAGTCCACAAGGTCATTTGATGCCGGGACAGGTCTGAGAAGTGGACAGAGGGGCGGGTGCTGCTCAAGTTCCATGGAGAGAACTCAGTGACAGGCAGTCAGAACCAGAACTCAGCACGTGTGTCCTATTGTGGGCTCTTTCTCCTGTGCTGGGTAGCTCACCCCTTCACAGGCAGTCTGAAAAGCCCACTCTTAGAACCAAGCTCTGGAGTTGTAGCTTAAGGAAGCCCTTAGTAAAAACGCCAGTATGTTGCGAAGGAAGATTAACTAGCTGGCAGTGCCCAGTCCACCCACTTTGAGCTTCTGTCTTAAGAATGAGCTGGGCTGAGGGGTGCCTGGGTGGCTCATTCGGTTAAGTGTCCAATTTCGGCTCAGGTTATGATCTCAAAGTTCGTGAGTTCCAGCCCCATGTCCTCCCTGTGCTGACAGCTAAGAGCCTGGAGCCTGCTTGGGTTTCTGTGTCTCACTCTCTCTGCCCCTCCCTGCTCACACTCTGTCTCTCTCTTTCAAAAATAAACAAACATTAAATGAAAAAAAAATTTTTTTAAGTTTTTTTAAAGTTTGCCCATTTTTGAGAGACAGAGAGAACAGAGCATGGGCTGGGAAGGGGCAGAAAGAGAGGGAGACCGAATCCAAAGCAGGCTCCAGGTTCTGAGCTGTCAGCACAGAGCCGGGTGCGGGGACGCGGGGATCGAACCCACTGACCGCGAGATCATGACCTGAGCCGAAGTCAGGTGCTTAACCGGCGGAGCTGCCTAATTTTTGACAGGCACCCCTAGGTTTTAAAATTTTTATTTATTTATTTATTTATTTATTTATTTATTTATTTATTTATTTATTTTTAAAGAATGAGCTGGGCTGAGGTGGAAGCAGGTGCCTTGCCCTTGGGGAAGAAGCTGGGGTTCCTGCCCTGGAAGGGGGTGGGCTTAGGGACAATGAAATGTGAGACGTGTAAGAGGGTGAGTATGTCCTGGAATGTCTTCCCTGCTTTCTCTTTATGTCATGGTTTTCAAAGTGTGGTCTAGGGGTACCCAAGATCGTTTCAGGAGATTCAAAGGGAAAACCAATTTGATAATAATGCTAAGATGTTATTAGCGTTTTCACTCTCATTTTTTCACAGTGTTCAGTGGTGGTTTCCAGAGACTACATTAAGTATAATATCCCAACAGATTAAATACAGAAGCAGATATGAGAATCCAGCTATCTTCTTTTTTTTTTAAATTTTAACTTGTTTTATTTTTTATTTTTTTAAATTTACATCCAGATTAGTATATAGTGCAACAATGATTTCAGGAGTAGATTCCTTAGTGCCCCTTACCCATTTAGCTCATCCCCCCTCCCACAACCCCTCCAGCAACCCTCAGTTTGTTCTCCATGTTTATGAGTCTCTTCTGTTTTGTCCCCCTCGCTGTTTTTATATTATTTTTGTTTCCCTTTCCTTATGTTCATCTGTTTTGTCTCTTAAAGTCCTCATAGGAGTGAAGTAATATGATATTTGTCTTTCTCTGACTAATTTCACTTAGCATAATGCCCTCTGGTTCCATCCACGTAGTTGCATATGGCAAGATTTAATTCTTTTTGATTGCCAAGTAATACTCCATTGTGTGTGTGTGTGTGTGTGTGTGTGTGTGTGTGTGTATATATATATATATATATATATATACATACATCATACCACATTTTCTTTATCCATTCATCCATGGATGGACATTTGGGCTCTTTCCATACTTTGGCTATTGTTGATAGTGCTGCTGTAAACATGGGGGTGCATGTGTCCCTTCGAAAAGCACACCTGTATCCCTTGGATAAATGCCTAGTAGTGCCATTGCTGGGTTGTAGGGTAGTTCTAGTTTTAGTTTTTTGAGGACCCTCCGTACTGTTTTCCAGAGTAATGCAAGCTGCACCAGCTTTTGCATTCCCAAGAGAATCCAGCTATCTTCTATGAATCCCTTCCATTAAAGGGATTTGTAAAAATGCAAAAAAAAAAAAAATGCCTCTTATTACCAAATTTTGGGGGGAGGCTAGAAAATATAGTTTTTTCATTAAAAATTTAATGAGTTTAATACTATTACTTTTCTTTTTCTTAAAATTTTTAATGTTTATTTATTTTTGAGAGAGAGAGTGAGAGAGTGGCAGAGAGAGAGGGAGACACAGAATCTGAAGCAGGCTCTAGGCTCCGAGCTGTCAGCACAGAGCCTGGTGTGGGCCCAAACCCACAAACCACGAGATTGTGACCTGAGCCAAAGTCAGACGCTCAACTGACTGAGCCACCCATTACTTTCAAATGGTTTAATATATATTTAAATATTTTTCTGTCATAATTTCTAATGTGGTAAATATCAATAAATGCTTGAGGGTCTCAATAATTTCTTAAGAGTTTATTTTTCTTCTAGAGCAGTTTTAGGTTTACAACAATATTGGAAGAGAGATACAGAGATTTTCCGTATTTTGCCTGCCTCCACACAGGCATAGTCTCCCCCATTATCAACATCACCCACCAGATTGATACTTTTTTTAACCAAGATTGAACATCATGATCACCCCAAGTCCATAGTTTATGTTAGGGCTTACTGTTAGCATTGTACATTCTATGGGTTTAGGCAAATATATAATGGTGCGCATTTATCATTATGGTTTATTATACAGAGTATTTTCACTGCCCTAAAGATCCTTTGTGCTTTGCCTATTCATCTCTCCCCACAAACCACCCCTGGCAACCACTGAACTTTTTACTCCATAGTTTTGCCTTTTCCAGAATGTCATGTGGCTGGAGTCATACGTCATTAGCTTCTTTCACTTAGTAATGTGCAATGAAGCTTCCTCCATGCCTTTTCATGGCTTGAGAGCTCATTTCCTTTTAGTGCTGAATAATCTTTCATTGTCTGGACGAGCCACAGTTTGTCTATGCATTCACCTACTAACGGGCATCTTGGCTGCTTCCAAGTTTTGGCAGTTAGCAATAAAGCTACTATAAACATCTGCGTGCAGGTTTGTTTATTTATTTAAGAGAGAGAGAGAAAGCATGTGTGAGCAGGGGAGAGGGGCAGAGGGAGAGAATCTTAAGCAGACCCCATGCTCAGCGCAGAGCCCTAAACAGGGCTGGATCCCACGACCTTGGGATCATGACCTGAGCCGAAATCAAGAGTCGGACCCTCAACCGACTGAGCCACCCAGGTGGCCTTGTGTGCAGGTTTTTATGTGAAGGCCTCAACCGTTTTTAAGAGTACAAAGAGGTCCTTTCAGTCATACTTTGCTCTGCTACAGCCCTGTCTTCACATGTCTACACGTCTCTGTTCCTATTCTCCTGCTTCAGCCCTGTCTACACATGTCTACACGTCTCTGTTCCTGTACTCGTCAGTCTTCTCAGTGTCATTCCTAGGTTGTTACCACTTTGCCTTTTTCAGTTTAGGGAACTGCAATTTATTTATTTATTTTAAAAGATGTTTTAATGTTTATTTATTCTTGAGAAGAGAGAGAGAGCAGGGGAGGAGCAGAGAGAGATGGAGACACAGAATCGAAAGCAGGCTCCAGGCTCCGTGCTGTCAGCAAAGAGCCCGATGTGGGGCTCGAACTCATGAACCATGAAATTGTGACCTGAGCCGAAGTCAGACGCTTAACCGACAGAGCCACCCAGGTGCCCCAGTAACTGCAATTTAAAATATGGAACAAGGGGTGCCTGAATGGCTCAGTCAGTTGAGCATCCAACTCCAGCTCGGATTATGATCTCACGGTTCCTGGGTTTGAGCCCTGCGTTGGGCTCTGAGCTGACAGCGAGGAGCCTGGAGCCTGCTTGGAATCCTCTCTCCCTCTCCCTCTCTCCCTCTCTCTGCCCCTCCCTTGCTTGTGCTCTCTTCCTCTTTCTCTCTCTCTCTCTCCAGAATAAGTAAATAAACATTAAAAAATAAATAAAATATGGAACAAAATTCTAATATTCAAACTGCTGACTTGGGCCAAGTAGAAATACTTCCCTGAGATTGCACCACTGGCTTAGGGATAGAGGGAAAGGCATACCAGCAGGTCACAAAGCCAGCAGGTGACTTGTTTCCCAGTATGACCGTCAACAAGTGATTTCACCTTACTGAGCTGCCATTTGCATATCCACTAGGTTATTATGTTGCTCGGATGAGAAACTGATGAATAGGTATTCAGTGATGCTGGCTGTGGTGTGATACCACCCCATCCCCGCCCCCCAGAAAAAAAACCCACCAAAAGAAAAACACCAAAAAAGAAAAAGATAAGAACACCATTATGCTAACAAACACTTTTCTCTTCTTTCCAGTTCTCGTTTACTGGCTTCATAAGTTTGGAGTTGTGATAAGAGCATAGACTAAATTTCATATTGTTTTTCCCAAGTGATTCAAGATTCTGATCTCTATTCGAAAGGTCACGCTGTACTATCAGATTTGATCTTATCACGTGCTAGAAGACAGCGACCCTGATTTCTTGATGTTTTAAACGTTCTGCCAGAATAGAACGCTCCATAGGAGACCAGAAATAAAACTTCTCTAGTCACTGATTTGCTGAGGTGTCTGGTCCTCCTCCTCCTCAGGCTTTTGAAGTTAAAATGGTGTTGGGGGTGGGGTAGGGTTTGTGGCCTGTGGCCACAAGGTTCCCTGAGTGCCGTGTGTGTGTGTGTGTGTGTGTGTGTGTGTGTGTGTGTGTACAGTGGGAAGTTTGTACGGGGTCAGGCACTCCCAGGACATAAGAGGCTGGGAAATAGATTGCCTCTAAAAGACCAGAGGTTGTGTAATTTCCTGTGCGCATGATGACTACCCTCCTCAAGCACTGGGGTTCGCCTTCTACACTCTGCTCCCGGGGGCGGTGTGGACGCAGTCCAGGCTCCCCTCCTAAGGAATGGCTTGCCCTGTCTCCCAAAGACTGGCTTGTCAGGCTGACTCCACACTGTCCCACTCCGTTAGAGAGTCCCCCCAGCCCCTGGGATACCACGGTTGCTGAGGGCCAGGCTGCCCTGTGACAGCATGCTGTTTATTTTGACAGGGGGAGGATTTGGGGAGACTTGAGGTTCCTCACTGGGGTTTGCGAGGAATGTTTAAAAGCAACGTGTGAAACGAGATACGCTTTTAACATGTTTTTGAGTGAGTTTCTTGGCAAACGGGAGCTCTTTCCTGAGGGCCGGGCTGGTGAGTGGGTGTGCACGTGTGTAGGTATGGCACAAGTCCCTCAGGACAACAACCTACAAAGCCCCACTAGATGTTGCTGGTCTCTTAAAACCTTTTACCTGCCCTTCCACAGGGTTCCCCTCCCTGGTGTCAATGTGGTGGCTCCCCTCACCCCTTCTTTCTCTCTACTCCCTTGGCTTCCTCTCCCTAGAGCAATGCATGCATCTCTTCCTAACTGTTGATAATTTTCCCCTTAAGTCTTCTTTACATATGCAAGTATACGTGAGGCCGGTCTCATCGCAAAAGGCCAAATAATTTGGAAAACTTGAAAGGTTCCTAAGCTGTCCCCTCTTCCAACTGCTTTTTTCATTGTAGTCAAATACACATAAAATCAGATTGACCACTTTTTAAAAAATTTATTTATTGGGGTGCCTGGGTGGCTCAGTCGGTTAAGTGTCTGACTTCAGCTCAGGTCACGATCTCACAGTCCGTGAGTTCGAGCCCCGCATCGGGCCCTGTGCTGACAGCTCAGAGCCTAGAGCCTGCTTCACATTCTGGGTCTCTTTCTCTCTGCCCCTCCCCAGCTCATGCGTGTGTGCGCGCGCACTCTCTCTCTTTCTGTCAAAAATAAATAAATATTAAAAAATTTAAAGTGCTCACTTCGGCAGCACATATACTAAAAATTTTTTTGAGGAAGATTTATTTATTTGCTTTTGAAAGAGAGAGAGAGAGATCTCAAGTGGTGAAGGGGCAGAGAGAGAGGGAGAGAGAATCCCAAACAGGCTCCGCACTGGCAGCGTGGAGCCCGATGTAGGGCTCGGCATGGGGCTCGAACCCACAAACCATGATCCGGTAGCAGATTTTTGATTACAAATTCGATTTCCTTACTGGTTATGGGTCTGTTCAAATTTCCTATTTCTTCCTGTTTCAGTTTTGGTAATGTATATGTTTCTAGGAATTTTTCCATTTCTTCCAGATTGCCCATTTTATTGGAATGTAATTGCTCATAATATTCTCTTATTATTGTTTTTATTTCTGCTGTGTTGGTTGTGATCTCTTTTCTTTCATTCTTGATTTATTTGGGTCCTTTCCTTTTTCTTTTTGATCCAACTGGCTAGTGGTTTATCAATTTTGTTAATTCTTTCAAATAACCAGCTTCTGGTTTCATTGATCTGTTCTGTTCTGTTTTGTTTTTTGTTTTTTTTGTTTTTTGGTTTTGATAGCATTAATTTCCGTTCTAATCTTTATTATTTCCTGTCTTCTGCTGGTTTGGGGTTTTATTTGCTGTTCTTTTTCCAGCTCTTTAAGGCGTAAGGTTAGGTTATGTATCTGACATCTTTCTTCCTTCTTTAGGAAGGAGTGGATTGCTATATACATTCCTCTTATGACCGCCTTCGCTGCATCCCAGAGTTTTTGGGTTGTGGTGTTATCATTTTCATTGACTTCCATATACTTTTTAATTTCCTCTTTAATTTCTTGGTTAGCCCATTCATTCTTTAGTATGATGTTTTTCAGTCTCCAAGTATTTGTTACCTTTTCAAATTTTTCTTGTGGTTGATTTCGAGTTTCATAGTGTTGTGGTCTGAAAATATGCATAGTATGATCTCGATCTTTTTTGTCCTTACTTAGGGCTGATTCGTGTCCCAGTATATGGTCTATTCTGGAGAACATTCCATGTGCACTGGAGAAGAATGTATATTCTGCTGCTTTAGGATGAAATGTTCTGAATATATCTGTTAAGTCCATCTGGTCCAGTATGTCATTCAAAGCCATTGTTTCCTTGTTGATTTTTTGATTAGATGATCTGTCCATTGCTGTGAGTAGGGTGTTGAAGTCTCCTACTATTATGGTATTACTATCGATGAGTTTCTTTATGTTTGTGATTAATTGATGTATATATTTGGGTGTTCCCACATTTAGCGCATAAATGTTTACAATTGTTAGGTCTTCTTGGTGGATAGACCCCTTGATAATGATATAATGCCCTTCTGCATCTCTTGATACAGTCTTTATTTTAAAGTCTAGGTTGTCTGATATAAGTATGGCTACTCTGGCTTTCTTTTGTTGACCATTAGCATGGTAGATGGTTCTCCATCCCCTTATTTTCAATCTGAAGGTGTCTTTAGGTCTCAAGTGGGTTTCTTGTAAACAGCATATAGATGGATCTTGTTTTCTTATGCATTTTGTTACCCTGTGTCTTTTGATTGGAGCATTGAGTCCATTGACGTTTAGAGTGAGTACTGAAAGATATGAATTTATTGCCATTATGATGCTTGTAGAGTTGGAGTTTCTGGTGGTGTTCTCTGGTCGTTTCTAATCTTTGTTGCTTTTGGTAGTTATATATATATTCATCTTTTCTCCCCTCAGAGAGTCCCCCTTAAGATTTCTTGCAGGGCTGGTTTAGTGGTCACAGACTCCTTTAATTTTTTTTTTGTCTGGGAAACTTCTTATCTCTCCTTCTATTTTGAATGACAGCCTTGCTGGATAAAGAATTCTTGGCTGCATATTTTTCTGATTCAGCACATTGAATGTATCCTGCCACCCCTTTCTGGCCTGCCAAGTTTCTGTAGATAGGTCTGCTGCAAACCTCATCTGTCTTCCCTTGTAGGTTAGGGACTTTTTTTCCCTTGCTGCTTTCATGATTCTCTCCTTGCCTGAGTATTTTGTGAATTTGACTATGATATGCCTTGTTGATGGTCGGTTTTTGTTGAATCTAATGGGGGTCCTCTGTGCTTCCTGGATTTTGATGTCTGTGTCTTTCCCCAGGTTAGGAAAGTTTTCTGCTATGATTTGCTCGCATAACGCTTCTACCCCTATTTCTCTCTCTTCCTCTTCTGGGACCCCTATGATTCTGATGTTGTTCCTTTTTAATGAGTCACTGATCTCTCTGATTCTTATATTGTGCTCTTTTGCCTTAATCTTCCTCTTTTTTTCTGCTTCATTATTCTCTATAAGTTTGTCCTCTATATCACTGATTGTCTGTTCTGCCTCATCCATCCTTCCACTGCTGCATCCATCCATGATTGCAGCTCAGTTATAGCATTTTTAATTTCATCCTGATTATTTTTTACTTTTTATCTCTGCAGAAAGGGATTCTAATCTATTTTCGACTCCAGCTAGTATTCTTATTATCGTGATTCTAAATTCTGGTTCAGACATCTTGTTTGTATCTGTGTTGGTTAAATCCCTGGCTGTCATTACTTCGTACTCTTTCTTTTGGGGTGAATTCCTTCGTTTTGTCATTTTTGAAGGGAGAAAAGGAATTAATGAGGTAGAAAAATTAAAATTAAAAAATATTAAAATTAAAAAATTAAACACACACACACACACACACACACACACACACACACACACAGATCGAATAAATGATGTTAGATCCTGGGTGTGTTTTGGTCTGGGTGTTGAAAGTGGTTTGACAGAAAGTGGTTTTAGAGAAAAAAAGGGGGGAGGAAATCGTTTGAGAATTTGAAAAAATGAATACACTGAAGTAGACTAAAATGAGATGATGGGAGTAAAATAGAATTTGAAAAAATTTACACAAAAGTAAAGAATATAGTAGAAAAATTTTAAGAAAAATATTTTTAATAAAAATTAAAAATAAAAATGAATTTTTTCACTTTCTGTATTCAAGAAAAAGAAAAGAAACGAAAAAGAGAAAAAAAGGAAATCTTTTGAAAATTTGAAGAAGTGAATACACTGTAGTAGACTAAAATAAAGTGATGGAAGTAAAATAGAGTTTGAAAAAATTTACATAATAGCAAAAAATGTAGTAAAAAAATGGAAGAAAATGTTTTTAATAGAAACTGAAAGTAAAAATGAAGTTTTTCCGTTTCTGCATTCAAGAAAAAGAAAAGAAATGGAAACGACAAAAAAAAAGAAAAAAAAGGAAATCGTTTGAAAATTTGAAAAGTTGAATACACTGAAGTAGACTAAAATAAAATGATGGAAGTAAAATAGAATTTGAAAAAACTTACACAAAAGTAGAAAATATAGTAAAAAAATTAAGGAAAAATATTTTTAATAAAAATTGAAAATAAAAATGAATTTTTTCTCTTTCTGTATTCAAGACAAAGAAAAGAAGTGTAAAAGAGAGGAAAAAAAAGAAAGAAAATTGAATAGATGGACCTGCTAATAGATTGAAATAGGACTGAAATTACTTTGTTTTCCCCTAGAAGTCAGACTATGTAGCGCTTTATAGTCCATAAACTAAGTAGGCGGTGAGACTTGTGTTCTTGAGGAATGAGGTTGGCCCACTTGGGCGGGGCTCAGTGTAGCAGCTCCGTTCTCCACTAGATGACGCTGCTAGCCTACTGGGGTGGAGTGTTGTGGCACTCGTACGTGCATAGGTGCGTGCGCGGGAGCGGTGAAACTGGTGCCACCCAGCTACCCAGTCCCTAGTATTGGAACTCTGTTCTCCTTGATCAGCCATCGTGCACCCGTCTTCTGTCTTTAGCTTTTGTCCACTCCCCGCTTTTTCTCTGTCTATGACCAGGCCCCAGGCAGTACCTCTCTCCTGAGTTTTGTCTCAGATGCGACTGTTTTCCCCGACCCCTTACTTCTGAAGGACTGTGGCTTTGACCCATTCTGCCCCTCTATGGGAGGGTCTCACCGAGCAATGGCCGAATGCTGGCTGCAACCAGGAACACTTGCCGGATCCTGCTGCTGCCAGTGCCCCGAGACTGCAGCCAGGTGCCAGCCCGCCCCAGAAAAAGTTTGCTAGATAGTGTAGCAGCAGCTTTTCAGGGATTATGGAAAATCACAACACACATCTGGCACCAGGCTTCACCCTTAATGACCTTGTTCCAGCACCAGTGAATGTGGCCGTTTTCTGGGGCTGCTGGGACCAGGTGGTTTCAACAGTCTCTACCAAATGTCCTTCCAGCAGTGGGACCGTTTTTCCGTGTGTGGCCCAAGAACCTCCCGGACCCCACCCTGTTCCTGGGGATTCGCCTTTCCTACCAGAGCACCACCAGGTATCGAGCTGCAGAGTTGCAACCTTTGCGCTCCCCTTGTTTACAGTCTTAATGGAATTTAAACCCACTCCTTTCTCCTTTTTCCTTTCTCCCTTTTTAGTTTAGTCCCTGCGGCTGTTTCCAATTTTCCACTTTCTCTCCAGCTGCTTTTTGGGAGGAGTGCTTTTCCCGTATTCTCTGCCCCCCCCCCCCCACTGCACCCCCCCCCAGTCTCTGTCCTCTCTCTGCTCGCAAAAGCACCTCCCTTCCCTCGCCTTCTTGCTCCCCAAGTTCACTGATTTCTGTGGTTCAGGTTGTGCAGATTGTTGTGTTAATCCTCCAATCGACCTAAACAACATACTTAAACCACCACTTCTTGACTATATAATGACTATTATAGAAAACGAAGATCTCACTGCTGCATTTTCTTTGTCTATGCTCTGAAAATCACCGTGTCACCATTTTTATTTAAATCACTATCCAGTATTCACATTGCTATGACTATATAAATATTATTCCCAGCTGTGCCCCATAGTGCACTGTGTTTAATTTCCTTTCTTTTATAACTTTTTATCATTTTATCAGTTTCTCCTTTGTTCATTTGCTTAGTTTTCTATAAACTCATCAGTCACTGACACCACAGTTTGGTATAGAATGGTTACACTCCTCTCAACTTAGTAAAACCTGTAAGGTAATTGGCAATTCCACTCCCCCAGCCCCTGTGGACAATCTCTCCTGGAGACCTCCGTCTGAGGCTTCTGTCTGGACTGGCTTTCTGTGTCTCTTCAGTATTATCTTAGGAATTGCCTTTGAATCTCCTCTGTCTTCCCAGGCTTTCTCTTTCTTAGTTACCCTTTGTAGAGTATGGCCACAAATTCCTTAATGCTACTCCCACTGAGAAGTGTGGTTGTGTCCCCTCCCCTTGAATCTGGGTGGCTTTGTGACTGCTTTGGCCCACAGAATATGGCTGAAGTGACAGCATGCTAGTTGCCAGGCTCAGGTCTGAAGAGACTGACACCTTTCACTTCCTGTCTTTTGAGGTCCTGAGCGTCCATGTAAAATGGTCTGCTAGCCTGTGGCTGGTCCATGGAGAGAGGCTGCAGGAAGAGAGGTGAAGAGTTGCTAACCATTCCCAACGGCTCCAGCTCTCAGCTGTTGAAGTCATCTGAGCTGGGGCTCCAGACACTGTGAAGCAGAGACAAGCCATCCCTACTTGTTCCCGTGTGTCCAAATTCCCGATAGGAAGCAGAGAGATAGAAGAATACTGATGCCTTGCTCTTTTAAGCCGCTAAGTTTTGGGGTACATTGTTACACAGCTATGGAGAACCAGAACAGTCTTTCATCTAATAGCTTCCTGAGAAAGAATATAAGAGAAGTCACTTTTGGAGATTTTTGAGATGTTTATGTCTGAAGATGTTCACCATCCAATTGACTGAATGTTCTTCTGGGTATAGAATTCTAGGCTGGAAATAAAATTTCCCCCCGATTTTTAAAGGCTTCATGCCATTGCTTTTGGCTATGTATCCAGCATTGCTATGAACAGATATTACCTCTTCTGCACCCTGACCTTTTATAAATGGCTTCTTTTTCTTCCTTTTGGAAGCCACAGCATTATGAGCATTCTTCTTTAGCACTGGGTGTTGCATCATTTACAGAGTGATCTGATGTGGGTGTCTTTTGCTTTCAGTGTGTCGGGCATGTAATGGGGTCTTTAATCTGGAAACTCACACTCTTCAGTTATTTGGACTATTATCTGGAACTCCTTTTGTTTAGATGTTGAAACCCCTGACCTTGTCCTTTGATTTTCTTATCCTTTCTTCCTTATTTTCCATCTAATTCTTTATTTTTTTGTTCTACTTCCTGGGAGATTTTCTCTACTTATCTTCCAACTCTTCCTGAGTTAAAAATATCTTCTGTCATATATATTTTTTAATGTTTATTTATTTTTGAGAGAGAGAGAGAGAGCGAGCATGGGAGGAACAGAGAGAGGGAGACACAGAATCTGAAGCAGGCTTCAGGCTGTCAACCTGTCAGCCTGTCAGCTGTCAGCACAAACGTGGAGCTTGAACTCATGAACCGTGAGATCATGACCTGAGCCAAAGTCGGATGCTTAAATGACTGAGCCTACCAGGCGCCCCTCTTTGTTCCTTTTTGTAATAACACCTGTTGTTGTCTTCTGATTTCAAAATCTCTTACATTTTTAGATGTTCCTTTCTATTCCTCTGCTTTGTCTCTGTTTCCTTTGGTTTTCTTTTTTTCCATTTGTACCTTTGACCTCTGATTTTTGTGTGTGAAGCTTTCCTTAAATGTCTAGTCCATCTTGGCTGTTTGCTCACAATAGGAGCAAAATAAAAAGTACAAGTAAAGTTCTGATTGTAAACAGGCAGGGTTGCTGGCCACAGGCTTTCCTGATCACAGAGTAGCCTCTTTCAGTGACAGATCAGTATTACGTTTTGTCTTGGACAGAGTTCCTTTCTCCAGAAAGGACTCTTTTAGTTTTCTGAGGAATGGTGGGTAGAGGATGAAGGACAGACAGGTCATAATCCTGGCTGCCTAAAGTGACCGTGAGCAGGGCTCCTCCCTACGTGACTTTAGGCTAACTAGAAAATGCTCCTCTCCTAAGACATTTGACTTCTGTTTGCTGGAGAATGCGTGTTAACTCTGATTTTGTTAGAACAAGTCACTTTATAGCCATCTGGTGGGAAGTTGTCAAAGCTGCCCGTGATGTACAGGCCATTCCTGATGTTTGGTTATGTCCTCAATGTTGGTAAGTGGGGCCTCTGGCTGAGGGGTCTCACCCTGGCCCCACTGTTCTCAGTGTGCGTCTTCTCTGTTGCTCTCTCACGTCTCCTTCTCCTGACAGTGAACCTTCAGGCTGTGATGAGCTGGGGGAGGGGACTTGGAGCTGTCAGAGGTGCCTGGGGCCTCCAATCCCCAAGCCTTAGTGGAGTTCAGTTGTACCAGCTGGTTGACTTCCCGGCCCCATAAACTTGGCATTCTCTGTTCTGCGATGTCTGCTCCCCATTCACCTGCCTGGTCACTTTTTGGCTGCCAATATGTTGTTGCTATCCTTTGTCTGCTGTCAGTTTCTCTTCAGTTCTTGGTTGGCCCATGTGGGTAGTCACTCCTGTTTCGGGTGCAGAGACGGAAACACAGCTCACATTGGCTTCAGGCACAGAGGCTGGAATTCAAGTGCATGGGTGGTGCTGTCAGGAGCCCAAGCATTGGGCTCTGGTTGCCTGTCAGTCTCTTCGTAACGATGGCTTTATGGAGCACGTGCAAACCTCTGTTTGTTCTGAAACTGTCTGTGGGCTTACTAAGGGCGCTGCAGACTCCTTGGTCCCTGAGTGCTCTCCTCACCTCCTCCTTGGCTGCCATGGGAGAGTATTGACTCAACCTCTTCTTGACCCTTGAAGGATCTCAGGCCTTGAAGTCTGGGTTGTAATTAGCCCCCAAGGGAATTTCCATGTCCATCTTTCCAGTTCCCATTTACTTGCTTTTTTAAAAAATTTTTTTTCTGTTTTTATTTTATTTTTGAGAGAGAGAGCGTGCGCAGAAGGGGGGAGAGGCGGAGAGAGAGGGAGACACAGAATCCAAAGCAGGCTCCAGGCTCTGAGCTGTCAGCACAGAGCCCAACATGGGGCTCGGACTCGTGAACTGCGAGATCATGACCTGAGCCAAAGTCAGATGCTTAACTGGCTGAGCCACCCGGGGGGGGGGGGGGGGTCCTGGTTCCCATTTACTTGTAAATGGACAGGTAGGTGGATAGGTGGCTCTCAAGGTTCAGCAGAGGACCCTGGCTCCTCTGCATGTTGCTTAACCCACTGAGGGTGATTCCTACATAGCTGTCGAACGGGTTGTTGTTGAAGACGAGGGGTTTCCACTTTGGCCCCTGCAGACCATGTGTACCATAACGTTCAACCAAAAGCGTCCTTTGTGTGACCAACAGTGTCACCACAGCTGGAAACACAAAGCCCAGCAAGCTAGCAGACTCCACCATTCCATGGGCAGGGCACAGCCCTAGGAGGGCGTCAAGGCCTGCTTATGCCTGTCGACCACAGATCTAGCCATCCTCCAATACACTTAGTTAAGTGGTGCTGCCCGCCCATTTCTGTTTCCTCAACCAACCCCTCTTGTGTCACGTCAGCCTCAGCACCTCTTATTCGCACCCCCCAAAATAATCCTCTTTGTTTGAGATTTCAAGTCTCCTTTCTAAGCCAGATGCCGTCCTGGAGGCTGGGATCACAATGATAGCCTGGAGCTATGAGAGCCACCCCTCGGGCTGAGCTGGTGTGGCACCCTCGGAGTCCTGGTGGGCAAGGTCGAGCCAGCAGCAGTCTCTGGCACGCATACCTTTACCTAGTGAGGGAGCATGTCTGAGTTTGTTGAAAGTTCCTATCTTTTGTCTTGGGTGATTGTACCTGTTCCTGTCTTCCGCTCATTTGGTCATATATCTCCTTTCACTTCCTTCCTGCTCCCTTCCGACCCTTTCCTCCTTACGTCCCCTTCCTGCTCCCTCCCTCCTGGGGACTTCCTCTCTCAGCCCACACACACCCCACTTCTCAGCGGATCCTGCAGAGAGACCCGCTTCTTGCTCCCCTGCCTTCTCACTGCCCCGGCAGCCCGTCCTGACAGAACCAAGGAAAGGTAAATGCTAAACCGAAAGCTTCCTACCGCAGAAAACAACCCTGCCGTCCCTGGGGAGACAGGAACGGCTCTCTGGCCACCGGAGGTCTTAATGATAATGTGTGAAAGCTCTCTCAGTGTCACACTGTTTGGGGACCCTCCTTCTCCTCCGGTGTCTTCCAGTCTAGAGGCTGAGCTCCTTGAGGGTAGGAACAGGCCGGATCCGTTTTGAGTGCCCCGTGTTTGGTGTGGTGCAGACGCTTACCGAAAGCGCGGGAAGGAAGACCGAAAGGAAGGATGGAGAGGAGGCATCTCTTCACCCGCAGTTACTGGCCGGCAGGCCTAGGATGCGGGAATGTGGATTGGCAATGCCTCCCGGGATTCCCATCACATTTCTGTCTCTGGCCGGGAGGATCTTTTCTCCCGCCTGCCTCCTTTCTCTCTCTCTCTCCCTGCCTTCTTTCTGCTACTTTCGTGGAGTTTGCCACTGAGCAAGTGTACTTCTCTGTGGTTGAGCGAACCCCACAGCTACAATTAAACCGCAGTGCTTCGAAAACCCTTCCCGTAGCGTTTTCTGTCACCCTTGTTGGTTCAGGGCCTTAGTCTTTGACACTTACCACAGGATGATTTAACGGTTTCTGTTTCCATTCAGGGTCAGGTCATCCAGGCTGTGCGAGGGCTCCCGGGGGTGGGTGGAGGCTCTGGAAGGTGGAAGGTCAAGTTGTGAGGCAGCTGTGGCACTTACTGGAAGACTGAGGGTTTCTCTTCTCGCTGCTTCTGGGGGTCTGTTCTTCACCGCTGCCTTTCATTTGTGCGAAGGCCTGGCAGTGGGTCCCGCCTCATTTCTTAAGGGAGACGGAGCGTTTTGATTTTTGCCATTTTCAACGAGAAGAGAGTGACCGAGGGAGTTTAACCTGGGCCAAGCTGGAGATGTCTCCCGAAGCAAAATGATAAAAGGGACCAGGACAAAAGAACAGGCTAGCGAAGCAGAGGCACCAGAGTTGATTTCCAAGTTCTTGTCAGTATTCACTCCAGAACGTGGGTGCCGCCCGGATAAGGCTCGGCACCAAGGATATTTCTTGTCAGGAGGGCATTCACATTTGGTATCTGAAAATGTGCTTTCCATTGCCCTAGAGCTGATTTTTGATTTAGATTTTGAGAGGAAAAAAATAACACACAACTGGTTTTTTAAAGTGGTTTTCGGTTTGTTGGGTTTTTACAAGGTTTTTCAAAAAATGCACCAAGATCTGTTTTGTTGTTGTTATTGTCGCCTTGTTTCTTGTCTCTTTTCAAAATGGACTTAATTTTGGAATAATTTTCAATTTTTAGAAAAATTGTGAAGAAAATAGAGTTCCCGTATACCCCTCATTAAGTTTCCACTGTTGTCAACATCTGACACAACCACGGTATGTTTGTCAAAATGAAGAAAGCAGCTCTGGTTCATTACTATTACCTAAATTCTAGACTGCATTAGAATTTTCTCACTTTTTCCACCAGTGTCTTACTTCCGTTCCAGGCTCCCATCCAAGATGCCACATTACGTTTTGTGGTCATGTCTCTTTAACGTCCTCTGACCTGTGACAGATCCTCACTCTTCCCGTGCTTTTCTTGACCTCGACACTTTTGAAAAGCTTTGGTTGTGTATTGTGTTGAATGCCCTCAGTTTGGTCTGTCTGATGTTTTTCTCATGTCTAGATGGAGGTTATGGGCTTTTGGGAAGAGTATGAGGGCGAGTACCCTTCTCGTCAGTCATAACAGGGGGTACATGCTATCAACATCAGTGGCGATGTTAACCTTGAAACCCCGGGCGGGGTAGTGTTTATCAGATCTTTTCATTGTAAAATGACAGTTCCCCTCTGCAAGCAGGTCGTTAAGCGCAGCCGACGCTCATGGGACAGTAGTAATGGTGTGGAGACAGGTGAAGCCCCACCTGCTAGAGGGGGAGGTAGCTACACAAATTATTTCAGGCTATTCATCTCTTTTCCCTATGTATTTATTTATTTTAACTATTTGTATCACTATGGACTCCTGCAGATTTATTTTATGACTGTGTTACAGTCCAGTAGGACGTCATTCATTTTGCTGTCCTCGTCGTTCCAGCGTTGACCCCAGGGGGCTCTTTCAGTCGTCTCCTGTGTCCCCTTGACACGCCTCCAGCCTTGGGGGACTTTTTTTTGAAGGACTTCTTTACTTTCTAATACCGCAAGATGTTCCGGGCTCATCTTGTATTTTCTCTGCCCGTTTCTCCAGTGAGCCCATGTTCCTTTTATTTGAGAATAGTTTTTAGAAACCAAGATCTGTCCTTGAAGGTCTCATTTTTACATAAGGAAATGATGCCCTACCATAATTCCCCTTTCTGGTCATCTACTTTCTTCCAGTTTTATATTTAAAAAATTTAAACATATAACGGAATTGAAAGACTTTAACACTGAGTTCCATATACTCACCACCTAGATCCTACCATGAACATATTATTGTATTTGCTATATTACATGTTTGTTCATTTACACCTCCCTCTATCCACCATGATTCACTCTTGGGATGCATTTCAAAGTCCCCCCTCCCCCCAGATAATTCAGTGTGCATATCATGAACGAGACTTCAAAATGTGTTCAGGTGTTTGTTTTGTCGTGTTTTGCTTAAAATGCAATGCAATGCAAAAATCTTAAATGTCCACTCGCAGAGTTTTGACACCTGCATACGCCTATGTAACTCAAACCTCTTATCAAAATATTGAACGTTACTATCACCCCAGAAAGTTCCCTCATGCCCTTTCCGCTCAATCCTTGCTTTTATCTTCCCAGAGGTAACCACTGTTGTGGATCCCCCGCCCCTACTATGTTTTAATTTTGTCTGTTTTAGAGTTTAATGCAAGTGGAGTCGCACGATCTGTTCACTCAGCATATCTTTGGTGGTATATTAATTCAACGTAATCCTGTGCAGCAGTGAAAATGAATGAGCCACAGCTGCGGTAGATTCCAAAGATAAATCTCACTAGCCATGTGGAGCAAAAGAAATGAGACACAAAAGAATACATAGAGTCTAATCTCATTTCTGTAATATTCAGAAGCAGTCAAAAATAATTGATGGAGTTACAGGTCAAGAGCGCAGCCAGCAGTGGGCAGGAGAGAGGGAGTAATGATTGAGAGGAGATTCTGTGTGCTGGTGACATAGTGTGATTTTCTTTGACGCGGATGAGGATCATATAGGTGCGTTTTCTTTGCGATAATTGATTAGGCTATCATTTTATGACTCATGTCTTATTCTTGGTGTATTACATATTGTTAAAGTGTTTTAAAAATAAGATATTAGTTCCTGCCCGTCAGTTGTGTGTATGTGTGTGTGTGTATGACAATGCCATGTGTATTATTTATCTATTGATATGTCACACATGACCTCAAAACTTAGCATCATAAAAGGTAATATGTATTATCTCACCCGGTTCCTGTGGGTGGGGATTTCAGAGCGTCTTAGCTGGGTGGCTCTGGGTCTGTCATGAGGTTGCACGTAGGACTTCAAGTCTGAAGTCCTATGAAGGTTTGACTGGGGCTGGAAGATCCACTCTCAAGATGGTCCACCCACATGACTGTTGGCAGGAGGCCTCAATTTCTCCCCGTGTGGGACTCTCCATGAAGCGACTTGAGTGTCCTCACATCATGGCAGCTGGCTTCCTGCAGAACAAGTGATTCGAGAGAGCTCAGCATAATGTTTTCTAGGTTAATACACGTCATGCATGTGTATCAGTAGTATATTCCTTTTTATTGCTAAGCAGTATCCCATTCCATGGGATCACAGTTTATATAATAAATCACAGTTTATAATAAATCACAGTTTGTTTCTCTGTTCTCTTAGTGATGGATACCTGGGCTGTTTCCAGTTTGGGGCTGTTATGAATAAAGCCGATTTGAACGTTCTTCTACAAGAATTTTGTGAGCATTTTGTTTCTTTTGGGTAAATATCCAGGAGTGTAATTGTTAAGCCATAGGGTAGATACATGTTTAATTTTATGAGAAGTTAACAGGGCTTTTCCCAAAAGGATTGTATCATTATATATCTTCACAACAAAGTATGAGTTCAGTGGCCCCGCATCCTTGTTAGCATTTTATTTTGCTTTATTATTATTTTTTTCTAGCCATTCAGACGGATGTATAGTGGTATCTCATTATGGTTTTAATTTCCATTTCCGTGGTGGCCAGTGTTGTTGAGCACTTTCTTGTGTGCTTATTGGCCATTTGTATATCTTCTTTTATAATTTGTCCATCTTCTTTTATAATTTTTCTTTTTTTTTCTTAAAAAAATTTTTTTAACGTTTATTTATTTTTGAGAGAAAGAGACAGAGCCTGATGGGGAGAGGGACAGAGAGGGAGAGGGAGGCACAGAATCGGAAGCAGGCTCCAGGCTCTGAGCTGTCAGCACAGAGTCCGACGCGGGGCTCGAACTCACAAACCGTGAGATCATGACCTGGGCTGAAGTCAGGCGCTCAACCAACTGAGCCACCCAGGCGCCCCCATAATTTTTCTTTTTTAAAAGAATGTTTATTTATTTATTTTGAGAGAGAAAGAGCATGAGCAGAGGAAGGGCAGAGAGAGAGAGGGAGAGAGAGAATCCCAAGCAGGTTCCACGCTTTCAGTGCAGAGCCCGACCTGGGGCTCCGTCCCACGAACCGTGAGATCATGACCTGAGCCCAAACCAAGAGTTGGATGCTTAACCAACTAAGCCACCCCGGCATCCCTCCTTTAATTAAAAAAAAATATTTATTTTTGAGAGAGAAAGAGAGAAAGAGAGAGAGAACACAAGTGGGGGCGGGGCAGAGAGAGAAGGGAACAGAGAATCCGAAGTGGGCTCCTCACTGACAGCAGCGAGCCCGATGTGGGGCTCACACCCACAAACCCCTCAAGGTCACAACCTGAGTCGAAGTCAGGTGTTCAACCGACTGAGCCACCCAGGCACCCCCCCCCCTCCCGACCCGTTTCTCCTCTAGAGTCAGATTCTCCCTGTAACTCTCTCCTCTGACGGCCACCGATCTATTCTTCAGCACTATAATTTGTCCTTTTGAGAATGTTATAAAATTGGAATCCTATAGTATGTGCCTTTTTTTTTTTTTCACTCGACACAATGCCTTTGAGATCCATTCAAGTTGTCACGTGTACCAGTGGTTCACTCCTTTTTTTGCTCAATACCACCTTGTACAGATGTCCCACACTTTAGTCCCCACTTGGGGGACATTTGGACTGTTTCTAGTTTGGGGCAGTCGGCAAGTGGCTGCGAACATTCATGTATAAGTGTTTGTGTAAACAACGGATTTCATTTCTCTCGGGTAAATACCTGCTATGGGATTGCTGAGTTCCATTTAACTTCGTAAGACACCGTCAGCCTCTTCCAGAGTGGCTGTACCATTTCTTATTCCCGCCACCAGCAAAGGAGAGGTCCAGATGCTCGACATCCTCCTCAACACTCGATACAGTCAGTATTATTTATTTTAGCCATTCTAATAGGTGTTTACGATTATTTATGTATTTATTTATTTACTTTGTACCTTGTAGTTTGCTCTTGATTGCACACGTGAGACTTCCTAGACAGGTATCTGACTTCTGCTGGGTGTCTAAACCCCCCGCCTCTCCGAGGGAAGATGACATTAGTACCTCGTTTCAGTTCTTGCTGGTGGCACATGCTGGGGCAGAGGGTTTCAAGCTTGTTCTTAGTAATGGCACCGTCTTCCTTCCAAGCGAAATCCTACACAGAACACCAGTAGATAAGTCAGGTGATGGTGGGACTGCTGGGGGCAGAGCTGGGCCCTCTGTGTACCCCCACAGCTGTCCTCATGGTGTCCCACAGCTCCTAATCCTGACACCCACACCATCCACCCAGGGCCTGCCAAGGCTCTTAGTTCCACAGGGCCTCTGTCCGCAGTCTGAGGCATGGAGAATAATGTTTGCCATATCCTCGTATCTTACGGATTGAAGAAGACAGAGAAATTATGTATGTTGAAATACCGCAAAATAATCCTGGTGGATGATTTATGCCCCATTGTTATACAAAGAGCATCTGAGGTGTGGCCTATGAAAATTGTTAGGTGTGGAGATTGATATTTAAAGACTGAAAGCGCACAGTTATTCATGTTGTGTAGAAATTTGGAGAGTTTCAGGGTGGGCGCTATTCTTAAAATCCCGTTTTTTTCCATTGCCGAGGTGGTTACTTTTTTTTATTGAAAAGTGTTAGGAATCTAGGTATTTTTATTAAGATAGTCAGATGCTCAAGGTTTCAGGCAGTTTCCAAGACTTCTTCATCCTGCTTTAATTTCTTTCTTGCCTAAATGCCTCGTGGTGGCAGTTCAAATGAAGAGCAATCGCCATCTAGTGGTCATTTTAAGTGCACAATTAAAAAAATTAATACACATTTAGAGAAACCTTTTATCTTTGCCTCCTTCCCCCCCCCCCGTTTTTTTTGTTTTGTTTTGTTTTGTTTTGTTTTGTTTTGTTTTGTTTTTTGAGAGAAAGGGAGCACAGGGGAGGGGCAGAGAGAGAGAGAGAGAGAGAGGGCGAGAGGGGGAATCCCAAGCAAGTTCCAAACTGTCAGCATGGAGCCCACTGTGGGGCTTGAACTCACGGACCATGAGATGATGGCCTGAGCCAAAATCAAGAGTCGGACGCTCAACCAACTGAGCCACCCACGCACCCCTAAAATATTTTTTTAAATGTGTTTTTTAAAAATACATCTCAATGTGATTGAAAAGTCAGAAGACATAAAAAGGTAGAGTGCTATTTCCCATTTGCCAAGTTTCCCCCATTTCCACCCCACATACACAAATGGTCAACACTGTTAATAGTTTCTGTGTGTCCTTGAAGAGAATGACAATAGCAACAATATATATGCAAGCAAATATGTAGTCTTCTCCCCCTGCTGCTTTTTAACAGTAAAAGTAATATATTCACTTGTTTGCACCTTGCTTTTTTCATTTAAAACGTATCTTGATGGGGCGTCTGTGTGGCTCAGTCTGTTGAGCATCTGACTTCAGCTCGGGTCATCATCTTGCGTTTATGGGTTTGAGCCCCATGTCGGACTCTGTGCTGACAGCTCGGAGCCTGGAGCCCGCTTTGGATTCTGTGTCTCCCTCTCCCTCTGCCCCTCCCCTGCTCGTGCTCTGTCTCTGTCTCTGAAAAAAAAAAAAATGTTGAAAAAAAATGTTTTTTCTAAAACTTATCTTGGCAATTTCCTTATGTTGGCATGTAGAGAGATCTTTCTTTTTCTGTAACAATCTCATTATACGGATGCACTGTCCTTCACTCAATCACTCATCTTTTAGATGCTTGCAATGTTGTGCTGCTGAATTGCTGTTTCGGCCCATGTAATATTATACACATCTCTGGTAGTGCGTTTTGGGAGTGAGGGTGTGCAGGGGAATGGGGTAGACCTCTCACTGAAATGTCTAACTTGTCTCTATTGAGGAATGTTCTTTAATGTCTCTTGATCCGCATTTTTCTTTTTTGAATACAGAATTTCGTCAACTTAGGTTTTAATAGTTGGGAACTATTTAAGAGTCACCCGGTATTCTTGAGTTTATTTTATAGTTTTTAATAATTTGTCAGGTGCTTTGGCCAGTGTGTGTAGTATCTGTGCACGAACCATCCTCACTTGACCTTGCAGTATGTTTTATTTTTCTGCACAGACTGACACAAAATCATTACTAAAACTTGACTGCTATGAGATGCTTAGTGTCAGTATGAGCAGGAAGCTTAATTTTTTTTATGTTTATTTATTTTTGACAGAGAGAGAGAGAGAGACAGAGCATGAGCAGGGGAGGGGCAGAGAGAGAGGGAGACACACAATGTGAAGCAGGCTCCAGGCTCTGAGCTGTCAGCACAGAGCCTGATGCGGGGCTCGAACTCACAAACTGTGAGATCATGACCTGAGCCGAAGTCGGACGCTCAACTGACTGAGCCACCCAGGTGCCCCTGGAAGCTTAATTTAATGCGAGAATAGATGTGAATTAAGAAAAATTTTTGAGACAGAGAGAGAGAGAGAGACAGACAGAGGCAGGCAGGCAAAGGGAGAAGTTGTGGGGAAGGAGCAAAGGGAGAGGGAGAGACTCTTCAGCAGGCTCCCCACCCAGCGTGGAGCCCGACGCGGGGCTCTGTCTCACATGCTGAGATCATGACCTGAGTCGAGATCAAGAGTTCGGATGCCCCACAACGTCCGAGCCACCCAGGTGCTCCCAAAATTTTAAAATAGATGAATAACAACCATTTTATCAAAAAGTGACTGGAATGGAAATAGGAAGAAAATAGCCAATACTTCTGTTCTAGAATCTTGTCTGTGTGACCCACTTCATGGCATTCCCATAGACTTTACTGTGTGGTCTTTGTAGTTTGAAAGGTCACTTGATCCACATTTTTCTTTTCTTTTTTCTCTTCTCTTCTCTTCTCTTCTCTTCTCTTCTCTTCTCTTCTTCTCCTTTTCCGTCGTCGTCGTCGTCGTCGTCGTCGTCGTCTTCTTCTTCTTCTTCTTTTTGATTACAGAGTTTATAATGAATAAATACTGGAGTTTATTAAAAAAGAGGATCCATAGCTTATGTGATTCTATAACTTACTCCTCACATGTGTAACGAAATCCAAAGGATAAAGTTTCTGGAAGGGTAATTGCTGAGTCAAAAAGTAGGTACACTTGTAGTTTTGATAAATAATGTCTAATTGCTGTACATATAAATCGTACCGATTTATACCTCTCTCCCTGCCTCCCCTAGGCTAGCACATAAGGGCATCTGGTCTTAACCTTACCAACACAGGGTGCTACCAGACTGTCCAGATTTGTTCACATCATAGGTAAAAATGGATATTTCAGTGTAGTTAACTTTTATTGCATATGACAGCAGAGAGTTAAAAATATATTTGTGTCATTTGTGTTCCTTATTCTGTGGGCCATCTGTTCAAATACTTTGCCTACTTGTTGGTCTGTTTTTAATGAGTTATATAGGAGCCCTTTAATTAGGGAGACTGGCCCTTTGCAATGACGTCAGTAATAAATATCTTGTTGCATTTTGTCCTTTGTCTTTTGACTATTCTTACAGTGTTTTGCCATGCAAAAGTTTTTGTTATTATGTAGTCATGTGTATCAGTTTTCTTTTCTTTTTTTTAAGTTTTTATTCATTTATTTTGAGAGAGCCAGAAAGAGAGTACATGCAAGCTGGGGACGGGCAGAGAGAGAGAGAGAGGGAGAGAGAGAATCCCGATCAGGCTCCTCACTGTTAGCGTGGACCCCACTGAGGGGCTTGGTCTCACCAATCGTGAAATCATGACCTGAGCCGCAGTCAAGAGTCGTATGCTTAACTGGCTAAGCTACCTAGGCTCTTCCAGTTTGGGGGTTGCTGGAGGTAAGCTGATCTAGAATGGCCTTGGATGAGACAACCAGGCTCTTCCTCACATGTCTCTCAGTTTATACCTTGCCTCCAGATGGCAAGCTAGCCCAGGTATGTTCTTAGATTAGCTCAAGCATATTCCCATGGGATTGCACAGGAGCAAGGGAGGAAGAGAAATGGAGTAGCTCTTTTTTAAGACTTTTCTTTCTTTTTTAAAATTTTTCTTTGTTTTTGAGAGACAGAGAGAGACAGAGCACAAGTCGGGAGGGGCAGAGAGAGAATGAGACACAGAATCCAAAGCAGGCTCCAGACTCTGAGCTCTTAGCACAGAGCCCGACGTGGGGCTCGAACTCACAAACCATGAGATCAGGACCTGAGCTGAAGTCGGACGCTTAACCGACTGAGCCACCGAGGCGCCCCAAGTCTTTGCTTTTCTCAAGTCTACCAATATCTTAATGACCAAAGCAAATCATGTGGCCAAGCCCAGATTCAAGGGGTGAGGAAGTATACTCTGCCTCTTTAGGAGAACTGCAGTGTCAAAGCGCAGGGATCAGAGGAGATCTGGCAAAGGGGCCATTAAAAGAGTCAATCGAACACGTGTATCACCTGTACATAGTTTTATCTGTTTCTTTCAAATTTTAATTTCTCGAATTTCTTTCCTTTGTCAAATTGCATTGGCTAATACTGCGGGAGTAATGTTTAACAACCTCTGAACGGTTTTTTTCAGAGCCCAGATTTTGGATTTATTAGTTATTACTTTTTCTGTCTTCTAACTGATTGCTTTTCTACTTTTCCTTTAATAATTTATTTTTTCTCCTTTCTTTTAGTTTAATTTTTTTTTTTTTTTCTAACTTCTTTAGTCAGCTGCTCAGCAACTGCTGGTAACACCCTACCCTGATCCCTTCACCAAACCTGTATACTCATCTCGTAGCTACTGTCAGTGTTGACTGATATCAACTCACAGCTGAACTTCCTGGGAATTGTCCTGGACTCATGGGAGTTACTGTCCCAGGAAATGCCTGAGGTTATGCTTTCTGCCCGTGATTGAATGACAGGATGGGACAAGTCCGTGGTGCCATTTATACTCCAGCCTGTCCCATCGAATCAGGCTAAGGCTGGACTTCTGCCGAGCCCACAGTTTTGCAAGCTCCCTGTGCTCTGTGTGCTCTGAAGGTCTGTCCTCGCTGATGCCCATGAACCCCACTGCACACCCACACTGCCAGTCGCCAGTGGCTTGCTTCCCCCGCCTGCGTTCCTAAAGATAGTCTAATATTTGCCCAGCAACTCTAGACCCTTTTCACATCCTTCAGCTAGGGAGAATAGGCTTTTCTTGGAGTATTTTTTGTCTCTGCCTGCTGGAAATTCTGGGTTAGAAGATTCTAAAGCATCTTGTGCAGCATAGACAGGAAACAATAAGGAGACTCAGAGAATCCCCTGACATGCCATTCCTCAAGCCCTGAATGCCCTCTAGGTGGCCTGCCTTCTTTGCACCTATCAGAATCTTCCTATGTTTGTTTATTGCGTACGGTTCACGGGTTTTTTCCTTTGTAAGAGGGAGGATCTGGGAGAAAGAATGGGGCTATTTCATGCTGGCAGAACCAGAAGTCCTCCATTATGTAGAATTTCCACCAATAGACATAAATAACCCTAAGCTCATAGATGATAGTAAAATATGACAAAATAATTAGGAAGTGATGAGTTTGAGTCTTTATTGCCTTTATTTATAAATGTAATTTATTGAAGTGTAACTTCATATAAGTTAATTTTTGATAATGGCTGTGTTTAAAAACCAGTTCACAAAAATTCTTTAACATCTAACAGTTGCATCCCATGAACTGATTTAAGCTGGCTTTATTACACCACTGGTTCCACTTAACATACAGATAATATTTGGTCACAATTTTTTGACCAGACCTTTTTTCTGGTAGTGTTTTGCCTTGTTAATGGATTTGCTGCTCTTTTTCTCCACTTTTCTTATAGGATCATTGTATCAATTCTATGCTAGTATCTTTTTATTACTTGTAATTGGATTACTTGAATACAATTGGATGATTGCTGGCCTGACCTTTTCTTTTCTATTCTTTTCTTTTCTTATTTTATTTATTTAATTGTTTTTTAAAATTTACATCCAAATTAGTTAGCATATAGTGCAACAATGATTTCAGGAGTAGATTCCTTAATGCCCCTTACCCATTTAGCCCATGCCCCCTCCCACAACCCCTCCAGCAACCCTCAGTTTGTTCTCCACATTTATGAGTCTCTTCTGTTTTGTCCCCCTCCCTGTTTTTATATTATTTTTGTTTCCCTTCCCTTATGTTCATCTGTTTTGTCTCTTAAAGTCTTCATAGGAGTGAAGTCATATGATTTTTGTCTTTCTCTGACTGACTAATTTCACCTAGCATAATACCCTCCAGTTCCATCCACATAGTTGCAAATGGCAAGATTTCATTCTTTTTGATTGCCAAGTAATACTCCATTGTGTGTGTGTGTGTGTGTGTGTGTATACCACATTTTCTTTATCCATTCATCCATTGATGGACATTTGGGCTCTTTCCATACTTTGGCTATTGTTGATAGTGCTGCTATAAACATGGGGGTGCATGTGTCCCTGCGAAACAGCACACCTGTATCCCGTGGATAAATGCCTAGTAGTGCAATTGCTGGGTCGTAGGGTAGTTCTATTTTTAGTTTTTTGAGGAACCTCCATACTGTTTTCCAGAGTGGCTGCACCAGCTTGCATTGCCACCAACAATGCAAAAGAGATCCTCTTTTTCCGCATCCTCACCAACATCTGTTGTTGCCCGAGTTGTTAATGTTAGCCATTCTGATAGGTGTGAGGTGGTATCTCATTGCGGTTTTGATTTGCATTTCCCTGATGATGAGTGATGCTGAGCATTTTTTCATGTGTCGGTTGGCCATCTGGATGTCTTCTTTGGAGAAGTGTCTATTGATGTCTTTTGCCCATTTCTTCACTGGATTATTTGTTTTTTGGGTGTTGAGTTTGATAAATTCTTTATAGATTTTGGATAGTAACCCTTTATCTGATATGTCATTTGCAGATATCTTCTCCCATTCTGTCAGTTGCCTTTTAGTTTTGCTGATTGTTTCCTTCGCTGTGTAGAAGCTTTTTATTTTGATGAGGTCCCACTAGTTCATTTTTGCTGCTTTCTTTGCTTTGCTTTTATCTTTTTTTAAAGTTTATTTATTTATTTTGAGAGAGTCAGAGAGAACACGAGTAGGGGAGGGGCAGAGAGAGAGGGAGAGAGGGAGAATCCCAAGCAGGCCCCACATGGTCAGTGCGCAGAGCCCGATGTGGGGCTCAAACCCACAAAACCATGAGATCATGACCTGAGCTGAAATCAAGAGTCAGACACTTAACCAACCACCCAGGTACCCCTGGCCTGGTTATTCTAAGAGGTTTCAGGGTTGGGGAGCAGGAGAAGTTGGGATGGTGGTTCAGGGTTGTCCCTTTTCATAACATAGAACCTTTTCCCTTCCTTGCTGCCACAGAGATAGACTGCTTCTTTAAAACATGGCCTGTCCCTGTGATTCTGCACACCGCCCGGACCCTAAACCTGGCTCAGGGACCAGCGAGCCTTCTTACCTGCTAGCTCATTGCCATCCTTATCTTGCTCTTCCAGATTAAAGCTCCAGGTTAAACATCTCAGTGTGTACGTCTTACATTAGGAAGCGCATTTTTGCCAGTGTGTTTTAAGATTTGCCACCATTTGGCCCTTGTGCTGTGATATCTCTTTCTGTGGTTCTTCTTTCCACCTCCTCCTGCCCAAATCCTGCATCAATTCAGATGCATTAGCAGGTATTACCTCTATGTGAGTATCTGGAGATTTTTTCCTGACTCCTAGTTTCATTGAAAATGGAACTTTTGTTTTCTGTTCTCCTGAGGGAAAATGTTGATTGAATGCAGTAATGCGTATACTGAAATCCTCACTAGTGGTTTTCAGATCAGGTCTGCTAGCTGACTCATAAAAAGAAAAAGAGAAGATTCTTCTGTTGGGGAGTTTCTGTGTCCATCTGGCATTCTGGGGGGTGAGTGTTGGCATTTATTTTACATTCCAGAATGAATGGTGGGTCCCCTTGAATTTTTTGTTACCGCCAGCTGAATGGATGGGAGAAAGTCAAGATAATCAGATTGGTTCTTGTTTGGTCTGAGGCAATCAACCAGCAGGTATTTAGGAAATGTGAGACACTGTGCCGGTCCAGAGGGCTAGACAGTTCAAGACTTGGACCCTGTACCCATGCAGTTTGTATTTCTTGTTAGGAATGAAATTTATATAGGGATAGTATATGTATTTGGCATGCCTTTTGGGACATACATGGGAACGCTGTCTCCAGGATCTGGTCATGAAACTATAGGAAGAAAATAAGTTTAATGGGGCATAGTGTGGCCAGGCCTTGGGTTGGGTGCTGAGACTGTAAAAATGGATCTAACAGAGTTTGGGGGGGGGGGGGTAGGGTGGTAACTAAGGGTATGAATGGAGTTAATACTATTGAGCACTTACTATATATATATGCAAGCACTGGGAACTGGGATAAGCATTTGAGGTGACAATCCTCTGAGTTATGTGCAATTATCATTCCCATCTTCCAGATGGGAGGATGGAGGTACTAGGAAGCCAGGTCACTTGATGTTGGTCACACAGAGCCAAGGGTCAAACCTGAATGAGGTTTCTTCCAGGCTCAGGTTATGCTTTGCATTTAAACATTTTAGATGGAAGAGTGGAATCTCCCCCTCTGTGTCAGTTTAGGTTTGTTGAGAAGAAGCAAATGCCAGGATGGGACTAGATGAGTGGGTGACTTATGGGAGGGGCTGGGGTCTGTGAAAGATAATGTAAGGGAGCTGGAGGAGGTGGAGAGAAGCTTCAGAGTGTGTGCAGGCAGGGATGACACTGTGGAATGAGAGAGAAGGGCACAGTGCAGTTATAAGAAAGTCTCAGTGGGCCAGTGTCAGAGGGGGGTCTCCTGACATAAGTTGCCTGTTGGGCAATAATGGCCTTGATCTAGAACGTTACCCTACTCAATCATAGCTAGGAGCAGGCAAGAGGAAAGTAGCCTGGGGTGAATGCCACTACTACTTCCAAGGTATGGCAGCTGGAGCTTGTTTGGAAACTGCTCCCGACTCTGGGTTCTCTTGAAGGAAACTCTAAGTGACAGTCCTCATGGCCAGTACAGTCCACCCCTTGTACCACACAGGTCACTCTCTTCTCCTCCCCTCTCCCTAGTAGCTGCTCTTGAGTCATTTTGGGTACATGAAAATCTTTTGCACCTGAAGAGGGGATGCTGGAGTCTTGTTTTAAAGTCACCCTGTCAGGAAATCCTTCTGTCTTTCATTCCATTTGTACCCCACTATATTGAATACATGGTCTGTGTTACACACATAGCTGGCCTCCTTTGACCTGCAGTATCACGTAAGAGAGGGAAGAGGTGTAACAAAGCTGTCTGCTCTGTCACATCCCTTGGTCCAAAGGCTCTACTCAGAGTCACCAAGTCAGTGCCTTAACACTCATTTTGTATCTGTTCTTCACAGGTATGATTTAAGTCTGGATGAAACGGGAGCTTTGACATTTCAGAGAGTGCAGTTTGTCATGGGTCTACCTCTGTTAAAACGTGCAATTCAGGAACAGGTATGTTTCATTGTTATTTTGCTGTGATGTGTATATGAGTGAGACAGAGAGAGACAGAAAGAGAAAGAAAAATATTTTTATTTTTGTTGTTTACTTCTGTGACACGTGGAAGGATGTTTATTTTGTCCCAGGGAAAACTGTCATTGGTATGGGGAAATGCCTTCTTCAGCCCCTTTTTTCTTTCTTTCTTTAATGTTTTTTAATTTATTTTTGAGAGAGAGAGAGAGAGAGAGTGGGAGTGGGAAGGGGCAGAGAGGGAGACAGCAAATCCGAAGCAGGCTCCATGCTGTCAGCACAGAGCCCAGTGCGGGCATGAATTCACGATCCATGAAATCATGACCTGAGTGGAAGTCAGACATGTAAACAACTGAGCCACCCAGGTGCCCTTTCAGCCCTTTTTTCCTGCCCCACTCCCCCATAACCTAATTGATCTCCTTCCCTTGGCCCACACATTCACGTCTCTGAAGATCACAGGCTAGGGAATTGGGGACTCAGCAGAAGTAATGACATATTTGTTTGCAAAAGAAATGTAATTTGGGGCATAAATTCAAATATCTGAGAAATGCAATGAACTAATTTGATAGGCTTTTAAAGCAGTTAGACTTGTCCAAAATGTATGAGTCTTGTTTGTCTGAACATTGCCATTCTAAACTCAGTGAAATTATTTTAGTCAATTTAGCCTCATTAAAAAGAAAGAAGGAAATAAAGAATATGTGATTAGAGAACTCCTTCATGAAGTGAACATTAGGAGCTGTATGTTTTAGCCGAGTTTAAATTGATTTCCAGGGGCGCCTGGGTGGCTCAGTTGGTTAAGGATCTGACTTCGGCTCAGGTCGTGATCTCAGGGTTCATGAGTTTGAGCCCCAAGTGGGGCTCTCTACTGGCTGTGCAAGATCCCACTTCGGATCCTTGGTCTCCCTCTCTCTCTGCCCCTCCCCCCCCCGCCCCCCGCTTGCACTATCTCTCAAAAAAAATATTAAAAAAATTGATTTCCATCCATTTCATTCAACTCCATAGCTTCCTTAAACCTAACACTTTCATTAAACAAAACAAAACAAAACAAAACAAAACTCCTAGTGAGACCCTAGGAAAGGGGCTTGAATGAGGAATAAGCTTCAGGAACCTATCCTGCAGTGAGCCTGGCTCTTTCCTGCCCAGTGCAAGCTGTGGAGGGGAGTCTGAGGACCGAGGGGATGGAGGTCTTCCCCATTCTGGAGGCCATTGAAGGCTTGTTTCTGTGAAATGTGGATCAGAGCCAGTGGGGGACCTGAGGTGAATAGATCACCACCCTGCCACCCCCTGTGGTTGGCTGTCCTGAGCAAGGACAGACCCAGGATCATCTTGTCAAAAGGTAGAGCTTTGGCACCCCCTGTGGGAGTACTGTAGCCACCTCCGAGGTGACAAGGGCACACTTAGAAGGACAGCATGTGGAAAGAAAATGCCCACATAACAGAGGGAAGCATGCTTGCAAAGCCTGAAAAATCATTTCATACCAAGCAGTTTGGCAAAGTGGATTTTAAGCTAGTAAACTGCCTCTCAGTTGAGCATACGTTCAGAGCTGTGAATATAACCGGCAAAGAAAAAAGACAAAAAGCAAAAGACCCCAACCCTCTTCGATTTCAGCCACTGTATGAGTGAGAGTCTGGTCTCCAGTGCATCTGGCATGGGGCTAGATGGAAGGTGAAATCTTGACACGTGGTCAGTCTCCTCTTAATCAGTCCAATATGTCTATAGCCTCACTCAGTGTCAGTATTCAAGACCGGATGTGACAGTTGATCCCTTAATGAAGTTTACTAATTGCCGCTCATCCTACTGAGTCTGAAGGATTAGCCTGTGTAATCTTGCTCCTGCCGAAGCTGTTGATCCCTGGATCCAATTATCTTGCTGTTTGAGTGGCTCCTTCCGTGGTCTTGGGCAGCCTGGACAACCCTGTCCTGGTTGATTAGGTTTATTCCTCCAGGAGCCACAGGATTGGTCCCAGACAATCCCTCCGGTTCATTTCTGTGACTTACTTCGGCCCATTTGGCGCTTTTCTCTGTGCGAATTCGCAAAAGCCAATGAACCTGAAGGAAATTAAACTAGTCGGTCATCAGCACAGCAGGCTCATCTCTTTGGGTGGATGTCACGAAACTCAGCGGCACATCTATTTTTGAAGGCTCTCAAATTCTGCCCTGTAAACAGCTGGAGGAGCTGTCCACGTCCAGTAATTCTAGAAGGAGTGTTACATGATTCATTCTGCCTCTTAATAAAAATATTGAGTCATGGCTATACTGCCTGTTCAGAGAGCTTTCCAGGTCTTTCCATCCTTCCCTGGCCCCCGTTTCGTGTTGCTGTTAACTTTTGTGGATGATCCGATGAGCTCCAAGGCAGAATGCTGTGTGGAATGTGTAATGATGATGTTCTTGAGGACAAATGAGGAGTGAGTCTCATTCGTTCCAGGTCTCTATGGACAGGCCACCGGCCAAGAATAAGCCATTAAAATGTTTCCACTCTGTGTTTTCCCCTCTGCCATCTGCAGTAGATTTGAGATGTCCTAATAATTTCAAAAGGAAAAAACAATATCCGAGTCTGACTACAGAGTGTGTCTGCACACATACAATGTGAACATCGTTGCACCTCGCTGACTTCTCACGTGCCTGTTTCTGGTGATGCCACATTTGTGGCCCTAAGCCAACTGTCCTCTTCTTCCCCTGTGGAAATCCTGGGTGGGGGAAGCCACCGACTCCCTGTATTTCCAGAGTTGGGGAGACAGAGGACCTAGGCGGGAGATCTACTTTATGGGAACACTGAAACTGGGGTCGACTGAGGCTGACGGCCTGCACCAAAATCACCATACCCAATAATGACAGCTCAGACTTACTGAGTACGTATTTAATGCCAGTCACAGCACCAAGAACTTTAAATGGATGATCTCACTTAATATCCACAACATCCATAATGGTGTTTCCAGTTTACAGATGAGTAAATTGAAGACGGGTAATTGGCCCGAGGTTATACATCTACTAAGTTGTATATGTAATGAGTGGAACACAGATTTGAACCCAGCTGGTCTGCTTTTTGAGCCCACTTAAACCTGGCCGTTCTTATCCCTGGCCGCACATTAGAATTGTCTGGGGGAACTTTCCAAACTCCTGCCGTCCAGGCTTTCACTCAATCAATCAGTATTTAAATTTCCCAAGTGGTCCAGTGTGTATCCTGGCTTGAGTACTGCTCTCTTATCCTTCTTTCCCAAGACTCTGCTGTCTACCCCAAATTGTTCCCATTCAGCACTTGGTCTCTGCCAGTCATGTTTCAGGGCTGACTTATAGGAATGCTCTGTCCCAATGTTTCCTTTCCCCAGGAGGAAGACAGTGGGGATCAAGCTGTTCCTGGCTAACAGGAGTGAGGAGTGAGGGCAGATATTTGAATAATGGAGTACCCATTCCATGCCTGCGTTGCCTCCCCCACCCCAACATCTTCTCTCTCATCCCGAGTTCTGCTTGTCCTCATCCCCATGACCCACATGGGTGTTGGGCATGGCAGCGTCATTATTATTTAAACCCGTGGCTCTGGAAGTATGGTCTGAGGACCCGTGGGGGTACCCAAGACCCTTTCAGGTACTACCTGAAAAGTAGATGTCCAACTACGTGTGTGTGACACCAGATTTTCATCATAACCTTCAACCAAAACAACATATGGCAGCAGACTGAGCGCAGAAGCAAATATGAGAGTTTAGCTGTCTTTCGTTAAGCCAGATGCTAAAATAATTTGTAAAAATATAAAACAACGTCATTCTTCTCACTGATTTTTTTGGTTTGGGAGTTCTTTATTTTTTTAATGTTCTCTTTCTTTCTTTCTTTGTAACTTTATTTATTTAGAGATTGAGAGAGAGAAAGAGAGATTGCGCAGGGGAGGGGCAGAGAGAGAGAATCCCAAGCAGACTCCACACCATCAGCATGGAGCCCAATGTGGGGCTTGAACTCATGAACTGTGACATCATGGCCTGAGCCGAAACCAAAAGTCAGGACTTTAACTGACTGAGCCACCCAGGCGCCCCTTTTTAAAGGTTTTTAAAAAAACGTTTATTTGTTTTGAGAGAGACAGAGAGTACGAGCAGGGGAGGGGCAGAGAGAGAGGGAGAGGGAGTCCCAAGCACTAACAGTGTGGAGCTCGACTGGGGGCTCTATCCCATGAACCATGAGATCATGACCTGGGTTGAAGTCAAGAATCAGATGTTCAGCTGACTGAGCCACCCAGGTGTCCCAGTTATGGTGATTTCTCATAAGAATCATGTCAGTTACATGTAATGGGTATAGTATTATTATTTTTAAATGAATAAAAAATTTTTAACCTCTCAGTTTGCATTACTAGTATGGTATCTTGATAGACATAACCTGCATAAACAAAAGCTCTTTGGAATCCTCAATAATTTTTAAGAATGTAAAGGGGTCCAGAGACCATAAAGTTTGAGAACCACTGATCTAAAACCATCCACTGTCGTCTCAGGAAGTCCACTCTCAGATCAGTTTGAAGGGGAACTGGCAGGAGATTAGTGGCTTTATATTTGTATTTATCATAGTATAATTATTTCGGTCAGAATTTTAGTCTAGGTTTAAGATGGTTTTTGTCTTTTTTTTTTTATTAAAAAAATTTTTTTTAAATGTTTACTTCTGAGACAGAGAGAGACAGAGTGTGAGTGGGGGAGGGGCAGAGAGAGAGGGAGACACAGAATCCGAAGCAGGCTCCAGGCTCCAGCTGTCGGCACAGAGCCCGACGTGGGGCTCGAACTCACAGACCGCGAGATCATGACCTGAGCCGAAGTCGGACGCTCAATAGACTGAGACACCCAGGCGCCCCTGTCTTTGTTTTTAAAGAAATACCAGGTGGGCAATCATATCTAAAATGGAGTAAGACTCTGAGATCAGCTCACCTTAGAAGGTATTTAGGAATGGGAAGAGTGATTGCATTCCTAATTAACCCCCGAGAAAAGGAGTAGCCTTTCCCAGCAAGTTACGCAGAATCCACAGGTGTGTTGTGGAGAAAGAGCTCAGTAGAGAATATTCCGTGAAGGTGAGGATGTCTACTCTGCCACAGGCCCTTTACACCAGCCCATCCTACTCAGGCCTGCCCTGCTGCCCATAGACACCAGTGCCAGCCCTGATAGGTCCTGCAGACCATGACCAAGTACACACCTCTGCCCCCCCACCCCCTTCCCTGTACTGGTTCTTGGCCTGCTTTGAGCTCTTGGCTCTAACACTCTAGCCTTAGCTCTGCCCTTGGCCCTCTGGCTTCTGTTTGTACTGGAACCCAGGCTCTTCCTAGTGGGCTGTGACAGGCTGCCCCTGGCTCTCAGTCTTGTGTGCTGCCTTTGGCAGGAGGCCCTGTCCCAGCTCCAGCTTTACAGACTTGGACCCTGGCCACTTGGCCAGCAGTCTGGCCAGGCCAGCCCTGGCCACAAGGGATGCTGTGGAGGATTTGAGCAGAGATGACAAGACAGAGTGGCCTGTTTACAGAAGTTCCTCTGTGTAGATTGGCACTTAAAGTGAGTTGTCATCTATGATGGCCACAGGAATTATTTGAGAGAAGATGCCAGGAGTGAGTTGGGATCCACCCAGGGACTCCAGAGCAGCCGGAATCCCAGTGTTCTTTATTTATTGCACTGTAGACAATTTGACACAATGAAAACTTATTTTGGGGCTTAATTATTATTCTTACGGTGAAATATCATGTTAAAATAACAATAGTTATTACTTGCTGTGATTTGCTAAGTCCCTTCTCTGTGGCAGGTGAGGCGATTCACTCGTTTTACAACTATTTATTGAACACCTACTATGAGCCAGGCATTGTTCAAGAGGCAGTGAACAAAGCAGACCAAAATCACTTGTTTTTTAAAAAAAAATTTTTTTTTTTTAACGTTTATTTATTTTTGGGACAGAGAGAGACAGAGCATGAACGGGGAAGGGGCAGAGAGAGAGGGAGACACAGAATCAGAAGCAGGCTCCAGGCTCTGAGCCATCAGCCCAGAGCCCGACGCGGGGCTCGAACTCACAAACTGCGAGATCGTGACCTGAGCTGAAGTCGGACGCTTAACCGACTGAGCCACCCAGGCGCCCCCAAAATCACTTGTTTTTATGGAGCTTATATTTTAGCCTGGGAGGAGGCAGACAATAAAAGAATCAACAAGTAAATTCATATGTCAGATGGTTGTAGACGCTGCAGATAAAAATCAAACATGGTGAGTAATAAAATGATTGGGAACAATAAAAAAAAAATCAAACATGGTAAACTGGAAAAGAAGCAAAACTGTCTCTCTTCACGGGCAACATGATCTTTCGTGTTGCAAACATGTAGAAAACTGTTTTACACTAAAATTAATGTAAACTATAAAGAGACTTTGCATTAACATGAAAGTAAGCTCGTGCCTTTTAAGCCAGTCATCAGTATGACACGTTCATCATTACATGCCATCAATGCTGATAAGCTGTGTCATAACATTAATGACAAACACAAAATTTCCAAAGCAGCTAGGAATTTGGTAAGGAAGCGTGTGCTGCGAAGAGAAGAGGCATTAAATTTAACGCAAGAATCTGGAAAATCCTAAACTGTCAGAATACCACACTGATGTTGTTGCGAAAGGAGATAAATCTCCTTAGACAGAGCCGTGGGCACGGCACCTTTCATTGTTCCTGACATTGGGCTTTCCTGGAGTAGTCAAGGCCCCTGGGGAGAACAGAAGTACAGTGGTTACGCACGGCCTTTGTCGCAGGATTCTCCCAGCACTCTCCTCAAGCACCCTACCCTACTGTGTGGCTCCCCCAGAGAATCAGCAGAGACTAAGGAGCCAGCAGAGAATAAAAAGAACCAGATGGGGAGGCCATGGTCAGAAGGTTGGATTTTCTTGCAAAAGTAACTGGAGTCATTGGAGGGTTTTCATAATGTTGGGTGGGAGGTAGGGGAAGGGAGAGGCGGGGGCAGCACCGCATGATGCTTATTTTTAAAATAGTATAGTGCCTTGATCAAAGTTTACCAGTTGATTCAGAAAACATATACGGAAATGTGAAAGATCTGTAATCATGAAAGCAGTCCTGAAAGAGGACACCTGTGGAGGACCTTCATTACATATTTCAAGACTTATTATAAAGCTACTCAAGATGACGTTGTATTGGTATAAGGACAGACAAGTAGATTAATGGGACATTATGGAGAATCCTGAAATAAGCCCATACATATATGACGATGGATTTTTTAACAATGTTGCCAGGGCAATTCAAGGGGAAAAGAAAAGCCTTTTCTTTAATGGTGCTGGAACAAGTAGATAAATATGTAGAAAAAAGTTTACCTTGATCCCTATCTCATAGTACACACAAAAATAATTTGAGACGTATTATACACCTAAACATAAATTCTAAAATTACAAAGTTTGCAAAAGAACAAAGGAGAAATGTCCTTCGGGCCTAGGGTGGGCAGAGGTTTCTTAGAGAGGACCCTCCCCCACCCCAAATGCTAAACATGTCAAAGAAAAAACTGATAAATTGGTCTTTATCAAAATCGAAGACTGTTTTTCATCGAAAGCCATCATTAAGAGAATAAAGGGGCAATCCACAAACTAGGAAAAGATATCTGCAATGGATATATTTGAAAAAATTATGTCCAGATACAAAGGATTTGTACCTATGTTACATAAAGAATTCCTAGCGCTCGATGATAAAAGGACAAAAAACCCAATTTAATTTTTTTAATGTTTATTTATTTTTGAGAGAGAGAGAGAGAGAACACATGAGCAGGGGAGGGGCAGAGAGAGAAGGAGACACAGAATCTGAAGTAGACTCCAGGCTCTGAGCTGTCAACACAGAGCCTGGCGTGGAGCTCGAACTCATGAACCGTGAGATCATGACCTGAGCTGAAGTCAGATGCTTAACCAGGGAAACCACCCAGGTGCCCCAACTATGTAAATTTTTAGACAGCAGAGATTGGTCTTATTTATGGTCACATTTCCAGGACCTAGTTCAGGATATGACACATATGAGATGTTCAATAAATATTTGTTTAGTGAATCAGTTCTAGCGTTGGGAACTCCTGAGGATAGAATGGTACTGAGAACAGAAGGACATTTTTATGATTTTATTATGGGAACAAAGGAGATATAACCTGATAATTTCAAAATGTTTGCTGTTTTCGGGGCACCTGGGTGGCTTAGTCAGTTAAGTGTCTGACTTTGCCTCAGGTCATGATCTTGAGGTTTGTGAGTTCAAGACACAGCAGGGGAGGGGCAGAGAGAGAAGAAAACAGAGAATCCTAAGCAGGCTCCTCATTGTCAACACAGATCCTGGTCCGGGGCTCGAACTCACAAACTGTGAGTTCATGAGCTGAGCTGAAGTCGGATGCTTAGCCAGCTGAGGCACCCAGGCACTCCCAGATAACCCAATTTAAAAAATGGGCAAAGGACTTGAATAGACACTTTATGGAAGTATACAAATGGCCAATAAGCATGTACAGATACGCTTAGGATCTGTAGTCATCTGAGAAATGCATATTTAAACCATACTGTGATGACATTTCATTCCCTCCAGAAGAGCTAAAAATGGAAAAGCTGCATAGTACCGATGAGGATGTGCCGAAACCAGACGTCTCCTATGTTGTTGATAGCAGTGTGAAATGGTATAACCGTTTTGAAAAACCCTTTGGCAGCTATTTACGATGCTAAACACAAACCTACCCTTTAACCTGGCGATTGCGTTCCTGGGACTTGACAAAAGAAATGGGAACATATGTCTACAAAAAGACTTCTACAAGACTTTTACAGTTTGAATCACCCCAAACTGGAAAGAACACCAATGTTCATCAATAGGAGATTGGACAAACTGTGGCATATTCATAGATGGAAAACTACTGAGTCGTAAGAAAGAACTACTAACACACAAACAGAGATGCCTTATTTGCATGAAAGAAGACAGACACAAAAAAGGTACATCCTGTATGATTCAATTTATGTAAATTAAACAACAGGCAAGGTTAATAGATAATAACACGAGAACAGTGGTTGCCTGTAGGGGTAGGGACTCTGAAAAGGGGTATGAGGGCTCTTTCTGGGGCAGATGGAAACATTCTATAATCTTAATTGGCATGATGGTTATATAGGTAGATAACTGACCAGAACTCATGGGCTCAAGCTCTGGGCATTTCACTATATGTAAATTTTACCTTAATAATAAAAAAATATCATAATGTCTGAAGTTTGGAGCAGAGTAGAAGCAGGGAGGCCAGCTGAGGGGCTTTTTAGGACAGTCCAGGCACAAGATGGTGATGGGAGATGTTAAGAAGTGGCCGGACTTGGGATCTCTTTTCAAGGGAGGGCTGAGGACCGGTTAGCCCAGTAGGCAAGAGTCGCATTGAGAGCAGGCCCCGGATGACTGAATCCCTGAAGCCCATTTATTTTGTTTGTGTATTCTACTCTAGCTCTTTCTCTTTCTAAAACAATTCAAGGCTAATTATAACAAAGGACATGTATTCAACAAGACTGAGAAGACATAACTAAAATAGAAAATTGAAACCAGAAGGTAGAAGCAGCAAATATACCAGTTTGGGCACTGATAATAGAAAACTGATGTCAGGAACCTCTTTCTGTCCGGTACCCTTGTCTGGGCACCTAACTGGGGTTGCAGATGCGTTATAAAGGGGGTGGTGAGGGTCATTTAATATCAGAGAAAAGACAGCTCAAGCAGTGCTGAATCAAGCTGATTTTAGTTGAAGAAGAAAAATATGTCTTTGGAGACTGTCTGGACTTGTAAAACCAAAAATGTACATTTTTGTGGAACTTGATTTACAACAGAATATTGCATCACAAAGGTCTGATACATCAAGTGGTCTACAAAGAAATGGGGAATATTTTAGAGGAAACTACCTTCCTTCCATTTGAGACCATCTATTATGCAGAAATGTAAATAGGTTCCACACTGTCAGCGCAGAGCCCAACATGGGGCTTGAACCCACAAACCATGAGATCATGACCTGAGTCAAGATCAAGAGTTGGATGCTTAGCCGACAGAGCCACCTGGGTGCCCCACATGTTGATTATTTATTGATCATTATCAGTACAGACAACATTATGTTGTCAGTCGAATGAGAGGGGGGGCCTTGTCTGTATTAGACATTCTTTAATTAAGAATAATAAATGAATCAGAAATGAAAGAATGGAAGAAAAGAAAGAGTTTATGTGTGGAAAAGATGTTTAAAATATATGTCAGTGAGGCAGTCCATCAAATTAAGCCTAGTCTTAGTTCTGGAGCTTTTCCTGACGTCTTAAAATAGACCAATCCAAATGAATGCTTAAATCACCATCACAGGATTAATGGCAAACTGCTATTGGCATTGCCCATCAGATCTAATAACAAAGATTGCTGACTCGTGCAGAGACTGGGGAAGGAAAATAATCATCATAAATAATTCAGAATGCACCAAGATGGCTGAGTTTGGGGTTGATTCTTTAGCAAACGTGATTGAATCGATTTCGAACTCGTGAGCACAAACGACCACTTGCACAGCGCTAATGACAAAGGCATGCTCTTGCATCAACAGTATCAATGGAAGGAATGAACTATGAAGAAAGCTGTGAAGAGTCGGAGATTCTGAGGGATTTACTTACTCCTGATGGTTTAGGTTTGGCGAAAATAGAGCAGGCGGGTTAATGTGAGGAAGGGTTTGTTGTAATGATGTAGGGTGGGGTGACTCTCAGAAAGATCACCCGGGTCCTGGGGCTTCTGTAAGCTTAATAGTGAGGGGTGGGCACCAGATGTTCACATGGGGAATGTGAAGATCTTGTCCCTGGCCCTTGCTTTCCCACTTACTAGGTGACCCTGGTTGGACGAGTCTTTTGATCTCCTGAGCCCGGACTTTTCTCTCTGTGATATGAGCTCTGTACTTCCTGTCCTTCTTAGCCTCTTACGGAGAGTTGTGAAGATCCACAGGACAGAGGACACATGGGCCCTTAGAGAAAGTCCGCGAATCCCTGCCACGGTTTTTTGTTTTTTTTTTTTTTAATTTCTTATTTGCTGGTAACTAACTCTCCAGTGTGAGCTGAAGCTGGAGCCGTGCAATGGTTCATGCTCGAGCCTGGAGATATTTTAAGACCTAATCAATACAAGATGCATTGGGTTGGAGCCAGTGTGAGAGTCATAAATCTTGACAGTTTTGCTGTTTGATAAAATTAATAATGCTCGAGAGAAACATCGCAGAAAGCTACAAGAGGGGAAAACCTAGTGTATTCTGGGGAAAAAGCATAAGCCGTTGTGGAAACTGAGAGTCACCCTGGGAAGGTTGGTTACCATCCTGATGCTGGTGGGGCAGTTTTCAGGCACATGTCCACACAGGCGCACACACCACACGTGTATACACACATGTACGCAATAAGCAACAAGCTCCAGCGCTGTTGGTTGGGTCTCAGGAGAGACTGGAGAATTAAGGAAGGCTAGCATTAATTCCAACAATGGATAATTGCAATTTGCACACCCAGGGGCCAACCACCGTCTAAGGAAATGCTGCCTGCTTCTGAATTTTTTTAGAGTTTATTTTTACTTATTTTGAGAGAGAGATAGAGAGCAAGCAAGGGAGGGGCAGAGAGAGAGAGAGAGGGAGACACAATCCCAAGCGAGCCCTGGGCTGTCAGCACAGAGCCCCATGCGGGGCTCGAACTCATTACAGACCTCGAGTTCATGATCTGAGCAGAAACCAAGAGTCCGGCGCTTAACCCACTGAGCCACCCAGGTGCCCTGTGAATTTTAAAAATAAAACAGCGACAGGGGTTCTGCCCTGTCTCCTATCTGGCTGGTGAAGTGTGTTCATGGAACTTTGGGATTTGTGGCTGTTGTGTACAGCGAGAGAGAGGAGGGCAGTGAAGGGGGACCGGGACCTCATTGCGTTTTATTTATCAAAGCCCTGAGAAGATCTAGAAAGGAAAGTGAAGAATATTGCTTTCTCTGTGTCCACAGTGTTCCCAAACCTTCCGGATCCTCTGTCTTCAGATCAAGGTTGTCGCGGGGATCCGAGCCAGGCATCCCCTGTTGGTGGGAACGTCCCTTGGCTCCAAGAGGCCGTGGCGCCCCGCGTTGCTAGGCAGAAGCGTGGGGGATGTCAGGCTCCTGGGAGCCGCGAGGGACAAACTTGGTCAAGGCAGCACGAGGCCCGAGGGCAGTCTGCCAGGAGCCTGGCCTCCACGCGGGTGCAGTCGACTCTCCTCTGATGTGTCAGAGACCAGACGGCCACATTAAGACATTGCATGAACACATTTATTTCAGTAGGGTCATGGGAAGTATTCTTAATCAAAAATTTGCTTTCATTGTGTTGAATTTTTATTATGAAAGTAACATAACGTTTATTATAAAAAAATATTAAATTCAATTAACATGTTAATTTACTTAATTTCAAACCGTAAGGAAACCTTGACGTTGGGTCTGTCACGTTTTCAGGCAGAGAACACAAAGGATTTTGTCAGTCGGAGCCTGGCCATAGGAGAAGTCCTTTCCATGGCGGACATGGCCACAGGAGTAAAGGTGAGAGGCTCTGGGCACCCCACCCTTGGTGAGCTGGTAACCTAGTTTTGAACAGCAAGGGGTACAAAGTGGAACCCTACAGGTATCAGTCTATTCACTGGAATAGACGCAACATGGTATGCCTTACGACCCCTCGCCCTGATTCCTCTCTACCCATTATATTCAACCTTGTATTTGTTTTTTCTTTCGTGTTTGTTTGTTTGTTTAGTTTTACTGCACCGTGTCAATCATTTTCACCCGTTATAAAGCTAAATTTTCATAATCATTCGTGATTCTTCACTTAAATATTATCACTAAGATCGATCCGTATTATAGCATGCCACTGCATTCGTATTTGTTTTTTTTTTTTTTAATCTTTTTATTTTGAAATACTAATGCTCACAGGAAGTTACAAAAATAGAAGAGAGTTAAATGAACTCTTCACCCAGCTTCCCTCGGTGGTGACATCTTCTTTAGCTTTTAGCACAATGTAAAACCAGGAAATCAACCCTGCTATAGTACTCTACTAGTACAGTATTAGACTACAGACCTTATTCAGATTTCACTAGCTTTTATGTACCCCGTGTGTGTGTGTGTGTGTGTGTGTGTGTGTGTGTGTGTGTAGTTCTATGCAGTTTGGTCCCATATGTGGATTCATGCAACCACCACCGCCCCAATCAAGATCTAGAACTGTTTTATGACCACAAAGAAACGTCTAGTGCTACCCGTTTGTGGTTGCACCCAGTCTCCACCCCCTCCCTGTCCTTTGGCTACTACTAATCTATTCTCTGTCTCTCTAGTTTGGCCATTTTGAGAATGATATACAGATGGAAGTTCATCCATTTTTCCTATTCCTTTGCGTGAATATACTACAACACTTGGAATTCTTAGGCTTCTCCATTTTTGCTGGTCAAATGGGCAATAAAATGGCATTGCACTGTGGGCTTGCTTTGCACGTCCCCAGGTCACCAAAGGTGAACAGAATAATGCATGAAGTGTGAGGGTTGTGGCTCCTCATGGTACCCCGAAGTCCCCAGCGGAGGGTCATCTGTGTGGCATATGTATATGCTCTCCTTTCCCTCCCTGGACACCACTGCGCCTCAAAATACATCCCTGCATCCAAAAATTCTGTCCTGATGTCCCCAAAGGGGAGAAATACCTAGAACACAAAGAGAGAATGAACAGAGAGGAAGCCAAGTCAATCATTGGTGAGTCCAAAATGGCAGTTATTTTTGTTTTGCAGTGTAGACATTTAAAAAATGGGTAGGAACTGTGTTATTTGTATTTTTTGTTTTTTAGATTTTTATGTTTTAAAGTAATCGCTACACCCCACATGGGACTTGAACTCACAACTCCAAGATCAAGAGTCGCGTGTTCTTTGAGCCAGCCCGATGCCCCTAAAAATGGGTAGGAATTAAAAACAAAGAAATTTGTGAGTGCCATCTGTGGTGAAGGCATCCACCATTAGGCCCTTTGGGGGAGAATGGCTTCCCTGTGATTTCAGCCAGGCAGGGTCTCTTCCCTCCTGGATGGGTTGGCTGTTTCTTCCAGATGGAAGAAATCCAGCTGAGATACAACGGATGGATTTCCCTCTCAGAAATACTAGGGGACCCTGGTCTAGACTCAAGATCCTTACTTTGTGTTTTTACTGTATTTCTCCCTACCGGCCTTCTTTTCAGCAAGCCTGTGGTGAGGGGTGACCATGCAGAAATCACCATCGATTCCAGCATTCTAGGTGGGGAGCCCTCTCCTTGACAGCTTTAGGGTCTTGCACGGATCCTAGTGCATAGAATTGCACAGGGGATGTTTGAATAACTAAGGGAGAGGCAGCCTGCGGTTTAAGAAACATTTCAACCACTTGCAATGTGTGGACGTTTTTTGGATTCTGGTTCAAACAAACTAAAATAAAAACCCGAAAAACAAAACTATGTGTCAGTGGGGGAAATTTGAACGTTGGATATTTGGTGATATTAAAGAATTATTATTATATTTTTAGGTGGGTAATGGTTTTAGGGTTACATTTTCAGAAGGAGTCCCTTTTACAGGTGTATGGGATATATTTAGGGATGGAATGACAGGATGTAAACTTCAGGATTACCTGGGGTGTAGCATGGGAAAGTGGATCGGGGAAAAGACACAGCAAAATGGACCACAAGCTGGTCATTGTTGAGTTCATTATACTCTTGTATTTTGGTTAAAATTTTCCAAAACAAAAGGCTTTTAAAAAAGTTTTACTCCTGGGGTGCCTGGGTGGCTCAATTGGTTAAGTGTCCGGCTCTTGATTTCGGCTCAGGTCATGATCTCATGGTTTGTGGGTTTGAGCCCCGCATCAGGCTCTGTGCTGACAGTGCGGAGCCTGCCTGGGGTTCTGCCTCCCTCTTTTTCTGCCCCTCCCTGCCCGTACTCTCTTTTCTCTCGCAAATAAATAGAATGAACACACGCAAAAGTTTGGTTCCTGAGTATCCTAGATGAAAATTTGAATAGATCTAAAGAAACAGGTCTTTAGAAATGCTTCTCTTATCATGCCACTCCTCTGCTTAAAACTCCTTCCCCTTAGGCTTTAGAGAAGCCCTCCTATTTTTAATATGGCCCACGGGCCCTTATGTGGTTTGACCCTACTCACTTCTCCAGACACCTGCTGTATCACTTTGTCCTCCTCCCTAGGAGACCTGACATTCTTTTGTTCCTGTCACCCACCTTTGGACCACTCTTGCTACCACCTAGAATAGATTTTTTCCCCTCCTTCACCTGCCTGACACCTGCTCCTTCTTCAAGCCCCAGCCCACGTGTCCTCCACGCAGGGAAGCTCCCTTCAAGCCTGCAGTTTAATTCCCTCTACTTGTGGTCATCTGTCTTCATACCTTTGTACCTTACAGTTTTCTATCACAGCATGTGCCCGCTTTGAACTTACCCATTTATCTGTGTGTCTAATTGCTGTAGGTCTCTTAGCACCACTAGAGGGCAAACTTCTTGAAGAAGCTCATCCCCTGCGTTCTTGTTATATATTATCAGGACATGAGAATGAAACGATTACAGAATACATAGCATCAAAACGGTTACCGGAAGGGTTACACATAGAATTATCACATGACTCAGGAAATCCATTCCTAGGTATACACCCGAAAGAATCGAAAGTAGGGACTCCAACAGATACTTGTATGCCGGAGTTCATCACAACATTATTCACAGCAGCTAAAAGGGTGGAAACAAACCAAGTGTCTGTCATCACATGAATGGATAGACAAAATATGGCCCATGCACATGACGGCATATTATTCAGCCATAAAAAGGGATGAACTTCTGGTCCATTACAACCTGGATGAACTTCGAAAACATGACGCTGTGTGGAGCCAGACACAACTGGAAAAATATTGGATGGTTCCACTCACATGAAGATTCTTGAATAGGCAAATTCACAGAGACAGAAAGTAGATCATGGGTTACCAGAGGCCGGAGGAACAGGAAAATGGGGAGTTCATTGGCACAGAGTTTTTGTTTGGGGTTATGAACAGTTATGGAGGTAGATAGTGGCAATGGTTGCACAACAGTGTGAATCTAATTAATACCGCTGAACTGTATACTTAAAAATGGTTAAAATGCAAACTTTATCTTAAATGCATTGTACCACAATAAAAACGAAACATTAAAAACTTAACAAAAGTTACCATTAACCCTGTTTGCCTTCCCACACATCAGTCATTGCAGTGGACTTGTTTTTCTTGTGCTTGGATCTCCCAGACAGCTAGAGGAACATGTAGACTGTGCCCCTGAGCCTAGCACAAAAGGGCCAAGGCTGTCTTTCCTGTGGGCAGTGGAGGGAGATGTGATGTGCTGGGAATACAATTCCTGTGAGCCCTGGGCTGATCAGGGCATCCCCAGATCTCTCGGCCAGCCCAAGGGCAGCTGCTGGCCTCTGCCTGCTTTCCTTTTACACCTTCCCATGAGCTGGCTGTCAACTTGATGTCAAGGACGTGTCAGTGTCGGTTCATCTAAGTCATCTGTGCCCACAGGCCTGGGCCCCTTTTCTCTCTCCCTCCATGTCTGTGCTATCTAAAGGCTGTGGGTGTCCCTGAGCGCTTTGGACAAACATAGGTGGACTAACACAGCCAAGTGTTGGCAGGGTCAAGGCTGGTTCTGAGAGCGACTCACAGCGAGGGGGGTGGGAAAGTGAGAGGCGCCAGGGGAAGACTTCCTTTACTCAGGGCTTTGAATCCCTGCTTTAGCTTGGGAGCCAGCCCAAGGTCTTGTACCAGACACATTGATGCAATCTGGAAGGATTCTAGGGCCCAAAGAAATGTGACATGCTGCCTTTTCTTCTTCCCCACGACTGTTCCCCTTCTTCCTTATTTGAACCAGCCCACTATCTGTCTTAGTTTGCTTGGGCTGCCTTCATAAAATATATAGATCGTGTGGCTTAAACCACGGAAATTTATTTTCTCACAGTTCTGGAGGCTGGCAAGATCAAGGTCCAGCTGATTCAATTCCTGGTGAGGACTCTCTCCCTATAGATGGCTGCCTTCTTGCTGTCTTCACAATGGAACTGGGCAGAGAGAGAGAGAGAAGGAGAGAGAGAGAGAGAGAGAGAGAGAGAGAGAGAGAGAGAGAAAGAACACTCTCTGGTATCTCTTATAAGGGCATTAATCCCATCATGAAGGCCCCACTGTCATGACCTCATTTAAACTTAATTGGTTCCCAAAGACCCCATATCCTTCTACCATCACATTGAGGATTAAGGCTTCAGCACATGAATTCTGGGGAGAACCTAATGCAGTCCGCATAGCATTATCCTTTCTGGGGTCACCATTGTCTGAAAAAACACCTGCAGTGCCTCATTTGCTCTTGGAACGAAAAGACTCTAAATGCACTCGAAGGTTCTTTAGGAGAACCACTGTTGGAGTACTGTGTAGGAAGGGCCTAGCCTAATCACAGCTGTAGCACTGGCAGACTTCCTGGCCTGCATGACAAACCTGCCTGGTCCGTCGTGGCACGGAGACAGTCAGAATGACGTGGGTTTACCTTCTGTCTCTGGGACCTCTCCGTCACAGTTCACGGATGCTCCTTCTACATCTAAGTTCATGATGGGTGACCTTGGTTTTCTCTCCTGTGAAGATGGTCCTGCTAATGCCCATTCATAGGCTGTGTTCAGATTCAAATTGATGATGCCTATGAGGAGCTCCATGCCATGGCTGGCATGTAGCAGGAGTTCGATAAGTGGTGGTGACTGTACCCCCCCCCCCCCCAAAAAAAAAGATGTGGTCCAGAGCCCTTCCCGGCAGTCTTCTAGGTAGTGGCTCCGTTGGTGGATTGAGGTGAAGTCGATCTGCGTTCCAGCTCCAGCCCACCAGCTTTCCCTGCCATGGTGGGATTATACTTCTTGCTAGTCATCGTTTGGAAGTTAAGAAGCCCCCTTCTGGAACCCTGTCGGCCTGTCCTGACCGCAGTTCCCAGCCCCCAGGAAGCTCTGGTTGTGGCCTCCAGAGGCTACTGCCAGCCATCACTGGACAAGTTGTGGTCATGACCTCATGCCCCTGATGTAGCTGTCCTTTTCCTCCTCCAGATAAGTGAGAAAGGAGAAGAGGGAGCTTTCCCAGACAACACAAGGTGCGCGCAGATTTAGAGTTTTTGTTAGGTGTCCTCCCCTTTTTCTCATTTCCTTAGCACTGCTGTCTTCGGTCTTCTCAGAACAAATGGAATTCTTTGGGTCCTGTCCACCGAGGTGGACTGGAGGCCAGGGTGCCCACAGGGCACGATGATAGCAGTGGACACTGCTCTCTGAAAGGACACTTTGCCCTGTGCCCTCATGATGGCTTAGTGCCCTTCTTCATTCAATCTCTGTGTCCTTGTCTTAGCGAATCCATTCCCTTCTCTCTGGCTGCTCCTGCAAGCATCCCCCACCCCTGCAATGGGCCTCCATCCGTCTGGAGACTCGGGACAAAAACCCAGGTGTCACCTGGAGCCCTCTCTTGCCTTCTTCTCCCAAATCCAGCCCATCAGCTCTGTCTCCATAATCTACCTTGATTGCCTCTGCTTCTCACCCCCTTCACCACCGTAGTCTGACCACTGCTCTCGGACTCACCTCGGTGGCCGCAGCGTGGGCACCTCCTTGCCGGCTGGGCTGGGATCCATGCCACTCACGAGAGGCACCTGCTGAAAGCCAGGGAGTCATCTGCATAGAATGCTCAGGTGCTCCCCCTGCGTCGGCCCCATTTGGTCAGATTATCTGCGTTTCAGAGAATGTGGCTTTGGGAACACACTGTCCAGCCCATGAGGGAAAATCCCCCCATTTTAAGTGACTGTGTGGATTGGGGTCATGCAGACACCGCCTCTGTTAACTGCTGCGGTTTCTGCAAACCTACAGGTTTCACTCACCAGCCCAGTGCTCCTACTAATGGCATTTAATGAATGGAGGTTTTCAACATGTGGATGAAATATTTGCCCCACCCCCGTTTTCTAAAGAGGAGGAAAGGATTTAAAATCTAGAAAAGGACTATATTTGTAAAGAATGCATTAGCCACCCGCCAGAGAGATTTAGGGGTAGAGAATTCAATCTGTTTTAGTTTTAGAAAAACATTTTTCTTTAACTTGATTTCCAAGATGGCTTATGGGGGAAACATTACTATTTGGGTCGATTGCATCTTTCCAGGCTGGAATTAGCAGTGTATCACAATGGTTCTGTGGAGGGGGTGCTGAGTCATCAGAGTGTTGAGCGTTTCTGAGGACACTTTATGCTTCTCCAAATGAAAGCACTCCATATGTCAGATGCTATTAATGACATTTGTCTGTCATGATGTCAGAGCGTTTCAGCTGGTCAGGCCGTTAAAGCTGAAGTGCCCTTTAAGACAGCGAGTGCCAGGCTGACCATGCACATGGAGGACAGGGACTAGTTCTCGCCCGAGGCTGGTGCCAGTTCCCAGACAGGAGCATCTCAAGATTCTGTTCCCACCATTTCCCTTCCTGCAAGGTCTTCCCTGGGGTTACTTTGTCTGCTAAGGCTCATTCAATTATAGCGACCCCAGGAAGAAAAGGTACCTAGGGGCTGCTGTATTTGAAGAGTCCAGAGTGCATCAGGGTTCAGGGGTGGACGTGTGGCATCTGGTCTCTCTCATGTCTCTGCTTTTCTCCTTCTCCCCACCTTGACCCCATGTGTTGGTTTCATATACCAGTTCTTGCGAAGGCAAGAGCGGCCAGCGGCACTGGGCCTCCGTTCTTCCAGGTCCATTGCATTGAAAAAGAGAGAGCTGCTTTTCTCTACTAGCCCACCCATGTGTCCCAGAGCCCACTCTGGTTGGATCCATCCAGATCATGGGTCTATGCTGAAGCCATCCCGTAGGGCCATGATATTATGCAGATTGGCCAGTCCTGGGTCCCAGGCTTATCCTAGAGCTGGGGGTGGAGGTCAACATCAGCCACAAACCACTTGGACTGATTATGGGGGAGGAGGGCTCCCCAGAGGAAAGCCGGGGCTGTGTGGTTGGGGCAGGAGAAGGCGTGCTAACCTGCAAACACAGCCATTGTCTGAGCTCTTCTGTCTTTGTCATCAGTCCCCTGCTCCCTTCAAATGGCCTCACTCCAGTCACCCTTCCTTCTCATCTTCCTCCTCATCTTTCCCCTCCTTCACTTCCTCCTTGCCAGCAACGCTTTCCCAGGGTTTATAAACGACCAAAGTACTTGGCAGTTGACCGTCACTGAATTCTCGCAGCAACCTTAGGAAGTGCTATTAGGCATGAGGCAGCTTGGGTGGGGACCCCAGCCCTGCTCGCCATCTCAGGGTGCAGCCTTGGGCTGGCCAGTCCCCTCTCTGGAAGCTCAGTGTCCTTATCTGTCACGTGGGGGTGATAATGTGTTTTTCCCAGGGTGGTTGTGGGAATCGGCGAGCTTGTGTGTGTGAAGCTCAGTGCTCGGAAGGCTGAGGGCTCAGTAAGAGTGGGGGGCGCTCATCGCTCACTGCTTTCGTCGGAAGTGGGAATAAGGATTGCTATTCGTCCAAGGTCCCACAGCCAGTGGGTAGCAGAGCTGGGCTTCGAGCCCAAGCTGTCTCATCTCATCCCAGGCTGAGTTCCTGCTCGTTTTGCAGCATTGCATCTTCCATCAGCTTTCCTGTTGCTCATGGCCGGGCTCACCTCTGCAGGCTGGGCCAGTGCCTGGGGTCAGTGCACAAATACTTTGCTGCACATCTTCTACGTACCAGGCACTAAGCTAGCCCTTGAGCAGACAAGGCAGACTGAACATTCAGAAGGGTCATTTGAAAGACAGACAAAACTGGTGGTGTCATAATTCCAGATTTCAAGTTATATCACAAAGCGGTAGTAATTAAATTTTTTTTTTTTTGGTAACGTTTTATTTATTTTTGAGACAGAGAGAGACAGAGCATGAACAGGGGAGGGTCAGCGAGAGGGAGACACAGAATCTGAAACAGGCTCCAGGCTCTGAGCTGTCAGCACAGAGCGCGACGCGGGGCTCGAACTCACGGACCGCGAGATCATGACCTGAGCCGAAGTCGGCTGCTTAACCGACTGAGCCACCCAGGCGCCCCCAAAGCGGTAGTAATTAAAACAGTATGGTACTGGCACAAAGATAGAGATGTAGGTCAATGGACTTGAACAGAAAACCCAAAAATTAAACCCACAATTATACGGTCAGTTAATCTTTGACAAAGGAGGAATGAATATACAATGGGAAAAAGTCTCTTCAACAAATGGTGGTCGGGAAACTGGATAGCAACGTGGAAAAGAATCAAACTGGACCACCTGATTTCACCATACACAGAAATAAACTCAAAATGGATTAGAGACCTAAATGTGAGAACTGAAACCATAAAAATCCTAGAAGAGAGCACAGGCAGTAATCTCTCTGACATTTGCTGTGACAACGTTTTTCTAGCTATGTCTCCTGAGGAAAAGGAAATAAAAGCAAAAATGAACTATTGGGAAAACATCAGAACAGAATGTTTCTGCACAGTTAACAAAGGAACAATCAACGAAACTAAAGTCAACCTACTGAATGGGAAAAGATATTTGCAAATGACATATTCAATAAAGGATTAGTGTCCAAAATATATAAAGAGCTGATACAACTCAATACCCAAAAAACAAATAATCAAATTAAAAAATGGGCAGAAGACATGAACAGGCATTTCTAAAGAAGACATACAGATGGCCAACAGACACATGAAAAGGGGCTCAACATCACTCATCATCAGGGAAATGGAAATCAAAAGTGTAATGAGATATCACCCCACACCTGTCAGAATGGGTAAAATCAAAACCACAAGAAACAAGTGTTAGTGAGGATGTGGAGAAAAAGGAACCTTCTTGCACTGTTGGTGTGAATGCAAAGTGGTGCAGCCACTGTGGAAAACAGTCTGGAAGTTCCTCAAAAGGTTAAAAATAGAACTACCCTGGGGCACCTGGGTGGCTCAGTCGGTTGAGCGGCCGACTTAGGCTCAGGTCATTATCTCACGGTTCATGAGTTCGAGCCCCGCGTCGGGCTCTGTGCTGACAGCTCAGAGCCTGGAGCCTGCTTTGGATTCTGTGTGTGTGTCTCTCTCTGCCCCTCCCTGGCACATGCTCTATCTCTCTCTCTCTCTCTCAAAAATAAATAAACTTAAAAAAATAATTAAAAATAAAACTACCCTACTATCCAGGAATTGTACTACCAGGCATTTACCCAAAGAATACCAAAAGAGTAATTCAAAGGGATACGTACTCCCTTATATTTATTGCAGCATTATTCACGATAGCCAAACCATGGAAGCAGCTCAAGTGCCCACCAAAGATGAAGGGATAAAGAAGATGTGGTATATATACATAATGGAATATTATTCAGCAATAAAAAAAGGATGAAATCTTGCATTTGCAACCCCATGGATAGAGCTAGAGAGTGTAACGCTAAGCAAAATAAGTCAGAGAAAGACAAATACCATATGATATCACTTATATGTGGAATTTAAGAAATAAATGAGCAAAGGGAAAGAAAAAGAGAGAGAGGGAGAGAGAGAGAGAGAGAGAGGACAAACCAAGAAACAGACTCCTAACTATAGAGAACAAACTGATAGTTACCAGAGGGGAGAAGGGTGGGGAGTTAAGGGAAATAGGGAATGGGGATTAGAAAGTGTACTCACCATGATGAAATGAAAGAAAGGAAAGTGAAAGAAGACAAAAAGAGTCATTTGATGGGCTGAACTGGGCAGCCCTGAGGATGGAGAACTGACACTTTGTGGTGCTGGGTCCTCCTCTCCAAGTGACAGAACCATGGGCTATGTCTGCTGACAGGGACTGGAGCTTCCCAGGCAATGAAAGGAAGGGCACGGATGCCTTGCTGCTGGTGGGGCTTACGTGAGGCTTGATGAGCTGAACAGATGCTCCCTGAGTGGCCCTTGACCAGGGGTTTCGTTGTCATTAAGTTGTTGACTGTTGCTAACGATGGCCGATGTTGTGCTTGTTTTCAGCGTGGAATAATTCACTGGCTATTTGGTGGCGCAGTCAGGAATCTTGGAAGCCCGGGACATGTGACTAAGTGGCTTCAGCCACTCCAGGTATGGCACGTACCTCAATAGATGTCTTCCGTGGAGAGCCTTAAAAGTTCACAGTAGCTAGATGTGTGCGTGTGCATGTTTGCAGAACAAGAAAAGAAATCAGAGAATGGGTGGCGGCAAGAATCTTGTTCAGAATGAGAATTTCAAGACTAGCTTCTAAAAATTGTATTGTTATCACATTAGCTGCCGCGGGGCTGAATTCTTACAATTCTCTCCAATTCACCTCTTCCCCTCTCACTCATACTCTTGATCATCAGAGAAGTCTCCGTTAGAGCAACCTCCTGACTAGCTAATGCCCTTATACTGTCTGGTAAACTCCAGGGGCAGAAATACAGTGGGATGTTCGCAGTGACCGAGAGGGGCCACGGGAGCGACGTGAGAGGGATCCAGACCCAAGCCACCTTTGGCCTCTCTGCGCAGGTGAGGATTCTGCCCATCATTCTGCAGTTCAGGGTGGCAGGAGACCTGTTCAGAACAGGACTCTCCTTCTTCCTGAGGCCATCCTCTTATCCTCTGTGTGTGCTGTCTGGCGCGAGGTGCTCAGATTCGAACAAATGGGTAAGTGCTTCAGTGGAGGTGGGCATACGCTCAGCTTTCACGTGTCCAATATCGGCCAACACATTCACAGCACCCACTATGTGTGGGCGCCACTCCACGTTCTCCACATGCACTCATTAATTGGATGCCTTGTGACAACTCTGTGAGAACAGTACTGGAGCCATTTTGTCATCCTTCCCGAAAGCAGCAGGTAAATGACTGGACGAGATGCTTTTGTCTGCACTCCCCTTTGCCCGGTGTGGCAGGAGGGTGCTGTGTGGGCTGGGGCATCCTTACTGGGAGCCACGCCCTCATTACTGGCATTAGGCCGTGTTTTTAACCGTGACCTGCGTGAGAATTCACATGGCAACCAAAACAGAATGTCACAAAACGGTCTTAACTTTTACTATGTTTGCTGTATGTGATGAACTTTATTAGTTTTCCTTCCATTCTCATTTATAAAAAACAGTTCATCAAGACTCTCTAGGGGCGCCTGGGTAGCCTGCTCCCCCTGAATAAAGAAAGTAACTATTGGGGTGCCTGGGTGGTTCAGTCGTTTAAGCGTGGGTCATGATCTCATCTCAGCTCAGGTCATAATCTCATCTCACAGTTCATGAGTTCGAGCCCCGCGTCAGGCCCTGTGCTGACAGCCCGGAGCCTGGAGCCTGCTTTTGATTCTGTGTGTCCCTCTCTCTCTGCCCCTCTCCTACTGATGCTTTGTCTCTTTCTCTCAAAAATAAGTAAACATTAAAAAAAAAAGAAAGTAACTATTTATTTATTTCACTCCCCTTCATAGTTTCTTATTTGATTTTGGGCTTTCCTAAGAACTACAAAGGAATACATAAATTTTGGAGTTCTTTGTAGAAATGAGTTTGGGTAAATATATGTGTGCAAGTATGGTACATGAGCGTAGGTATGGCTACTCAGTCTGTTCTTCCTTTTTTCTGAGTTTGTCTTTCAGAATCTGAATTTTTGTTAGCAGGTTTTCCTGGCCCACAAATGCTAATTGAGGTGATCAGAGTTTACGTTTTTTTTAAATGTTTATTTATTTTTGAGAGAAAGAACGAGAGACAGAACTCGAGAGGGGAAGGGCCAGAGAGAGAGGGAGACACAGAATCCGAAGCAGGCTCCAGGCTCTGGCTGTCAGCACAGAGCCCGACGTGGGGCTCGAACTCCCGAACCGCGAGATCATTACCCGAGCCGAAGTCGGACGCGTAACCGACTGAGCCACCCAGGCGCCCCATAGAGGTGATCAGAGTTTAGAATGACAGATTCAAATGATGGTTGTTTGGGACTATGTTCATCCTGTCCTGCCCAGGTGATAGTTCTCTACAATAGTCATTGATGTCCAAGGTCATAGCAAGAATAAGGACTGACAGTTAATGAATGCTTGCTATGCGCCTGGCTCAGTGTCGATCCCCTTCTGTTTAGTTTACTGTCTTCCCTCGCAATAACCATCCGGTAAACGTGATGGTAAGCCGCTTCTGGTAATATAGCACATGTGTGCTAGGCATCAGGCTAAGCAGTCTACATGTAACATTGTGTTAACTATCCTATAGTTTTGTAGGAAGGTATTATTGTCCCTATTTTCTAGGCAGAGAAACTGAGGCTCACAGAGGGTAGGAAAAACGGGCTCTGAGTACGTGGTTAATGAGCGAGTCTGGTTCAAGTGGGTGGGACTGCCCTTAACAGTTGAGCTCCTCTGCCAGTGGCGGGATGCTGACCGAACATCTTTTGGGTTTTAGGTCGGTCAGTTTTTTCTCTCCCTAAACCATGGTACTGAGGTCACCTTGCTCTTGTTAAAGGGCGGGGGCGGTGGAACTGCATCCAGAGTTCTTATTTATTTGTTTCTTTTTACAATTATTATTTTTTTTTTCCCCCGCCAAAATCACTTCCCCGTGTGGGTCCCCTTTTCCCCAAGCAGCATAAACGATTTAGCTACCTGGTGTGCTTCGGCAGCTGCCGCTTCCTGCAGGGGAGCCGCAAAGTTGAAATCATAATGATGAGGACACTCTGGAGAGCGCTGTGCCTCCGGTAGGAGTGAGAGAGAGAATGAGCCCATCATAAACTCAAGCCACTGAGAACTGACAGAGCGAGGGGACGGGTTTCTCCCTCATCGCTTTCTGTGTTTCCCCCCTCGTTTCCCCTTTAAAATGCTAGAGCGTATCGAATGAGCCCTCTCTCCCTCAAGGACTGTTCCAATCTCTTACATTTTCTTGGTTGTTCTTCTCTGTGGGTTGGCTGTTTTATTTTTATTTTTTTGGACAGTGGCTAGGTTAGTGGTACGGATAATTAAGAAGCCAGAGAGAGGTTTATTTTTACATTTTGTGCTAAATAGCAAAAATGAATGAGGCTAAGAGCTCTCTGGCCAAAGACTTTTTTGTTTTGTTTTGTTTTGTTTTGTTTTAGTGCTTACAGTACTGACCAACTGGTTGGCCTTCAACAACTAATTATGGTAGGAACCAACACACATGGTGTGCATTATTTAGATCCTGCTTTAATGCCAGCATTTTGGCTTATGCGAACTTTCCAAATCAAGTGTCTTTGCCAGAAGTGACAAACCTCCTTTCCCAGAGTATATCAGATGTGTACGGGGATGGATGGCCTCCTGCCTCTTCCCCAGCTCACCAGATCTTTCCTGCCAGGACAGGGTCATTCTACTACTTCTCTTCCTACCCTCCAGGGGTAAGCACCTCTTCACCACATGGGGTTTTGTGGGGTTTTGTTTTTGATGTTTTGTGTGTGTGTGTGTGCATGTGCGTGTGTGTGTGTGTGTGTGTGTGGTGTTTTTGTTGTTGTTGTTACTGCATCCAGCCTCAAATAATTCCTTTCTTTGAGAAGTCCTGGCTGACCTGATAAGACAAGGGCAGTCTCCAGAGACTTCTCTTAAAAAAAGATTCAGCTTGTCCACTTACGTTTCTGAAAAGCGCTCGCACATGTTAAAAGTTTCCCTGTGCAAACATATGTCAGAGAATGTTTCCTTAGGCTTCAGGAGTGTATTTCTTGGCCAGTGGGAAAGTGTAGTCTATGCACCTGAAAATCTGAATTCTGAGATAATCTTCACACAATCAGTCGCTTGTTGGTTTAGTTCAACCACATCTTCGATACTGTCAGCTCCAATTAAAGGTGCAATCCTGCCCTTTTGCCGTTGCCCCTGGATTCTCCGACCTGTCCCAGGGACCCCGCATTCAGAGCTGGCAGTTATTGTCAGTCCCTTCTTGTCAAGAGGTTGAAGGGTAACTCGGGTGGCAGGCAGAATTAGAGGTGAAGGGGAGCATTTCCACTGGGATTCTGTACTGGCTTCTGGAGAGGGGGAAAGAGAAGACCGAGATTGAGCAGAGCCTGAAAACAAAAGCCCTGTGTGTTCTTCTGACCCAAGTTTATCTCAGGCTGTGTGGGGTTGGAATCCCCGGTCATGCTGTGGAGACAAACTGGGTGGCATATTGTAAGGTTCTTTGCCTTATAAGATGGAGAGTTATTTACCAATGCTTCAGTTTAAGGGCTTATGCATTTGGGGGAACTTTTAATTATTATCTTCATTGACCAGGAAAACAGAGGGGCAGGTTCTGAAACGATCATCCTAAGGGTCCAATGAGGTTTTTTCTTTTTATAAAAATCAGAATTGTGTGGACTGAGATTCTAAGCCATGGTGGAAATAGGTCATCGTTGTCTATTAGGCTTGCTATCAGCCAGGCATATGGTTTTGGCCCTCAGTTGGTTGCTATTTAAACAACAGACCCATATCAATGAGGTAGGGATTTTTAAGGCCTGGGCAAGAGTGGAGGGCATGAGGAACTAAGTCATTTGGCCAGAAGGGGCAATGCCCAGCAGGCAAAATAAAACACATAGATGTGGACTCATCCAGCTAGGGGTCCCAGGTCATTAGATGTCCTGTCTTTCCCTGTGAGCCTTGCCAGTGGGGTGTTTGGGAGTGAGAGTATATATCACCAGGGGTTGGGGGGTTTTGCCTGCTCCTCTGCTGTGAGGTCATGATGTGGTTCTATTTCACAGTCTTTACTGCACTGAGCCAACGGGTTGAAATGAGCCATAAGAAAGCAGAAACTCGAACGCGCTTTTTCTGTGTAGGAGTTCGTAATTGACACGCCGTGTGAAAATGCTGAGAAGATGTTCGTCGGAAACGCGATGCGTGGGAATTACGCGGCCGTGTTTGCTCAGCTCATCATAAATGGAAGGTCTCAAGGTTTGTTGCTGGCGCAGAAAGCGAGAATAATTTCCTTTACGATTACTATTTTCCAGCAAGTGCTTTACCCTGAAAGTGCATTTTACGGCACCGTTTTTGGCTTGCATAAAATTCAGTACCAACTTTATCTCTTAAATATTTACGATGACAAAATTTATGATTACATTTTGGCATGACAGTAGTCCCGTGTCCCCCCCCCCCCCCCCCCCCCCCCGCTTACCCACAGTTTTGCTTTCCGTGGTTTCCGTTACCTGCAGTCAGCTGTAGCCTGGAAAGAGATGATCCTTCTTCTGACGTGCGGTCAGAGGGTCAGTAGTAGTGTTCTCTGCATCCCAGGGCCTACATCATTCCCCACACATCTCATCATTCCCCGCACATCTCATCATCTCATACCATCAAGAGAAGGGTGAGTGCAATGTAAGAAGATATTTTGAGACAGAGAGAGCACAGTCATGTACCTCTTTTTAAAAAATGTTTAGGGGCGCCTGGGTGGCTTGGTCGGTTAAGCGTCCGACTTCAGCTCAGGTCATGATCTCACGGTCCATGAGTTCGGACCCCGCGTCGGGCTCTGTGCTGACAGCTCAGAGCCTGGAGCCTGTTTTGGATTCTGTGTCTCCCTCTCTCTCTGCTCCTCCCCTGTTCATGCTCTGTCTCTCTCTGTCTCAAAAATAAATAAACATTAAAAAAAATTTTTTTTTAAATGTTTATTTTTGAGAGAGCACAAGCGGGCGAGGGGCAGAGAGAGGGGGACAGAGGATCTAAAGCGGGTTTTCTGCTGACAGCAGAGAGCCCCATGTGGGGCTTGAACTCACGAACTGTGAGATCATGACCTGAGCTGAAGTTGGACGTTCAACTAACTGAGCCACCCAGGTGCCCCCGCATAACTCTTACTATAGCATAGGGTTATAATTGTTCTATTTTATTATTAGTTATTGTTGTTAATCTCTTACTGGGCCTTATTCCTAAATTAAACATTATCATAGGTATGTATGTATAGGAAAACGCATGGCATGTATAGATGGGGTTGGTACTATCTGTGGTTTCAGGCATTCACTGGGGTCTTGGAACATATCCCTGTGAACGGGGGGGGGGGGGGGGGGACTGCTGTATACGATTCAGTCATAGAACTGGCTGAGCTTCAGGATCAACACAATTGTATACTGTCCCAGGAAATGAATAAAGCTCTAATTATATCTTTAGAAAAGAGAGTTTATTTTTTTTTTAATGCTTATTTATTTATTTTTGAGAGAGAGAGAGAGAGAGCGAGTGGGGGTTGGGGGGCGCAGAGAGAGAGGGAGATAGAATCCCAAGCAGATTGTGCACTGGCAGCACAAAGCCTGATTCGGGGTTCGATCCCCTGAACCATGAGATCGTGACCTGAGCTGAAATCTAGTCAGATGCTTAACTGACTGAGCCACGCAAGTGCCCTGAAAAGAGAGTTTCGCGCTCTTTGTCATCCTTAGGGCCCCACTGTTGCACTGTTCCTGTCCGCGATGAAAACGGAAGCTTGTACCCAGGAGTGACGGCCGTTGATACGATGTACAAAGACGGTGAGTCCCCAGGTGACCCCTCCTACCCTCATCTGCATCTTTTGCTGCTCCCTGCCTCCCTCCCCCAACCCGAGGGAGGATCTATAATAATTCACCAGAGCAGTGAAGGCAGAGAAGACTCTGATTTTGAAGCCCGATGAGAGTCTTTTATGTGAGAGCTGTTGGGGAATGTTGAGGATTGCCATTTAGGAATGTGCACTGGCCTCATTTTCTCCCAGCCTCTCGCATTTTCTAGTCGCGAGGCAGCTTCGCCCTGGGTAATTTTGCCTCCTCTCCTCTTCTTGGATGTGTGGGCTCTCAGAGGGTGGGTTGAGGTGCTCTCTCTCCTGCCCCTGAGCCACAGCCTGATGTTGGTGCCCAGGAGGCCCCTGATGAATCCTAAGGACCGACCCGGCTTGCTGGGGCTGTTGTACCGCAGGCTGAGTGGCTTAAACAACAGCACTGTATTGTCTCACGGCTCTGGAGGCTCTAAGTCCAAGGCCAAGGTGCTGGCAGGGTTGGTTCCTTCTGAGGGCTGTGAGGGGGAATCTGTGCCAGGCCTCTCTCCTTGGCTTGTCCATGGCTGTCTCCATGCTTACATGGCGTTCTCCCTTCTTGTGTGCGTGTCTGTGTTCAGACGTCCCCTTTTAATAAGGACACCAGTCCGTTGGATTAGGGCAACCCTGATGATCTTTTCTTAACTTCGTTACCTCTGTAAAGACCCTATCTGCAAATAAGGTCACATTCATAAGTACTGGGGGTTAGAACTCGAACGTGTGGATTTTGGAGGGCGGGGGGCACAATTCAATTTATAACACTTGGTGAGAGCAGGCCATACCCGTGGGCTCCACCGGTTGTCCACAGCCAAGGCCAAATCAAACCAAAGAAACAGGTGGGGAGAAGGAAAAAGGAAAGAAGAAAAAGAAAAGAGGGAGAAGAAGCTGATCCTTCGGTGGAGGGGATAGTCTCGCCTTGGCCTGTCAGTGTTTACTGACCGCCTCCACGGCTGCTGGAATGGGCAGTGGGTGGGGTTGTGAGTGCTCTAATTGTATCTCTCAGGGGTGACTGAGGCCCTTGCTGGCCTTGCCCCTTGAAAGCACCTCTTGAGCAGAGGACCCAGCTCTTGTGAAGTGGTGCCAGACATTGAAAACACAGGCAACTTCAGAAAGTCTGCTTTGGTTTCCTTGTAAGCTCCTACCTGCAACCGTGTCCTTGTCAAGGGGTGATGTTCTAAATAAAGACATTTACTAAGTAAAGACTTTTTTTCCCCTTCAGATTAAATCTTTCTAAGTGCAGAATGAACAAAAAGTAGACCCCAGACTCTGATAGGTATCATTAGGAAAAGGGCCCAGGGGCTTTCAGGAGCCTTCTGGGGAGTTGGGTCACCCCAGCCACCCACTGCTGTTCTTGTGGCCATTTTCTCTTGTCTTTTTAGACACTTGGCTTCACACATGTACCCCTTGTGCTGGGAAGGAAGCACTGGGAAAGAGGAAAAATTTGACTTCTCTATCACTGGAGGAGTAAGCGGCTTTCCTGCCTTCTCTGAGTTCAGGCTGACATTCCTTCTGTTGCCTAGAGCTCTTCCTTTCCAAGTCACAGCACCGAGATCCTCCACCTGAGCCCAGGAGCACAGAATGCACAGCTCCTGAAGAAAACAGAGAGTATCCCCACCCCCACCCCAAATAGGGAAGCATCAGCCATTCTGGGAGTGAAAAAAAGGGTTTTGAGTTTTAGTGGAGACAGGCCTGGGAAGGAGCAGGGGTAGTGGTTCAGATGCTAGCACCGATTTGCCCCCTGCAGCTCTCTTCTGCTCTCTCTAGGCCTGCGTGGTGTGGATAATGGGATTTTAATATTTTGCGAGGTTCGGATTCCAAGGGAGAACCTTCTGGATAAGTGAGTAGTTTTCTCTTTAACTCAGGTTGACTGTGTGTATGATCTCGTTGCTCTCGCAAACTAGGCCTGGTGTCTCCGTCTCGTGGGCTGCACGTCTAGGCCGTCTTCGAACCACTCCCAGAAGTCTCTTGACTACCCACTGGAAAATGTGGATACAAAAATAGAAATAAATGAATATTACCCAGAATGCTGTTACCCAGACTAAATGATTGTTGCACACACTCTAATGTGTAACTCTAGACTTTTTTTCCATGCTAATGTACCAACAGAGAGAGGTATGTTTAATTTTTACTGCATGAGATCCACTTATAAATTCTATGTTTTATAATTCTTAATTCCTGTTTAACATTATGTCAAATGTTTTTATGCAACAGTAATTACATATACGCATTACCATTTTCAATATTGCCATGATAGACTATTGAATAAGTGATCTATGATTTATGTAATCCATCCCTTATTGTTGGGCATTTCAGTTGTTTCCTTGAAAAAAAATTTTTTTTTTTCTATTATACACCAGGTAGTGTTTGTCTTCTTTGCGGGTGGCAGGAGATAAGGTACGGCCTTTCAGCTTAATAGGCTGTTGTAACCCGTACTACTTGGATGGATAATGTCAGAGATGCTCAGTGTCACTATTTCCCAGCATCCCACTGGTGTCAGGGGTGGGTTAAATGATGAGGTGAAGGCTTCTTCTTCGGGCGCACTTTGAGGGTGGAGCTCTAGGGGTTCACATTACGCTTTGCCAAGGCCAAGAAACACGAATTACCTTTATTTTTCTCAACAGCATTTCATGTATCCGATGAAAATCCTGACCTCCAGTGCTATTGAAATCTGTGAAAAAGCAATCAATCAAGCTGTGCATAATCAGCTGTCTCCCTGCTTTATGATAGATTTTTCTTTAACACTTCACTCCTTTTCATTGCCTGCAAGCCCTTGCCAGCAGATGCCAAAAGTTTCAGAAAAATGTGTGGGAAACAAACTGTAAAAGGACCAAATTCTGTTGACTACCCACCTCCCCCCGCCCTGAAGTGGTAGGAAATAAAATAGAAACAACGAAAGCATCTTCGCAGTGATCCTGATGTGTGCTGAAACCCTTAGGCCCCCTCAGGAGCTATCTGTGCCCGTGACAGCAGCCCTGAGGACTGCCAGCCTTCCCCAGAGGTGCCTGCACATTTCCTGGCCACTTATCAGCCGCACTCCGCTCTGGGAGATGGGGAAGAGGGAAGGAAAGCCACATGTGGAGCTCCCCATGTCTCACCCACTCTAATGAGCTCTCAGTGGCCTGGCCAGTCTGCCAGAAGCTGGACCCATTGGTTTAGCATTCATCCAATGCCCTCGAGATTAGAAAGTTAGATTCAACCAGAAAGAAAAGTGATAGTGAACTACATGATCTGTAGGAGGTTTGAGAATAACATAGAATTTTTTTTGATAAGCAAGATTTTATTTTATATTTACAGTTTATTTATTTTCAGAGAGAGAGAGAGAGAAAGGGAGAGAGGGAGAGAGAGGGAGATCACCCAAGAGAGAGCACGCACGCAAGCGGGGGAGAGGCAGAGAGAGAGAATCCCAAGCAGGGTCCAGGCTGTCAACGTGGAACTCGACTCAGGGATTGATGACTCTTGATTTTGACTCAGATTGTGATCCCACGAACCGTGAGATCATGACCTGAGCCTAAATCAAGAGTAGGACACTTAACCGATGGAGCCACCCATGTGCCCCAAGCAAGATTTGATTTTAAAGCCATTCCATTGGTATTTAAACTGCCCCCTAATATACCAGAGAACAGCAGTCGCAACACAGGTATTTTGAAGGAGGAGCCCCATTTTTGGGGTGTTGATAAAATGTATTCCAATAAATAGATGTTCAGATTCATTGGAATCCCTATGAAAATCCCAGTTACCTTTTTTTTTTTTTTCAGAAATTGAGAAACTGATCCTAAAATTTATATGGCAACACAAGAGATTCAGAATAGCCAAAACAATCTTGCTAAAGAAGAACAAAGTAGGAGACTCACACTTCTGATCTGAAAATTTATTACAAATCTATAGTAATTGAGACAGTGTGATTATTATAGTGGATCCCCCTGAAAGTAGGTGGGAGACAAAAAAGAAAAAGAAAAACCACTGTATTGGCATAAGGATAGATATGCAGACAGTGAAGTAGAATGGAGAGTCAAGGAATAAATTCTTACATTTATGGGAAATAAATATTCAACAAGGGTGATAAGACAATTTAACGAGGAAAGAATAGTCTTTTCAAGAAATAGTGTGGGGACAACTGGGTATTCACATGCAAAAGCCTGAATTTGGACTCTTATCTCATCCCATATATAAAAATTAACTCAAAATGGATCACAGATAGAGGCGCCTGGGTGGCTCAGTCAGTTGAGTGTCCTGGGCATCCAGCTCTTGAGTTCAGCTCGGGTCATGATCCCAGGACTGTGGGATCGACCCTGCAAGCGGGCTCTGCACTGAGGGTGGAGTCTGCTGGAGATTCTCTCTCTCTCTCTCTCTCTCTCTCTCTCTCCCCTCCTCCTCTGCCCCTCTCCCTGACTTAAGCTCTCTCACTCTCTCTCTCTCTCTCAAAAAAAAAAAAAAAAGATCATAGATGTGAATGTAAGGGCCAAAACTGTAAAGCTCTTAGAAGAAAACTTGGGTGTGAATCTTTGTGACCTTAATTTAAGCACCAAAGCACCAACAATCAAACAAAAACAGAGATAAATTAGACTTGAGTGAAATTAAAAAACTTTTGCAACTCAAAGGACACTATGAAGAAAGTGAAAAGACGATGCACAGAATGGAAGAAAATATTTGGAAATCACATATGTTGTAATATATATATGATACGTGTATACCATGTAGGTCATTTGCAAATCATACATATGTAGTATCCAGAATACAAAAGGAACTATTACCGTTCAACAATAAAAAGAAAAATGACCCACTTGAAAAATGAGCAAAGATCTGAATAGACATTTCTCCCAAGAAGATATGCAAATGGCTACTGAGCACATGAAAAGATGCTCAGCCTCATTGTCATTAGGGAAATGCCAATCAAAACCGCAATGAGACACCATTTTGCACCTGCTCAGATGGCTATAATAAAAGAGGCAGGCCATAATAAGGGTTGGCGAGGATGTGGAAAAATGGAAACCCTCCTACGCTGCTGGTGGGAATGTAAATGGTGTTGCTGATTTGGAAAAGAGTTTGGCACTTCTTCAAAAGTTCAAAATTTTCGTAGGAGCCAGCGGCAGCTCTGTTCCTGGGGAGGTGTGGGAACATTGTTCACAAGAGAGTTGAAAACACGTCCGCCCAAAAACTTGTACACACGTGTGCATAGCGTAAATATTCACAGAATCCGTAGAAGGGGAAACGACCCAAGTGCCGATCAACGGATGAATGGATAAGCAAAATACGGTGACTCCAGACAATGGAATATCATTGGCCCACGGAAAGGAAGGAAGTATATGATACATGCTAAACCACACGTGAACCTTAAACACAGTGAGCTGAGTGAATGGAGGCAGACACAAAAGCCACACGTGGTATGATTCCGCTGATGTGAAATGTCCAGAGAAGACACATCCACAGAGATAGAGAGCAGCTTCATGGTTTCCAGGGCCTGGGGGTGTGATGGGGAGTGACCGCTAATAGTGTGAGGTTCCTTTTGGGGTGGTGAAATGTTATGGAGTTGGATAGTGGTAATGGTTGTACAAGTTTGTGAAGGTGCTAAAAACCATTGCACTGCACGCTTTAGAAGGGATTTTATGGTATTTGAATTGTATATCAACCACAAAAAAGCGGATCGATGTGTGGTCTTCACACTCGGGCTCCGCCGTTGGCTCAATGAGGGTGGTCCTCATCCTTCTTTTTGCCGGGAGGCGCTACTGAGTCACGGGCTGGTGGTGGCAGGGAACCTGCTTTTACTTTTCATGGGTCATGCCTTTGTCAGAGTCTCCTGAGGAGATCTTGCCTCACCCTTGACTCTGCTATCTTGCGAGGGCGGTTCCAGAGACCTGTGGGACATCCCTGTGTGTGCATATGGTATCCTTTCTAGTGGTGCCAAGTTCTTCTTTTGTGTTAACCCTGCCCCTCTTTTCCACCTGCTTCTTCCCTACCCTAGGTTTGGCTCTGTGGCTCCAGATGGGCGGTCCCCTTCCCCTATTAAGAACAAGAGTGCAAGATTCAACGGGATGCTGGCAGCGCCGACCCCTTCAAGGTTAGCTGTGACTTTCCAAGCTATGAGTGCCACGAAGGTAGTCGACTCTGATTTGAATTTACATCACTGTTTATTCTCTGCTTATTCCAGGGATGGGTAACAGTTTCAGGAGCTGAGTTTCCTGAGCCACAGTTGGTATAATGTGGCTAAGGTTCATGGTTAGATACTGAGAAGCGCCAGTTGGCCATACCCAGAGAGCATTTCTGCACCCTTCTTATCATGGGATCCTATCCATTGGCATCTTAGATGTGCTGCTGATTATGGTGGGTGGAACATAGGCACTGTGGCAAAAGAGCCACAAACTTTGACCCTGGGGGAACGGGTCATTCAGAACAGACGCATCTGCTGGAGAAGCAGCTAAAAGCCGACACGTGAGGGAAGGCTGGCATATCTCAGCTGAGTTTACTGGGGAGCTTTGGTGGTCGTGTGGCTTTTTGGGGTGTGACATTCAGCGTCACAGGTTGGAGTCCATGAAGCCAGACCCCCGGAAGGCATCTCTACCTCGCCTCCTCCCATACCTGCCCCAATACCAACTAGTTTGGAAAGAGCAGCCCAGAGAGGAAAGTTCTGGAAGGCTCCTGCTCCTCCTCCTTCTCCTCCTCCTCCTCCTCCTCCTCCTCCTCCTCCTCCTCAAGGCTCAGCATTATCTGTTCTTTGGGCCCTTTTCATCTCTTTGCATGAGGGAAAAGCCTGCTTTAAGCTCCACTGAGCTTGGTGGAGCTGGAAGAAAAATTAAGAAACCCATGAATATACATTGTGGCTTGAATCCAATTTTTCCATCAAGAAGGAATAAATTTCATTCACCTGACATCAGCACAAAGTCGTCTGACTAGCAGGAAAATCCTTCTTTACTCATTTCCACTATGTTGGTCCGGCTTCCCAGGAAGCCTGCCTGACAGGAGCTTCCCTGTGTTTTGTGTTTCCTGTCAGTTGGTACGACTGTGATGCCGTGAACACCCACACTCCGTACCGAGCCAGTGACCTCAAGTCTGCCCATGGGCACTGCTTCCCGCCCTTGTTTTTCGGCGGCCCTTAAAGGGTGTTCAATTCTGAAGCCCCGCGTCAGGAGTGGCTCAGCTCGTTGGTCCCCTTAGCTGAATCATCTGACAAATGAATGAGCTTGTGATGAACTGGGTGCAGAGGTGAGGCCAAGGCTCTATCCAGCACAGCATCAGAGTGCTGAGGAGGACTTCTTCTTCAAGTCTGTCACAGAAACCATTGCAGCCATTTCGAGACTCCAGAAAGAGGCAAAAGGAGAGAAGCCAGTGAGCTGAGAATTACGTTGTAGATGGGACAAAATCGGGTTCAGGATCAGCTGGTGCCTCGATGGCAGTATCTGCATAATATCCCCTGTGATGGCAGGAGCCTTGGGGTCCCTTTGCGGAGAGTGTGCTCAGTGAACATGAAGGCCCCTGCTGGCTCCCGGCTAGAAGGCAGTGCAGAAAGCCTATGCTTTATGTTTCCGAGTGGGCGATGCTGTGTGAAGGACGCCCAGGCTGCCGGCAGCCCCATTAGCTCATTCAGCCTAGTGCTGGAGTCCCGAGGGGCAGGATCAGGACAGCAGAGACGGGGAAGTGGCAGACCTTCTGGAAGAGACTTGATTTTAAGTATCACCAGATCTGGAGCAAAGAAGATGGGAGAGAGGAGACAGAGTGGATGATTCTTTTCTTTTATGTTTATTTGATTTTGAGAGAGAGAGAGAGAGAGAGAAAGAGAGAGACAGCATGAGCAGGGGACGGGCAAGGAGAGGGAGAGAGAGCATCCCAAGCAGGCTCTGCACTGTCAGCGGGGAGCCCAACGCAGGGCTGGAACTCATGACTCGTGAGATCATGACCTGATCCCAAATCAAGAGTCGGCCGCTTAACTGGCTGAGCCGCCCCGGCGCCCCCAGAGTGGCTGATTTTTTAAAAGGTGTGCATTCTCCATTCTACTGAACGCTGGCACCGTAGAGGCATTATCTTGATCATGGGCTCTGAAGTCAGAAAACCGAGGGCTCCAGTCTCAGCCTAGACATGACCAGCAGTGGGGTCGTGGGCAAATCAAGAGCCCTCCTTAAGCCTTAGTTTCTTTGCCTGTGAAACGGGCCTTGTGATAACGGTGAGGCATGAGTGAGGGGGGTGTGTAGAGCATTGGCACAGAGCAGATGTTCAATAGCTCCGAGCCATTACTGACGTGATGCCTGTTGCCAGTGCCGCTGTTGCTGGGAAGACAGCAGCTGGCTGTAAGAAAGGAATAAATAGGCTTTTCCAGGAAAACAGATGCCTGGAATCCTGGCCTGCAGGTAACGAGGCAAGTCTGAGACGTTTTGCACAAGTGCGTAGTTTCCTTTGGATTCCTCTGTATCTGAAGCAAAATGCAGTGGCCGTGAGTCAGCACCTGCCCTGCCCAGGAGGCAGGTCGACTCTGTGACAGGGAGACCCGCTCGCGGAGCCTGCGACTCTGCACGGTTCGGGTGCCCCCGCTGCGCTCGGCCCTGATGGACAGCGACCCTGGCCACTGTGATCTCATCGCGCGCGTCTCGGGCGAGGATGATCTCACCCGTCCTCTTGGCAACTCCTCCTCTCCTAGGGCTCAAACGCATGACAGATGTTTTCTCGGCTGAAACCTAAGACGGCCCTGCTTGTTCTGCTCTCGCTGATGAGTGGAAAAATGGATCCTTTTCTCCTCCGTGCATTCCTCATGTATTAGAAAACTGTCACCGCGGCTCCCCATGGTGACATTTTGCTCAAGGCTGAGCATGCCCCGTCCTTTTAAACTTTGCCCAGATGTCTTATTCTTCATGGTTCTCTCTCATTTCCATAGTTTCTCAGCATTTTCAGATTTTTCTCTTAAAGGCTTGCCTTAATAGCCTTCCTCCAATTTGTGTCCAGAGTGCTGTGCCAGATTAAGTGATTAGCAGGAACAAAAGGAAAAGGAAACCAAGATGTTTGGCAGGGGTGGGAGGTGGGGGCTTGGGAGGGCTCTGTAGCTGAAGTGGGGAGGCTGGGAGGCCTTTCCAGAAGGAGGAGGGAAGTGGGGGAAAGTCACCGTGAGTTTGGAGGCAGAAGTAGAGGGAGTGTGAAATGTGAAGGAGGTCTAGCCCATCATTTTGGGTTAATTTTGTGTGGAAGTACATATTTCAGCATAAGACAAGCCGGTCCCCGCTCGCCTAAGGGTCTTCCCTAGTCTTTTTCTTTTTTTTGACGTTCATTTGTTTTTGAGAGAGAGAGAGAGAGAGACAGAGAGAGAGAGTGCAATCGGGGGAGGGGCAGAGAGCGAGGGAGACCGAATCCGAAGCAGGCTCCAGGCTCCGTCCGAGCTGTCCACACAGAGCCCGAACTCATGGACAGTGAGATCATGACCCCTGAGCCAAAGTCAGACGCTTAACCGACTGAGCCCCTCCCTAGTCTTTTAAAGTAGGTATTGCACAGAAGCGGGGTCTCTCCCCCAGAGTCCCGAGCCGCTCTGGGAGGGGCTGGGGAGCCTGCATTTGCAGCAAGTTCCCAGGTGATGCTGCCTTTACTGGTTGGGCACCGCATTTGGAGAACCCTTGTGCAGAGCGGATGCCTACCGTTGTAACTTTCCAGCCCTGTCCCAGCCACCTTGTCACCCTCCTGGCCTCCCAGGGCCCCTAGGATCATGGCCCAAGTTCTCTTCTGGTCTCTAGTGACTTGCATGACTTCTCACTCCACCCTCCTTCTCACATGCTGTTGTGCTGCCTAGCAAGCCCACCCCCACTTTTCACTTGGTGAGTTTTTGTGTACATGTCAGAGCTCAGGCGAGTGTCCCTTCTTCAGAAAGGTCACAGCCTACGGGTGGTGCTTCTGTCATGTGCCCAAGGCACTGCACTCCCCCTTGCAGCATTTATTATGGTTACGACCAGCTAAAGACATGATAGGCCGTTTCTGCATCCTTGCTAGCCTAAAAGCTCATTGCAGTGCGGGCCCTGCCGGCTTCATTCACGGCTGAGTGTTCAGCTTCCCACATGGTAGGGCACATAGTAGGAGCACAGCGAGTAGGAGTTGACAGAACGAATGAAGAATGCATCAGAATCCACAAACTGATTTGTGAACTAAGCATTCAACACGTGTTTATTCTCATGCCCCACACCCCAACCCCTCGACCCATTCCAGGGTGGCAGGGAAGAAGGATGTTGCTAACCCCTTCCTTCGGACTCTACATGTAATATGTGCTTTACAGGTGTTAACTTCTTTCTCCTCACAACAGCTCTGAGAGAGTTCCGTTGGTATATGGGGAAACTGAGGCATGAGGAGGTTAAAGGAATCTGTCCAAGGTGGGCATTGAATATACATAGGCTGACTCTGCTGGTCCTTGGTAAGGGAGACGGAAGGAAGGTCATACCCTAGTATGTTGTGTAGATAAGATTGACATGTAGATATTATTGAAAGATACGGTTGACTTCGGTGGGAACAGGGGCAGCCCAAATGCACTACATGAAACCTAAGAAGCTGGAGGTTCTCAGGCATGTTCATGAGCTGCCCAATTAGCTGAGTTACAGCTTTGGGCCACAGAAGGCCGTGAGCTGGCCTGTGAGTTGTTGGCTGAGGAAGATCCTCACCACAGCCGCCAACCAGGTCTGCAGCTGCTGGGAGCCGTGCTCCTCCTTCTCGCCTTATCCTAGTGCCAGTGCTGAGGCAGGCAGAGGGAAGATGCCCCATATAAAGTTGTTCGGTTGAGATGTGTGGGAGTGACATGCATGGAAACAGCTGGAATGTTGTGCTTACTCCAGTGGCCATTAACAGCATGGACTCTGGAACCAGCCTCTTGGATTTGCAGCCTGCCTCTGCATGACCTTGGCAAGTCACTGAGCCTCGCCACGCCCCTAAAAAAAAACACAGCACTGCCTCGTAGAGCTGTTGTAATACAGGCCTGAGTGGGTCAGCACCTGTAAAGGGCTTCTAGGGTGCAGGCATACACTAAATCGTCAATACGCGGAGGCTGCTATTATTATTATAAGGGATGTGGGGGCTTATGTGATCAAGGTCAGGAACGTAGATCGTGAAAATGACCTCTGAGGTTGTGGGGATACCAAACTGGGTTTATAACCCATGCTCAGCCCTTTGTGGTACTGGTGCTTGAGCTGACAGTGGAGAATTATGAGGCTGAAGCTGGATGTGGCTGAAAAATGTCTGTGGTCATGGGTGTCTGTGGATATGGGATGGAGAGCAGTGAGGTCCGTGCCATCTGACTGTCTTCCTGGGGTGCAGTGAAGGACACATGGTCTTGAGAGAAGAGTGGAGAGAGTGAATGACCCTCTCTGAGTCATAAAAGGTTGCGGTATGTATGATGGTGGATAGCTTTTCCCACTTCCTGGGGCTGAAGGGAGAGCAAAGGGAAGAAAATGGTTTCATGTGGGACACTCAGAACTTGTGACGGGAACATGATCTTTTCTGATAGTGAGCCTTGTTGGACATGAATAAAGGGCCTGAGGAAGGTGGTAGGGTCCACGTTTTCAAGAGAGTCTCTCTCTCCCCTATTGATGGGAGTGCGGGGATATCCTGGCCTTGAATAACCTTTTCAAGACCTTTGACTGTAAGGTTTCATGGAGAATTAGAACAACAAAGAAGAAGAGGTAGGGGGTAAATGAGCCTTCTGAGTCAAAGTGAGCTCTTTAAACCACAAGGGGCGTGATGGCGTGTTGGGTGAACACAGCTGAGCAGGCTGTGTGTTCCTGCTGTTCTCTGGCCTTAGCTTGGGGCTTCCCCTTCACCCAGGCTTTGACACATCCTCAGAGATGTCTGGGATGTGAGTGTTCTTACCCTGGTGCTGGCTCCTGCATCTGGCTCTGTGTGCTTTAGTCACTGGCTGGGGCTGGGGCTGGGCAGCTCGTGTCAGAGTGTGACAGTTTGCCTGCCCTGACAGCCATGAACCAGATGCTATGACATTTTTCCCCGAGTTGATGCTCCCTCAGTCCCTAAAATTAATAACCTCAATTTCTGTGGCTACCACTATGATAATATCAAGTTTTTGTCTGTTTAATTCTTGCTAGGAGGTCACTCACTGTAGTTTTCTTCTGGAATCATTTTATGTTTACCTCTCCTTCTTGTCACTCAGTTTGATCTTATTTTTATCATTATAAATAGAACATTTAGTGGGCAGAGACCATGTCTTTTTATTCAGCTTTAGTGTAGGTCCTAGTAGAGCACTAAAAGTCATGCAGTCTTTTTATCCTTCCCTCCTTCCTTCCTTCCTTCCTTCCTTCCTTCCTTCCACTCACCTCTCCATCCATCTATCCATCCATCCATCCATCCATCCACTCATCAATCAGCCTGTCAATCTTCACACTATAGACCCACCTGTCCATTCATCCATCTGTCTGTCCATCTATCTGTCCATCCAGCTCACCCATTCATCCATCTGTTTATCCACTGATCCACTCACCTATCCATCCATCCATCCATCCATCCATCCACCCATCCATCCATTCATCCATCCATCCATTCATTCACCCATCTACCCACCCATCCCACTTCAAAGACTCTGAACACAAGGGTGATCCATTCATGAAAGATTTCATAGTTAACGGGGAGCTATAGAATGTTCTAAAGAAAAGCAGTCACCTTTCTAATGGATACCATATTTTAGAAAAACTCCCTAGGCAAGAGTGTGTCAGGAGGAGTCAGAGGCATACACCATCCTCCAGAGCCTGGCCCTCACCCAACAGTAAGGACTAAGAAGCATCTCTGTAGGGTCTTGTACCCACGAGGGCTTGGGGTGGGGACTAAACTGAATGGGATTGGATGGAAATGGAAGTACTCTGACAATGATCGCACTGAGACTTCTGCCCTGTCAAGAGGCATGGAATAATGGAGGGTAGAGTGAGGGGAGGAGATGGGTTCCCTAGAGTAATGTCTTGAAAATGTGTGATGCTCACAAGTGTGTGTATCATTGAAATTCAGGAGGCAAAGTTGACTGATGTTTATTCCGTTGACACTTTTGTGATGTGGCCAGTCATTTGGTATCACAGAGAGTTGGAGCACTGAAAATGGAGCTCATCCTGTGTCAGTTGTATACTTGTCTTTTTAGACGTGTATGCTTTGAGGAAGTAGATTCACATTGCTCATCTCGTTCTACTCAGGTTGGCATTATTCTTTCTCTAGCGTCCTCACACATACATACACAGGTGTAAGGGGCAGAGTAGCAGGACTTGTTCCAATGCCGGGGAAGACCCATGGGATGGATAAAGGGTTTGAGCTGGGTGAGCCTCAGAGGGGCCATCTGTGAAATAGTTTCCAGTTTTCTGGTGTAGAAACTTCTTCCCCAGGTTGACCGCCAGAGGGTAGCAAATACCAATAATGACTTGCAGATTATTTTTCTTTTCTATTTCTTTGCTTTTGTATGGAAGAAAAGGCTGGGCTTTTGTTGCTCTCATCAGTTTAGCGCCTTGTCAGCTATGAGTGCTGATTATTACAAAGTGGTCAATATAAGGAGAATGGGGGTGCATCAGCTGAGTAACCGTCTGGCTCAAGACCAAGATTGTATGTAGGATGCAGTTATCTGGATGACTCTTCAGGATATAATTTGACTCACAAATGTCTTAAAAAATAAGTTTGCAGCATTTGGGGCGGGCGTGAAAATGGTGAAAAATTTTATCTGTGGTGTTTCCATGGCAGTTTGCATTTTTAACAACTGAAATTTAAACATTGATTCTTTAAAAGGCACATCTGCTGCCTTTTCCCCCAAAGAGCAAAGAGCTAAGGATCCAGTACAACTACAGAGAAGGAGCACATGACGTGAATTTTTGAAGTGGTTATTTTAAAGAATTACCGTTTCGAATGTACTTCGATTCTGTGAGCCCATGTTGGATGAGACGCTGTGGGTAAGTGAGCGGAGCCGACCGGGAGCAGGTGTGTGCCCCCCGGGAGCTCCTGGTGTAGCCAGGGAACTGAGATACTTCAGCATTGTGAGGGGCTCCCTGTGAGGAGGCCTCCAGGGGTTACACTGGCAGGAGGGGAGAGGGCGTGGCGATGGTATGGAGAATAACCCTTCATAGAAGGAGAGCCCTGAGATTTTTATGGTTGGAAGCGACCTCAGAGATAAGAGTCCGGTGCAGCCATTTCTAAATGAGGTCTCCGGGTCTCTCAGGCACAAAGACCTAGAAGTTGACCTCCAGCCCTCCAGCACTGAGCAAAGTCTCCAGGTCACATCTGCAGGTGGACAGCCCGCGAGCGCAGGTGGTATATGGAGTTTTTCCGTGCCGTAGGAGAGGAAAGCCTTGGGCATCCCTCCCCCTTTGATGTGGCCAAGGAATGTGAGATGTCTGTGACTCTGAGAACATTTCAAGGAACAGAGCTCTCGTGAACTAAGTCATCAGAGGCTGAGAAAACCTTGTAGGAAACCCCAGTCTCCTCAAACCCTGCACTGTGGCCGTGGCGGCGCTGAGAGCGGCGGTGACGCTGTTGCCAGTGTAGACTGCTTCCAAGCTGCTCTGAGCCCGGGTCCTGCCTCGGGCTTGCCTTCCTCGGCTCTCGCAGCCCGCTCACCTAGGACAGGTAGAAAGAGCGCCCAGGCTGCGGCTGTGATGAGCGTCATCGGCCCTGTTGTCCGTCTCCGGGGAGCATCATTTGCACCAGCCGGGAGGTCAAGTGTGGATGATGAACGGCTGGCTTGCTGTCCTTAGGAGCTTGTCTACCGGAAACTTGATACTCCGTGTAGCACAAATGCCCGTGCAGGCCTCCGTACCTTTTCCTTCCTCCACATTTCATTAACTCCATTCTTCCGTCCCTGTGGATGAATCTGTGCGTTGGTAGGCTCTCAGAGAAAAAGGCGACAGGAGCTCAAGCCGTCACCAGATAATAACTCCACGTACTGAGTGCCTCCCTGAGCGTTTTATACGTCGTCACTCCTTTAGTTGTCACAGCAGCCCTGTGAGATGGGTGCCGTCACCATCCCCGTCTTCCAGATGAGAAAACGGAGACATGGAAAAATGGTAACAGCTCGCGCTGGGTCCACCGGGCCTCACAAGGCGGCAGCCCGCCGCTGGGGTCCTGCCCTTTGCCCGCACCGGGATGGCTTTTTCAATCCTCAAGCAAGGAGTTCTGTGAGCCCGGCCCGGACCCTGCTCACCGACACTCTGGGACCACTTTGGCGCACGATCGTATTTGCTTTGGTTAACCAAACCAAACCAAAAATTAAAAAAGGAATTCGTCTCCATTTAAAAACGTGGCAGTTCCACTAAGACTGGGATCTGGCAGATGCCAAATGGTTAGCGGCTGGGCCAGAATCCCGGCTTCTTTCTCCACTGTGGCCTGGGACCTGATTTGTTTTTTAGCGGCACTGTCTACTTTGCATGATCGCCGTGTGTCACAGTGGTCCTGAGCATCCATCTGTCTGTGTGCTGGGAGCAGGACTGGGGAGGGGAGACAGGCTGACCCAGCCTTTGTATCCAGTGTCCTTCTTTTATGGGCCAAAGGTCCATTCATAGTGAACATTTGTTGAGTGTGTACAACTCTGAGCTCAGTTCAGTGGGATGATTTTTATTTTTATTTTTATTTTATTTAATTTTTTTAAATGTTTATACTTTTGAGAGAGAGAGAGAGAGACAGAGGCAAAGAGAGAGAGAGAGAGAGAGAGAGAGCGCGCGCACGAGTGGGGGAAGGGCAGAGAGAGAGGGAGACACAGAATCTGAAGCAGGCTCCAGGCTCTGAGCTGTCAGCACAGAGCCTGACGTGGGGCTCGAACCCATGAACCACGAGATCATGACCTGAGCTGAAGTCAGACACTTAACTGACTGAGCCACCCAGGCGCCCCTGTGTAATTATTTTTAATTTTCAAGAGCTCTTTCTCTTAACTATTCTTTTTCTATAGGTATATGTTTTTGTTTTTTAGATGCAGTAGTTCTGTAATCTCTCTATAGAGATCAGTTGGAGATTTTTTTCAGAGTTCTCTTCTCTAAATTCTCAGTTTTTTTTTCCCCTACAGGGTCAGTTGGGATCAAGTAGAGAGAGAGAGGGTTGGGGGGCAGAGAGACTGGAACCCATCAATTACAACAAATGTGAGGTTAGTGCTAAGATGGGGTTATTAGCAGGATCAGGCCAAGGGCCACCAGGATTAGCGTAAGCCATTCAGAGGAGTGTTCCCCCAAAGACTTTACACTGACTTTTCAAGGATAAGTAGAAACTGCTTGGGAAATAAAGTGGAGGAAGAACATTCCAGGCAGAGAGGAGACCATGCATGAAGGCACAGGGGGGTAAACCAATGAAGCCCATTGTGGATGAACAGAAGGCTCTGTGTGGCCAGAGTTCGTATGGCCTGCTTGAGAAGTCATAGTGGTTACCCACCCCCCTAACCAAGCTGGCGGGTAAGCTGGGGCCATAATGGAAAAGGGCTCGTGAGCCATGGAGAACCTGCGAAGGAAGGGTTGCATGCGGGGTAAGAACGTGACCAGAAATGCATTTTAGATAGACTGTCATGGCAGATGGGTGGAAGATAGAGAGGGTGAAGGGTCCAGAGTTGGGACTAGGATAGTGGTCCAAGTAAGACATGATACACCGTTGGTATGGAAGGGGTGAGGGAAAGAATAAGGTGTTTATGGGAAGGACAGAATAGAGAGGATATTGGAGATGATTGGATGTGAGAGACCAAGGATGACAGCAGGTCTGGCTTTGGTGACTGCGTGACTTGAATTCATTCAGGGAGTTAAGAAGGAGTTGCCTCCTCTGCTCCCACCAATAGAAATTTTCCTTTAAATATACACCTGGCTTGACTCTACCCTTTACTTACACTACCACAGGGGTTGTGCGGTGACCTACCTCGCTGGAAAGCTGGAGATCAATACCTTGGCATTTTTGGAGGCCTGCTGTCCCCCTTCCCCCTTCCTCAAGGAGCTGGTGTTGAGGGCTGGCCCCTTCTCATGGGGAGGGCTTCCTGTCTAGTGTTGCTGGGACTGCATGGACAAGTGCGTCTGAGGCTGGACTGCGGTATGAGCGAGTCCGCTTCCTCTAGCCTGGCTTGAATCAATAAGAAAGGCGATATTTTGGCCTGTGTCCACTGTTACTTGGTTTATTTCTCAATTAGCATAAAAGCCAGGTGGGGGTGCCTTGTAAAACGCAATGTAGGGACCATAAAAGGGAGGGATGTTGGCCATATTTAAGCACAGTCCCCTGCTCCTGTGAGGATATGTGGCCCTACTACATTATTACACGGTTTAGGGTAGGGGGAAATCCTGCCTGCGTTGTAGGGAATCCCTCTGGATGAGACTTGACCACAGTTTGGAGACGTGTGGCTGGAGCAGGAAGATGTAAACTGAAGAATGGACACTCCCTGCCTGCAAGGTTGGCCCTGGGTGGAGTGCCTGAGGGCTTCTATGGAATCACCTCTATTTGCTGCTCAGAAAACTCAGAAGCAAGTAGGTCTTGCCTGGGGTGCCTGACCTGGGAGGTCAGTCTTTGGGAATGTCAGCTTTAAGAGAGGAGGATCTGTGTCTTCTTGGTCACTGTTGTCCCCTCTGAACTTAGAACACGGGTTGGCACTAAGTAAGCCCATAGTGAATGAATGAATGGATGGATGGATGGATGGATGGATGGATGGATATAGGGATGAAGGGAAGGGTTCTTTGATGGAGAAGAAGTCAGTCCAGATGACAGCTCCATGGAGATCAGATGCATGTCATTTGGTGGCATTTTAAATGAATTAAGGGCAGTGAACCCTGATCTGAATCTTTAAAAAAATTAAAAGCAGATATTCTCCATTTCTTCTGTGTGTGTACCAGACTTTCATTTTATAACTCTGGAGCTTGCCCACATCAGGGTATATTCAGTCCATGAAGGCGTCTATACAGGCAGAGACTATTTGGGGTTTTTTTATTTCCTGCAGAGCTCACTTGCTCCCTGGCTCACCCTTGCAGATTGCTCATGGGTGAGCCTCATGGGTCTGACGACATTGTCAGTGTGACTGGAGTGCTATTCTGGGCAGATGACGCACAGGTCTGGGGATGGTCTCTCATTCTCTAGAGATGGCCGAGTAACAGGATTAAAGCTTCAGAGCACGGCCCCGGTCCCAGCCTGGAGGAGCTGGGTTAAGGGGGATTCTTTCTGGGCAACAGAAATGATCTCATACTCAGCACTACAGATCCGACTGAAGTTCCTCCGACGGGCCACACCTTGGAACATCTGGGCTCTGCCCATGACTTCCCCATCTCCTTTGCCATTCAGCCATTCTGTCCAAGGGTAGCTGTCCTTTCCTCAGGAAACTTCCCCGCCCTTGCAGCTGCCCTTCCTGCGTGGAGCCCTCACGGCACCTCGCGTGTGGGGCCCCAGATGTCAACTGTTGCCTGCTTCTCCGTCTGGCCGTTAGACTGGCATCTGCTAGAGGACGGGGGGCCACACGCAGCGGCAGGTGCCGAGGAGGCCCTCGATAAATATCTGTGAACTGATTCAGCCCCGGGGACTCCCCAGCCCCTCGCCAGCATCTTTGCTCTAAGGAAGTCCAGGAGCAGGGAAAGGGAGCTGCCATGTGCTGACCGCTCACTGACGGGCCAGACGCGCGATGCTGCGTGTGGATTTTCTCACCCAGCGCTCATGACAGCTCTACCCTGGTTCCCACTTTACAGATGAGAAGACAGAGGCCCTGTGAGCTAAGGTAGCTTGGCAAGGGCACACGGCTCACGTGGGGCAATGCAGTGTTGTGCCCACCTCGCCCTCGAATGGCTTGAGGGTCCCTCTTGAACAGCTCTTGTCAAAGACCCCCTTTTAAAAAAATCTTTCTCTTGGGGCGCCTGGGTGGCTTGGTCGGTTAAGCGTCCGACTTCGGCTCAGGTCATGATCTCACGGTCCATGAGTTCGGGCCCCGCGTCGGGCTCTGTGCTGACCGCTCAGAGCCTGGAGCCTGTTTCAGATTCTGTGCCTCCCTCTCTCTCTGCCCCTCCCCTGTTCATGCTCTGTCTCTCTCTGTCTCAAAAAGAAATAAACGTTAAAAAAAAATTAAAAAAAAAATAAAAAATCTTTCTCTTTTTACCTGAAGTATAGTTGACATACAATAGTATATCAGCTTCAGGTATACAACACAGTGATTTGACATTTACGTACTTTACTCTGCACTCAACGGGAAGTGTGGCCACCGTCTGCCACCCTGCAAAGTTATTACAATATCACTGACTATCTTCCCTATGTTGTACTTTTCATCCCCGAGACTGATTTATAACTGGAATTTTGTAACTTTTAATCCCCCTCACCTGTGTCGTGCCCCCCTGCCCCTCCTCTCCGGCAACCACCAGTTTTTTTTTTTTTTCTCTGTCCTTAATGAGTCTTTCTGGTTTTTTTTTTGTTTGTTCATTTGTTTTGTTTTTTGGATCCCATATGTAAGTGAAATAAGACGCCATTCGTCTTTCTCTGTCTGACTTATTTCACTTAGCATAATACCCCCTAGGTCTATCCGCATCATGAATCGCAAGATTTCGTCCTTTTCATGGCTGAATCCATTGTGGTATTTACGTACCACATCTTCTTTGCCTGGTCATCTATCAGTGGACACTTAGGTTGCTTCCATATCTTGGCTGTGGTAGACAATGCTGTAACAATAGCACATGTCTTTTTGAATTAGTGTTTTTCTTTTTCTTCCGGTAAATACTCAGAAGCGGAATTACCAGGTGGCACATATTTCTGTTTCTAATTTTTTGAAGAACCTCTATACTGTTTTCCATAGTGGCTGCACCAATTTGCGTAAGGCTTCCGTTTTCTCCACATTCTCGCAAACACTTATGTTTTTTGTCTTTTTGATAGTAGCCATTTTGACTGGTGTGGGAGGATATCTCATTGTGGTTTTGATTTGTGTTTCCCTGATGATGAGCGATGTTGAGCATCTTTCCATGTTTTTGTTGGCCATCTGCATGTCTTCTTTGGAGAAATGTCTGTTCAGGTCTTCTGCCCATTTTTAAATCAGATTGTTTGTTTTCTCTGGTGTTGAGTTGTATGAATTCTTTATACGCTTTGGATATTAACCCCTTATCAGAAATACTGTTTGCAAATGGCCTCTCCCATTCAGTGGGTTGGCTTTTTGTTTTGTTGATGGTTTCCTTTGTTATGCAACAGCTTTTTAGTTTGATGTAGTCCCAGTTTTTTTATTTTTGTTTTTGTTGCCCTTGTCTGGGGAGAAAGATCCAAAAAAATATTGCTAAGACCAATGTCCAACAGTTTAGTGCCTATGTTTCCCTTTGGGAAATTTATAGTTTAGGTCTCACATTTAGGACCCTATCCATTTTGAGTTTATTTTTGTGTATGGTATAAGAAAGGGGTCTAGTTTCATTCTTTTACATGTATCTGTCCAGTTTTTTCAACACCACTTATAAAAGATAGTCTTTTTTCCACCGTATATTCTTTTTTTTTTTTTTAAGTTTATTTATTTTGAGAGAGAGAGAGAGCACAAGCAGGGGAGGGGCAGAGAGAGGGAGAGAGAGGATCCCAAGCAGGCTTTGCATTGCCAGTCCAGATCCTGACGTGGGGCTCAAACTCATGAACTGTGAGATCATGACCTGAGTCGAAACCAAGAGTTGGACACTTAACTGACTGAGCCACCCAAGTGCCCCTTCTCATTGTAAATTCTTGCCTCTTTGTTGTGTATCGATTGACCATATAAGTGTGGGTTTATTTCTCAGTTCTCTATTCTGTTCTATTGATTTATGTGTCTATCTTATTTTTGTGCCAGTACCATGCTGTTTTGATTAATATAGCTTTGTAGTATTGTTTGAAATCTGGGCTTGTGATTTCTCCAGCTTTGTTCTTCTTTTTTTTGAGATTGCCCTGGCTGTTTGGGGTCTTTCGTGGTTGCATACAAATTTTAAGATATTGGTTCTAGTTCTGTGAAAATACTGTTGCTGGTTTGATAGGGATTGAATTGAATCTGTAGATTGCTTTGGGTAGTATGGATATTTTCACAATATTAATTCTTTCATTCTATGGGTATGTTCCATTTATTTGTGTCCTCTTCAGTTTGTTTCTTCAGTGTCTTATAATTTACAGAGTACATGTCTCTCACCTCCTTAAATTTATTTTTTAAATTAAATTATTCCTAGATATTTTATTTTTTTGTTGCAATTGTAAATAGAGTTATTTTCTTAATTTCTCTTTCTGCTAGTTTGTCATTAGCATAGAGAAACAATATACAGAAGTTTCTGTATATTAATTTTGTATCCTTTAACTTAGCTGAATTCATGTATTAGTTCTGAAAGTTTTTTGGTGGAGTCTTTAGGGTTTTCTAGATGTGGTATCATGTCATCTGCAAATAGGGACAGTTTTATTTCTTCCTTACTAATTTGGATGCCTTTTAATTTCTTTTTCTTGTCTTATGGCTGGGTCTAGGACTTCAAGTGCGACATTGAATAAAAGTAATGAGAGTGGACAACCTTGTCTTGTTTCTGGTCCTAGAAAAAAAAAAAAGCTTTTGGCTTTTTACCTCTGAGTATTATGTTATTGTGGATTTGTCATATATGGCCTTTAGTATGTTGAAGTGTGTTTCTTCTATACCCACTTTTTTTTTTAAGATTTTTATTTTTTTAAGTAACTTCTACATCCAATGTGGGGCTTGAATCCATGACCCTGAGATTAAAAGTCACACGCTCCACTGAGTCAGCCAGGCGCCCCTATGCCCACTTTGTTGGGAGTTTTTATCATGAATGGTTGTTCAATCTTGTCATAAGTTTTTTTTTCCCCCTGTGTCTATTGAGATGATATGATTTTTATCCTTCATTTTGTTATCGTGGTATATCACATTGACTTAATTGCAGATATTGAATCATCGTGTCTCCTGAATAAATCCCACTTGATTGTGGTAAACGCTCTCAAATGTATTGTTGAATTAAGTTTGCTAATATTTTGTTGATGACTTTTGCATCTATGCTCATCAGGGATATTAGGCTATAATTTCCTTTTACTTTTTTTTTTTTTTTTTTTTTTTTTTGTAGTGCCTCTGTCTGATTTTGGTATCAGGGTAATGCTGGTTTTTAAAATGAATTTGGAAGCGTTCCTTCCTTTTCAATCCATTAAATCTTCTTAAAATATTTGGTAAAATTTACTTGTGAAGCCATCTGGTCCCAGACTTTTGTTTGTTGGGAGTGTTGTGATTACTGATTCAATTTCATTACCAGTAATTGATCTATTCAGATTTTCTATTTTTTCCTTATTCTGCCTTGGAAGATACATGTTTTTAGGAATTTATCCATTTCTTCTAGGCTGTCCAGTTTGTTAGTGTAAACTTTTTTGTAGCTGTCTCTTAATCTTTTGTATTTCTGCAGTGTGAGTAGTAACTTCTTTTTTTTTCCTTCCTGATTTTATTTATTTGCATCCTCTCTCTTTTCTTATTGATGAGTCTGGCTAATGGTTTATCGATTTTGTTTATCTTTTCAAAGAACCAGCTCTTAGTTTCATTAATCTTTTCTACTGATTTTTTTCAGTCGCTATTTCATTTATTTTCATTCTAATCTTTATTATTTCCTTCCTTTTACTAACTGTGATCTTTGTTCTTCTTTTTCTTTTACATCCTTTGGGTGTAAGGTTAGATTGTGTATTTGATCTTTGTTTCTTGAGATGGGCCTGTATTGCTATAAATTTTCCTCTTAGAGCTGCTTTTGTTACATCCCAAAGATTTTGAACCACTGTGTTTTCATTTTCATTTGTTTCAAAGTTGTTTTTTTTTTTAATTTCCTCTCTGATTTCTTCATTGACCCATTAGTTGTTTAGTAGCATGTTGTTTAATGTGCATGTGTTTGTGTCTTTTCCAGTTTATTTCTTGTAATTGCTTTCTAGTTCTTTACTGTTGTGGTCAGAAAAGATGCTTGATATGATTTGTCTTCTTAAATTTATTGAGACTTGTTTTGTGGCCCAACATGTCATCTGTCCTGGAGAATGTTACATGTGCATTTTAAAAGAATGTGTATTCTGCTATTTTTGCTTGGGAATGTTTTGTATATATCTATTAAGTCCATCTAGTCTAATGTATCATTCAAAGCCACTGTTTCCTTATTGATTTTGCGTCTGGATGTTCTATCCATTGATTTAAGTAGGGTGTTAAAGTGCCTATTATTATTATATTACTGTCAATTTCTCCCTTGATGTCTGTGGATATTTGCTATATATATATTTAGGTGCTCCTATTTGGGTACATGGATATTTACAATTGTTATATCCTCTTGTTGGCCTGATCCCTTTATCATTAGCAATGCCTTTCATTACCTCTTTTTACAGTCTTTGTTTTAAAGTCTGTTTTGTTGTGTCTAGTATGTGTTGCTGCCCCAGCTTTTTTTTTTTTTTTTTTTTTTTTTTTTTTTGCGTACATTTGCATGGAATATCTTTTTCCATTCCTTTACCTTCAATCTGTATCTGTCTTTAGGTCTGAAGTAGGCGGCATATACATAGATCTTGTTTTTCTATCCATTCAGTCGCTACTTGAAAGACCCTCTATTTTGAGGCTGCACTGGAGAAGGAGTGTCAGACAAGGGGACCCAAAGTGCAGCAGCTTAGGGCACCTGGGTGGCTCAGTCGGTTAAGCATCTGACTTTAGCTCAGGTCATGATCTCAACGGTTTGTGAGTTCGAGTCCCACATCAGGTGAGCACAGGCCCTGCTTTGGGTGAACCCGAGCCCCACTTCTTGTGAACACGAGCCCCACTTCTGATGAGACCCACTTCTCTCTCTCTCTCTCTCTCTTTTTCTCTCCCTCTCTCTCTCCACCTTCACTTACTTGCACCCCCTCTCTCTCAGTAAACACACACACCCACACAAACACACATATACAAAGTGTGGCATCTTAGATTTCTGGAAACTTTCATGCCTCTTGCTTGGATAAACTCTGACCTTTGAGCCCACTTGGCCCAGGTGATATTCTGAGGATTAGATCCTGTCTATCTCTAGGTTTGTGGGAATGATCTTAGACTCAAACTTGATTTTTGTTGGCAGGGACATCATAGGTCAGGCAGTCAGGGTGATGGGCATTAGCACCAAAGCGACCCTATTGGGCCATGATTTCTTGATTAATTTTCATCTGATGAGAATGTTGTGGTGAGTAGACTTTTTAAAAATATTTGCATATCTCATTTCTTTGTCTAATTAGCATTGTAAGAACAATGTCCCAGTTTTCATGCTTGAATAAATAACTGTCATGGTATAAGGCGCTAAGGGGCTGGTTCACCACAGCGCTTTCTCTTTCTTGCATTTGGCATCTCATCTACGCTTTGTTTCAATGCACACTCCAGACATTTCTTTTAAAAGAACTCCTCTTGTCAGCCAAATAATACCTTCTCCTGCCATGAGAGATCTCCTAAATTTAGAGGACAGTTTTGTCCTTGTCGTGGCACAACGCTGAGCATCAGATCACAAGAGGCGCTTAATACAAAAGTATACTCTGCGCCTATACTCCGGTTTTAAAGTAAGTGGAATTTAAAAATGGGGGAGTTAGTTTAAGGACGGCCTTTCTTCTGACACAGCTCCACTTTCATATATGACCTTACAAATCTTCTCATTTATTTGCTTTAGTCTACTATACAGGCCAAAGACATGACCATATTGTATGTTGTGGAGGACAGAGCATAATAAAAGTCCTTGCACTTAAGGGGTTTTCAGTCCTGCTGGAAGAGCAGGGTGGAGACCTGAAAGGATCCTACACCGACATTGGTGTCCTGGGAGCACGTTGAAGCTTGTAACGAGCACAGCTGACTTGGCTACCATGCTGCAGTTAGAGGCCAGCTGGGTGGGCATGGGGAGAACACATTGGGTTTTAAGAAGCATAATTTTCAGAACACTGGAGGGGATAGTTCTGCTCACTGCCTGGAGTAAGGTTGATTTCTGGACTTGGTTTGTAAATCGAGACCCAGACAAATGGAGCCAGTCTGGAGACGATACCCAGGATAGTAAAAGGATTTGACACCACGCCGTGCTAGGAACTACTAGAACATCTGGGGGCATTTAGCCGGGAAGAGAGAAGATCTTGGGATGGAGAGGCAGGATAGCAACCATCTAATAAACTGGGGCTATCGGAGGCAGCTGGGAAGCAGGTTCGGATCAGATGATGGAGGGCTTTCCTTGCTTTGTTAAAGATTTTGCATTTTATTATTATTATTTTTTTTTTTTGGCAATGGGGCTCTACTGATGGTTTATAAGGAAGGAAGTGATGAGAATTAGCTTGCAGTCCAGGGAACACCTTGGTTTAGAATGGAGAACACAGAGGAGGAACAGGTATAGGGAGGAAAGCATGAGTTTGCAGAAGCATCAGGCAGGAGTGGGGAGGCTCTGGGATGCATTGGCCGAAGCTGGGAAGAGTAGGTGACATCGTGCAGGAAGAAATAGTCATGAGGGACTCTGGAAAAGCCTACGTTTAAAGGATAAGCTAAAGGGCATGGTGGGGGAATGCAAGAGATTGGTCAGGAAGTGGGAGGAAAACTAGAAGATTAAATCTTTGCGGAAGGCAAGAGGAGAGAATTTCAAGAAGGAATGTGTGGCCAGTGAGTCCACAGTAATCATCACCATTTGGTGAATGACGTTCATTTTTTGAGTACCAGCCATTTTGCTAAGTGTTCCCCATACCCCATTTCCTTTCATTCTTATAGGAGTTCCACAAGGGAGACCAGAATGTTGATATTCTATAGATAAGGGGCTGAGGACCAGGGTATTAGGCTTCGTGGGAGACAGAATGTTGGCTTTAGTGTGAGACAAGCTGTTTGAGTTCCACCTCTGCTTTTATTAGCTGCACATACTTGTACAGATTACTTGGTTTTTCTTCTCTAAACAACATATAATGGCCCAGTTTCCTGAGGATGTTGATGGGATTCCATAAGCTATCGTCTTATTTTAAGTGATGTCCTTCACATGGCGCCCAACAGGCAGGGGTCCCTCCATAGGCTTTAGCACAGTCTTGGTTATTCCCCAGTGTTACCTACCTGGTAAGTGGTGGAGTTGAATTTGAACTCCTGCCTGTGTGGGACCATGTCCTGTGTCATGCCTTCAAACAAGGGAGGTGATATGGGACCAGAGTTGAAATGCCTGTGGGGTGGAGGAGTGGTGTTTTAGAGGTAGGAGTAACTTGAGCATGTCTGAACCCAGAGGGGAAAGAGGAAGTAGGAAGGGAGAGATCGATGCTGCCAGAGAGAGGGGGATTGCCTGGTGGGAAGGTCACAGGGAGACATATGACAAGCCATTAATACACGGATGGAGGAATGATGCTGAAGCCAAAGCAGATGTTTCTTCTTTAGAGACAGGAGGGACAGAAAGTCTGAAGAGAGGAGGAGACAAAGAATCTTCCAGCAGGGGCAAAAAAATTGAGAACACTCTAACCAACTATTTCTATTCTCTCAGGAATGCAGAGTTAAGTCAAGGTATGAGGAAGAAGATCAGGGGTGAGTCGGAAACTTTGCACCAGGATGCCCAGTGTTTATAGCCCTGGAAGGTGATAGGGTGGGAAGAAGAGAGGCAAAAAAGAAGAGGGCTTGTGGAGATCATTGAAGACCCAGTCTTGAGTGGCTTGCTGTGATGTAACACACATTTGTGACCAGGCAGTATGATGATGTAGGTAGTATTGGGGGCAGTGGTAGGGAAATGAGATGGTTGGATTGGTCCCGATTTGGAAATTGGGTTGCAGAAAAACAGAGTGAGATGATGGCTGCTGGGGAGGTGTGAAACAAGGGAGCCCGGGAGATGAGGGTGAGAGGGAATGGGACAAAGGGACGCTGGGTCTGAGGGAAATCTTTCCTCCTTCTGCCGTTGTTGAATACCCAGAGTATGTTAGGAACTTCTAATGAAGAACATATATGACTCACTTTCACATCTCATTTTCAAAAAAGTATAAGGCATCTGTATGGAAAATTTTATGGAAAAAATGGCTGTCATACCTCCTAAGCTGGATTTTACTCAGACTGTTACGACAAGTGCAATCCATTAAACCTGGGCTCTCAAAATCCCTGGTGTCATGGTCATGTACCCCAGTCCTATGATCAGTCATTTTTCAAGGACCCCTGGTTCCTTTTGTTGGAGAATGGTTTTAGAAACCAAGATTTGGGTGCTAAGTGTTTTTGTTGCTACTAGAATGTTGTTACTTCCAGGGCCTCCCAGTTGATAGAGCAAGGAAATATGTCTTTATGCTAACCTATGTGTATACAGGTTTGTATCTGTTTGTATCTATATGAAGCTAAAATTGAGTTCATACTGATGTCTCAGCTCTAATCCATCACCACATGGATAGGATATATTCTAAACTTTTCCTCTAGATTGTCTGCCACCGCCTGCTTCAATGGTGAGAAACCTAGCTTCAGCCATTTGCCATCTATTTATTTAACTGTTCAATTCCAGTATGCATGCATGGTGGTTTCAGAATTGCTACCTCATTCGCCCATGGGAAACAATTTTATCATCCAGAGTACAGTGCTTATGTGCAGTTTATTTTGCTTTTAGCTTTACATTCTACACTCAATTCCTAAGTCACTTATTTCTGTACCTCTATCTCCCACTCCCTTCAGTGAGGTCGTTTCAGTAACTTTATCTCCCTCCCCCTTCAGCAAGGTGGTTTTCTACATTTGCGATAGATTCTTTTGTCACAGTCTGAATTCCATTCTGCAATCTCCTTAACTTTTACATGATTTTTTAAAAATTGCATACTTTCAGTTTAGTTTTTTGTGCTGTAAAGTTCTATGTGTTTTGACAAATATATAGTTTCATGTACCTACCATGACAATATCATCCAGAATAGTTTCACCACCCCCGAATAATAATACCCTGTGCTTCCCCGGTTTAGTTCACTCCCCTTCCCAAACCTCTGGCAACCACTAATCTGATTACCAGCTACAGTTTTACCTTTTCCAGAATGTCATGTACATATAATCACTCAGCGTATAGCCTTTTTAGACTGGCTTCTCTCACTTGGCGATATGCATTTAAGATTCATCGATGTTCTTGCATGGCTTTTATTGCTAAATACTGTTCTACCTCGTAAAGGTACCACAGTTTTTTGGTTTTTTTTTACTGTTTATTTGTTATTTTTGAGAGAGAGACAGAGTGCAGATGGGGGAGAGGCAGAGAGACAGGGAGACAAAGAATTTGAAGGAGGCTCTAGGCTCTGAGCTGTCAGCACAGAGTCCGATGCAGGGCTCAAGCTCACGAACTGTGAGATCATGACCTGAGCCGAAGTCGGACACTTAACTGACTGAACCACCCAGGCACCCCTAAAGGTACCACATTTGTTTTTAATCCATTCACCGATTGAAGGACATCTTGGTTGCTTCTAGTTTTTGGTAATTATAAGCTGCTATAAACATTTACATGTAGATTTTTGTGTGGATATAAGTTTTCAAATCGTTTGGGTAAATACCTAGGAGTGCTATTGCTGAACTGTGTGGTAAAACTATGTTCAGCTTTGTAAGAAACTGCCAAGCTGTCTTCCAAAGTGGCTCTGTCAGTTTGTATTCTTACTAGCAATAAATGAGAAAGTTCCTGTTGCTCTGGATTTTTGCCAGTTATTGTCAGTGTTTTGGATTTTAGCCATTCTAATAGGTGTGTGGTTGTATTTCATTGTTGTTTTAATTTGCATTTCCCTGATGACATATGAAGTTGAGCAGCTTTTCATATGCTTATTTTCTCTCTGTATATTTTTTTGGCAGTGTCTCTTTAAATCTTTTGCCCATTTTTGAGTTGTTTTATTGTTGAGTGTTAGAGTTGTTTGGCTATTTTGGATATCGATCCATTATCATATATGTGTTTTGCAAAGATTTCCTCCTAACTTATGGTTTTCATTCTCTTAACAAAGTATCTTTGATAGAGCAGAAGCTTTAAATTTTAAAAAAGCTTGGTCGATTTATTTTTCTTTTATGGATTGTTTTTGTTGGTGTGTCCACAACTCAACATAAACCCAAGGTCTTATAGATTTTCTCCTATGTTTTCTTCCAATAATTTAATGGCTTTGCATTTTACATTTAGGTTTGTGACCCATTTTAAGTTAATTTTGTTTAAGGTGTAAGGTCTGTGTCTTTCTTTCTTTCTTTCTTTCTTTCTTTCTTTCTTTCTTTCTTTCTTTCATACATGGATGTCCAACTGTTGCAGCACCATTTATCAAAAAAGGTGATCCTTTCTCAGTTGAATTGCCTTTGCAGCTTTATCAGAACTCAGTTGACTATATTTGTGTGGGGCTATTTATGGGCTCTCTGTTCAATTCCATTGATCTATGTGTCTGCTTTTTCTCCAATACCATGCTGTCTTAATTACTGGAGTCTTGAAATGAGATAGTATGCGTTCTTCAACTTTATTGTTCTTCCTCATTGTTTTTGGCTCTTCTAGGTCCTGTGCTTTTTTATATAATTTTTAGATTTGTCAACATCGATAGAATAATTTCTTGGGAACTTGATTTAGATTGTATTGGGATCTTAAGAATTGACAGATTAACAATATTGAGTCTTTTGATATATGAACATAGAATATCTCTCTATTTCTTTATATCTTCTTTGATGTTCATTTTTCAAAATCTTTTTTCCCCTTTCATTTGGATAATTTATATTAATCCATCTTCAAGCTCCCTGACTTTTTTTTAATGTTTATTTTTCAGAGAGAGAGAGACAGAGCATGAGCAGGGGAAGGTAGAAAAAGAGGGAGACACAGAATACGAAGCAAACTCCAGGCTCTGAGCTGTCAGCACAGAGCCTAATGTGGGGCTCGAACTCATGAACTTTGAGATCATGATCTGAGCTGAAGTCGGACGCTTAACTGACTGAACTACCCAGGCGCCCCATCACTGATTCTTTCTTTAGGCATTTCCTTTCTGCTGTTAAGCCTATCCATAAACCTGTTTTATTTTCAGATATTGTGTTATTCCATACTAAAATATTCATTTGTTTTCTGTATTTATCTTTCACTTCTCTGCTGAAATTTCCTGTCTTTTCATTAATTAGAGTGTATTTTCTTTGATCTCATGGAATATGGTTATTGAGTTAACTCTTAACAACATGGGTTTGAATAGTACAGATCTACTTATACATGGATTAAAAAAAAATATGGCACAGTACTGTAAATGTATTTTCTTCCTTATGATTTTCTTAACATTGTCTTTTCTCTAGTGCACTTTATTATAAGAATATAATATATAATGCATATATCATCCAAGATATGTGTTAATTGACAGTTTATGTTATTGGTAAGCCTTTCAGTCAATAGTAATCTATTAGTAGTTTAGTCTTTGGGGAGTCAAAAGTTGTATGTGGATTTTCAGTTGTGCAGGGGGTTGGTGCCCCTAACCTCGGCATTGTTCAGGATCAACTGAATATTTTCTTGAAAGCCCTTATCTGATAATTTCAATATCTGGATCATTTTAAGGTAGGCAGTTATTCAAAGTGAGATTTTCCTGGTTCTTCATAAAATGAGTAACTGTGGATTATATCCTGGGCATTATGAATATTATGTTTTGGGGACTCTGAGTTACGTCACATTCTTTTTTTTCCAAATGTTATATTCTTCTGAGGAAAGTTGGTGGTTTATTCTAGGAGACAATGAACTTGGTTAGACTCAAGGCCCAACCTTGAACTTTGTCTTACCTTCTGTGGGTTTGTCTCAGTTTAACTCTTTAAGCTTTTGCTGCACTGCTTTGTCCCTCCAATGCATGCTGGCCTCGTGGTTGGCCTGAGATTCATCCAGAGTTATTGCACAGGCTCAGGGGTTCCCCTTCTTCTACTCTTGCCTCTCTAGGATTTCTCCTCATACTCTTGTGACAGTAGTTGCCTTTACTTATTTTCCTAGTCCCTTTAGCCAGAAAGATAACAGGTTTTCTCTCAGTTTTAGCCACCCATGCTGCACTGCTCCTCAACCGTGGCCTGCGTTCAGGGGGAAAATAAACAGGAAAAAAAATTCGGGAAATTCACCCTGTGCCAGTGGCTACTCTGTAATCTATCTGTTTGTTTTTACTCTCCAGAATTCTCAGTAGTTGTTTTTTTTGTATTTTGCCTAAAGTTTACAGCTGTGATCTGTGGGAGGGTTGACCTGGAAAGGGCTCACACTGCCATATTAGAAGTGAATTTCTGGGACGCCTGGGTGGCTCAGTTGGTTAAGCGTCCAACTCTTGATTTTGGCTTAGGTCGTGATCTCGTGGTTCATGGGACTGAGCCCCACGTCTGCGATGACAGCATGGAGGCTGCTTGGGATTTTCTCTCTCCCTCCCCCTCTCTCTCTTTCTGCCTACTCGTGGTCTCAAAAATAAATTATTACCTCAAAAATAAATAAATAAACATTAAAAAAAAGGAAATGAATTTCTGCCTGCTTTTTTCACCTAACATTATTTCTTGGAGATCTTCCCAAGTGAGCATACAGATGACTTCCTCAGTCTTTATAATAGTGCCTAGTGGTTCACTATAGGAGGACATTTATGTTGTTTCCAAAGTTTTGCTTTTAGAGATAATGCTGTATCAGTTGTCCTTGTACCCCTCTACTTTGCTCTGAGGTCGTGACGGAGAAATGTCTTGGGCCCTCAGCTAAGGTTTTTTTTGGAATCTTGAAAAACATTCATTCCTTTGGTAGCAGTATGATTTCTGTTTCCTCCTATGGTTGACTGAAGCCTGGGCCATGTTTCTGGGCATATCCAGTGGCAGGAAGATGTGGAGGAGAGGAGAGGTGATGAAGAATGCCAAGTATTCCAGAAGTCTTAGAGATTGCTCCCAAGCACTCAGCTCAGAAACATTAAGGAAGTCTGATGGAAAAGGACAGTGACAGCTCTGTCTCATCCCCACCCACCTGGGTGTTTTATTTGATTTACCATTTCTGAATTGGTGATTCATCAACAAACGATAAAAGGCCTCTTTGGACAAAAATGTAGCACATTAAAGCAAAGCTTTCTCTCCTTGTCTGTCTCTCCTCCAATTCCTTTTGTGCAATGGCCAAGGCGAATCTTTCAGAAGCATCACAGAGTCTGTCTCTACTTCATTCAGCATTTTCTGATTGTTTCCAGGATCACGTTCTCACTGTTTAGCATTGTACTCAAGACCCATCATACTCCAGTCCTAAATATCCCCAGGCATTCAATCACCTTGGTGACTTCCTGCCTAACTCAGATTCCTTACTAGTAAGCTATTGCTGATGCTGAGGTCCCCACATGACGCCCTCCCTGTTCTCCATAGCTATCTGAATCCTGCCGATCCCTTGAGACCCAGCTCAAGCCCCAGCTCCTTTGTGAAAGTTTCTTGATCAACCTCTCTCACAACAAGATTACCCTCCTCTGAACTCTTGGAGTCTGGCACTTTACACAGTGGGTCGTGAAGCTATCTTCTTGGTTTATATTATGCTTTCTGAGCTCAGGGACCATGCCATGTACCTTTTTATGCCCTTCTTGGTGTCTTGTACACAATGGGCTTTTTATACACATTGATGATGGGTTGGAACCCTGTATTTCACATGCATTAAATGGGCAGTTTCCACACAGAGAGAAACATGACACAACTTTGTCATTGGTGGCCATTGAACCAAAACAATGCAATGGTCATCCTGGTATTACAAACATGTCAGATTAAAGTTTGAAGACATCCACATAGCCTTCTGAGTTTTGGGGATGTTGTTTTGCTCGTTTCTCTCTTGACTTTTTAAAAATAGCAATTAGGATCTTTGGTGTGCAGTTTGTCCTGTAATCTTTTCTTAGGTTCTCAGAAAAACAACCCAGCTGGGTGCCTTGTACAGACATGTCCCCCTCACCACAGTGAGGAAGCAGAATGTTCTTGGCTGCTATGTGGCTATACCAGAACATGGAGGCCACAGGGAGGGCTGTTCTGTTGTCTGTCCGAGTCAAGGGGGAAAATACAGACTTCTGCGTGTTATGAACACAGCCAACTGCATATCCACATTAAAGAAAAGAAACAAACACAAAACCCATACTTTAGCAGATGTTCATTGAGCTCCTGCTGTACATCTGGTACCGGGGGAGGTATGGGGCGGAAGATAAACATAAGTGGCAGAAAGGCAGGTGAGGTAGGCTTAGGGTCTTGGCTTTATCATCCGGCCACTGGGAGTCCCAGATGAGTCTTTCACAAGACTCAGTGGTGTGATCGTCGGCTCTGATTTTTCAGCTGAAGAAAAGAAACCCCTTCAAAAGCTCTCTCTTGTTCTTCCTGTGAGAAAAGGTGACGTTCTCAAGGCAGTGGCATGGGGCTAATGGGAAAGGACAGGACCCAGAGCAACTCATCTGGAGGTCTTGTTTCTTTTTTTTTTTTTTTTTTTTTCATCTGGAGGTATTGACTGGGGCTCGCGAGTGGTTGGGTGGGTGAGCTGAGGATGAGGGGGAGTCACATGTTTTACTTTTTAATGTGGTTGTAACCTCAGTGGTAAAATACATATTGCTTATGTTCTGCCTCTTTCGTATTACATCCTGAGCTCGTATCCCTTGTTACTAGATGCTTTTCTTTTTTTCTTTTTTTCATTTTTTTTTTAACATTTATTTTATTTTTGAGACAGAGAGAGACAGAGCATGAATGGGGGAGGGTCAGAGAGAGGGAGACACAGAATCTGAAACAGGCTCCAGGCTCTGGGCTGTCAGCACAGAGCCCGACGCGGGGCTCGAACTCACGGACCGTGAGATCATGACCTGAGCCGAAGTCGGCCGCTTAACCGACTGAGCCACCCAGGCGCCCCACTAGATGCTTTTCTTAATTGTAAGTCTTAGTGGCAACAAAATATTGAGTTCAAGTGTTATATTGACTGAATTACTCGTGTAATTATTATTAATATTTACATTATTTCAATTTTTTATCTTTGTACATAAGACTTGAGCGTGCATCTTTGGGTTTTCTCTTTTATGTTATTTCCTTAGGGATGATCTAAACGGCTTAATAGTGTCATGACTTCTTGACACATTGTGTCAAATTGTTTTCCGAGTGGGCTATGCCCACAGGTGTGAATGTGCTCCTTCCACTTCTGGCATTTGTTATGACAAGACTGTTTTTTCTAGATCTAATTCTTGTAACCATCAACAATGACTAACAGATAGTGAGTGCTCATTTTGTGCAAACACTGTGGAGCACGTTGAGTGCATCATCTGATACAGCCTTCTTTACAAAGCTAGGAGAGAGTAACAGTAGGTATCCCCAAGTTAATGCGAGGAAACTGAGGCACGGAGAGATGGAGCCATTTGCCTAAGGTCACATGGTTCAGAAATGCTGGACCTGGGGTTGGAATTCAGATGGGGTCTTTGGGGAGACCTTACCAAGGGTAATCGCCAACTTGTACTGTCTCACTGTTTAAACTTCCATTTTGGGGGTTTCTGAGGAGGTTGAATGTTTTTCCATATGTTTAGTATTTGTTGTATTACTTAGTGACTTTCCATTTTATGTTCTTTGTAGTTTTTACTTACTAAACTTCCCACTCCAACTCCATGCCAATTTGGAGTGCCAGTGCATTACAGTCTAAGTAGCCCCCACTTCAAGTGGTGGGTTTGTGTTTTGGGGTCCTTATTGGGTCAAGATGGCAGTCAGCGCTGGTCTGGCACCTCACTGATGGCCATGGGATGTGCTGGCCTCCCCCTAGCTGTGTCGCTTGGGCTTGATTACTCCTTGAGAAGTTTGTTCTTTCTCTTCAGAGGAAGAGAAGGCACCCTGGAGAATTGTCCTGGAAATATTGAGAAAACTCAGATTATTTCTTCCGTCTCCTGATGAGGCAGTGACGGGCGATAGCAACGTCTATAAACCAGTTGAAGGTGTTTTTGCTCTTGTGTCTTCTGCGACGTTTCTTCTCTGTGATTACACGATCACACTTCAGCGGGGCTCTCTCTGTCTGGTTGTGTCCTTCCGTGAACCTGGTCCGAGGCGGGGGAAGAAGAAGAAAGATCTTTCTCCCACTCTGCTAGGTGCGCGTGTGCAGGCATATTAGTCACTGCCTCTCTCACATCCATCGTTTTAGACAAATTCACTTCTCTCACGTCAAAGTCTGAAGTTACCGCCTGTAGATTGTACCGACCTAACAACTCAAATCATGACAGGGAACCTTTGTGAGAATTTGTTTGGGGTGGGGGCGGCACACTTATTTCCAAGAGACTGTAGCCTTGTTCTTTTACCTAGTTTCTCGAGTCTTTGTTTTGAATTTTTGTCCTGGTGGGACATAGTTTAATAATATCCCTCTGCCAAAGCATTCACATTGTAGGCTGATGAAGACAGCATCCCGAGATGAAAATTGCATTCGGGTATGCAAAAAAGTACATGGTTCATAGCATTTTGCAATGTAATTTCCCCCACATTTTTTCTTCGTTAAATGTTTTGTGAAACTCACCATTCACTACCAGCTTGTGTGAAAACATTCAAATTACGCGCTAAACAAGAGTGTAAAAGCGTGATGGTCCTTTTCTACTCCATTCCTTCCCACCCCACAATTTGATAGTCTTCCACATGTCTCTCCTTATAATTATGTAAATAATTATCTAATATCAAATATCACTTCAATACCTATTATACACATCTACCTTGTATTTGCAATTTGGTTTTTACTTAAAAATACGTTGTGTCTCTTCACAGTGAAGCTACTGCACTCTTTTCTTTTTAAGTCTATTTATTTATTTTTGAGGGAGAGAGAGAGAGGCGGGGAGAGAGCACAAGCAAGGGAGGGGCAGAGAGAGAAGGAGAGAGAGAATCTCAAGCCAGCCCCGCGTTGTCAGCACGGAGCCCAATATGGAGTCGACCCCACGAACCGTGAGATCATGACCTGAGTCAAAACCAAGTGTCAGACACTCAACCAACTGAACCACTCAGGCACCCCTGCCCTCTTTTTTAATAGCTGTGATCATGTTTTATGGAAAGCCTCATCTTAGCCTATGCTCTATACACCTGGAAAGAGGACCTAGTTTTAAAATTTTTTTGTGTGTAATTTTTTTTTTTTTGGTCAAAACTAAATAGAGGAGAAAGTATGGGGTAGTTCGAAGGAAGATAAGTGTTTTTAAGTGAGCATTTGGGAAAATTCAACACCCATTCATGATAAGAACTCTCAGAAAAATAAGAATAGAAGGGAACTGCTTCGACTTGATAAAAAGCATCTACAAAAAACCCCCCAAAAAACTATAGATACTATCATCCTTTATGTGAAAGACTAAATGCTTTCTCCCTAAACTTGGGAATAGGGCAAGGATGTCTGTCTCACTACTTTTACACAGCATGGTGCTGGGATTTCTAGTCAGTGAAAAAAAGCAACAAAGGGAGAAAAAGGTGTATAGATATGAACAGAAGAAGTAAAACTGACTCTATTTGCAGATGACATGATTGTCTGCGTAGAAAGACCATGGAGCCTATAAAAAAAGTCCTGGAACCAATAAGTGAATTTAACAGTGTTGCAGGATACAAGATAAATATACAGAAATCAACTGCATTTTTATATATTAACAACAAATATGTGAAGACTGAAAAAAACCAATATTGTTTATAATTGCTGAAAAAAGAGAAATGCTTAGGAGTAAATCCAACAAAACATATGTGGGAATTACATGGCATTTGTCTTACAGAAATGAAAACTTATATTCATGCAAATACCTGTACACAAATGTTTATAGCAGCTTTATTTATAATAGCCCCAAACTGCAAATAACAGATTAATAGACTGTGGTGCATCTATCCCATGGAGTTCTATTTAGCAAATCAAAAGGAATGAGCTCTTGGTGCATGTAACAACCTGGATGAATCTCCAGAGAATTGTGCTGGATGAAAAGATCTAATCCTAAAGGGTCACATACTGTATGATTCCATTCTTGAAATGACAAATTCAGGAATGGAGAACAGATTGATGACTACCAGGGGCTAAACAGTGCGTGAGTGTGGGAAGAAAGTGGATGCACTTATAAGGGCAACACAAGGGATCCTAATGGTGACAGGAATGTTCTATAGCTTAATTGTACTGATGCCAATATACTTAATGTGTAGTTATGTGAGATGTTACTATTGGAGAAAACTGGATAAAAAACACATGGGAACTATCTATATTATTTCTTTACATAATTCCTAACACCTGCATGTGAATCTACAACTATCTCATAGTAAAGAGTTTAATTTAAAAATAGGGGTGCCTGGGTGGCTCAGTCAGTTAAGCCCCTGACTTCTGATTTTGGCTTAGGTCACGATCTCATAGTTTGTGAGTTTGAGCCCCACGTCGGGCTCTGCACTGACAGCGCAGAACGTGCTTGGAATTCTTTTTCCCTCTCTCTGCCCCTCCCCACCCCCACTCTCTCTCTCAAAATAAATAAACTTAAAAAATTAAAAATACATTGTTTTTTCAATAATGGATCTACCATATTGTTTTTCACAGTTGCTGACATATTTCATGGAATGCCTTATTAATTTAGCCTGTATCTTATGAGCCTGGGTAGAGGGATTTTGTTTATGTGTTTTGTGTAAATTTTTTTTTTTTTTTTTTTTGGTAAAAATTAGAGGAGACGGTAGGTAAAAACTAGAAGGAGGAAAAGTGTTTTCCTTTCTTTGAAACAAGTTCCTTAAAACTAATGTTGCATTTTACATTAAAAAGAGATATACGGGGCGCCTGGGTGGCTCAGTCGGTTGGGCGGCCGACTTCAGCTCAGGTCATAATCTCGCGGTCTGTGAGTTCGAGCCCCGTGTCCGGCTCTGTGCTGACAGCTCAGAGCCTGGAGCCAGTTTCAGATTCTGTGTCTCCCTCTCTCTGACCCTCCCCCACTCATGCTCTGTCTCTCTCTGTCTCAAAAATAAATAAATGTTGAAAAAAAAATTAAAAAAAAAAAAAGAGATATACTTTCCTGGGAGGTTTACTCTTGACTTTGATGGGGGCCTGGGGGTCAGAATGGGTCAACAAGCCATGGTGGGGTCTCTAAGCTGCTGTGACGGCTAGAAGGGCCTTTCATTTTCTTGTATTTAACAGCCCCAAATCCACCTTAGAAATGCCCTCAAATACTTTCGTCACTGTCTGCATTTGAGGGCGTCACCTATTTTTTCCCTTTAGTCCTGTACATTTCCTTTTCTTCTCTTCAGCCTCTCCCTCCTCCCCTGGCTGACTCTTTGAGTTAATAATCAAGTTTTCACTTAAGTAATATTTGCGCCCAAAGTTCCAGTTAGGTATTCTGTGTTGTAGGCTGCACACAGAATCCAAGTCCATTGTCATGCTGATTTCTCTTAAACAGAAGTTAGGCTTTCTAGGAAAAGAGGGTGTGGTCTATGATATTATCAAATACCCGACCATTCATATCAAGAGAAGCAAAGAAACCAAAATCCACGATTATTTTGTTTGAACCCTAAAACCTAAACAATACATTCGTGAACAAACTGTAAGGATCAGCGGAGTGATTTCAGTAGTTCCTGAACTATTTGGCAGCCCTGTTTGTCCATCTCTGGGTACCAGGCACACAAAGATGAGGAACCAGGTCCTGCTGCACACTTACTGTGCTGTGACACGGGTGGACAGACCATGGCCACTTAACGACAAAGACAATAAAGAGCTGGCCTCCAGAAGCCCTTACCGTTGCCAGGCCCTGAGAGCTTCCTCCCCTGTAGCTCCTGGGGGCTGCATTTATTTCACCTGTCTGCACAGGAGGGAACTGAGGTAGAGAACAGGGGTTCCTCCACCTGCCAGAGCCCCACAGCTCCTGGGGCTCGGCCCCTGGAAAATGCCTAGCAGAATGGGCCCAAGGTGCTATAACTGTGGGGTAGCTATGACTCAGGACTAACAAATGGTTTCATTTTGGGTGAATCGGGGGATAAGGCAAGTCCTTGTGAAAACCCATCTACATGTTTTAAAACCAGTGTTGTAACGTTTAATCCAAAACGATAGTGACTGGCTCAGGTTCTTGGGAACAGCAGCAACGAACAGCATCATCATTGGTCTTACCTTTTTAGTCATCTGGGGCGTAGAGGCTTAAAAACAACCAGTTTTCTTAGGTTGGTTAAACAACCACTGCCTACACTTCAATGTTAGTCCAATGTCAATTTCCATTGATTTAGCAACTCATCTTTTATATCAGGTTTTGAAAGTTTCAGATCTACATCCTCTTCTTTTCCTAAACATTAGTGTGTCTTTTTCTTGATTTTTTTTGTGTTTTTTTTTTTAATTTTTAAAAAAAAATTTTTTTTTTTAATGTTTATTTATTTTTTTGAGACAGAGAGAGACAGAGCACGAACGGGGGAGGGTCAGAGAGAGAGGGAGACACAGAATCTGAAACAGGCTCCAGGCTCTGAGCAGTCAGCACAGAGCCCGACGCGGGGCTCGAACTCACATACCGCGAGATCATGACCTGAGCCGAAGTCGGACGCTTAACTGACTGAGCCACCCAGGCGCCCCTGTTTTTTTCTTTTTAATTTTAAGGGACCAAGGAAGGAAAACATCACAAAATAAACTCCGTAATGAAGAACACGTCGCTCCTTTTCTTCCTTCTGCCTTCCTTGCCGTTTTCTCCCTCTTTCGAGGGGAATGGCAGAAGGGAGGGGAGGGCTGCAGCCTGTTGAGGCTCACCCTTGGCCTCCTGGGAGCTGGCCCTGTCCTTGCAGGTTGACAGCAAACAGTGGGTCTCGGCAGGGTGCACACACCTCTCCCCGCTAAGTGGGTGATCACCTGTGAGCACCAGGAGGCCTTGTTTCCCAAAACATAACCTCAGGCCTGACCGTGAGCCTGCCTGAGCTCCCAGTGGTTACCATGCCTGAGGTCGAGTGTAAGGCACTGGGCGGACATTAAGAGCATGTAAAATGAAAATAGCTTTACTATGTGTTATAACGTCATCATCGTCGTCATCTTCATAGCAGTTAATAAGAGTCATCTATGCCCAGCACATTGTTATGGTCTCTCCATACATCATCTCATTCAGTGCTTCTAAACCTACCCCTGGAGGAACAGCTAAAACACCCCCAGAGTTCCTGATTCAGTGGCGTTAGGGCCAGAGTGTTTGCATGTCTCGCAAGTTCCCAGGAGACGTGCATACTTGCTGGTCCACATCTCTGAGGTCTAAGTTAATCTGTCTAAAACAGCCCCCATTTTACATTGAGGAAAAGGTGAGAAAAGTCAGGGAACTTGACCACAAAGCTCTTTGCTACTGACCGTAAGCATCTGTTCATCCAGCAAGGTTAATCTTTCAGAGGAAGTAGCAAGTGCCTGAGAAAGCCCTAGATGGATGCCAAGGCTTCAGACTAGTGAGTTGTTGCACGTTGGCAGGGGTTTGAGAGTCAGGCACGGGGCGGGGGGGGGGGGAAGCGGGAAGAGCTGGGGTGATGCCTGGGGGAGGAGCAGCCCTGGAGGGTGCTGTGTGGGGAGCGTGGGGTCTGTTATTGCCTGGAGAGAACACTGCTAGAAAGACAGTCAGGGAAAGGGTTAAAGACCTACTCGGTGGCTCATTTTCTCCCTGTGCTGGCTTCCTGGTGTCCCACACGCTAGCTGTGTTTGTGTGGGCTTCTGTCTACACCATACCTCTTCTCTCCTTCAGGCTCCTTTCCCGTATTTCCCATAAAAGGGAGAGGAACAGTTGAAAAGTGCAGGAGGAAAATAAACCAGAAGCTTTTCTTTTTGAGTTTATTTTGTGATGGTATAAATCTTTGGACCCTTGCAATGAAAACAAATGAAAGGAAGCTAAAGAAAAAACTTCACGTAATTATAGGAAAGGGGGGGAAGACTCGCGAATGACACAAAAGCTCTTTCTCGATTTGTCATGCACGGATTCAGATTTTAAGATTTGAAAACCCAGGAGAGGCTTGGCAGTGTGGAAAGGTGTAGGGTGAGGTTGCAAGCTGGTGGCCCCCTGGCCAAATTCCACTGATAACTTTTGTTTGGCTCACGTAGCATTCGAAAAATATTCAAATCAGTTTAAGACGTGGGAATCTTCGCGCTCGAGCCCTTGGCGTCCGGCTTTTCTTGAGGAATAGAGAGTGCTAGCACCGGGCCTGTGAGAGGGCATGGCTCCTAGTCATAGCCCCGGCCGGCATATCACCCCAGTCTAGAAAGTCCTGGGCCCAGACTTGGAGCACCACCACTCACCAGCTGGGCCACCTTAGGGCCAGCATTTAACAGACTCTTCCTCCTCACCTGCCCCCGGCTGCCTCGGGTGGGTGACAGCACATCACAAACACGAAGCACAGTGGACCCGTGAGGAGGGGATTCCCAACAACACAGGCACCCTTGGGCAAGCGGGCATTAGGAAGAGATGCTTTGCGACAGACCGCGGACAGGGAGGGGAACCCACGTGAGGCAAGTGCCCTGCCAAGACAGCGTCACCCACTCCTTTCCTTAAAAAAAAAAAAGTTTTTTAAAGGTGTTTAAAAATGTGTTTTCTGAAATTATTATGATTATTTTGCAAGATCCATGCAGACTACTTGGTGCTTTATAGGGCGTATCCGGCTACAGCTGGCGCACTTCGGGGGGTTTTATGGCAAATTATTCTCGGATTACTCTTTAATGCAGCGAGGTCTGCCTGTTGTCTGAGCTCCCTGGGTCATATAGAAAACGCTCAGACTTGATACAAAACAGCTGCCTTAGTCAGCTGTTCCAAAAAAGGAGCAGTTTCAGGCCGCAGCAGCAGGAAAAAGGTTTTTGTAGCTGGTAGAGATTCTGAAAAACGTTCAAGTACTCTTTCCTTGCCATTAAAACGTGATTTAATTTTGTTATTAACAAATTGTGTAAATCGAAAACGAGGTACTCGGAGTGGGAGTTTGTTAAGTGCATTCTGGTAATACTTACAGTATGTCCTGGGGGGCTGTTCTCCCGGGAGGGCAGCAGGCACAAAACTCCAGCTGACCTCTGTGTCCCTGGGCCTCAGCCCTGGCTGGGCTGGGGTCAGGGGGGCCAACCCCTAGGCCTCCCTCGTCTCTCTCCGCTGGGCTCCTGCTGAGACCAGCAACAAAAGGGTCAATTGTCTGAGGCCTCCCTTTGTCCCTGGGGGCTCCATGGGCCTCTCTGAATGCCAAAGTGTCTCTGTGCACGTGGGTGAGTGCCTGTCTGTATGAATGTGTGTGTAGATGTGCATCTGTGCCAGGGCACGCGTATCTTTGCATCTGAGTATTGTGTAAGCATGTGCGTGCACGTGTGCACATAGGAACACATGCTTCTTGGCATATGTGCACGTACGAGTGGTGTACCTGTGCATGCATGTGTGTGAGTGTGGATGTGCATGCAGGCATAAGTGTCCATGCACGCATGTGTGACTTGGGTCTGAGCGTGCACGTGTGTGTACATATGTGTGCACATGCAGGTGTAGATTGGGCCCAAAGTGTGCACGTGTGCGCGGATGCATGTGTGTCTGTGCAGACGCAGGCAATGGTGAGACTTGGTTAAAGCATTTCCGGGTTTCTGATGCTTCTCAGCAGGGCGAGGGCTTGTAGAGGCCTGACTGGCCCGTGGGCGTTCCTAATGCCAGGGCAGAAGACTATCTCTGGCTCCTTTCTCAGCAGATTACAAGTTGCCTTTGGTATTTGCTATGGTACAGAAACCTTAGGGAATTTTCTCCCTTCTCTGCCTTCTGTAGGGTCAGATGATATGTAGGAGTGAGGAGGAGCAGACATAGTGTCCTCACTCATGTTCCAACCTGGGGCTTTGTGGTCAGGCCTATGAAGATTTTTCTGTAGTGTTCCAGCATCTTGGCAAGGCTGCCTAATTGGATCCAGTGCGTTCCGTGTGGAGTTTAAGCCGTGTTTCCAGGATGGCTGTGAGATGCCCTGTTCCCATGCACCACATGAGTGGGTTCCCATGTAGTCCCGGGGCCTGTGCATGGGTTTGGATCATCTGGTTTCCCTAGCACCTTATTACCTGGCCCATGGGATATGCTGCAGCTGGTCTGTGTGGTTCCGTGATCCACACTTTTCTTCCTTCACAAAGATGTCCTTTTTAAAATGACAGGGAAAGCATATTTGAGAAGTCAGGAAAAGGCAAATAAAAGTGCTTAATTGAAATTCATCTCTGTGAAGGATTTATCTCCCAGCCCCTTTTAACCAGCACGGCTACCATTGAACAACTTCCTCTGCTTTTTTCTTAGTTTTGTCCCTCCCATGCCCATTTTCTCTCCCTGCTCCAGCAAAGGCGTGTCTTTCAACTGTGGAAAAGCCACCAATGAAGCAGTACTCTAAAGCTTACCAACACATTCAGTTGGTGAAATTATCTTATAATAAGCCTAACTGTAAGCCAGAACTTTTTAACTCCAGGAAATGTAAAGTGACGGGACATGTGAAATCTGTGAATTGCTCATCCTGACCTTTTTGGCTGTAGTTTCTGTTTTTATGTTCTTCCCTAAATAATTTCCTCCTTGTTCTTTAAATTCTTGATTGTCCCTGAGGCCTCTTCTTCTTCTGTCCACTTAAATCTCCCATATATATGCATATATATATATATATGTATGTATATATATATATATATATACATATACACACACACACAAACACATATACACACACACTCCTGGTTTAGTTGACAAATAATTGAATACACTCAGGTGAGTGTGATATGAAATCAGCTGGATGTTATATATTTCACACCTTCACTTTTAGATAATCTTTTTGTAAAATGAAGCCTATCTTCCCTGATCCCTAATGGCTCGCCAATGTCGGTTCTGCATTTGGGGTATGCATTGATGATGACACACGGCCGAATCATTCTGGAGCTGAGCTCTTCAAACAATAGCTGGGGGATTTTGCAGCGTGTCAAGCTGGACAGAAGTTTGGGCTTTCTTTCTTTCTCTTTCTTTCTTTCTTTCTTTCTTTCAATAATTCTAACTGATTATAGTTGACGTAATATTATATTCATCTCAACGGTTTTATTTCTCCTAACTCTCCATCCCCTTGCTTCTTCCTTACCCCTTCCACCCTCCCACGGCCCAGGGACTCTTGAGTCATCTCGTAGCATCCCGGAGAGCCCCATGGAAGTGACCTCCCCACCCCCACCGCCCTGGGGCCAACGTCAGGGAAACTGGCAGTGATGTGTTTGGGGATTTCAAGGTTGCACGTAGGCAGACTTTTTGCTCGGAAATGATATGATAGATGATGCTTGGGTTTTTAACTGCTGCCGAGTCTCTTAAGCTAGTCATGCCACGGTTCAGCCACAGGGGGACCGTCGAGACTTTTATGGGCATGCTTGAGGCTGATCATCATTTTAACCTAATGAAATAGTTTGTAAGTTCCAAAAACGAACTTCAATTAAGTTTTGGAAAATGAAAACATTTTCATAAATGAAATATTGCCTATATATAGTAGTGGTGGTTACTATTTATAGAGTTTTTTCCCACCGGCCGGTGCCTTCCGCCGCCAGGCCCACCTGTAGAGTTTTTCCTATCAGGCGGCACGCATCGTGTGTGTGCCACACACAGGTATAAACACCAAAATAGAAAAAGTTGCTTCATCCTTGCACGAGAAAATAATTATTTGCCCATGATACAGATGCAGACACCGTGACCCTGAGAGTTTAAATAACGCGATGCCCGTATGGTTAGCGGTTGAACTCCTGTGGCCTGACTCTTCTGGAATCCATGAACTAGCTGAGGCCCGTGCCATATGATTCGACCCCCTCTTCTGCTTGAGAGGTTTCCGCGACCCCCCCACAGAGTAAAAAGGAAATCACAGTGCCACCTTGGCCTCTACTTGTCGCTGTCTCCGGCGACTGTGTACCCTTTCTCTCGATGTCACACGTGCCCTCAGAGGTGCACCTTGCCGGCCTGGAGCTTATGAGATCAGTGTGAAGGTTGTGCAGATTCCCCTGGCAAGACTCTGGCCCGGGGGGGGGGGGGGGGGGTCGGGTCAGTCCTCTTCATGGCCTGGGTTCTGCTCAGCACTCTTGGGGCAGGGCGAGTGGGGAAGGAACCACCCCCAGGACGGGGGTATGGCAAGCCTCAGAATCAGCCACACGCTGAATCCCGTCCTTTCACGGCTTTGTCTCAGAGCTGAAAGAGCCCTGTTTTGCTCATACAAACAGAGAGTGGAATGCTGGTTGCCAGGGGCTGGGGGTGGGGAGATGTTGGTCAGAGGGTATAAACTTTTAGTTCTAAGATGAATAAGCTCCGGAGATTTAATGCACAGCACGGTGACTATAGTTAACAGTAGCATATTGTGTACTTGAAATGTTCTATCTCGCCAAAAAAAGGGAAAAAAAAAGGTAATTATATGAAGTGATGGATGTGTTAATTAATGTGATAACACATGGTAATAATTTCACAGGGTGTATGTGTATCGAATCATCACGTTGTAAGTATTAAGTACGTACAATTTATTTCTACATTATACCTCAATGAAAAAACTTTAAAACTTAAATGTAAAAGCATGTAAAGGAAAAAAAAAAGCAAAATAAATAAATAAATAAATAAATAAATAAATAAATAAATAAAGGCTCTGTTATGGAAGGTGTCTCCAGATGAGAGACACCTGTCCAATTCACAGTGAAATATTTTAGATGTCTCTAAGACCCTTTGACAATCTGACTAGCCTTTAAGAATGATGTTGAAACCAAAGAACTATCATTAAAAGGTGTTATTTATGAAATATAAGGAGTAGGAGATTTTAGGAAATGTTTGAAAAATAACGGACCGTCGTAAGTTAATTTTCTTGTGAACTCAGCATGCTCTTCATATTATTTAGTATGTGTTTTTCTCTCTTTTTAATTACAGCTTGGGCTGACGATAGCCATCCGCTACAGTCACAGGTAAAGCTAAATTTTTTTTTTTTTCCTCTTGAGGAATACCCTTCCTGGTTTATAGCTTTCGGTTTGATCGAATCTGTGGGTTTTCAAGCTAAATTTTGGTGGCTTCTCTGCCTATGGTATCAGTTCACAGCAATTAGAATTATTCCATTTGCTTCATTGATGAGGGCCGCTGGCTATTGGGAAGAATAGAGCTTTTACATAAAGGTCGTGGTAGGTAGCACATTTCTTTTAAAACAAAAAATGGACGGCTCTAGGGCAGGGACACAAGTGATTTCTGGGTAGTCTAGGGATAAGCACAGAAATCAGGGATGTCCCGCATGAATGGTGAGGCTGGGCAAACAGAAAGCTGAGTGAAGGCTTGTTAGTGAAGCCCCTGTCCCCTCCCTGCCCCCCTGCCTTGTCTTAGGTATATCTGAGAATGGCTAAAAGTGCCATTTTTGGTCTTGCTTCATGATTTCTGCCTGTTTCTCAAGTGCATCATATTTATGAAAAATGTTGGTTTCTTATGCTAGTATCCAAGTACATGCATCCCCTGGCATGCATCAGAATGTATTAAGATGTTCATTAAAGGGGCGCCTGGGTGGCTCAGTCGGTTGAGCGTCCGACTTCAGCTTAGGTCACGATCTCACCGACCATGAGTTCGAGCCCCGCGTCGGGCTCTGGGCTGATGGCTCGGAGCCTGGAGCCTGCTTCCGATTCTGTGTCTCCCTCTCTCTCTGCCCCTCCCCCGTTCATGCTCTCTGTCTCAAAAATAAATAAATGTTAAAAAAAAAAAAAAAGATGTTCATTAAAGATCCAGTCTCAATGGAAGAGTAATAAGCAATGTCCCTCCTGCCCGTACACAACCTGTGCTCACAGCCTCCCCCAAGTGCCACCCGCTGGTCAGCTCAGGACATCTGGCCAGCTCTCCACAAACAAACCATAGTTACTGCAAAGGAGATCGCCTTCTAAATACGCTTGTCACAGGTTGTATGCGCTTGCTTACGGTTAACTGTGGCTCGATCGACCCGGTGGGCAGTCACAGAAGCCTGAAAAGCTGCTGGTGCACTGTGTGGGGTAGAGCAGGAAGAAGGCAGAACTGGGCTAGAACCACTTGGAACTAGGAATGAGTGTGTGGGAGGAAAGTGTTTCTGTTGGACATTTCTGGATACTCTTGAAGAAAGCTGCTCCAGAGATGCTCATGATTGCTTTTCGGTGTGTGTGAGGGAAGGTGGGGAATTTTGCCCATCCTTCCTTCCTTCCTTTTTTTTTTCTTTTTTCTTTTTTTTTTTTTTTTAACAAATGCTTATTTATTTTTGAGAGAGAGAGAGAGAGAGTGCAAGTGGTAGTGTGAGCGGGGGAGGGGCAGAGAGAGAGGGAGACAGAGGATCCGAAGCAGGTTCTGTGCCGAGAACAGAGAGCCGGATGTGGGTCTCGAACTCACGGACAGCGAGATCATGACCTGAGTCAAAATCGGATGCTTAACCGACTGAGCCACCCCAGTGCCCCTGCCCTTTCCGTTCTTTTCCTTTGGTGGAACTTTCCTCATATTCGAGTCCTGCTTATCAAGACTGTTTTCTGCATGAGAGCTAAAGGGGCCTCCCTAAGAAAGCCAACGTCTTGCTCTAGTCCGGAGAACAAACATGTGCTTGTTCCCGCCACGGTAAGGGTTACTCTGTGGCTCTGTGGAGAGTTCTAACTTGTGCAGAAACTCAGATTCTTCCGGAACTGGACAAAACTTTCTTTTTAATACTTTGTGAGGCTGAGGGACTTTTGCCAACTATCAACCTTTTCGAATCAGGGAATTGCGTAAGGATAGCAGAGCAGGGGAGACCGGATGGAGGTCCCAGGTGGATGGTGTCTTTGGCCCCGTGCTTATTATGGGTCCCAGGCCTGTGTCGTGGAAAAGATTCCTGCCCGGCCTGCCTGGGGCCAGGGCAGGCCCCTGGCATCCTTCTGTACGGTTACCAACACCAAACAGAAGGTGGAGACTGTTGTCTGAGCTGAACATCTTCTTCATTTGGAAAGGGAAAATGTCTTCTTACCCTTGACTGGGTAGCGATTTAGATACACCTACTTTTCTGTGGAATTGGTGGCCGTGGGCGCTCTCTGGAAGGAAGCGCTTGGCTTGGATTAGGAATGACTCCTCCCTTTGGCTCCCCCTTCCCTAAAGCAGCCCAGTCTGGCTGAAGAAGTGTGGTTAGTAGACAGTGGCTATGAAGCTGAATAGAGACGTGGGCACCCTGAGTCATGGTCCTATAGGAGGTCCTACAGGATAGGCATTCCACTGTGGAGAAGGGGAAAAATGAAGTTGGGGCAGTTAAGCAGAGCCCATTTTAGAGAGGAGGGAGCTTTGGAATTACTCATCTGGGGGCCACGTTTATGGAAACCCCATGCCTATGGCTGCCTGAGGCCGCTGAGCTACCAGTGATCATGCTGGCAATATTCTGTGGGACAGGGGTTTGGAAGGACAGGGAAGATGGCCTGACTCTGCTTCACAGGGTCTGGGGCCTGCTCTGGAAGACTCAGGGAGGAGGACAGAGACATCTGAAGGCTCATTCACTTCTGTGTCTAGTCGGTGATGCTGGCCGATGGCCAGAGATCTCTGTTCCTCTCCGCACGCGGGTCCGTGTGGTCTCCACATGGGCTTGTTTGGGCTTCCTCACGGTATGGTAGTCGGCCCTCTCTGATTGAGTGTCCTGGAAAGGGAGAGCCAGGTAGAAGCTGTCTCCTTTCTGTGATCCAGCCTGGGAAGTCATAGAGCATCACTTCCACCTTACTCTGTTGGAGCAGACACAACCCCCCGTTGGCGTTCAGAGGGGGGAAGCAGAGACCCCGCCCCACAGTGGAAGGAGTGCTGGCCACATTGTAACAAGGACATGAGAGGTGGGGAAATCTTCATGAGGCCATTTTGGGAAAATGCTGTCTGCTGCAGAGCCCAGCTGAATGACAGGGTGCTTATTTAAAGCCGTTGTAAAAGGAAATTTAAGACACCGTCCTGGCTATAAGGCATTTACGAGCCAGGGAAACACAAGGGGTATGGGTGAAGAAGACTTAAGGATAGACGCAAATCTTATAGGAGGAGGTAAATCAGTCAAAGGAGGCTTCTTAGAGAAAGCGAATCTTAAACCATCCTCACAGAAGGCAGACTCTGTGGGCTCAGACAGGTGCCCCGCTAACTGATAATGCAGGTCCCTGAGCATACGTACAGGGACAATGTGGAGACTTTTTTTGGCTTGGGTGAGCCTGTGACAGGTGTAAATGCCCTATTCACACATCCCATTCACCCAAGCCTAGATGAGGTTACTGAGGAGCATTTGACCTGTCCATGTACCAACATCTCAGATGTAGTGGAAATGCAGAACGCATTATCAGAGGTTGTATTTTCCAGAAATGATTTCTGAAATATAAGGAATTGTGATGGAAAAGTTCCAGGAAGCACAACAGTGTCTGTAAATCTGTGGTGGGAAAGAAACCATCTTCTGGGAAGCCCCCAGTCTGCAGGAACCAACGACTCTTAAAACTTTTTTTTAATGCTTATTTATTTTGAAGGAGAGAGAGAGAGAGCGTGAGCAGGGGAGGGGCAGAAAGAGAGGGAGACAGAATCCGAAACAGGCTCCAGGCTCTGAGCTGTCAGCACAGAGCCCGGCGGGGGGGCGAGGGCTCGAACTCATGAGCAGTGAGATCATGACCTGAGCCGAAGCCAGGCGCTTAACCGACTGAGCCACCCAGGGGCCCCTGCCAGAACCAATGACTCTTAATAAGGTGTCGTGAAGAGCCGTTTGTGGGTCAGACTGTACCACCTGCCGTCACACCACCTTCTCTGTCCTGTCTCTGGGGTCAGCGGGCACAGGAGGAACTGGCCTGTCCTCTCAGAAGCCTGCATGTCCTTGGATTGCCTGGTGGTAGCTCTTCTGTCCCTCTGCTGCCTGTCACCCACTTCTATCCTCAGAGGAGAGGAAGAAGATGAAACCAGAGGGTGTGGGTTTCTGGTTATGTCTCCTCTTTAAATAAAAATCCTAGTTAATCTAATAAGCTAGCTTATTTAGATTAATTGAAGCTTCAATCCTTTCGTCGATTGCTTTTTTTTTTTTTTATCTTTTTGGTAAAATATACCTAACATAAAATTTACTATTTTAACCCTTAAAGGTTTAAAAATGTACACTTCAGTGAAATTAAGTACATTCACATTCTTGTGCAACTATCACCACACCCATCTCGAGAACTTTTTCATCTTCCCAAACTAAAACTCTATACTCTTTGAACACTAACTGCTCATCCTCCCCTGCCCTGCCTCCAGCCCTTGGTAACCCGCCTTCTGTCACTGAATTTGACTAGTGTAGGAACCTCATATAAGTAGAATCATCATACAGTATTTGTCTTTTATGTCTGGGTTCTTTCACTTAGCAGAATGTCCTCAGGGTTCATCCATGTTGTAGCATGTGTCAGATTTGCTTCCTTTTTAAGGCTGAGTAATATTCCATTTGTGTGTGTGTGTGTGTGTGTGTGTATGTATATATAGACCATTATGTGTGTGTATATGTATATATGTGTATATGTATATATATTACACTATGTGTGTGTGTGTGTGTATGTGTGTGTATACACACACACACTTGCATTTATCTGTCAGTAGACATTCGGGTTGTTTCTGCCTTTGGGCTATTGTTAATGGTGCTGCTATATACACGAGTGTACAAAAATCTCTTTGAAACCTTGCTTTCACATCTTTTGAGTAAATACCCAGAAATGTAATCGCTGGACCGATCCTATGGTGATTGTATTTTTAGGTTTTTTTGGAGGAATCGCCATGCTGTTCTTCTGTCGATTATGTTTTAAAGTAGGAGTGTATCCTACATCTATATAGTTCTGGGTCTACTTCAAACGCTCACGGTTGTTTACCCAGGACCCAGATTCTGGAATTGAGAGCTTCCCGGGTCCTCTTTGTGTGCATCAGGAGACTTTTGGAAGCAAGGTTTGGGACTTGAGGCTCTAATCACCAGGTCTGTTTCCCAAATTCTGACAGGAGGGTCAGGGCCAAGAGCAATGGTGCTAGGCTCCTGTGATAGACGGGGGTGGGACAAAGGGAAGGGAGGAGGCGATTGTGGTTCCAGACGGCAGCAGTCGGGAGGATGGGTTCACTTAGGAGTGGGTTGGACACGAGTGTGCAGAGGAGAGGAGGAATCACTAAATCCCGTGAACCTGGTGGGCAGGCTGTGCCTCTCAGGCTGCCACAGACACCCGGGGCAGCCTGGAGCAGGGGGGCCCTTGTGTGGTAAAAGAGGGGCGTAACCCGAGGGACGCCTGGTTTTGTTTTCGTGCATCTGCGTTTTGGCTTCGGCCATCAGATCTCCCTCGTTACGATGAACAGTGTTAGAACATCCTTTCCCCCGATTTCCACACTAACACACGCACACCCCACCTGCTCCCACTCCTGCCCTCAGACATGCTGGTTCAGGCTCCAGCCCTTGCTAGACCAGTAATTCCACGCCCGGTTGTATGGTATAGGAGAGTGTGTGGGTGTGGGTATGTGTATGTGTGTGTGAGACGTCATGTGGGGTCAGGCGCTGAGGGGTCAGGAAGTGGAGAATGACACAGTCATATTCTTCTGATGGTATAGATATACCAAGCAAGGAAGCACATCTACTGTGACCGAGGTGTGCATTTATCAACAGGTCCTGTACACATCTCATGTATTATCGTAGTGTTTTAATTTATTTTTGTAAAGTCAAGTCATTTTCACAGAGTGGAAAATTGTCTCTTGATGTTCATTCCCCACTGCTTGGCTTGAGGTTTTCGAGTGGAATCCACACAGTGGTGACAGCTGGGTAACCCCCAGAAGTGCCCTTTGCAGATAACAGCTCTCGGGGCCCCACCACCCACGCAGTGGGGAAATTGTTCCCCACTGTGTGGGTGTTTTGTTTTTTTCTTTTTCTATAAGTTTGAAAGAGAGTTTAGACGTTCTTCCCGTCTGTCACGGTGCAGCAGCCCGGAGAAGCCTGCTCCCTCCTGCCAGGAGCTCCTGGGCGAAGACGAAGTGGCTTCGAAGTGAGCATGTCACCTTTGGCTCTCGCTTCTCTGATACGACAGACAGGCCATGTAAACCAACAGCGCGGCATTTTTGCACGTGGCGCTTAGGTCCATGTTTCTAAGAATAGCCCATGGAAGCAGGGTGGGAGAGCATGAACTAGCTCCCAACGGAATTTTGTTTTGTTTCTGTTGGTTATCTTTATTTAATAAATCAGGAAGGAAGCAAAATTTCCACTGGGCTCTGTTATAGTTAAATGGAAGTTTACAGAGGTTTGACTTTTAGATGAAGCCTAAAGATGTCTCTTTCCCACAACGGACTCTTTCTATCAGTTTCTAATAGGCCTTAACAAAGGCCAAATTTGGTGCCCTGTTCGGGCCTGTGCCCTAACCCTAATTTTGGAGTTACAGGTACCGACCCCTTAAAAGGCTGTCCCCTGAGGGCTGACGAGGGGATGGGAGCACTGGGGAGCTTGTGCGTGTTCAGTCCCAGAGAAGTTGACAGTTTGACAGTCCCTGTGTTGGACTTTGGAGGGCATGGCCTTACACCGAAAATGCAGACCCCATGATTAAATGTCATTCTGAGGCCCCCTTTGAGCGTTTGCTTTGAATGAGCCAGAGGGCCTAGCAAGCAGTTGAAGCGGTCATGTACTTCTGTGTTCTGATTTAGATTAGAAGTGGAGTTTGAAGTTCATAGATGAATCAGAACGCTTATTGAATGGACAGGCTGCATCAATGAACAAATGAAATTGTCATCTTGAAATACAAAGGGAGGAAAAGACAAGAAACAGGGCCATCAGGCCTGTTGGACTTTGATTTCAAGTGTTGGCAAATACCTAGCATCTCCCATTTGGAGCTGGTTTGATCTTGTGGAGACAGCTGGGAGACACTGTTGTTCTCCAAATTTTGTAAAAATAAACAAAGATGCCTTTCTGCCCTTTTTTCCCCTTCCAGGGAATAGTTGTTTCTGTCACTGGGGCTTTCTGGCCGACGGCTCCATCTGTCTCTTTTTCAGACTTCACAGTGAGGCCCTGACCAGATTTATCCACGGGGTTGCCAAGAAGTTTTTTCAACCCCAATGGCATAATCTTAAAAGCAAAGCCATCTTGTGGAAGGTTGCGTTTTTAAGATAACCTTCACACAAAATGTTGCCCCTGAAAAGCAGAATGTGAATACTCACACTGTGTCTGGATTCCATGTTCTTACTCGGTGAGGTCCTTCAAGGCCACATGTATGTTTTTGGCTTCTTACAGCAGAGCTCGGCCTGGGGCTGTGGATGTGCCTGGAGAGTGGCGGATGCTTTTCAGGGTCCGGGGGCGTCGGGGATAGACAGATGTGTCTTCCTGTGCCTCTCCCATCCCCTTCAATCCCTTGTCTGGTTTTCATTTGGCGGCCTTGTTCTCCAAAGAGATTCTGGTCCAGACTCTCGGCCATTTCCCCAGTCACACCTGCTCATCACATGTCTGTTGCCACACCCACAGGGTGATCTCTGGGGGGATAGTTTGCCTGCCAGTAAGAGGATCTTTCTCAAATACAGATCTGATTATGCCCTTCCCACTCAAAAGCTTCCATGGGCTTCCATGCTCAGGGAACAGATTTCTGACCCCAGACTTCATCTCCAACCCTCTCTCCTCAAAATTTGCAGTTCTGAGCTTCCTGCTTGTTCTATTCCTTGCTCTTACTATTTCCTTTTGAGGAATTAACTTCCGTCTTCTCTTCTGCGTTAGTGAACTCCTACTCATCCTCTGATGGCCCCTAGGATGGAAAAGATGTCACCTCATTTTCAAAAAATTGTCAAGCAGTCATGCTCCTTTCTGGTGTTAGGGCTCAGGGCTGACCTCAATTTCGTGCCTTTCTTTTCCTTTCTATATCAGGGAGCAGGTTGGAGAGGCAGACTGCATTCCTGGCCCCCCTCACCCGTGCCCTTCCACATCAGAACCTGTGAACCCCACAACCCAGCCCTTAGAGCCAAGGCCATTTGGCAAAGCTATTCTCTGTGGGTGAGTTTGGAAGGAACCGGTCAGTCTTTCTTTTTATGGCATCTCTGAGGGATGACCACTCCTTTACTTTCAAAAGGAGAAGACACCTAACTTAAATTGATCCAGAGATTTGACAAAACCCCAATTAAAACATGGAAACATAAATATAAAGACTTTGCATAATGGTAAGCCAATTCGAAAAATGACAAGCTAATTAAAAATGCATATATAAAGGCAAAAAACCTAGATTAGCCTAAAGTAAAATCTAAAAGTGACAACTTTACAGAAGAAAACATAGCTTCAGATCTTTGTGGCCTTGGGCAAGGCAAAGACTACTTCGGACACAAAGAACATAAACTGTGAAAGGAAAAGTTGGTAAAATGGATTTTATCAAAATTAAAAACATCTGCTCTGTGAAAACCACTGCCTAGAAACTAAAAGACAAGCCACAAACCAGGAGAAAATATTTTCAAAACACATATCTGATAAAGGACTCGTATCCAGAATATGTGCAGAACTCTTACAGCCCTTTAACAAGACGGCAGTTTGATAAGTGGGCAAAAATTCCTGAACTGATACTTTACCAAAGAAGAGACGCAAATGGGAGGGCAGAAGAGAAAGAAAGGAGATGGCAATAAACACATGAAGGGATGCTCGACCTTGTTAGTCATCAAGGAAATGCAAATTAAGACCACAGTGAGATACCATTACGCACAGATCAGAATGGCTTAAACACCCCCCCCAAAAGGTCCCCCCCCAAACAACAAAACACAAACCCACAAAATCCTGACAACACAGCATGAAGATGTGGAGTAACTGTAGCTCTTTTACGTTGTTGGTGGGAAAGCGAAATAGTGTGGCCACTTTGGAAGATACTTTGGTAGTTTCTTATCATGTTAAACACTGCCTTCCCATATGACCCGGCGCCTCCACTCCCAGGTAGTACTGACACAGGAGAAATGAAAACATTTGCCCATGCAAAGACTTCATGCAAATGTCTGTAGCTGCCCTGCGCGTAATAGCCGGAAAGTGGAAACGATAAGTGGATAAACGGACTGTGGCCCATCTGCACAGTGAAATATTACTCAGCAGTAAAAAGGTATCATGTTGCGTGAAAGAAGCCAGACTTCAGAGTGCATATGCTGTGTGATTCCATTTGTGGGACATTCTAGAAAAGGGAGCACTATGGGGAAGGAAGTGGGTGGGGGGGGGGTTAACTAGAACGTGACATGAAGAGTTTGGGGGGGGGGGCAGCGATAGACGTATTCCAAATCTTGATTGTGAGGGTTACATGTTTTTTGCCCAAACTTGTAGAACTGTAACACCTGAAACAGGTGAATTTTACTATAATTGAATTACACCTCAGTGAACTTGAATTAAAGAGAGCTGACATTGGGGAAAGCCCTGGCCACTCTGGTGCGAGACTACCTTGTCTGAGGCCACGTGAACAGTCCTGTGTCCAGGGGCGCCTGGGTGGCTCAGTCAGTTAAGTGTCTGACTCTTGATTTCAGCTCACGTCATGATCTTGCGGTTTGTGGCATGGAGCCCTGCGTCGCGATTCTCTCTCTCTCTGCCCCTTACCCCTTCTCTCTCAAAATAAATAAATAAACATTAAAAAAAAAAAAAAAGTAGCCCGGTGTCCAAGTGCTTCTGGGTGTGGAATTATGTTGTGTTTCGGATGCCTGGAATGAGGTACCCATTTCTTTGTTTTGCTCACTTGATTGTTTTCAGTGAAGGTGAGTTGTGAGATGTGTAACTAACACATGTGTGAAGTTTAACTCACGGGTCTTTCTGAGGCTTTCCATGGAAACCAGTTGACAGGTGCGGCCAGAACTTTTGTCAGCTGGAGTTTTCAGATGGAAAGGTGCTCGAGCCAGGCCCTCTTAGTGGGCAGTTCAGCCTGAGGCAATTGGGTTTGACCTTATTCTTCACTCACTAGGCTGCTGCCCCTGTGGGGGGCACTGGAGGGGCTGCGGGGGCGCTGGATGACACGCCAGGCTCCACTTGCTCCCCTCCGTGGAGCAGAGGTCCCCAGTGCAGGTGCCTGAGGTCATGTTCCAGGAGGCACTGCTCATCTCATCCATCTGGAAAACTCATCGGCTGGCTGGTCCCTCCCCGGAGACCCAGGGAATGGGGTGCAGCTGTTTCCAGATCTCAGCAGTGAGAGAGAGTAGTGAGAAAGCGGCTCTGCGCTCCACCCCCTGGCTTCTGAGGCGAATGTGGCAGGTGTCACCCCAACTCCCACTCGGTTGACTGCCACTGGGCACTGGGCAGGGGGCAGGGCCCCAGGCCCCCAGTGAACAGGCTGCACAGTGCGCCGGGGCAAAGCGCAGACAGAGAAACCAGCCCGGATGAAGATCACCAGCACACTCCTTGTTGTGCTGGAGGGAGTTGCCATTCTGCCGGGGCCCGGAGGCCAGCCCACAGACCATGGTCTAGCCCGGAGTCTATGACAGCCAAGCTGAGTGGGGGAAGTGCAGGGTCCTTCTCTACAATCCCTTGACTGGTGCCATAATGCCCTAGTCCAGAGGGTCACCTACAGTGAACATGCAATTGGCCTTCACCCATTTTATGGGAGGAGAGTTTACTAAGGCCCTGGTTGTGTTGTCGTTAAGTGGGAGAGGACAGAGGGGTTCTCTGATCGGCCTGACGTGTGTGTGTGGGGGGGCCTGGTTCACAGGCTGATTGTCTAAGGCTTTACTTGCAAGCTTGGCTTAAGGTTCTACATCTCTTCCTGAGGAGTGTTTCTCAAGTTTTAACGTACAGTTAACTTGGCAAGATGTAATCTTTAGGCTCTGTGAAGCTAGCCACAGAAAGTTCTAGATTTACTTCCTTCCAGTCACCAGGGTGTCGCATTGGTAGGTAATTTTTCCTGTATGAATGACATTTTGGCCTCTTACGTGGCTCAAACCATCTCTGCGTCAGGAACTTTCGATACACAGAGGACTGGGCCTGCGGAGGACCTGAGGGGTCTCCTGAAGGGGGCAGCACATATACCACCTGCTGCGGGTCCAATGGGAAAGGAATCACGCGAGGCAGCTTTTTAAACTTTTTCCTGAGGTGTCTTATCACTTAGCTTTTGCTTCCTGCTGGGGTCGGTAGAGCCTCGAGTGCCATATAGAGAAGGAAATATGTAAATTCACACTCCCGAGTCTTTGGTAAGGTAGACGTGACTGCTTGTCACGGTGGCTCTTTATGTTACACAAGACAGCTTCCACTTCCTTAGAGTTTGCGGTGGGTGGGGACGGCGAGGGGGTGTTAGCGGCACGGAAGGAGCCACATTTATATCCTCACGTGTAGGCATCTGCAGATGTCCCCAGCACTGCCACCACACTCCCCCCCCGCCCTGGGAACGACTTGCTCCCTTGTTCACGTTCCCAACTGGGCTGGCCTCTTACATGGTGGTGCATCTTACAGTTATTTATCTACACTCCTCCTAGACCAGTAGTTTTCACCTGGGGAATTTTGTCCCCTAGGGACACTCAGTGATCTTTTTGGTTGTCCCCGCTGTGGGGAGGGTGCCACTGGCGAGCAGTGGGTAGAAGCCAGGGACGCAGCTAACCTGCAATGCACATAGGATAGCCTCTCACTGCAAAGAATGATCCCGCCCAAAATGTGAACAGTCCCAGGGAGGAGAAACGCTGTCCCAATGGAGCGCTTCTCAAGGTCTGTACAGGACTTTTTAAAAAGTTTTTATTTATTTATTTATTTATTTATTTATTTATTTATTTATTTAGAAAAAGAGAGAGAGAGAGAGAGAGAGAGAGCGAGCATGGGAAGGGCAGAGAGAGAGGGAAAGAATGAGAATCCCAAGCAGAATTCCACACTGTCAGTGCAGAACCCGATCCTGGGCTTGAACCCATGAGCCGTGAGATCGTGACCTGAGCCAGAACCAAGAGTCAGAGACTTAACTGACCGAGCCACCCAGGTGCCCCAGATCTACACAGTTATTTATTCCTCTTTCAATCTTGATGGCTTGGCAGTTATCAATCGCATGTGCAGTCAACAGAGATTGAATCAAATCTGTTGTTAAAAGGCTCACACGCTGTGTTGGCTCTGTGTTGACAAAATACTCCCCTGGAAACCTCTTTGTTCTCTTTGGTTTGCCTGTTTGTTTCAACACAGAAATCAAATCAGCTTTCAATTAATCATGCTAATGGGCCGGAGAGCATGTAGCCTCTCCTAAATGGTGTATCACCCAGAATTGATTTTTGGTTGTCTAGGCAATGGGAGAGAGGCACAAAATCAACAGTTAGACTCGTTTGTCCCTCTCTGGAGCCAGCCCTCTTCCAACCCTAGTTGGGCTTTCATTGGAGACACACGGGAGGGCTCTGCCCTGTTGATAATCCACAAGGTGTGACAGGTAACTGGAAGGCAGTTGGTTATTGTACCTTGACAATATTTCCAGGCTTCTTCTCACCTTTGCCCCCTTATAAAATCTTAAAATGAGAAACAAATAAAATCCGGGACACTGAAAAAAAATTCCCGTTGAATGTAAAATCATTCATGTGTTCATTCAACTGGGATTATTGGGATTATTCAACTGGGATTATTGGGATTATTGGGATTATTCAACTGGGATTATTGGGATTATTCAACTGGGATTATTGGGATTATTCAACTGGGATTATTGGGATTATTGGGATTATTCAACTGGGATTATTGGGATTATCTACCATGAGTGAAGTTGAAACCATACCACATCTACCTCGGGTGACTCCCGTGGGAATACTGTATGGTAGGGGTGATAATGGAAGTGTTCAATGTAGTAAGGCATGAATGTATATATATGTGTGTGTGAGGGGTGGGGGTTGTGTAGTTGGCCATGCCAGGTTCCACAGGATGGGCTGGAGGCAACTTCTGGAGGAGGAAGAGGAGCTTGGCAGGCAGATGGGCAGGTGGAGAATATCATCAGCATTGTCAGTACAAATTCTAGAACCCCCTCCCGTCTGTAGCTGTTTGTGACTGTCCAGGCAGAGACTTGCTGTACCCTCGTGAAGGATGCAGGACGTGATGGTTTTAAGCCAAGTGGATGTGGGGATTTGAACTCATGTCTCACCAAAGTGTGTGACACCGCTGGGAGTCCCGGGGATGATTTCGTGTGGCTTACAGCTGTGATCTAGCCTCAGGCTCTTGTTTGCTGGTCACTTGCAGGGGCCAGGGCCTGGCGGGAAAGCAATTCAGTCACGTTTGGGCTGGAAGGGACAGCTAATGCTGATGGAAACTTCTGTTTGAAATACATCCACTTAGGGGGCGCCAGGGTGGCTCAGTCAGTTGAATGGCCGACTCTTGATTTCGGCTCGGGTCGTGATCCCCAGGGTCATGAGATTGAGCCTGGCGTTGGGCTCTGTGCTGATCGTGGAGCCTGCTTGGGATTCTCCGCCACTGGCCTTCTGTCCCTCCCCTGCTCACTTGAGCAACTCTCTATCTCTCTCTCTGTCTAAAAATAAATAATAAAATACATTTACTTAAGTAGAAGCTGAGTAGATACATGGAAGAGTGTTAAGAAGACTTCAGGCAGTGTGATGATGTGACACAAACCGTGGAGGGCCATCCATGTGGCCGTGGTCTGGAAAGCGCCCGCTCAACCTCAGGGGAGAGGTGGCCCTCCTCAAGTGATCCAGGAGGGACCAGAATTTTCTGAGTTTTCATACCCTCACTTGAGAAAAGGGAGGGAGGCAGGCAGTGGTTCCTGTCCCACTGGTGGGGATCGAAGATTCCGAGACCACTGCTCTGCTCAGCCTGCCCCTACCCCCAATCCATCACACCTGATGGTCAGACCCGGTGGGGGCTGAGGGGTAGGGAGCTACCAACCTGTGTTCAGGAAACTTTCCCATTTGAGAGAGCTGACTAACCCCAAGGGGCCTATGTTGTCCGAAAGGAAACCATTCGGGATCTTCTTTTTTTTTTTCAAATGACAATTTTAAATTATTTTTTATTGTGGTAAAAAAGCACATAAAACCTACCATTTTAACGATTTTAAAGTTTGTTTGTTTTTGAGATAGAGAGAGAGTACGTGCGTGCTTGTCTGCACGAGTGGGGGAGGGTAGAGATGGGGAGAGGGGGAGAGAGAGAATCCCAAGCACTTTAGCACAGAACCTGACACAGGGCTTGATCCCACGACCCTGGGATCATGACCTGAGCTGAAATCAAGCCGATTAACCGACTGAGCCACCCAGGTGCCCCACCATCTTAACTGTTTTAAAGTGTACAATTCAGCGTTGTTTAATACATTCACAAGGTTGTGCCACCATCACCGTTGTCTGTTTCCAGAACATTTTTTTTATTGCAGTATAATTGACATCCAAGATTCTAATAATTTCAGGTGTACATTATAGTGATTCAGTCTTTTTAGTCACATGTCCTCTGTGATGAAAATAGGTAGGAAAAAAAAGGAATGTTAGGTGTTGGAGACCAAACTGCTCATAAAGAGGGAAATTCGTTCCTTTTTTTTTTTTTTTTGTATACCCGAAAGCAAGGGTAGAAGAATAAAACAGCGATTCTGCAAGTTGCCAACAGTTACTGTGAACCTTAAAACCAGTCTTGGTGTGGATGAAATGGCACTGTGCAATGATGCTTTAAATGATTCGCTGCATGCTTTCCCATTTAACTCTCTCAATCCCTAAGATGGGCATTACTGATTCTGTCTTGTAGACGAGGATGTTAATGCTCAGGAGGTTGAGGGATTTGTCCAAGACCACAGAGCCACTTAATAGAGATCCTGCACTTTCCAGTATACTGGGAGCCCCCACTGACCTGGGCATAGCTATGAATATGAGGGTCTGGTGGAGGAAAAGCTCCAAACAAATCAAAGAGCAACTTTCCTGGAGAGGATACCAGGAAGTATCTGATTGGCTGCCAATGAACTAAGATGTACAATGTGTGCTATAAAACAAGAAAGAAGATCCTATGTACTAAGGGGAAACGGAATATAAATCTCAACTTGTCCGTGGGATTACAATATTCACTTTACTAAGACTCAAATGATGCAGCTAAAACTGGTGATTTCTCTACATGTCAGCCTTCATCCATTCTTTTCTTCGTTGGCTGAACAGTTATTTTTTAACAAGTAGGATGCCTTTAGTTATGAGTAACAGGAAACCCTGGCTCAACTGTTTTAAACAGTAAGTGGGTTGTTTTCTCACTTAATGATTCCTGAAGTGAGGCAGTTTCAGGGTGGTTATTTCAGTAACTCAATGACATCCTCAAAGGACAGGGTTGCTTTGATCTTTCCTCTCTGCAGCCCTCAGCAAATTAGTTTTGTCTTTGGCTGACTCCCTCATGGTCACAAAATGGCTGCTGAGGTTCTTGCTGTCACATGCGGATACAACAAATTTTAGCAAAAGAGGAAGACCCATGTCTTCCTATATGCCACTTTGTAGCAGCATGGGAGCTTTTCTTTTTCCAGAAACCCTTCGGGAAACGTCCCCCCTTCTTTCATTGGCCAGATAAACCATCCTTCCAGCCCTAAGACTAACAGAAGCAAGGGGAATTGGGATGACTATGACTGGCTTAGTGAAGCACAGTGGCTCCTTAGAGGAGGGTGAATTACATGAACAAAATTGGGATTCCATTACTAAGGAGAAGGGAGAGGAGGTGGATCAATGCCTGGAAATACTGCTACGTATTTAAAAATTATATTGATTACAGAAATTTTCACACACAAGGAGAAATAGCAGAGTGGAGTCCCAATTACTCATCTCCCGATTTCTATAGTTGCCAGCATTTTGAAAATTTTAGTTTATTTCTATATTGCCTTTCATCTCCTGCCGAAGTATTTTGAAACAAATCCCAGACGTATCATTCTTTAATGACTCCGTGTGTATACTGAGTACCTTCTCTATGTCTGGTTACAGATCCAAAGAGAAATGCCATTTCAGGGGTAAGCTATCAGTAAAGACCTGAGCTGGTATTAACTACTTTTTGCCAACAAGAAAAGACTAAACTCCCCGAAACAAAGGAAAACACACCCTCCACAGAGCAGAGTTTTTGTTCTGGCCGCATCTGGAATCCTTGGGATGTCAGGGAACAGGTGTCCTGCGAGGTTTAGGTGGGGGGGCGAGGGGGCTACCCTCTTAGTCACACATGGAAGGTGAGTGGAAGTTTGCCATCTCGTTTGTCATTTCCACTCTCAGGCGGATGAGGTGAATGCTTTCTAAGAGTGGGTTTTGATTTGATGACACCTGTTTCTGCATGTTAATAGATTTCTGGGGTAAGACAGAGCCTGGTGATGTCACCTGCAGGTGTGTGAGCCTGTGGTAGCGGTCTGCTGCTTGGCATTTGTTTCACAAGGCATTGCTAGCCACATCTGTCCTCAGCTGTGAGGGCATATTCAACAGCCAGCTGAAGAAAGAGGTGTTTTTAACCAGAACAGAAAGTCAGCTACAACAAGCTGACTCTGGGCTGGGTTGTAAACACATGTACTTTCCCTATGGCTCTAGCTCATTTCGTTCAGTTATGGAACAAAATACAAATGTTATTTCTTTAAAATATCACAGTGGCAGTAAGGGTACATTTCCATGCACCCTTTTCTGAGTTTCTTGAGGCCACCTGTTTTATGATAAGTTTAAAAGACCCCTCTTCCTCCGTGTGCATGAAACAGGAAGCCTGCCTTCTTATTTTCCTTCAGTTTTTCAACATTTGCCCCTTTGACGAGAGTTCACATGCCTCAGGAGGGGCGGTACCTTTGTATATCACATAAAAATAAATTCACCATTTCTGCAAATGCAGTTCTCCATTTCTACCCGGCAATTAAAGGTCAGATTGCAAAGCTGGATCAGTTATAGGTCCATGTTCAGTATATACTCAACCTGAGCTGATTTTATCTGCCTAGGCTTTGTAAACTGTTACTATTTGCACAGTGATTAAAAACAAAAGTCTTTTGCATAACTATATTTGAAAAAAACCTTAAAAAAAAAGAGAGAGAGAGACTGGAGTAATGACACGAAATAGTGCCATTTGACTTGATGCTCGTGTAGTTCAGGTGGCTTTTTAGCAGTTGCACCGTTCTTCGCGGAGCTTTCTAGAATGTGCATGTTGTGGTTGGGTGCCCTTTGTTTCACGCGCTGTGCATTTCGGTGCTATGTGAGAATCCATCCGACCCCAATACATTTTATTTGACATGCACAGCTGGGTCGCTGGAGCACAGTCCAGGCCATTAAAAAGAATGCAAAAGAAAACACAGACAATCTATTCATCAGAACCCTGTGAAAGGAAGGCTTTCTGGGCAGGCTCTGGCAGGAACGCACCTGGAGGAAGGAAAGGAGGGAAACCAACCGGGCGCCCAGGGAGCAGGGAGGAGGAAACGCAGCTGCCGTTGACCTCTGATGCTGCGCATGGCCGGGGGCTTGGCCAAAGGTGAAACCCGATTCCATCTCCAACTGGTGGAATCTTACTTTAGGATGCTCCGCACACAGGAGGCTTGGATGACGGGACTGAGGTCTTACTTGTCAGTGCTGGTCTATGCTCACCGGGCACTTGGTGCTCAGTGGCAACCCGGCCAAAGGCATGTGCGAAGCTCACTTTGCATCTGAGGTTCCTGACCTGCCAGACTGTGCTGGATCTCCCCAGACACCCCTCAGGCTCCCCAAGGAAGGAAGAGAGGAGGCAGCTTCTGGAATCCTTGGAAAGCTTTTCTTTGGCCACAGGATGTTCTAGTAACCTCAACCCGGTTCACAACCTGCCTGGCCCCCAACCCCCTCTTCCTCTTCCTACTTCCTATTTGTGATTTTGCAGCGGTGGCTTCACACTTTGCTCTTTTGTCCAGCGCAGCCAGCTTTCCATTTTGCGTGCATACGTGAGGTTGTCACCCGAACAGCCATTTTGTATTTTTGCCTAAAGCCTCTCCCAGGGGAGGGTCCCTCACCTCCTCAGCTGCACCTTCTCACTGCAGCTGGCATGTCTGTGTCACCTTGGTTACTCAGGCCTTTTCAGGGTGGCCACTCTAAGCCTGGTCTGGGCTGAGACATGGCTTGTGGTCCCCAGCTTGCTCACGGGTCTTTGGAGAACATCACTGTGTCTTTAACTCAAGGTCATGGATCTTGGTGCGAAGATGGAATTTGGGGGGACCTAAGAGCCTTCTTCTTGGTCCAGAACTCCACACAGGTCTGCGCTGCAGAGACCAGGAGCTTTGGAGAGACAGACACACAGACAGACTTGGGTCCAAGCTTGGTTCCTCCACTCTATAGGTGATTCTGTGCAAGGCAAGCACTTCACAGAGACCCTGGCAAAGAATACCCAGGAAGTGCGACTGGCTCTGTCTCCATCTTGGGGACCACACATGGAGTTGGTTGATTACATTATCCCTCCCTTTTACCCAGTGACTCCCCCGTTCTTCCCACCTGGAAGTGAGTGTAACTCTACAGAATCAGAACCCATGGTAAATTCAGAGCCCATGGTGACAAGATGTTTCTTTTTTCATGGCTCTGTTTCAGTATTGATTTTTGCAAAATGTTCCTAGTTCCCGAGTGAAACAAGGTTCCAGACTCATAAGGCATTTTCAGAAAGCTCTTATTTTCTTTTCGGTTGCTTATAAAGCTCAACGAAATTCTACAGCACATTAAAGCAATTAAAAAAAAAAAACAAAAAACTTTAGTCTAGGACTAAGGTCCTTGACAAATATGGCTTGACAAGACTGATATAAAACTAAGAGCAACCAAAACCCACACCCCCTGAAAATACTCATGGCTTTTCCGGTCGGGATGGCCATTCAAGGTGTCCTTTTGGTTCGCTGACCTCTGAGAACGACCAGAATGAACGTGGCTCCCTGGCTCCCTTCGGTGCTTCCTTGATTCCCTCCCCCCGCCCCCCACAACCTTCCTTACATACGTTCTGCTTCTTGACCTGGAACGGGAAACTCAACATGTAACCCTGGCTATGTTATTAAATTGTAAACTTTTAAATTCACCCAGGGCGGTTGATGGGAACTTCAAAACACAGGGTGAAATTCTGCTCTTATAAAGACGGAACAAAAGCGCTCTGTCTCTTGGAGGTCACTAATCCGGTGTTTGCACCTTATTGTCACTACGTAATGTCTGAAAAACTTGGAATTATTTCCAATTAGGGGGTTTAAGTGGATCCTGCTCTCTGAGCCGTTGACCCCTCTTGTTTGTTTAGCAGGATTTTCTCACTGGTCTTCACCTTGCTGCACATTGTTCTGCTGTCAGGGCGTCTGAACTGCTCCGGGTGACCCCTGCAGAAGTGTCCGTGTCGTGAGACTCGGGAGCTGTTGTGAATTTTGTGATGACAGATGGCAGAGGCATAAAAGACACCTCCACGGGCTTTCTGAAAGGGGATTTGGGTTCTCAGAATCTTTTTTTCCGTCTCCGTTCTGGAGGCACCGCTGTGATTGCTGTCAGGGCGGCGAGGCGGCCCGTTTAGAGTCGCGAGGCCTCGGAGACTGAGAACCCTCGCGTGTCCACGCACACCCGCTCCCGGACACACGCGTCCCTCGCAGGCAAGCCTCAGCAGATCTGAAGGTCTCAGCCACTTGCCTGCTTGGAAAAGCAGGTTCTTCCCTGGCAGCTTGGCACCCCGAAGCCCTGGGGTTTCATTTGACAGGCATTTCACCTGGTTTCTGGAGATTAGAGGGCCAGGGTTATCAAGGAGAGCAAAAAAAGGGGGGCCTCTGTGATTCTGCGTATGAAATGGACGTCTGTAACTGGCTGCTTTCTAGGCTCTGGCTGAGATTTAGAGCCCGGGGTCGTTTCTCACGGCTGAGGAAAACCCCACAGGCTCTCAGAAAAGAGTCACCTACGGTGGAGAGGCTGTGGCCGGCTCCCGGCCAGCCTGAAGGCGCAAGTAGATCTCTGTTGCCAATGTTTACACGTGAGCAGACATTCTGGATCGCTGGCTTCTTTGGAACACCGGGCCGGCCAGCAGCACCCTGGCCCCATCCCTCATGGCAGCCTCCAGCTGGAGCCCTGTAGCAGCCGCCTCCTCTGATAGCTCACACTCACTAGTTTTTTGTTTCTTTTAAAAAAAAAAATTTTTTTTTTTAATGTTTATTCATCTTTGAGAGACAGAGCATAAGCAGGGAAAGGGCAGAGAGAGGGAGACACAGAATCCGAAGCAGGCTCCAGGCTCTGAGCTGTCAGCACAGAGCCCGACATGGGGCTCGAACTCACGGACTGGGAGATCATGACCCGAGCCGGAGTCGGACGCTCAACCGACTGAGCCACCCAGGCGCCCCTAGTTTTTCGCTTCTTCTTACCTCCGGCCAACTGAACTCATTTCCCTGACTAACCCCTGGAGGCATTTGAGTTCGCAAAGCTCCCATCGGTGATAATCTTTTCAGAGAAACTGAAGTGTAAACATGTGACAAGAACCTTTAGAATCCATTCTAATAAAACAATCCAAGACGCAGGAAGCATTTCATGCTACAAAGACGTCTCCCTCCATTATTCATGATAAACAGAATGGGACGCCACGTAACAATGGGAGTGGTTAACTAAATTCTGATGCGCTCCCATAATGGAGTATTACGCGGCCATGAAAGTGTTGCCTACTCAGAATTCTTAATAACACAGAAGGATGCTTACATTATATCATGTTGGATTAAAAAAAAAAAAAAGCCAACATCAAGTTGTTTTTGCAGTACACGCTCCTCTTATCTCCCAAAATGTGATAGCAGTTATCAATATGCATAAACTAAGACCAGAAGGAAATTTGTCAAAATATTAACAGCATTTGCTTCTTAGCAACGAAAATACCCGTGATTATTTCCTCTTTATTTTATTCTGGGCTTTCCACATTTTCTACAACGAATGTGCATAGCTTTTATATTAAAAAAAAAACATTAAAGCTTAAAGAAAAAACAGAAACCTAGAAGATTAGGAGGTTTTCCCTGAGTCTCGGCTGGGTGGTGAAAAGGCAGGAGCCAAACTCAAGTTTCCCATTTCTGATACCGATAGGGACTTGGCCCACTCCTGATGGTCAGGCTACCTGCAGCTGTGCACCTGGGATTTAGGGCCCCACGGATCTCGCTTTATTTGGGCGTGCTCATCTGTACGGGGAGCATGTGTAGTTGTATGTCCTTTGTTTGCCTTCAGTTTCACCGTCATGAACAACCTTCGAGAACCAGACACCTGTGCCCCTTCAGTAGGTATTAGACCTCGTTTAGATGTAACACCATGCTGGGCGAGCTTCACGACTGTGTGATCTGTGGGCGAATTTCCTTGGGGGCGCACCTAGGCTAGGTCTTCTCCAATTTCTGTTATTCCTCCCTCTTTGCTTCTTCTCCATTGGGGAGGACAAGTCACAGCAGCTCAGGTCCCTTCATTGAGGCAGGGAAGTGATGATGCAAAGAGCACCCAAGTATACCCATTGACTTTGCACCAAAATAGCAATGGTTTCAGCGAGCACCTTGAGGTCTGAAGACCTGAGCCCCCTTCCCAATTTCTGTCACTGACTGCTTTAGCGAGCCTGGGCAATCTGTCCTCTCTCAGGGCGTCTCCCGTACTGTCAAATGGGAAGGAGAATATTTTATGTTGAATGACTTTCTCTAGGGTGTGTGGGAGATGTCTGATGGGACCCTCAGGAAAGGTTTTCATGGTTCCTGAGGAGGAGTCCCCAGAATTGAACACAAGACGATCTATCTCCACCTTGTAAGGGTGGGCTCACGTTTAACTAAACACACAGGGACCCAAAGCTTTTCATTCTTGTCAGCAAGAAATTGAGTATTCCCTTGATCCAGAAAGCCAAGGCAGACCCACCAGAACATTCTATCCCTGTAGACATGTCCTTGGGAGGTCCAATTCTTTTTCAGGGTGGCTGAGTTATTGGATCTTCAGAAGTGCCTCGCACCTGAGGGAATATGAGGCTTTCCTACCCACGTGGGAGTAGTCTTTTCAGGGGGATCAAATGCTTGCTCACCTTAGCTGTGACTGTCTCTCCCAAGGAGAGAGCACTGCCAGTGGCCTCCAAAACGCAGCCCCTGTAGTGTTTCCCAGGCTGAGCATCTTTCCCTTGCAACGTGGCTGTGCAGTTAATCAGGCTTTCACTGACTATAATACAGCGCCACTTTTGGCCCTGCGCCTGGAGAGACTGGAAAGAAAGCTGGCTCACCTGATGGGAGCTCCAGGGTTGGGTGGGCATTAGTGGTTTCATCCCAAGCCGCTTTGCACCCAGGTTCTTGGGTTTGTGGTCAACAAAGCTTGCTCTGATCAGGCACCTGGTAGTCAGCGTCTCTAGCACCTGGGGTGGATGTGCCGATAGGGACCTCAGAGCAGTCGTGTGAGCGAGGTGTCGAGGTAGGCAGCTGCCTCCCTGCTCTGCTGACTGGCGGTTCAATTTCTCTCATAATTCTGGAAGGAAGGTGGATGATTTCTATTTTTTTTCACGTTTCCGAAAGGACTTCTAAAACCGGGGACTTCAGGAGACTTTTTGGTTGCTGGGGAAACTGATACGAAGTGGAACCATGGGAATCGATATCCAAACACCTAAATTCGTCTGCTGAAAAATAGAATTGTTTGTTTCCAGTGGGCAATGGTGAAGGGAGGAATGAGGCACCCTCGCCCTGGGTCCCTGTCCCGTGGCTGGCACGGGGTCAGAGCAGGACAGCGTTGTGTGCAGGGTGGGTCTGCCTTTTCAGATCTGCCTCCAAACGCTTTTGTTTCTACTTTACCTTAACTTTGTGTTTCTACACTGTTGAAGTACGGCCCGATTTCACGTTCTGAAACTAAGAGTGTATCTCTCAGTGCTGTGAAGAAAAGACTGTTTCAGAGGAGTGATGATGTGCCTTTTATTTTGAGCCCATTGAGAAGAATACGATCTAAGAGGCATTAACGGAATGAGCATTTGTTGTATTTCAGGATGATTGTATCTGTTTTTAAGTTTTGATTTTTTAAAAAATTTTTTTAACGTTTATTTATTTTTGAGACAGAGAGAGACAGACCATGAACGGGGGAGGGTCAGAGAGAGAGGGAGACACAGAATCTGAAACAGGCTCCAGGCTCTGAGCCATCAACACAGAGCCTGACGCGGGGCTTGAACTCACGAACGCGAGATCATGACCTGAGCCGAAGTCAGACGCTTAACCGACTGAGCCACCCAGGCGCCCCTAAGTTTTGATTTTAATGTGCGACTTGGAGCCCCTTCTTACTCTAAAATTCAGTCTTCCTTGCAAACCCCGCCCCCATTCTGGACCCCTTCCCTGAGGTCGCCACATCCACAATTTAATGTGTATGTTTCTGGATGATTTGTATGCATTTATCCATTTGTGCGTGGAGATAAATATATAGGTTTATTTATGTGGGTGTGTAGTTTTGCACACAAGTGATAGTGTAATCTGTACCTTGTTCTGTAACTTGTTTTTTCCACAGAACACTATATCTTAGACAACATTCCATATCATGGGAAAAAGATCTGCCTTGTTTTTAACTGCTGACACATATTTTATGGTAGATTCACTTAACCCGCCCCCTCTTGGTAGATAGAAAATGATTGTATTTCTCAGGGTATCTAAGTGAAGCTCTGTTTCACATTTTTTTTCCCTCCCCAGAGTGGTAGGTACTATTTTTTTTAAATGTTTGTGTGTTTGTTTGTTTATTTATTTTTGAGAGACAGAGAGCAAGCGGGGGAGGAGCAGAGAGAGGGAGGGAGAGAGAGAATCCCAAGCAGACTCTGCACCACCAGCACAGAGCCCGAAACGAGGCTCGAACCCATGAACCACGAGACTGTGAACTGAGCTGAAGTCCAACACTTAACCGACTGAACCACCTAGATGCCCCCTATTTTTTTTTTTTTTTTTTAAGAAAGGAAACACTGAAGAAAGACTGATTCACCATTGCAAGAGAAACAACCAGGCTTGTCTCTTGTCTGAGACTGAGAGGGTCCAGGACTGAGGCGTGGCACCTGATTTGTGGTCAGCAGGGCGTGAGGCATCACGGCAGTGGTGGAGGCCTGCGCCAGGCATGGAGGGGCAGCAAGGAGGACCGTGCAGCCGTCCGAAGACGGAGTTGGGGCTTGCCAGGGTGGCTCAAACAGAAGGAACGTCTTTGAGTTGAGGGGGCAGAAACTCAAGGTGGCCGTTGTCCTTTTGCCTGTCTCTTCGTTCATTCACTCACTCAGCATAAACTGTCCCAAGCCCAGGCGAGGCGCTGGGGACCCCATGGTGCTGGAGATTCTATCCTTCAGAGCCTCCCGTCTGGTCACAGAGAAGGATGTGCACAGATGTGGTATATGAATGGCTGCCTCGGGTGTCGGGGGAGGAAGGCCCCACGGACGCTTGTCTGGCCTTGAAGGACGAACAGGGCTTTGCGGAGTGGACAAAGGAAGGGTCAGTGGGATGGCCGAAGCCCGTGTGGTTGAAGAATAATAAGGCCAGGAGGGGCAGAGGAGGGAGGCGAGGGAAGTGGGCAGGAGGCAGAGCAGGAAGGGGTTGAGAACGCAGAGCTGGGGTTCTGCCTTCAGCCGGTCTCAGTAACCGGGGGGAGAACTAGCACCTGATTTACTCCTGGAGGAAGAGGCACGGGGGTGCAGAAATTGACGTGCTGGAGCAGGAGAGGGGGAGGCTGGGATTCGGACCGGGGCGTGTTCCTCTGTGCATCTCTCTGTGTGTCCCATCTGTCCATCCTTAGCACTTCCAGAGGACTTGTTCTGTTCCAGATTCCGGGAACCCAGTGACTAGTAAGATGCGGCCCCCGATCGGTAGGGATCTATAGGCCGTGGATGGCGTCTTGCCCAAAGTAGGTACCCGTTCATCTTTGATGAGGGATGAGTCAGTGCTCTGAAAGGAAGCCCGGTTCTAGACTATAGCAGGTGAAAGAGGGGAGAGGCCAGAAAACAGGGCCGCCGCTGGAGGAGGACTGGGAGAATCTGGAACTGAGAGGAAGGAGGGAGGGAGGAAGGGACTGGCTTGCCAGGAGGAGTAGACAGGAAATGGGAAGGTGAGCAGTTCTGGGTAGGGGGTGGGGGACAGAGAAGGATTTCTTTTGAATCCTAGGGTCAAAAGAATCTTTGTGACTTACAAACTGGAGGAGGAATAATGAGTACTTTTTGATATATAGCAAAAATTCAATTCCCCATGTGAATGCCATGGAACTGATTTATTTACACTTGTATAATTTTCTGTTGACTGAATTTGTAAAGAATTTCACGTGGTCAGTGGAGAAAAGGTAGTTAAGCTTCAGAATTGTTTTAAACATAAAGTGACAGCAAAATCATAAAGACAGTTTCTAATTTTTTTTTTAATGTTTATTTACTTTTGAGAGAGGGAGAGAGACAGACAGAGTGTGAACAGGGGAGGGGCAGAGAGAGAGAGAGACACACACAGAATCCGAAGCAGGCTCCAGGCTCCAAGCTGTCAGCAGGGAGCCCGATGCGGGGCTTGAACCCACAGACCGCGAGATCATGACCTGAGCGGAAGTCAGATGCTTAACTGACTGAGCCACCCCGGGCGCCCCCATAAAGACAGTTTCTAAATGAAACTTATTTTAAAAGCTTCAGTTTTTATGGTTGCTTTGCCTGGCTTTGTCATTTTCCCGAATTCCTCCAGGCCCACCATTTGTGTCACTGGAGCTTTTTCTCCGGAGCTGGGGCCTCTGAATCCTGGTTCAAGAGTGGTTGGTGCCCCTCTCTCCCTCCTGGGAAAAGAAGCCAACCATCAACAGTAAAAAATAAGGGATTGGTTTCCTTTGACCCAGATGCTCTTCCGTATCAAGCCAGTGCCTCCCTGAGGGAATCTCACCTCTGTGGGTTTTCAGATAACAACCACAGAACCTGGAATGGGTATTGCATCACTTCCTCTGTATTCTTTTGGTCGAAGCAAGCCTGAGGCCTGCTCCGATCAAGAGGAGGGGAAATAGAGGCCATCTCTTGCTGAGTGAGAGCCAAGAATGTGTGGCTATCTTCAACTTGCCCCGCAGGTGCAGTTTGGGCCTGCCCCAGGTTGGAGAGGTGCCTAGCTCCTGGTCTCATGGGTGGATGAAGGGAGGCGAACCCTGCAGATCGGCAGGCCTCTAGGAGAGCCGTGTGTCATAGGCCCCCTACCCTGGGCTCCAGGAGGCAGAGGGTCACCGTGGCTCTGTTTGGCTTAAGTCCTAGTCAGAGGCCCGAGTTTCAGTTCTTTGGAACAACGAGTGACCTTGTGGCATCTCTGTTAGCCTGGCTTTTGGAAACCCTTGGTATGTGGATGTTGTAGAGGGGAATGGAGGGAGGGGACAGCTTCTTGGTTCACCTCTGAACTTCTGGACAGTGAGACCTTGTTCCTTGCTCAGTTCCAGGACATGTCTCCAAGGAGAGGAGGGAGGGATTCTCCATGGGACTTGTGGGGATAGTGGCAGGTTCCCTAAATGACAATCAAAATATTTTTTACTTTCTTAAAAAATTTTTTTTCATGTTTCTTTACTTAGAGAGAGAGAGACAGACAGACAGACAGACAGACAGAAAAGCCCAAGCAGGCCATGCGTTGATGGCAGAGGCTTGAACGCACGAACCATGAGATCATGACCTGAGCTGAGATCAGGAGTCTGACGCCTCACCGGCTGAGCCACCCAAGCGCCCGTTTTACTTTCATAGTAGAAATTCATGTAGCGTTTTTGCGTTGCCTTTTCTGTCTGCATTGGTTTGAATATAAAACAAAGGTTTTAAATTGCTTGTTGTAGAGTCTCACTGGCACTCTAGGTGGAAGTGCTGTTTCTCAGTCAGTGCCCCTCCCACGCCACTGGGGCCTCGCATCTCCAAGAAGGGTGAGCAAGCCTGGGAAGCCCTTGTCATGAAACTGTTTTGTCCATATCAGGCCCCACTGGAGGTGGCATCCCCTCGGGGCCCTGTCTGTGGCTGGTAGGAGGTCCGTCGGGTGGTGAGGGGTTGTGGGCACCCAGGTTTGTCTGGTGGCAGGTGTGGGGCAGGCCCCGTGGCAGTGGGGGGGGGGGCCTGAGCATGGGCTCAAACATGGCTTGGGGGAACAGTGTTGTAGGTTAGGGTCCACAGGACGTGTGAGTCCCAGGTGCCAGGGAATTTATTGAGCCTGTTCTTAGAAGCTTCTCTAAGTATTATCTTATTTACGCCTCTCAACAACCGTATGGTGGAAGTCCTGGGATTATCCCCATCTCTCTTTAAGGCACGCAGTGGGTGAGAAGAAGGACAGGATTTGACCCAGGGCCCCCTCAACCACTGATCCCACTGCCTCTCTCCAGAGCAGGTGAGCAGGGCCAGAGGAGGCTCTGAGCTCCAGCGCTCAGCATTCAGATGGCCCTAGCTCCTGCAGTGGGAGGGGGTGAGGGGGCCTCTGTTGGCAGCTGGTCGGGGGGTGGGCAGCGCAGGAGGGGCAGAACACAGGCCTCGCAGTATTGTCTGCACCTGTCCAAGAGCTCGGGTTTGTATACAGGAGACAGACTCTCCGGAGAAACAACTTGCCTCTCTCCCCCAGTTTCTGGAATGTCTATGGGAAAGGTCATGCAGCCCTTCCCTGACCAGGGTTGGACAGGGCACGGGGTAGCTCCACCGTGTGGGCACCGGTCATCCCCAGGGCCCTGCCTGTGCCCTCACTGTGCCCGGTGAGCAGCCCAATGAGAGAGGCTAGGAGGCTGAGAGGAAAACAAAACAAGGCAACCCACCCCAGAGCAAGAGGGGTAGGGGATGCTCCTGTGACCAGGTGGGCACTGCTTGCCTTGGGAAGGAGTGTTGCCAAGGGGAGACTCCCCACCCCCCCAAACCACCTGCTGGACTGGAGGCCAGCAGGAGGCAGTGGAAGCAGCCGGAAGCTCTGAGAGGGGGAGGAACAGGGACGTGGCATGACATTTGCGTGCTGCACGTTGGGAGGCATCAGCAAGACAAGAGATCATTTTGTTCTGTGGTTGGTTTCATGCCGGTTGCAAATGCACCTCTCCCACCCCAGCCGCAGCTGGGCCCCAACCCCTGCTTCTCCCACAGGCAGGGCTGGGCTCAGACGCTGGAGGGCGCAACTGGGCAGCAAGACGGAGATGGTGATGTTGTCTCTAGGAGGCAGAGTGAGCAAAGAAATTGGAGTGCGGAGGCCTCAAGAGCCCATCGCGGCCACGCAGAGACTGTGGCCTTCAGCAGATCCATCACCGTCCTCGTTACAAAGTGAAGGGGTGGACTTGACGGGCGTTTCTGGAGGAGCCTCTGTGGATCACCTAGGGCCACGTGGGGTGCGAGGGGACTGGTCGTTAAAATAGTAAGAAAGGCACTAATGCATCACCGTTCCCACAACACAGGGGTGTTGCGAGCAGGGCTCAGCGCATGGTGAAGGCCACAGATGCTGTTATTGTAGAATTATCGGTTTTGTAATCTGCCTATTAGCGGACCCCCTGAATCAGCCTCCCTGGGGGTAGGACCTGGGAATCTGCCTTTTGTGAAACAGCTGCTTCCGGTCTCTGAGTCCTGAGCTGGGAGACGGCTGAGGTTTCTCCTGGGTTCTCTCACTCCCTTGTCCTGCTGTTCACTCTTTCCCAGGAACAGCACTCCCCTGGTGATTTTGTACACGATGTAATCATGGCTCTAAACTCAAGTTCAGCTGCCCGCCTGCCGAGTGGCCCGAGACGAGTGTCTGCGCCCAGGCAGGTGAGGCAGGGGAGTTAGAGAGCGGGTCTGCTGCCCACACGGACACCTCGCCTGGGATGGAAACTCAGCTTCATAGGGACAAAGAACGGCTACACGTGCGTAAATGAACAAGCTAGCAGTGTCACCCTTTATTTCCCTTGACTCTTTACGTGGGAAGGCCCACGGTGAGCATTATTTCAGGTTTCTGTGAGTCAGGACGCACTTCTACTTTTTTAAAAGTAAATATAGTTTCGGGCAAAGAAGAATGTTAACTTTGAAAACCGGGTCACCACAAGCCACAAGATTTTGACAGTCCTCCTCTTTACACCTCTGACACGCAAGACACTTACAAATGCAGGAGACGGGCGGGGCTTGGGGCCTGGACTCACTGACCTAGCAGGTGGTGTGGACGTGGTGTGTGTGTGTGTGTGTGTGTGTGTGTGTGTGTGTGTGTGTGTGTGAGAGAGAGAGAGAGGTCCTAGTGTGTAGGTGAATGAGTCTGGCTTCTGGATGCGTTTTCTACCTCCTGTCCTCTGGGACCCCCTTCCCTCCCACCTCACCCCTGTCCTTCCAAGGGGAGACCTGCTTTGCCAGCAGCCCAGGCAGAATTGCATCCCGTAGTGGGCCCACCTCTGTCAGCCCTCGTGACCACACTCAGCCTGGGCTTAGGGTGGGCAGGGTTCCCCGCGATCCTAGTGCTGTGTGATTTAGGGCAGGTTGTCTAACCTCTCTGAACTTTGGGTTCTTCATGTGTGAAATGTGGATAGCACACTCCACCTACTTTGTGTCTGACTAAGGCCTGTAAAAGACATTCTTATTCTGTACTAAAGGTGAGGGATTTAGGGCACAGAGGAGGTAAATTACTGGCTTGAGGACACACAGGGAAGAAATAGCAGGACGCTTTATGGCCCTTCTGGCCCCAGAGCCTGCATAATCCCACTCTGCTGTATCTTGCAAAGCATCAGCTCACATTCTTGAGGAAAGGGAGGCGCGCCACAGCGGCCTCTGCTTTTGAGGATACTTCCGTCGTCATTGTATCCACGCCTCTTTCCTTGAATTTCAGGGTGCTTTAAAAAATGTCCCTCCCAAAGTCCTAAGGGCTGGACACAGCCTCTGTGATGGAGAGAGGCCACCCCTGAGGGGAGCGTGTGTGTGAAGTGGAGATGCTTGGGCCCGCAGGTTGGGGCAGAAGGGACCGGGCTGCTTCCTGCCACGGCAGAGGATGGTGTGGGAGGGAGACAACAGGCTGGGCGGCGGGGTCCCGGCTTGGGCAGGGAGCCTGCCTCTGTCAGATGCAGGGGAGGCGGCACCGTGTGCAGCTTCTCCCTGTGCTCTGCCCAGGCCCCCCTGCACCCTGTCGTTTGTGCTGTGAGCTGCCAGGGGCTTTCCTGCGGACCAGGATGGGGGAGGGGGCTCAGCACCCAGGTGTCCAGGCTGAGCACGATGGCTGGGCCCTCGGACCCGGTGGCCGGATGTCCGGTCTCCCTGTGTGACAGCACGCTGACACCCTTGATATAGTGGCCCAGCAAGTCAGAATGAAGGACAAGACTCGTGCTTTTCAGCCCGTTCGTTTATGCTTTCAGCAATTTTTGTTGAGGGCCTACTATGCGCCAGGCCTGATTCTAGGCACCGGGGATTCGGTGGTGAACAAACACAGGTGAAAATGCCTGCCTGCTGGAGCCGATGTGCTAGTACCGAAAACAAAGAAGAGATACGTACAATACGAATTGTGTTTAAACTGATACGGTGATATTTAAACTGGGAGCGGGAGGCAGGGGCAACTTGGAGGCTCTCAGCTCAGTTCTCTCCGCTGCTCCCTGCCTGGCGTTCCTTTGGCACCTCGCTCGCACTCCTCCTGACGGCAGCGGCCACCCCGGGCTGTGCCTGCCCGTGGCTCTGTGGCCTCCCACATCACACAACCTTGGGACGTGCTCTGTAGGCGACAGTGAAACGAACGAAAGGAAGAATGATCAGGTGAGTTTGGTTGTTCGCTGCAGAGGGACCCTCCTGCCTTCCACGTGGCCAGCAGCCACGGATGTGGCTCTCTGGCTGCTCCGGGATCTTCCACGTGGTCAGCTGCCTTCCACGTGGCCAGCAGCCACGGATGTGGCTCTCTGGCTGCTCCTGCCTCTCCAAGGTGGTCCAGTAGTCAGGCACACAGAGGTTGAAGCCGGCTGCATAGGAACTTCTTCCGGGCCTCCGCCTCACGGTCAGTCCAGAGCTGGCTGTTATCCGCCCTCTGCTCTGCAGGGAGCAGGGTGTCTCTACATATTTTCTTTTTTCCATTAAAAATTTTTTTTTTTTTGCTCTTGTTTTCATTCCAGCTAGTTAACATGCAGCGTTATATTAATTTCAGGCGTACAACATAGTAAGTCGACACTTCCGTATATCACCCTGTGCTCATCATAAGTGCACGCCTTAACCCCCATCACCTCTCTAACCCAACCCTCCCACCCCCTTTCTGGTAACCGTCGGTTTGTTCTCTATAGTTAAGAGTCTGCCTCTTGGTTTCTCGATCTCTCTTTTATTTTTTTCCCCTTTGCATGTTTGTTTTGTTTCTTAAATTCCACACATGAGTGAAATCATATGGTATTTGTCTTTTTCTGACCGACTTGGGGTGCTTAGCATTATACTCTCTGGCTCTACCCATGTCATTGCTAATGGCAAGACTTCCCTCTTTTCTATGGCTCTAATAATATTCCTATATATATGCATATATGCATATGTGTATATATGCATATGTGTGTGTGTGTGTGTGTGTGTGTGTGTGTGTGTGTGTGTGTGTGTATCTCATATCTTTCTCATCCATTCATCTGTAGATGGACATTCGGGCTGCTTCCATAATTTGGCTATTTTAAATAATGCTGCTATAAATAAATATAGGGGTGCATGTATTCCTTGCACTTCCTGTTCTTATATTCTTTGGGTAAATACCCAGCTGTGTGATTGCTGGATCATCTTCATGCCAGCTGCCCTTGACTCTTCAGCGTCTCTGGGATCACTAGAGTCAGCTCAGGCTTCCGTTGGGGTCCACATACTGGCTTGCTAGATACAGTATTTGTAGACAGGTCTGTAACTTGTGTCCATTTTTCATGTTGGTCTAGTAAGAAATCACTCTTCTCTACGATCTGCACAAGTGAGTTTTCGTGTGATTGTTGTTTTTTCAAACACTGCATACCTAGCTGAAAACAGAACTTAACCCTTTGAACATAACCACCAAGTAGATATAGCTCACAAGCACACAGGATTTCCTTTTCCGACACACTCCCACACCACTTGGGTCACCACAGAGATGAAATGTTACCAGGTTGTCTTATCTTTGCAAAGGTCAGGCCTCTACTGATACTGATGCTACACATTCCTTTGATAAAGCACTGGAGGCCAAAAAGTCCCCCTGGCACGAGATTGGCCCCTGGGATGGTGAAGACAGGACGGGAGGGGTGCCAGCTGGTGTCTCATCCACTGGAGATGCACCTTGGCTCCTGTGCGCTGTGGTGCCTTCTGGGGAGAATGCTGCATCCCACAGCTGTGCAGCGACCCTTCATTTAAAGCAGGTGTACCATGCCCTTGATCTAAGGGGCAGATGTTCCAAGCTCTCCCCCAGGAGCTAAAAGGTTGGGTGTGGGAAAAGCAGGAAGCTAGCCAGGCAGGGTAGCTTTTTGGATTATTTGGATTATTTCTCAGACAAAATGTTAAACAAAAGCTCATTTTGAATATGTCATCAATCTCTTATGTCAAAATTTAAAACAATCTTCCTGCTGTATGAAAATCAGGAGTTTTTCTTCTGAGTTTCTGCTTTAAACAAAGGTTTAAAAACCTAGGTTTTGCAAGGTTTCAGCTTGCGTTTTAAAAAATTTTTGCCAATGCCTTCTTCATGGTTACCCTTCATGGCAAAGAGAGAGAACAGCAGAAAGGATCAACATGCCCATTTCACAGATAGGGAAAATAAATATACAACAGAAGAAGTGTTGTGTTTTGTTTTTTTTTTTTTCTGGGCACTTTCTAGTTCAGGGGTTGGTAGACTTTTTCTGTATAGGGCCAGATGGTAAATATTTTAGGCTTTGAAGGCTAGGTGATTCTGTCACAACTACTCAAATCTAATATTATAGCTCAAGATTAGCCATAAATAATACATCAATAAATGAGCATGGCTGACTTCAGTGAAACAATATTTGTATAAACAGGTAACTGGCTTGCCAGTTCTACCCTAGCTGAGGGTAGAATGGGAACTAATACTTAGACCCTGTGTATGCCCAGAGCTAAATACTCTTCTGGGTTGTGTATTGTCTGTTGAAAACAAATTCCATTTGGGTGAAGAGCAGACAAGGTAACTTAGAATAGCCCTTCCAGAAAGTAGTGGACACATGAAAATGCTGGAGAAAATGTAAAAAGCATTTTTTAATGCTTCACAAAGGTAACAGATAAAGTGAGGTGAAGAGGTAAGGAAACACCATTCCAGATAAAAGGAGGTGAAGAGGCAGGAAACACCATGGTGCCCCGCGTGTATCTGCTAATCTGTTTTATCAGGCTGCGCGCTGGGAAAATGGGATACAAAACCAAGGGACAGCACAAGATTAGGAGTCAGGTTGGGAATTGTGCATAAAGCTGGGACCTGGCAGAGTGATGTTGTCAATGAAAAGTATAACCAGAATAAAAGATGGGACAGATAGGGAAATTTCCTGTCTTGACCTTGGATCTGATGGAAGGGTCAGAAAACCCAAATGGAGTCTAGATATATGTACTCTTGGTTTAGTCTAAGGTCACCCTGGGTTGAGAATACCTCCAAGCCCTGGAAACCAATCTACTATCTTCTCTGGAGAAAACATATTAAACCTAGATTTCCGGAGATGATTTTCAAAGGCACGTGGGCTCACAATCTAAACTCACAGAGCACATGAGAATATGAGCTACAATGAACACATCAGCAGAAATGGTAAATAATAGTATAGACCTGCAAAGACTGCGAAGATTACCAGATTTAGAAAATAACGTATGTCTAATATATGTAAATAAACAAAAGAAGTTATCAAAACAATGACCAAGGAATAAGAAGCTATCAGAAATGACCAAGAACATAAAAAATAAATAAATAAAACTTTTAGAAATAAAAAACATAATAATTGAAAATGGAAACTCACAAGATTGGTTAAATAAACCAGATACAACCAAAGAGAAAATTAGTAAATGAGAAGTTTTACCTGAAGAAATTAAGCATCATACTGTAGGAGACAAAGAAATGGAAAATATGTGAGGGGTTAAGGAAACGTGGGAAAGAGTGAGAAGTTTTCACACATATTTCATTGGTATTCCAGAAATAGTAAATACAGAGAAGTGAGAGGAGGAAATATTAAAAGAAATATTGATTAAGAATGTTCCAGAATTGGTGAAAGACACAAATTCTGAGTCGAAAGCCCAATCAAGCCCAAAGATAATGAATGAAAAGAAATCTACATCCAACCCCATTGTATTGAACTGGAGAGCAGGCTTCCAGAGAGTGATGGATTTTCCAAGAGGGTTGAAAGAGCCTTCTTAAGCAACAATTCAACCCAGAAGAATACCTCCAGGTGCTAATTCTTTATTTGCTTGTTCCATGCATATTCTTTCTCCCTCTCATTGACTGTAAGCTTCTTGAGGGCAGAGACTGGTTGCTTACTGCTGTATCCTCAGTTCCAGGAAGGTACCCAGCAGATAGAAAGTTCTCAATAGAAACTTATTGATGGGGTAAATGATGAAATGGTAAATCTAGCTCTTTTCTCCAGTGAGGCGAGAGATGGAAAGATGTGCGTAAAAGTTTTGTGTTTCAATTCTGACCAGTCAAAAAGTTTCTCTGTTGCTGGACCTCTGCATTTTTATTTCTTTGGGAAGAGCACTTCCCACCTCTTCAGGACCTCTCCCTTGTCCCTACCTTCTTTAGCCAGAGCTTGGTATTGTTCTGTCAGATAGAGGAACGAGGTCACACACCGACTCTGGCCTGCCTTATCTTTATCAGCGTCCTGGTGTGGCCTTGAACAGGCGGCCCCTTGGAGTCCTGCTGGCTGTACATAGAGGATGGGGATAAAAGTGACCTTAGGCACCATCCAACCTGGCGTTTCCAAAAGGTACACCCCAGAATGCTAAAAATGTGCTCTGCAAAATTGGTTTAGATGTTCAAGTAACTTAGGAAAACTCTGGAGTAAGAAGGTTTCCTTACTGCTGTATTTCTCAGAGCCATTCTCAGAGCATAATGGTGCTGTTAAATAAATAAACATTAACACTCTCTGGGGAGTTGAATGTTAATTTCTGTAGCAGAAATTTCTCCTCTAGAAATGTACTTAAAGATACCATATCCTTTGTAGAAGAGCAAAAATGTAAGTTAAAGGATAACATTGCTCACCATGGAAACATCCGGTAAGCACTTAAATATCTATAAGGGGAGACTGATAAATAAAAAGTGTTCATTCATGTAACGAAGCACCATGTGATCGTTACACAGAATGAAGGATGAGGGGGTGTGGTAATAGGCACTGGTATGAAAAGAGCTCAAAGATAACGTTATTAAGTGAAGAAAGCAAGGTACAGAGTAGGAGGTACTGTGTGATCCTATTTGTGAAAAGAAAAGGATGGGGGGACGCACACACACACACACACACACACACACACTCTGATAAGATATATCAGAGATTGTCATTAATAGTTATTTATAGGGTATGGGCAGGGATGGAGAAGGAGAAGGCCTTTTTTATACCAGTTTTTAAACCATGTGTCCATATAACTTTAATATTAAACTCTAGCATTTTTAACAATTGATTGGCGGCATTTTTAACAGTCGGTGAGCAGGTGTAGCCTGTCGCCCATTGCCTTGTGTCCCAGTGTTCTTCCCCACCAGCCTACTACACTTTCCCCCAAGATCCTTCTGCACACCATGTTTGAGCATTCAACTGGATTTACCCTTGCAAGAAGAACTGAGTGCATTATTTCAGATTTCCGCCCCCCTTTTCTGGGCCCAGACTCATCTCCTTTGGCTTTCAGCTGGTTTTTATTGAGCCCCTACTGCAGGCCAGGCCCGTTTCCTGAAAACTGGTTTTTGGTGAACGTTTCTTTCACTTGCTCACGAAATCTGCCAGTCACTGTGCTGGCTCTTCCCAGTGTATTCATTCAGGCTCGCCATTGCTTTACCCCAAGAGTTTTTTTCAGTGCTTCCTGACCATGACCCTGAGAATATTGTTGTTTTGTGAGAAGTCTGCAGAATGCAGTTTAGGAAATGCTGGCATGGTGTGAACAGGTCCCACTGTTTATGCTTCTCCGGGAAGGTGGCCTGCCTCCCCATATTACGGATGATCTGGAATGGGTAAAACCTTGATCTGAAAGTGAAATTGTTGAGTGTGCTAGCATGTTCTGAATTTTCAGATCTTGTTTTGAGAGGTAGAAGTTTGGCCTCTTTTATAAAATACATCAAAATGCTTTTATAGAGGACCGGACAGCTGATACGAAGAGCAGGGCACTGACTCCGTTCCTCTGCCTACTTTGATCACGTTCCCAACTTTCAATGAGAATGGAGAGCAAAAAACCCAGCCCGGGGCCCCAGCCTTGGACCCACCTCCAGCATATCCTCTGAGTGGACGCTATGACACGTGGCTGCTCGGTGTTGGCCAATTACCAGGGGTCGTTTCTGGAATCCCAACATGGGGAGTCAATTTACTATTACTTTGAAGGTATGTGTTGCCATTCTAGTTTGGGCAAAACGTTTGCCATTCTTCTTTTGGATAATATCCAAGTTTTTCTCTTTTCCATGGTGGGAAGTGGTGCTTTCTTGCTGACAGTGGAGGGCATCTATCTGTAATACTCTCCTCATAGGCACACGAAACTGCCAACATGCATTTGAAGAGAACGACAATTATTCAAATAATTTGAATGAATACATATTTTAAACTCTTTTCAAAAGACTTTACCTGCTGGTAAATATCTCGTGTACTTATAATAATTAGGCTGCATCTGCTTTGTCTCTTTTTCAGCCAGTTTTTAGTCAACTAAAGTCTCAGACATTTACTTTCTCTCCGAAATGGAGGCCTCATGGCTGACCCAAACCCAAATTCCTGGCCAGCGGAAACTGGGTCCAGTGCCTCCACAAATTGTCCCTGCACAGGCCTAGGTGGAAGGGAGGATCGAGTTCCAACATGGCCTGGGTGTGCCCTGGGACTTCAGGCAAACAATTTGGCTCTGCTGGGATTTGGTTCTTCTAGAAATCTAGGCTTACTAATACCTCTGTGGATTAACTGCTGTAACCCATATGGATACACATATGGCCGTTAGGGTACAATGGGGCCAAGATCCTCATTGATGATGGCAGTGCTAGAAGTTGTTCTGGTGGACTCTATCTGATCTGTGCCAGCCTTAAATCCTTCTACTTCCCCATTACCTGGGCTGCTGATTATCCAAAGACGTGTCTACATCTGCAGGGCAGGGAAGAAGAGGAACGGTCTCATTGCAACTGAAGGTATTTTCGTGGTTTGCTTATGAAGAGGAAACTGCAGGTTCAAATTATAATAGAACTTGAAGGAAGTTTTCAGTGTCTGGGGGAAAACCGTGACAGAAGGTGCCATTTAAAACTTATGAATAATGTACGAGCCAAAGGAAATTCATGGTTAGGAGACCAAACCTGTCTGTCTAAAGAGAATTGTAGTAAAAGCCAAAGATGCCAGCCCCATAGCTTTTGTTCAACAAATTAGCTTAATAGGACAGCTAAATTTAGAATACCTTCTGCATGGAGCGTTCCTGGAGTGGGTTCAGTCTTACATTTCAGAAGCCTTGCATTTTATCATCAAAATCAACACCTGGGAGCGTTTTAAATGCTCTTTTACACTCAGTTCTGTAGGATCTCCAAGTACTTGGTGCATTTACCACATAGGCTTCTCATGGATGTCTAGATGTGTATGATGATGAGATGCGGACAGTACCTCGTCAGTAGCAGCAACTTTCTGATTGTGTAGGATTGGAAATTAAGAGCTCATGATGAAGTCATATTAGCTGTTCCAACTGTTGTTTTTTTTTAAACAGGTTTATTTTACTTTAATTGGTTAAGGTTTGTTTGTTTGCTTGCTTGCTTGTTTGTTTTAGTAATCTCTGTACCCAATGTGGGGCTTGAACTCACAACCCTGAGATCCAGAGTTGCATGCTCTTCCAAGTGAGGCAGCCAGGCACCCCGTAAAACCGCTTTATGGAGATACAATTCTCATACTATCAAATTTGCCCATTTAAATTCTAGGATTCAGTGCTTTTTAGTATATTCAGGGTTGTGCATCCATCACCACAGTCTGATTTTACAAAATTGTTGTCAAAAGAAACCCTGTGCCCATTAGCAGTCATTTCCAGTTACCCTTTAATCCCAATTCTTTAATCCCAGTTCTTTAGGCAAGAACTAGTCTACTTTCTGTCTCTTACACATTTGCCTACTATGGCATTTCATATACTAAGGAGATAATACAAGATATGGTCTTTTGTGAGTGATGTCATTCCCTTAGCATAATGTTTTTCAGATTTCTTTATGTCACAGTATGTATCAAAGCTTCATTCCTTTTTATATTCCAAATAATATTCCCTTCTGCGGATTATACCATATTTTCTTTATCCATTCATCAATTGATGGATATCGAGTAGCTTCCACTTCTTGGCTATTGTGAATAATGCTTCTATCAACAGTCATGCACACGTTTTTGTGTTGATGTATGTTTTCATTTCTCTACATTTCTCTACTTAGTGGAATTACTAAGTCATATATGTTTAACTACGTATTTAACTATATGTAACCATATATTTAACACTTTGAGGGACTGCCAGCTTTTTTCCAAAGTGGCTACACAATTATACATTCCCACCAGCGGTATATAAGGGCTCATCACTTGTTATTGTCTATCTTTTTTATCATAACCATTTAGTGGGTGTGAAGTGGTATCTTATCAGGGTTTTGATTTGCATTCCTCTAACAGCTAATGATATTGAGCAGCTTTCTCCGTGGTTATTGGCCATTTGTGTATGTTATTTGGGGAAATGTCTGTGCAGATCCCGTACCCGTTTAAAAAAATGCATTATTGATATTTTTACTAGTGAGTTTCAAAAGTTCTTTATGTATGCTGGATAAATTTCCTTGTCAGATATATCATTTGAAAATCTTCTCTCCCACTTTGTGGGTTGTCTTTTCACTCTCTTGATGATGTCCTTTGAAGTACAACATTTTTAACTTATTTAAAAAAATTTAATGTTTGTTTATTCTTCAGAGAGAGACAGAGACAGAGACAGAGACAGAGCACAAGTGGGGGGAGGAGCAGAGAGAAGGAGACACAGAATCCGAAGCAGGTTTCAGGCTCCCAGCTGTCAGCAGCTGGGACTGACGCGGACTTACATTCACAAACCGTGAGATCATGACCTGAGCCAAAGTCGGATGCTTAACCGACTGAGCCACCCAGGCGCCCCCAAATTTTTAATTTTGATAAAGCCCAGCTTATCTGTTTATTCTTTTGTTGCTTTTGCTTTTACCATCATATCTAAGAAACTATTGTCTAAACCAAGGTCATAAAGATTTACTTTGGTGCTCTCTTCTAAGAGTGTTATCATTTTAGTTCCTAGATTCATTTTGAATTAATTTTTGTGTATGGTGTCCAGTAGGACTCCAACTCCAATCTTTTGCATGGGGTATCCAGTTGTCCCAATAGTATTTGTTGAAAGACTATTCTTTACTGTTGATTTGGCTTGGCATGCTTATTGAAAAATCAATGGATACAAATGTAAAGATTTATTTTTTGATTTTCAGTTCTATTCCATTAATCTATATGTCTATCCCATGCCAGTACCCCACTGTCTTGATTATTGTGGCTATGCAGTGGTTTTCAAATGAGTAGTGTGAGTCCCACAACATTACTTTTCTTTTCAGCATTGGTTCGGCTATTCTGGGTCCCTTATATTTCCATGTGAATTTTAGGAGCATCATGTCAATTTCTGGGGGGGAAAAGGCAGCTTGGATTCTGATGGGGATTTCACTGAATCTGTAGATCAATTTGGGCAGTATTGTTACCTTAATGATATTAAATATTCCAACCCATGAATGTGGGATGTCTTTTCATTTATTTAGTTAATTTCTTTCAATCATATTTTATAGTTTTCAGTGTATAATTTTGTTAAATTTTTTCCTAAGTATTTTATTCTTTTTGGTGCTTTTATGAGTGGAATTATTTTTTTAATTTCATTTTGGATTATTCATTGTTAGCGTATAGAAATATGCTTAATTTTGTATATTAATCTTGTATCCTGCAACCTTGCTGAATTTATTATTTCTAACAGATTTTTAATAGATTCCTTAGGATTTTCTATATACAAAATCATGACATCTGCAAACAGAGATAGTTTTACACCTTCCTTTCCAATCTGGATACCTTAAGGACAATTATAAAATGCTCCTCCTCTATATCCCTAGTAACATTTTTGGTTTTAAGACTGTTTTCTGATATTAATATATGCACTCCAGCTCTTATGGTTGCTGTTTGCATGGTGTATCTTTTTCTGTCTTTTTTACTTTAAACTTATTTGTGTCTTTGAATCTAAAGTGTCTGTTATAGAGAGTATATTGTTAAATCTTGTTTTTTTTTTAATCTGGTATGATAATTTCTGCCTTTTTACTGGATGCTTAATCCATTTGAATTTAATGTTACTGATAATGTTGGATTTACATTTGTCATTTTGCTTTTTGTTTTCCATGTCTTTTTGTTCTTCTGTTCCTCCCTTACTGCCTTCTTTTTCATTAAATGAACATTTTCTAGTGCAACATTTTAATTCCTACAATTTTATTATTATTTTTTAAAAATTTTATTATTAATTTTTAAGTAGGCTCCATGCCCAGAATGGAGCCCGATGCAGGGCTTGAACTCATGATCCCGAGATCAAGACCTGAGCTGAGATCAAGAGTCGGACGCTTAACTGACTGACCACCCAGGGCAGCCCTTAATTCCTTCAATTATTTTTTTTTTTTTAATTTTTTTTTCAACGTTTTTTATTTATTTTTGGGACAGAGAGAGACAGAGCATGAACGGGGGAGGGGCAGAGAGAGAGGGAGACACAGAATCGGAAACAGGCTCCAGGCTCCGAGCCATCAGCCCAGAGCCTGACGCGGGGCTCGAACTCACGGACCGCGAGATCGTGACCTGGCTGAAGTCGGACGCTTAACCGACTGCGCCACCCAGGCGCCCCCTTCAATTATTTTTAACACTGTATTTTTTGTGTTATTTTCTTAGTGGTTGTTCTATAGTTTATGATGTACATGTTAACTTATTGGAGTCTACTTCTGATTTATAGTGACTTAATTCCAGTGAGGTATAGAAACTTTATTTCTGTAGAGCTCTATGCCTTTCTTCCCTTTTTGTTTTATTATTCTTATATGCGTTACAAACTCAACAATACACTGTTATAGTTATTTTGTATAATTTTATTTCTTCTATTGAGGTAAGGGAATAAATGAGAGCAAGTGTACATTTATAGAGTTTGTTATATTAAACTTCTTATTTACCATTTCTGGATCTCTTGATATGGATTTTAAGTCCTTGTTGGCATCGGTTCTTTACTGTAATACAACTCGTTCCCACCTACTTTTTTGTGCAGTTATTGTCAAATATATTACATTCCTATATGTTATAGTCCTCATAACACAATTACATTCATAATGCTCTATTCACAATTTTTTGTTTTTGTTGTTCATACTTATTTTTTGTTCAGGGTTTAGGCTTTTTTATTTTTTTATTCATATTTAGAATTTTTTGATTTTAATTTTTTTTGAGTATAATTGACAATGTTACATTAGTTTCAGGTGTACAACATAGTGATTCAGCATCTCTATAACATTATTCTATGCTCACAAGTTAATCTACCACCTGTCACCATAGAATTCTATTACAGTATCACTGGCTATATTCCCTGTGCTGTAGCTTTTATGCCCATGACTTATTCATTCCATAACTGGAAGCCTATGTTTCCTACTCCCCTTAAAATCCATTTTGCCCATCCCTCTGGCACCTATCCTTCCCACCTTCCCTCTGGCAACTATCGGTTTGCCCTTTCTATTTATAGGTCTGATTTCTCCTTTCTGTTTGTTGGTTCCTATTCAATCGTTTTATTTTTTTAGATTTTTTTTAAAGCGTATTTATTTATTTTCTGAGAGAGAGAGAGAGAGAGAGAGAGAGAGAGAGAGAGAACCATCAAGGGAGGGGCAGAGAGAGAGAGGGGGACAGAGAGGGCTCTGTGCTGACAGCAGAGAGCCTGATGGAAGGCTCAGACCCACAAACTGTGAGATCATGACCTGAGCCGAAGTCAGACGATTACCCGACTGAGCCACCCCGGGGCCCCCATATTCAAAAGTTTTTTTTAAATCAGTTCAATGAAGAAAGGAGAAGAAATATCCAATTATCTTATACAATTGCCTACATAATTACTTTACCGGTGCTGCTTGTTTTTTGTATGTGGATTTAAGTTACTCTCTGGTGTAACTTGCTTTCACCCTGAAGAACTTCCTTTAGTATTTCTTACAAGGTGAGTCTGCTAGCAATTGATTCTAAGTTTTTGTTTATTTGGGAATGTCTGTATTTTGCTTTAATTTCTGAAAGATAATTTTGTGGGATATAAGATTCTTGTTCGTTCGTTTGTTTGTTTGTTTGTTTTTTTCAGCACTATAAACTGCCTTTGGGCCTCCATCGTGTCTGATGCGAGGTCGGCTGCTAATCTTAGTGGTATTCCTGTGTATGTGATGAGGCATTTTTCTCTTGCTTTGTTAAGAGTTTTGTCTTTGTCTTCAACATGTTTACTGTGCGTCTGGGTGTGGATCTCTTAGATCTCTCCTACTTATAAGTTCACTGAGTTCCTTAGATGTACAGATTATCTTTTTTATCAGCTTTGGTTAGGTTTTTTGCCATTATTTCTTCAAATATTTTTTTCTGCTCCCTCCTCCTTCCTTTATGTGTATGCTGGTAAACTTCATGGCTTCTCTCATTATTCCATTCTATGTTTACTTTTCTTTGTTCTTTTATCTGTTTTTCTGATTGCATAATCTCTAGATTTATGTTTAAACTCACTGATTCTTTCTTCCACCAGCTCATACCTACTGTTGAGCTTCTCTGGTGAAATAATTTTCACTTAAATTATTTATCTTTCAACTCCAGAGTTTTCATTTGTTTCTTTTTCAGTGATATTCTCTATCTGACTGAACATTCTCATCATACTTCTCTTTAACTTCTTTTTAAATTGTTTTCCAAGTTTTTATTTAAATTATAGTTGGTTATAATACAGTGTAATATTAGTTTCAGATGTAGAATTTAGTGATTCAACACTTACATACAACACTGGGTGCTCATCACGAGTGCCCTCTTTAATCCCCATCACTGATTTAACCCATCCACCTTCACACCTCCCCTCCAGTAACAATCAGTATTTTCTCTATATTTGAAAGTTTGGTTTTGGTTTGCCCCTGCCCTCCCTTGTTCATTTGTTTTGTTACTTATATTCCATATATGAGTGAAAACATGTGGCTTTTGTCTTTCTCTAAATGACTTATTTTGCTTCATATAATAATCTCTAGTTCCATCCACGTCATTTAAAATGACAAGATTTGGGGCACCTGGGTGGCTCAGTCGGTTAAGCGTCCGACTTCGGCTCAGGTCATGATCTCACAGTCCGTGAGTTCGAGCCCCGTGTCAGTCTCTGTGCTGACTGCTCAGAGCCTGGAGCCTGTTTCAGATTCTGTGTCTCCCTCTCTCTCTGACCCTCCCCCATTCATGCTCTGTCTCTCTCTGTCTCAAAAATAAATAAATGTTAAAAAAAATTTTTAAAAAATAAAATAAAATAAAATGACAAGATTTCATTCTTTCATTATGGCTGAGTGATGTTCCATTGTATAGGTATATATCACATCTTCCCCTCTCTTTTTTTAAAATTCCAAGGTACTTTTTATTTTGTAATTTTATTTTTTATTTTTAAAAAATTTACATCCAAATTAGTTAGCATATAGTGAAACAATGATTTTAGGAGTAGATTCCTTAGTGTCCCTTACCCATTTAGCCCATCCCCCCTCCCACAACCCCTCCTGTAACCCTCAGTTTGTTCTCCATATTTATGAGTCTCTTCTGTTTTGTCCCCCTCCCTGTTTGTATATTATTTTTGTTTCCCTTCCCTTATGTTCATCTGTTTTGTCTCTTAAAGTCCTCATAGGAGTGAAGTCATATGATTTTTGCCTTTCTCTGACTGGCTAATTTCACTTAGCATATAATACCCTCCAGTTCCATCCACGTAGTTGCAAATGGCAAGATTTCATTCTTTTTGATTGCCGAGTAATACTCCATTGTGTATATATACCACATCTTCTTTATCCATTCATCCATCGATGGACATTTGGGCTCTTTCCATACTTTGGCTATTGTCGATAGTGCTGCTATAAACATGGGGGTGCATGTGCCCCTTTGAAACAGCACACCTGTATCCCCTGGATAAATGCCTAGTAGTGCAATTGCTGGGTCGTAGGGTAGTTCTGTTTTTAGTTTTTTGAGGAACCTCCATACTGTTTTCCAGAGTGGCAGCACCAGCTTGCATTCCTATCTTTAACTCTTTAAACATTATGTCATTTCGTTTTTTTAAACACGCTTATAGTAACTGCTTTGAATTCTTTGTTTACTAAGTTCAGTATCTGGGTTGCCTCAAAGGCAGTTTTTATTACCTGCTTCTTTCCTGTGTCCGAGTCACACTTATTTGTTTCTTTGCAAGTTTTGTCATTTTTTTTTTTTTGAAAACTGGACATTTTAGATAAATATTGTAGCAACTCTGAATATTGATCCCCCCCCCCTTCTGGGATTTGTTGTTGTTTGTTTATTCATTTGTTTATGATGTGGCTAGACTGTTTCAGTGAAATCTGTTCTCCAGTGTGCGGTCTCTGATGTCACTCTGGAGAGGGTGCAGCCTTGAGCATGTGACTGTCTCCCTGATGCCTTGGATGACTGTGGTTTTAGCTGAGCTCTGTTTAACTGTCTCCTTTTCTCATTTCCCCCATAAGCTTTTGGATTATCTGTCTCTGTTGGTATCATAGCAGTTATTAGCCCCAATTAATCACCAGCTGATTGCTATATTGTATTCAGTAATGACCTGGGGCATATTTTATGCCACAGTCTGTTCCAGTTAAAGTTAGGCTTCTTTGCAGAAACAAAGTGTTGTCAGTCTTTGAGGCTGCTCCAGCCACAGAGGTTCTTAGCTATTCCTTTCCCTGATTCTTTTTTTTTTTTAATTTTTTTTTTAAATTTTTTAACGTTTATTTATTTTTGAGACAGAGAGAGACACAGCATGAACGGGGGAGGGGCAGGGAGAGAGGGAGACACAGAATCGGAAGCAAGCTCCAGGCTCTGAGCAGTCAGCACAGAGCCCGACGCGGGGCTCGAACTCACGGACCTCGAGATCGTGACCTGAGCCGAAGTGGGATGCTTAACCGACTGAGCCACCCAGGCTCCCCTTTCCCTGATTCTTTCTGTTAACCTTCTTGCTGATCTACCATCTGGCTGAGCCAATCATCTTTTTGCCTGTTGCCAAAAGAGTTCTGGAACTAAGAGCAACTCTGAATCGCTCACCTCCCAGATCTCCATTGTTTTAAACAACACTCATGGGCGTGGTCTTCCCCATGCTTTTTTTCCAAATAAAATTAGACTCTGTAGGCCAAGCTGCAGAGCTCTCTGTTCTTGTCACCTGCTTCTCTTTCGCGTCAGAACCTCTGTACCACTACATCAGAGCTGGGGGTAAGGCAATGACTTGCTTTCCCCAAAGTGACAACCCTGCAAGCGGGACTCTGGACAGGAATGGTGGCCCCTTGTCTTCTCAGTTTATCCTTCTTGGCATGAGACCTCCTCCCTGAAGTAAGCTGGGGCAGGGATGTTCAGGATCCAGTATTCCTGGCCTGCTCCGTTCAGAGTTGAGTTTCTGCCCTGTGAGTGGGGGGCTGAGTGGAGAAAGGGAACCCCAGTCCTCTTGGCTGTACCTGTCTGGAATAGAGCTCCTGTAACATGGAGCTGGAGGTGAAGCGGTGAAGGGAATTAGAGATGCCACTGGCCTGCAGGAAGTCATAGCCCTAAACTGTAAGCCAGAAGGAGAAGGTTCCCCATATTCTCGGCGGCACCTGCCCTGGGCACAGTTTCCATCACACTGAGCTCTTGGAGGATGGGGGGTGAAGGGGACATGAGTGGGTCGTGGTTCAAATGAGATTTAAGTTTAGACATTCTTGAATAGATGTTTCTCCATTTGCTTAACACCCTTAGGATAGTGTCCAGAGACTTGAAGTGTTGTTTTAGACATAATTTTTTATTGACTAAGTGAAAAGCATTTGAATATCAGTACCATTCTGTGCAGGTCAGCAAAAATCGTGGAGTCCAGCTAGGGATGAAAATTGGGTTTCCTTTTTGGGCAAAGTTTAGATGTGTGCTGTTATCTCAGGTTCAGTCCTGAAAGAAGTGGTACAAGAACCTGACCTCTTGGCTTCTGGCAGGGTCTCTGTGGTCCAGCCTCCACTAGCCTCCCTGAACCTCTTTGGAACACATTCACCCAGGCCGTCACCTTGTAGTGCATTTTTTGTCATCCCATGTTTTGGGTAATTTCCAACTTCCTAAGATCATACATAGAAACTCAAATGACCTTGTAGAAGTTTATTTGGGGGCAGTTTCCCTGCAAAGCGGATGAATTATTCTTGTCACAGGCATAATAAATTGTTAATTTTGGAAACGTGCTTTTGTAAAGAAAACAACCGTCAGGTCATTTTCTTTTTAATTTCAATGATGTGTAAGGATGCATCAGTACAGAGAAATGAGATAAGCTTGTCATAACCTGGATGACAGCACTGCCCTTCGGGAATGCCCGGGGAAGATGGGAGCCAGGTGAGACAGATTAGACGGGCATTGCTGGGCAAAGTATGGCAGAGAAACCTGGGTGGTGAAGGAAGAGTGTCCGGAAATGAAATCCTGGGGAACCTGCTGATGTCATTGCACCACGCAGGTCTCTCTGTGGCTAAAGGCAGCAAACTAATGGTGGGTCTCGGGAAAACTCCAGCCGAGGGAACTTTTCATTGCTGTGTTCTAGGCCTTAATGACAGATGTGTTCATCCTACACCTGACGTACGGATTCTGGACATAAATGAGGCCTAATAACTGAGTAGATAGAAAATTGTTAGATGGAGGATGAACTATTTAGGTTTTGCTGGGATGGGTGGTTATTATTGCATAGACTCACTCAAAGAGATTTTTTTCTCCTTAAATAAATATTCCTTGAAGGCACCTATTTTGTTGCCAACAGAATAGCAAAGTTTGTTTTTACCTATTATTTCAATCTTAGAAACAAAGATGAAAAAGGATGGCTGGAATACGCTGTGTTTCGAGGGGCTCAGGGCTTGCATTAATTTCCTGGCAGATTAGAGAATAAAGTGGGAGAGAGGTTAAAGCAAGGACTTGTCTGCCAAGTCAGTTGGAAGGAGGAAGATCAAGGGAATTGTCTGGGATGAGGGAATGGCTATTTTAAGCATACATGAACCAAAGTCAGTTCACCTTCATAGATCCTTCTCGGGTCTACCTAGTGGCACTTGCTACAGTTAACTATGTTGGGAGATTTATTCCTGTATCCCACTGGGGTAGACCTACATCTCTCATCTCTGCCTATTTCTCACATTGAAATAAGCCACAAAATTACATAGATGAAAGGAAAAGGTGACTCATACGTTTGTGCAGTTTGACAAACCTTCCAAATAGAAAAAAGGAATCCCAAAAGTATTAAGGTGGTTACATAAAAATGGAGAGATGTGCATATTTCAAAAGCAATGCTAAAAACAGGACACGGTAGAAAAATAGCTAAATAAATAGCACTGACAGTGGTTTAATTTCCTTAATATATAAAGAACCTCTATAAATAAATAAGAAAAAATACTAGCATCACAGTCTATAAATGGGTACATGGTATATAACATTTTGAAGAAGACCTAACTATAGACAGTAAATATATGAACAGATTAATTACATTATTAGTAATCAAAGAAAGCCCAGTAAAAGTAAGATAATTTTTTACTTTGTTAAATTAGCAAAGACTTTGAAAGGGCAATACTCAGATCTGGAAGAAATGTATAAGATGGGCAAGCTTATACACTGGGAGAAGGAATGAAAATCGCCACAATCCTTTTGGAAAGTGAGTTGGTGATGCGAGACAGGAACTATTCAAAAGGTTCACATTTTTCAATCCAGTACTTTTTTTTTTTTATAGAAAGTTACCCTATGGAAGTAATCATTAAGATGTGACTTCAAGGATATTGGATAACACAAGAAGTTGCATACAGTGAAATATTAGGTAAACAGAAAGTCAGGGTGTAGAACTCTCCATCTATACTACTAATCAAATATATTAATATGCATTGGAGATAGAAATTATCCCTTGATTGCAAAACACACACCTGTTCACTTTATTTTTTTCTGACATTGATGTATCTGTAATTTGGCACACATTAACCATGTAGTGTTTACTTATTTACAGATCAATTATTATTAAATTAGCAGTATATCTTTAAGAGATTTTTTATTGGAGGAAATATGACACTTATATCATATACTAACATCTATACATGATCTCTCTCACTGTCTCTTTACGTATATGGAAACTAAATAAATCTAATGTTATCAGTCAATTAGTACACTTTTAACAGACAAACTTACTGAAATTCAAATCTAAACACGTCATGTTTAGAAATTTGCAATAGGACGTTCACTTCTGGAGAGATGAGTAGATGTGCTCTTCTCTAATCTTCCCACTAAGGACAATGGAAAAGCCTGGACATCACATATGAAACAAACATAAGAAGACCTTGAAAGATGGAGACAAGAAAGCAGACCAACTAGGACCTTGAGACCTGAGGAATGACACAGTAGGGAGTTCCCTTGTTTCCTTTGGCCTCATATATCCCAAATTGCATACTGATGAGGCTGACGATCCAGAAACGCCAATGAGAACAAACAAGCAAAAGAAAAATAAAATGCCCATCCAAGTCTGCTTCCCCTGTGGTCCCACCCCACACATGCCAGCAAAGGCTAAATGCGGAGCCTAGAGTTGCATCAACTCTGCCACCATGGTGGTATCAGAGAAGGCCAAGCAGAGAGCTGGAAATTTTATTCCTTCAAGAAAGAAACAGGCCCTACCCCTGTGTTGTCAGTAGAGACCATGTGGAGAGCCCAGACATCTACCCCTACCCATCACCTCTTTCCACCTCCTGCTGTAGTGATGTAGGGGAGGCTGAATGGAAGGTTAGGACTTTGACTACTACTCAGCAATAATGACACCGCACCTACTGCCATGTCGGTGGAGACTACATGGGGAGCTAGAACTCCCATCCCGACACAGCAACAAGAAGAGCTCGCCCGTCACTTGGGTGTCAGTGGAAGCCATGTGGCGAATCTGGACTTCTACCTCCACTTGAAAGTAGTGACTCCTTTCCCCGCCACAGTAGTGTCAGAGAAATCCCAAAGGTTTAAGATCCAGAGTCTTGCAATATAATGTGAAAATGTAATGTATCTGTTACATTAAAAAAACTGCATGTCATACCAACAACCGCGAAGAGCTCAAACCAAATGACAAAAGGTAAGAAATAGTTGCCAACACTGAGATAACAAAGATGTTAGGCAGTCTGAAAAGCACTTTAAGGTAGCCATCATAAAAATGCTTGAAACATCAATTACAAGTACACTGGAAGCATGGGGGGAAGAAAAAGGAAGTCTTGACAAAGAAATAGAGTCTAAGCAAAGAGACAGAAAATATACAGGGGAACCAAGTGGAAGTTTTAGAACAGAAAAATATAATAACCTAAGCAAAACACTCAGTCGATGGTCTTAACAGAAGAATGGAAGGGACAGAGAATTGGTGAACTAGAAGATAAGGCAATGGAAATCACCCAATCTGGAAAAAAACAAAACAAAACTGTACAAATAGATAACAAAGAATTTTTTAAAATGTTTAAGTAATCTACAGAAAATTAGGAAAAATAAAGCAGAAATTAAAAAACAGAGGGAACAACAACAAAAAAGTCAGACTTAAGCCCTAATGTATCAATAATTACATTAGGGGCACCTGGGTGGCTCAGGTTGTTAAATGTCCAACTCTTGATTTTGGCTCAGGTCATGATCTCACAGTCTGAGCCCTGTGATGGGCTCTGCGCTGATAGCATGGAGCCTGCTGAGATTGTTTGTCTCCTTCTCTCTCTGCCCCTGCCCTGCTCACACATGTACACGTGCATTCTCTATCTCTCTTGCAAAATAAATAAATAAACATTAAAAAATAACTACATTAAATTTAACTAGTCTAAATCACTCAGTTAAAAAACAGAACTTGGCAAAGTAGATTTTAAAACATGACCAAACCCTATGTCCTCTGTAAGAAACTCACTTCATGTAAAGTCATACAGGCACACTGAATGTGAAAGAATGAAAAAAAGATACATTATGCAAAGATTAACTAAAGAAAAGCAGGAGTGGCTCTATAAATTTCATATAAAGTAGGCTTCAGAGCAAAGGAAATTATCAAGGACAAGGACATTTAATAATGATAAAAAGAGTCAATCCATCAAAAAGTTATAACAATCCTAAATGTGCATGTAAAACACAACAGGCTGAAAAATACATAAAGTAAAAGCTGATAGAACTGAAAGGAGAAATAGACCAATTCACAATTATAGTGGGAGATTTCAGCATCCTTCTTTTCACAACTCATGTGACTAGACAGGAAATCAGCAAAGGTATAGAAGAACTCTACAATACTTTCAAGCAGTAAGATCTAATCAACATTTATAAGACACTCCATCAAACAAAAGCAGAATACATTTTCTTTTCGAGTGCCTAACATTGCCAAGATAGACCATATAACATGTGCCATAAAAGAAACTGCAACAAATTTTTAAATGTTGAAGTTATACAGAGTGTTTTCTGACTGGAGTGTATTCAAACTAGGAATCTGTAACAGAAAGATAACAGGAAGGACCTCTAAAAAATTGCAAACTAAACAATAGACTTAAGTAAGTGTCAGTAAAAGTCACGTAAGTAATTAAGTAAAAATTACTTAAGTGACTAGAATAAAAAGAAGAACTCTCAAGCAGTTTTTTAAAAATACACTGAAGAAAGGGTGCCTGGGTGGCTCAGTTGGTTAATCATCTGACTCTTGATTTCTGCTGGGGTTATGGTCTCACTGTTGTGAGATCGAGCACTGCACTGGGCTCTGTGCTGACAGCATGGAGCCTGCTTGGGATTCTCTCTCTCCCTCTCTCTCTCTTTCCCTCCCCAGCTTGACTGTGTGTGCTCTCTCAAAGTAAATAAATAAACTTTAAAAAAATACACTGAACCAGATAGAAATGAAAATACAATGTATCAAAATTTGTGGGGCGCAGCTAAGGCAATTCTGAGAGGGAAAGTTATAGCACCAAATGCATACATTGAGGAAAGTCTTAAATCAATATCTAAGCTCCGCCTCAAATTAATATCTAAGCACCCCCTTTTAACCTAGAAAAAGAACAAAACTGAAAGGAGGCAGAAGGAATGAAATAATAAAATTAAGAGCAGAAATCAATGAAACTGAAGACAGAAAAATAGAGAATACCAATGAAGCAAAGAGCTGGTTCTTTGAAAAGATCAGTAAACTTGACAAACCTCTAGCAAGACTGTCAAAGAAAAAAGAGAGAACGTACAAATTACTAATATTAGGAATGAAATGGGATATTACTACAGACACTGAAAATATCAAAAGGGTAATAAGGGCATATTAGGAACAGCTTCATATACATGAATTTGAAAATTTTGATGAAATGGACCAATGTTTCAAAAAAACATGAAATACCATATTTTACCCAATATACAAGACAATTTGAATAACTCGAGAATTATTAAGGAAATTGAATCAGTAATTTTAAAACTCCTAAAAAAAATCTTCAGGCCAGATGATTTTATTGGAGAATTCTGCCAAACATTTAAAGAAGAATTAACAATAATTCTATATAACTCTTCTAGAAAGTGGAAGAGGAAGAAATGCTTTCCAATTCATTTTATGAAACCAGTCATATCCTGATCCCCAAAACAAATTAAGACAATACAGCACAATATTCTTCTGAATATAAACACAAGAATTCTTAGCAAAATATTGGGAAATAGAATTTAGCAATGTGTAAAAAGAATTACACACATGAGCAAATGGGATTTATTCCAGGTATATAATGCTGGATGCTGGTTTAATATTTAAAAATCCATGTAATACAAAATGTTAACAAATAAAACTAGAAAAATCACATAATCATTATCAATTGGTGCAGAAAAAGCATTTGTAAAATTCAATATGCATTCTTCACAAAAATTCTCATTCAAACAGAAATACCAAGAAATGTGCTAAACCTGATAAAGACCATCTATAAAAAAAGTACAGTCTGCGTACTTAATGGTGAAAGACTGAATGCTTTCCCCTTAAGATTGGGAATAAGGCAAGAATATCTGCTCTTATCACTGTCATTCAATAGAGTGATGGAAGTTATAGCCAGTGCAATAAGACAGGAAAAGGAAATAAAAACCATACAGATTGGGAAGCAAGTAAAACAGTTGTTTCTACATTCAGATGATATGATTGTTTATATAGAAAATCTCAAAGGGGTACCTGGGTGGCCCAGTTGGTTGAATGTCTGATTCTTGATCTCAGCTTAGGTCCCGTTCTCAGGATCATGAGTCCAAGCCCCACTTTTGGCTCTGTGCTGGGCATGAAGCCTACTTAAAAAAAAAAAAAAAAGAAAAGAAAGAAAAAGAAAAAAAAAGAAAATCTCAAAGTGTTTACAAAAAAGTCCTAGAACTAAGAAGTAAATTGAACAAGGTCACAGGATACAACATAAACATGCACAAATCAATTGTAGTTTTTATCTACCAGCAATGAATGCAAGAGTACCAGAATTTAAAATATGATACCATTTACAGTTGCTTATAAAAATTGAAATACTTATGGGCAAATTTAACAGAACATGTGTAGGGCTTATATTCTACAAACTGCAGAACACTGATGAAAGAAATCAAAGATCTAAATAAATGGAAAGACATACCATGTTTATAAATTGAAAGACTCTGGTGTTGTTTTAAGAACCTATGGGTACCCTTTACTTTAAGACTATGGATTGAGAGGGAAAGCAGAGTCAGTAGCCAGTCCTTAAGCTACTTGGGTAATGTCCCATTGCCAAGAACAGTCTAAAGCCAGACTAAAGCATTACTAAATGGATGCCAGCCCCTAAAGAGTACTTCACTGCTTGGTTTTCATTTTTTGACAATCAACCTCAGTGAAGGGGTTACCTGGAGAGTGTGGCAGCTCAGTATTTGTCTCCTTTCCTTCACTGAACACACATGGTGGCCTGGTTTGCTGTCTCCAGGATGACAGCAGGCTCTGGACGGCTCTTGGGGCAAGGCAGGATGCACATATACCCTGCACCTGCCATACAGTGGAGAGGAAGGCTGGATCCCAAGGTGGTTGGCCCTCTTGCTTCCTGACTCTAACGGCTGAGGTGCTGGGGGCTTCTGTGGTATCTCTGCAGTGGTGTTGATGATGGAAGACTTTCTCTCTCTCTGTATAATTTTTTAAAATATGAAAATAATTCAATAGTGAAATTATTAGCCCACCCCAGGCAGTCTCAGCTATAATTTAGGGCTCCGCGTCTCCCACCATTGTAATTTTGTTTTGCATTCATTAGGATATGATTTTTTTTTTAAAGAACAATCTCAAGGAATCATAGTTCTGACGACTAACATTAACCACCATGTCACTCATAGATATTGCTGAGGCTGTTATTCTGAAAAGTAAATTAATTTCCCTTGTGTGGGAACCATCTGAATAACATTCACATTCCTCTCTAGGGTGGGCTGATTGACTCTGGAAAGAACCTGCTGCTTCTATGGCAACATGATGTACTGGAAGGCTCTGCCCACCCCAACTTCTCTGGCTTTATTTTGTCCACCCTTTTGTCCTTCCCTGAAATTTGGGAAGAAGAAAATTTGGCTAGTGTTCTTGGATACATAGAAGTGTCAGGTGCTTTTAGAACCCTTCATATTGCTTTCCAGTACACACACACACACACACACACACACACACACACACACACACAATTTTTCTAACACAGCAGTAAACAGCTTATCTTCTTTTCTGTCAGTAATTTCATTATCTTTAATTTAAGATTGGGTGGAAGAGACTTTCCCCTTGACTCTAACTTTTTTTTACAACAGTTTTAGTGATGCAGAATACATTGGTGCTTTGTTTGGGTTAAAGGAATAAAAGGGGGACTTCTTTTGGGAAATATCAAAATGATTTTTTCTAGATCAACGCTGAGTAGAAGAGAGGGTAATTTTAGGGACTCAGGATAATGGTAATGACTATGTTGATGAAGACATGCCTTGAAGACCTACTATGTGTCGGGCGTGATACTAAACACATATGAGCACTATCTCACTTAGTCTTTACCATCATCGTCAGCCTTATTTAATGGGCTCAACGAGTTTGTGTAACTCACTCAGGTTAACATAGCAAGTGTCAGGATCTGTATGCAAACCAGATTTGTCTGATCCAAAGCCTGGGGTTTAACCACTATTTCCTGCCTCCCCTCTGGTGATGCCTGGGGTGATGGGATGTTGACTTGGTCCCAGGATAGCCTCCTGTGGGCAGCATGAGGCACTGGAAGAGGGTAAGAACAAATTCAGTGGAGAGGCAGCCAGATTCATGGGTGTTTAATTTGAAGGGGTTTGAACCTTTGTGTGTCAGGTCAGACCCACTGGTGTTTGTGTAATTGAATCCTCACAGAAGAACCTGGAGTTGGCCAATCTTCAGATTCAGAGTGACCCAAGCCTTGCTCTCTACTAGGCCTTCATGGTCAGGCTTATAGTGGTTATATTCCAGGATTATAATGTTGACCAGAAGTGGCCCACTCAACGGAAATATGAGCACTGCAGGTTTACTCTGCCTTGTGTTGTCTCTTATCTGAAGGGTTGCTGGCATCTCCACTGGGGTCATCCATCCACTGGTGGGAGGAGTGGCCTGATCCTAATCCCTTATGGTTCCTGCAGCCTGCTCCACTTGGCACTTGTCTTCCAATGCGAATTTACAAGGTGGACAGTCTTTGCAGCCCTGGGTGGCAGGATGTCAGTCCCCACCTGGCACTGGCCATGACTTTAGAACCACAAGTTTCCTGTTGGGGAGGGCCTTTGTATTCCTGGGGATTTGATACGGTGTGACCTTTGAGAAAGGGGAAGAAGGTATGGCAAAGGCTCTTCCTCTCTGTGTTCTCTGGCCAAGAGAACATGGGCTCTACTGTCTGCTTATGGGCTTGGGGTGGCTGTCTCTGCCCTCTCTATGTAGACTTCGACCCTGACAACAAAGCACCCTCATTTCTTTTCATGTCGGAAATATTTTCATGTTTATAAATTGCCATCGTCATGGACTCCATCACAACCATTAAGGATCACCTATTCTATTCTGTGGTGGTTGCAGTGAGAGACTGTGGAGGGGTCAGAGAAATAACGTGTCTGGAAGGTGCGAAAGTTTTTGGGATTTCCACGGGATCGGGGAGTGCTTTAAGAACTCTTTCTTGAGGTCATTTTGCACACTTCGTGACAATCAAGGCTACTGTTAAAAAAGCATGTACTTTTATGCTGCACACACGCGCGCACACACACACACACACACGTGCATGCAAATACACCTTCTATCTTTCCTACAGACAGATTTAAAGATGCCATTTGAAGAATTGCAGTGAAAACATGGTAATGTAACATCTTGAGCCTGATGTTTTAATGCAGGATTGCTTTGTCAGAACCCGAGGACACGCTATTTAAATGCTCAGCTTCAAAAAAAAAAAAAAAAAAAAAAATAGCAAGGGTTGTGTGTAGCCAGGCCCCTTCCATGATCCCAAGCTTGCTTGACCCCAGGGTGGGGTTAGTTGGGGTTGGGTGTGGTGAGGCTTGGTGCTGGGAGTCAACATGTCTGTTGACATTACTTGATAATAAGAAGCCAGGTTTTTACATCCTGGCTGGACAGCTGAACCAAATCTGCCGGGTCCAACCAGTGGTGTTAAAATATCCTGCTTTGTAACTTATTTTCTCTGTGGGTTTCTATGTTCAGGAGCATCCCAGAGAAGGGGAGAAAGGGATAGATGGGCTGTGGGCTCTCTGAGTGGTTGGAGGGTCTCTGTTGGGGGCCAGTGGGGCTGCAGTGGTCCATCTGTGGGGCATTCACAGGCTCACTTGAAGCCTGTCTGTGGCCGAGATTAATGAGGGAAGGTGGCCACAGGGAGTGTGGCCGGGGCCCAGGAATTTGCTCAGCTTTTGTCTGCAGAGGTCAGCACTTTGACAGTGAAGGAGGAAGGTCTTGTCCTTCCTCCCTCCGGCAGCAGGGATGCCCGTGAACCAGCTTGCACCAAGAAGTCTCAGGGTCAAGGGCGAGCCCCAGCCACAAAGCTCCTCTCCTTCTTCCAATTTGACTGGATGTCATTCAGAGTATACTGATGCAATGATGCTGCAGAGCAGGAAACATGTGAAGCAATTATCTTTTTAGTAGGTCACTGGCCTCCTTTGGGAGAAGAGACCAGAGGGAGATGGGAAGGCGGGCAGCTCAGCCACCCCCAGAGGCTGCGCGCGCAGTAGCTGAGCTGGTGATTAATAGCCGTGTCACTTTCCATGAATGTTGCTTTAAGCAGCCGTGTTCAAAATGGAGTGGGAATGAAATAAAACACCCCAAAATAGATATTTCCTCTCTTCCTGATGAGTTGCTACAATCCAGAAATAGCCTTTCAAATCTGTAATTTTAAATGGCACCGTTCACAGCATCCTCAGGGCCGTGGCTTTATTTTCACATGGATGTTGTCGTGTGTACACGCACATGCATCACTTTTCGTTTTTAAAAAGCACCAAAGGTTTGAGCTCAGTGACTTTGAGGTTTTCTTGGCGCTGAAATAAAATTATGATTACAGAGAAAAATACAGCCTTTACATGTGTTTTTAAGGAAAAATAGTAACCCAGCGGAGGAAAAGGACAGGAAGAGGATTGTGCCCATATAGATCATACTGGAGCAGTAAAAACGTCTGGCAGGCAGTAATTGCTGGCCAGCTGCAGGGATTACAGTCCTGTGAGCTGTGTTCAGGGCAGCCCGCCAGGACGCTGGCAACCAGAAGTCGGGCCTGGACCATCATGACCCGCAGTGCCATTGCTAGGTCTGAGAGCATAAATAGGAGGGTGACCACACAGCGGCATGGCAGGGTTCCTGCACTGACCACACCCTCTCAGAGCACAGAGACTTGAGGCGCCTTCTCTCTGCTGCCTCTGAAGGAGCCAGGCTACCAGTTTGGAGGCTGATAGTGGCAGTCATAGGGGTGACCTCTGGCCGGGTCTCTGGGCAGGAGAAGGGTCACTTGACTTTAGTATCACTTTTGTCCTGCCAAAGAACATATCTGATGGGTGAGAAGCCAGCAGGAACCCTCAGCCTAAAGCTTTGGGGACTGTCACTGTCTTGGGCCAGAGGGAGGGAGGGAGAGAGGGTGGGTGCTGTGCTTTCTCTCCCGCTCATGTCTTTCCTTCTGGTCCCTAGCAAAAAACAAAAAACAAAAAACAAAAGCAGACAAAACAAAGCAGCGGTGGGGTGGGTTGTTGGGCATAAAAGTGGAGTGGATTCCTCATCTTATTTGCTTCTTCCATCCCTGTCCTAACTGCCCCTGGCTCCCATTTGGCACTCCAGTGTCTGACCGTTGGCCTTTTGTCGGCATCTAGCAACTAGATGTTCACATCTAGCAACTCGTGAGCATTCCAAGGAGACCTGGAGGTGGGCGAGGAGTTGGGTGTGGAGCTGCTGGGGGATGGTGGGACATTTCACCTGCCTTCTCTTTCCCAAGAACGCACACTTGGCCAGCCTGGGGCATGTCAAGACGGAATAGGCTGGCCTCTTGGGTTTTACTATTGTTGGGGTCCGGTGAGGCCAACAGAGCAGGGGGTGACCGCCATTGAAAAGATAGCTGTTAACTCACAGTTCCCAAGGGGAGGGGGAGTGCTGTGCCACGCGGGCCATATGGGGAAGCAGCAGGGATGGTTAAGAGGCAGAGGGAGCAAGGGGGAAGCAGGGACAAGAACCTTTACTGTGGTTTCTGTGAGAAGGAATGGGGGAGGCAGGGCAAGCAGGCTAAGCACGTTTAGGTTTGGCTAGTTTGAATAATTTCAGAAGGTTCTGGGGCATAGGGGCTGTCCCTAGTTGTCTGGTACCTGGCCTGGGGGGATAGCGGCCCAGAGTAAAAAAAAGTCTGGTAAAGGAGGTGGCTGGGGGTGTGGGCTTTGAACTGGTTAGTTTGCATATGAAAGATGGAAACACTACTCAAGCAGAGTAGTCCTTTGTTCTCCTTAGGCACTGGCCCGCCCAAGGGCCAGTCAGCAGGGCCCCAGATGGCAGTGCGAGAAGACATGTGGTCAGTACAGGTGTCCCTCACACCAGCCTAAAAGGGAGAAGCGTTCCCAGGGGGGCAGGAATTAACAGGGGAAGTGCCCAGGGCACCCTGAGGAGAAGTAGCTTCCTGCTTTGATTGGTCTGGTTTGGGTTTCGAAGGGGGCATGTCACGAATAGGAGAACGTGTCAGTGGGAGGAGAGGGCATTCGGCTAAGCCACCAGAAATATGACGTGTGGCAGCCGAATGAGATTGGCGGAGAGCCCTGCCTGGACAGAGGCCCAGGATGGGAAGTGTCTGAAGGGGCTTAGCAGGAAAACCAGTTGGGACACTCAAACAAGGCCAAAGTAGTCTGTTGAATGCCAAGCCAAAGCATTTGGATTCCATGCTGTGTGAGCTGTCCAGAGCTGTTCTCTTTTGCCCTCTAGTTCTGTTAATGAATTCATAGCCGCAGAGAATGCCTACGCTTGGCCGTGTATCATAATCTCAGAACTTAATTAACAAGTAAGGATGCTGATGTAAATGTATTCTGGATGAAAAAAAGAAATCCCCCGCGGCAGGGGTTGAAAACTCAGTGCCTCCCAGGCCTGCAGTGAGCGGAAAGGACCCTGGGGACCACGGGGAACAGCCATGCCCCAGACAGAGAAGTCAGCAGCTTCTGAGCTCCAGTGGAACAGATCACGGGAATGGGGTCCAGAATTGCCAGATCTTCCTAGTTTTCAAGGAAAGCTGGAAATTCAGAGTCTTGTGTAATGTCCCGAGTTTTGTGACATTGCCTGGCAAGTCTGTGGCAGCTCATTAGTGACACTCTTTACTCCCACAAAGCACAAAGAAAGGCACGGCGAGGCCTGCCACATGGGCTCCTGGTGGCCTCTTTTTGCTCTGCACCTGTCACCCTAATTTTACCGTGAGGGTCAAAGAGGAAATGGGATGGTTATAAGGTATGGCCTAACCTGGGAAACTGAGGCACACCAGGTCAGGGGTCGGATCTGTCACCCGAAGACCTTCCCTGAGGTCTTGAGTCAGCCACTCTGTGGTGCTTCGTCTGCATTTCCTCACTGGCAAAACCCATTCATTCATTCTTTCATTCATTCTTGCTGTGTGGGAGGCCAAGACAAATGCTTCACACACAAAAACAGAGGTTTTGATGGGATGCTGTCCAAAGTGGTATTGCTACTGAAATTATTTTATAGCAAAACAAAAGCTAAAAGGTGCTGCGATCAGCGACTTCTTTTCCAGGCTGTGTGGAGAAGTTCCCTGCAGTGATGTTCTAGGAGCACATAAGGACGACTGGTGATTGATAGGGCAGGGTGAGCGGAGTACAGGGTTGGGGTCGTGGGGGTCTGCACAAGGCTGTCCTGCCCACGTCACTTGGTCTTGTTCTGTCCGTGTCCGGGGCTGGGGGCTCAGCAGCTGGGCCGGGCCTCCTTGACCCTGGTGGACGCCCAGCACCTTAGGGGATGCCTGCACAGAGCAGGCACGCGGATGTCCCCCAGTGTCGTGTGGCAGTGTCTACCTTCAGCAGACAAACGTTTTAGCCACAGTGACCGTAGAGAAAAGATACAGTATAATCATAGCACTTAAAAATGGAAATTGAGAGAGTGGGGACAAATGGAATTTAAAATGCCCCGACATTATGATGACACCATTATTGGATCTGTGATTTCCTTGCTGGTTTTGCAGTGATCCAGCAAAAGCTGAGACGTTTCCCTGCAGGCCGTCTGGCCTCATTTGGCACCAGGGCCTGCAGGCGTTGGGGTCCGCCGGTGTGGACGGAGGGCAGAGTTGGGTAGCGATCCTTGGACAAGCAGCTGCAGGGTGGTTAGGCCGTGCCCGGGGAGGTCTGTGCGCCTAGAAAACAAGCCTGTGCTCACGGTACTTAAGAGCGGTTCTCCCCGTGCGAGCGTCTGGTCGCCCTTACCACCCCCCCCCACCCACACAACAGGAACAGGTTATGAATTCTAGACCACCATATGCACTACACGATCATGGTGGTCTTTTAAGAACAAAGGCAACAGGAAAGCATCAAATTATGTTTAAGAAAGTCTATCGAGTATAAAAATGTTTAAAAACTCCCGTTTCCCTTCTCTCCTTGTGACTCATAGATACCCTCACCTCACCGGTGTCTGAAGCACGAGTTTTGCTCTGCCGGTTTGATAATATAGCATTACGTGCGCCTGTGTGTGTGTGTGTGTGTGCATGTGCACGTGCGTGAGGTGTCCTTTCAAAAATCAGCGTGAAGATCAGAGATGTTCAGAGGGGTGGCTGCCGAACCCGGGGCTGTAGAGCCATCACAGGGCTGGGGAGGGAGGTGACTTCCGACAGGCCAGGCTTTTTGCAGTCTGCGGCGGAGGGATTCTGTAGGATTAGACCCTGGGTGTTGCCTGTGGGGATAATCCCCCCCCCGCCCCCCCCTCACGAACTGCTCTAAGGAAGGCCTCGATTTGCCCGGACACCACTGCCTTAGAGCAGCAGCTGTTCATAAAGCACAGTACTTCCGGCGGGATGTGAGCACCTTTCTGTGTGGAACTGCAGGGGGATTTAGGTGGGCTGAAAGTAATGACCTGCCTGTGAATCTGACGGGAGCAGCGGGGTTAGAGTTGCCTCCTTGTTGAGGATGTCCTTTTGAAATACATTCTAAGATATTGCTCCCGTCCTATTATTAATTATGTCACAAACTTAGCAAAGCTGAATAATTAATGATCGCGGGGCACCCGGAACTATAAAATGCCATGTAAATGTTAAGGAGTAAAAATTACTCTGTGTATTAATTAAACAGATAGGCTGCTTTAAAAATAGTCCATGGTGGGAAGATTAATTTCCAGAAGAGCCAAAAAGCTTTTCTGTTGGACTATCCTAAGAAACTTTTGATATCTAATTATCTCAACCACAGTTTAGGAGACCCGGGCATTGTGTATTCTGAAGTGTTTTAAAGGCAAATGGCTGCTTAGCACTTTTAGCTCTGGAAATGAAGTTGCCTATTGAATTTTGATAAAATTTGTGCCTGCTTGATTCTCTCTAGCCGGAGGCAGTTTGGGCCTAAAGCCAAGAAAGAAGTCAAGATCATTGAGCACCAAACACAGACCCTTCAGGCTGATGCCTCACCTGGCCACAGCCTTGGCCTTGACCTTCGCCAGCAGGTGAGATGGCTCTCAGGGTTTGCTCTGTAAAAATGAGTGTGAGGTCCTGCCTGGCATTAGTAAGGAGTGAGGGGAGAGGCAGGTGGGGACTTCATTTTCTAAGTGGGGACAGGAAAGTCTGTGGCTAAAATCTGATGTTCAGGTTAAAAGTGATGTCTGAATCTTGATTGTCTGTATATCTGGGTGGATGGGATCCACAGAGGATTCGAAAAACCTTGAACCAACGTTTCTCCATATTTTCGAAAAGAAACAGACTTGGCTGTTAAAATTTCTCTACCTCTGATAAAGGTTCTAATTTAAATTTTTCAAAAATAGGTCAAGGTTGTGTGCACATGTAGGATTGGGGAGGGGGGTCGGAGTCAGGCTACTGAATAAAATAACGGTGATAGTCCTGTAAATTCACACGGAGCTTTGCATTTTATAGCAGGCTTCCATCTATGCCTCTCAGCTATTCCTCCGCAAAGCCCTGGAATGTTGCCTGGGCAGTTGTGTGCTATCACCACCTTCTGAAGGTCAGAAAATTGGGGATTTGCCTAAGATCACAGGGTCTGGGAGCAGATGCACTGGGAATATAACTCCACACTTTGGACCTTTATCCTGTGTTCTTTCCTCCCTATGCAATCTTGCTTCTTAGGGAATTAATTTCTGAGTAATTGAGAATCGGTGTGTGTTTGAAATTTACTGCACCGATGGGTAGGCTGGTGCCAGGCTTTACAAAAGGAGGGTAATCGGAGGGCCCTGCCAGTCTGGTGTGCAGCTAGCTTGTGGGGCTGCCTGGCTGGGAGGGGCATGAGCGGGCACACCTCTGCTCTTACTGCACTCAAGCCTGGCATTCCACGGTTCTCGAACAGCAAACCCTACAGACTGAGCTTCAGGTACCACTAAGATCAATCAATCCAAGCCACCCAGAAGAAAATAAATGTAAATCACTCACACCCAACATCTTACTTAAAATATTTTTGAGTGGTTTTTGAGATTTAATTTGCACATGGTAAAATGCACAGATTTTAGGGTATAGTTCAATGACAAGCATATACCCTTGTGTAATGAATGCTCAAACCAAATATGCAACATTTCCCTCTTTGGGGCACCTGGGTGGCTCGCTCAATCAGTTAAGCGTCCAGCTTCACTCAGGTCATGATCTCACGGCTGGTGGGTTCAAGTCCCACATCAGGCTCTGTGCTTACAGCTCAGCCTGGAGCCTGCTTTGCATTACGTGCCTCCCTCACTCTCTGCCTCTCCCCCACACACTTTCTGTCTCTGTCTCTGTCTCTCTCTCAAAAATAAATAAACATTAACATTTTTTAAAATTAAATTAAAAAAAAAATTTCCTTCTTTGCAGTTGGCCCTCACGTCGAGAGACAACCACCTTTCTGAGTTCCACTCCCAGAGCTTAATTTTGTCAGTTCTTGAGCTTCCTGTAAATGGAAACATACAGTATATATTTTTTGCGTGTGTCCAGTTTATTTCATCCCACATAATGTCTTAATGTTCCTCAATTCTGTTGATAGTTTATTAATTTTTAGTGCTGAGTAGTAACATTAAATAAATAAACCACAATTTTTTAATACATTCTCCCAGGGCTGGACATTTGGGTTGTGTCTAATCTTTTAGCTACTGTGACTAAGACACCAGTGAATATTCTCATCCAAGGTTTTCATTTTTCTTAGGGTATTTACTTGCAGGGTAATTGCATATGTGTATGTCTAAATTTATAGAAACTGCCATTTTTCAGAGAGGTAGTACCATTTTATATTCATTTCAGCAATGCATGAGAGTCCTGGTTACTCTATTCTGAGATAAAAACTGTTTGGTGTCTCAAAACTGTTGCAAAAAAAATCAGGTTGTATGAGTCATCTAAGTCTGTTCTTTTTCAAAATTTTCTTGGGTGTTTTGACTCGTCTAGGCACTTTGTATTTCCGTATACAATTTTGGATCTGCTTACCAGGTTTTTAGTTTTTGTTTTTTTGAACACAAAGCCTGATTGGATTTATTTGAGATTGCATGGAATCTATTTTTTTTATTAAATATAATTTGTCAAATTGGTTTCCATACAAGACCCAGTGCTCATCCCAATAGGTGTCCTCCTCAAAGCCCATCACCCACTTTCCCCTCTCTCCCACTCCCCATCAATCCTCAGTTTGTTCTCAGTATTTAAGAGTCTCTTATGGTTTGCCTCCCTCCCTCTCTGTAACTTTTTTTTTGCCCCCCTCTCCCATGGTCTTCTGTTAAATTTCTCAGGATCCACATATGAGTGAAAACATATGGTACCTGTCTTTCTCTGACTGACTTATTTCACTTAGCATAATACCCTCCAGTTCCATCTGTGTTGCTACAAATGGACAGATTTCATTCTTTCTCATCGCCAAGTAGTATTCCATTGTATATATAAACCACATCTTCTCTATCCATTCGTCAGTTGATGGACATTTAGGCTTTTTTTCATAATTTGGCTATTATTGAAAGTGCTGCTATAAACATTGGGGTACATATGCCCCTTGCATGGAATCTATTAAGCAATTTGGGCAGTACTGGGTCTTTCAAATCTAAGAAGATGGTTTATCTCTCTTTATATAGGAATTTAATTTTTCTTAATGTTTTATAATTTACAGTGTAGAGGTCTTTCACATTTTTTACTAAATTTATTCAAATAGAATTGCTTTTAAAATTTAATTATCAGATGTTTCTTAATGTCATGTAAAAATATAATTGAATTTTTTATATTAACCTCTTATATTCTCACTGAATTCACTTAGTAGATTTAGTAGTTTCATTATAGACTCTTTAGGATTTTCTATATATATCATCATGTCACATGTACATGAAGAGAGTTTTACTTCTTCCTTGCCAATATTTATGCCTTTTAAAAATTATTTTTCTTGTCTTATTGGACTGGCGAAAACCTACAGTAAAATATTGAATAACAATGGTGAGAGTGGACATTCTTATTTTGTTCCTGATTTTGTAAGAAAAGTATTCCATATTTCCCTATTAAGTGTGAACATTCACTGAAGGGTTTTTGTGGAATGCCTTTTATTAGACTGAGGAAGTTCCTTTCTACTCCCAGTTGGCTGGATATTTTTATCATGAATATTGGATTTTGACTTAATTTTTCTATTTAGCTGATCATATGAGATTTCTTCATTCTATTAATGAAGTGAGTTACATTGATTACTTTTCAAATATTGAGCTGGATTTGCATTCTTTAATTGGTCATAATGTATTATAATATTTTTATATTATTGGATTCAAATTGGTCATGTTTGGATAAGGATTTTTGTGTTTATATCTGTGAAGAATATACTTTTCTTTCCTTTGAAATGTCCTTGTTAGGTTTTGGTATAAGGGTTATGCTGTCCTCATAACATGAATAAGAAAGTGGTCCCTTCTATATTTTCTCAAGGAGTTTTTATAAGATTGGTATTATTTCTTCCTTAAATTTGATAGTGTTTACTAAGAAGCCATCTGGGCATTTTTTTTAATACAAAGATTTTTGATTACTCTATTAATTTCTTCAACAAATATGAATCTTAAGATTGCCAAGTTGTTAGGGGCACCTGCATGGCTCAGTTGGTTAAGCATCCAAAGCTTGATTTAAGTTCAGGTAATGACATCACGGTTTGTGAGTTTGAGCCCCACATTGGGCTCTGTGTTGGCAGCATGGAGTCTGCTTGGGATTCTCTCTCTTTCTCTCCCTCTCTGCTCCTCCCTGCATGCTCTCTCTCTCTTTCTCTGAAAGTAAATAAATTAATTAAAAAAAAAATTACCAAGTTCTTCTGTGTTAGTTTTGTTACTTTGTGTATTTCAAGGAGTTTGTCCTTTTCTGCTAATTTGTAAACTTTAAGTTGTCAATAATATTTTCTTATTATAATATTAATGTCGGGGCGCCTGGGTGGCTTGGTCGGTTGAGCGTCCGACCTCGGCTCAGGTCATGATCTCACAGTCCGTGGGTTCGAGCCCCGCGTCGGGCTCTGTGCTGACAGCTCAGAGCCTGGAGCCTGTTTCAGATTCTGTGTTTCCCTCTCTCTCTGCCCCTCCCCTGTTCATGCTCTGTCTCTCTCTGTCTCAAAGATAAATAAACATTAAAAAAAAATTAAAAAAAAAAAATATTAATGTCTATAGGATCTGTAGTGATGACCTTATTCCTAATATAATTTTTGGCTTTTTGAGGGGGGTCAATTTTGCCAGCCATTTATCAATTTTGTTAATCTTTTCAAATAATATACTTTTGTCTTGAATGCTTTTGTTATATTTTTATGCATTTTTTTGTTATTGATTTAATTTCTTGTCTTTATTATGTTCTCATTTCTATTTAGTTGGGAATTAATTTGCTCTTTTTTTCTAGCTTGTTGCTCTAAAACCTTTCTGTATAAAATAAAAATGTATTGTTAACAAAATTTCTGCTAATTTTATTATGTGTATTTTTAAGCTTTGTTTTTTAGCACATACAGATTTTGGGGTTATTATTTCTTCTAGAGGAAGTTAGCCTGTTATATTCATTAATATTTCTCTTCATTTCTGGTCATTTTTCTTGTCTTGAAGTCTAATTTCTTTGGTATTGATACAACCATACTGGTTTTTTTATGCTTAGTGTTTTCGTGGTATATCTCTTCCCAACCTTTTATTTTAACCTGTCATTGTATCAACCTATGTGGGTCACGGTAAGATTTTTATAAATAGCACATGGTGAGATCTTGCTTTTTTATACAATTTGATAATCTTTTAATTTGGAATGTTAAGTTCATTTTTATTTACCGTAGTTCCTAATATAGTTAAGTCTTCTGTTTTGGTACTTGCCTTGTCCTGTCTTTTCTTGGTTTCTTCATTCCCTCTTTCTTCTTCTTGTGAATACTGTAAGTATTGTAATATGCATCCTTATCTTGCCAGTATCCACCTTGAATTGGCATTATACCACTTTATATATAATGTAAACTTAAAAGACTGTAATTCTTTCTTTTTTAGGGGGTTATTGAGTAATTTCTTAGTTCCATATGATCTCCTCTCTGCTTTTACCTGTACTTGTTTTCTTTTTATTTTTCCCAAGAATCTGGAGTGTGTGTATTTAAGCTCCTTTAAGGGTGATTCTAGTGAGCCAACAGAGTTGAGAACCACAGGAGCTTTTTGGGGAGCTTCCTAGTGTGACCTGAAAATAAACTTCACTAACAGATAAAAGGCAGCAGCATTAAATTATCATGAAAATTTACATTGGGTCAGAGTAATCTGATGATGAAACCTGATAATTTTTCACATGTATAGCAAAGGAAAATAAAATTCATCTTTGAATTTTTTGCCCAGCGTTACTGGTAAGTATTACAAAGAGGCAAGAGAATCTACACATTTACTTCTCTGTCCGCTATTTACAAATCCATGGCCCATGAAGTTAATAGATCACATAACGAAGAGCCACTATATATTCCACATTTATATGTGTATATATACACATATATATGTGCACCTGTGTAACAGAAGTGTGATATGTACAACACGTTTCCTTTTTCTTCAGCTCTATTTATTTTTTATCTTGGTTTAAACTTAATTTATCTTTATTTTATAAGCTCTGTATTGATACTATTAGTAAAAATTAAAGTTTCTCTTGATTTTTAGAGAGACACCCCACAAATGCCAAGATCAGAGAAATAGAGAGGTCACAATTCTAGCTTAAGGTTTCAAGGGGAGCAATAAAAGGTGATTAATGGAAATTAATTAATGAGTAAAAAACCACGGAATCCTAAAAAAAAAAAAAAAAATCACATGCTATGCATGGGTAATAGTACTGAACAGGACAGGGTCAGGTCCACACCTCATCAAGATGTCAGTCTAATTGACCCCAAGACCTTCCAGACTTTCCTGACCTTCACCTCCTTACACACTCTGGTTTCTGGCCTTGCTCAGCGTCTCCATTGTGGCTCTGTTGATCCTTCATCTTGTCTTGCCTTGCCTTGCCTTTCCTTTCCTTTCCTTTCCTTTCCTTTCCTTTCCTTTCCTTTCCTTTCCTTTCCTTTCCTTTCCCTTCCCTTCCCTTCCCTTCCCTTCCCTTCCCTTCCCTTCCCTTCCTTGCCTTTCCTTTCCTTTCCTTTCCTTTCCTTTCCTTTCCTTTCCTTTCCTTTCCTTTCCCTTCCCTTCCCTTCCCTTCCCTTCCCTTCCCTTCCTTTCCTTTCCTTTCCTTTCCCTTCCCTTCCCTTCCCTTCCCTTCCTTTCCTTTCCTTTCCTTTCCTTTCCTTTCCTTTCCTTTCCTTTCCCTCTCTCTCTCTCTCTCTCTCTCTTACTCCTCCCACCTCTCTCCCCCCCCAACCCTTCTCTCTACCCACCTACTGCAGTAGGGGTTGACCCACTGAAAATCTGGCTATTGGAATCTCCAGGAAGAAACACTTCAACTGTGGAGGAAAAGGCTGTCTGTGTTTTAAAACAAGCCCAGAGAGAAGCTGGTGTTTTCTGTAACATATCCTGGCTTTCTTGTTTGTCTCTAGTTTATAGCTCCTGTTGTCCTTTCTCTGACTTGTGAGGAAATAGTTCAATGAAGCTGGTTGTAACATGATAAAACTTTATGCTAAGTACCTCTCCCCACTTCACACCCATTTTTTAATTTTTAAAAAATTTTTTAAATGTTTTTATTTATTTTTGAGACAGAGAGAGAAGGAGACACAGAATCCGAAGCAGGCTCCAGGCTCTGAGCTGTCAGCACAGAGTCCGACATGGGGCTCGAACTCACAGACTGTGAGAACATGACCTGAGCCGAAGTCGGACGCTTAACCGACTGAGCCACCCAGGTGCCCCTTCACACCCATTTTTTAAGAAAGCTATCAGACCTTGCTTCTAGCCCCCATCTCCTAATTCTCACGGGTATAATGATGCCAGTCAACTGGCTTCAAGTTTCAGGGTCTGGGTAACTTCAGGTTTGATGAGTTCAATGTTTAGTCAATGTGCTGGGTCCTCCTCAAGCACAGAGAAACACTCGTGAGAGTAGCCTACACCTTAAGCGTCTGGGTCTGGAGTTGAGTGAGCAGGAAAAATACCACCGGCTAGGTCAGCTGGCCCTGCCTCTCCTCCCTTCTAATGTGACAAAAATGAGTAATTAGCGCTTCGCTTCACAGTTAAAAGGTAGGTAATAGAAATGAGGTCAAATGGCTTCTGTCAGTGCACGTGCGTTTACATATTCAGTAAGCACACGGGACCTCGCTGGTAGGTTCACCAGGTAAAATACAGTCGCCCAAATTCGAATCTCAGACGTCCAATGTATGATTTCTTAGTCTAAGTACATCCCAGCACCTGAACTAAAACTTACGCATTGCTTAACTGACATTCTCCTGTTTCTACTTGTTAAATCTGGTGGTGGTCCTTGCTAGGTCCTGGACGTGTGCTAGGGCTCGAGTCAGACACGGTCCCTGCCGCACGGAGTATGCCATGCCTTGTCTGGGGTCTGGCAGTAGCAGGTGGGCAAGCCACTTACCCTCTTCCTTATCCCCTTTCTTCGACATTGCCCTCACAGGTCTGGAGACAGGGAGGACCTGTCTAGCCCTTAGTGAGTGCCACTACCCAACCCCCCCCCCCCCCCCCCCCCGCATCACTCACATTCCCTTGCCTTTAACAAGGAGAGGATGTCCTTTGGAGCCTGTTCAGTTCAGGAAGAGATGGGACCCTTCTCCCCACCGGCTCGTCAGCCGCTGGCTAGCGGGGTTGGCTTGATGAGGCAAGGGCTGGTGGGGTGGGGGCCTCTGAGAGAGACGATGGGCTCCTGAAGAGCCTGCCAAGGCTTTTTTCCCTGCCTACCCTCTCCAGAACTGGCAGATGTGTTCCCTCCTCCCTTCTTCACACGACCTGTGTGTCAGGCACCTTTCCAGCCCCTGAGGACCGGCAACCAACAGCCCTGCCTGGGTGGCCAGGTAGGATTCCTGTTTTCTGCCTTTGGCCACGGGTGCTATCCTTGGGTCTCTTACTAAACTCCTCCCATAGGGCCCAGGACATCCCAAGCCGGCTTCCCACTGCTGAGTACTGATGGCACCCTGCATGCTTCCTGGCTCAGGGGCACACTGGTGGGCATCTTGGCATGCGGGTCTTGCACCGCCCGGCTGATGCCCTCTATGTTCTCATCCACTGACTGCGATGGCAGAACCCCTCCTGAGGTGGCCATAATGCTCAGTAAATGTCAGCTGTTGTTGTTGCCATCACCGCTGAAACTCAAGTTTCCTACCCTCACCTTACCAATAGCCACATTGTGACAAGGTTTCCTCCTGCATGGAAATCACTCAAGGCCCTCCCTCTTTATCATCTCACCTGGACCCTCCCCAGCTCCCCTTCCTGCACCCTGTCCCTCACATGCAGCCTGGCCTCATCAGATACATTCTCCACAAGCAACTACACCTGAATAGAATCTGAACTCCACTTGACTGCTGGACCCTCCTCGGACCCTCCAAAGCCTTCCGTACTGGATACCCTTAAGCTCTCTCCTGTGGCACTTTCCTCTGTCTGGCCCCTTGCCAGCCTCCACCCCACTGTGTCTTCTCTCCTCTACCTTGAGGTTCTGTACTCGGCCTCTGCCCTGCTTTGGCCTTCCCTGCAAGCAGCGTCCTCAGCCTGTCTCCACATTCATCTCTCACGTCTTGGTCTTTCCTCACTGGCAGTTCGTAGATACAGTTCAGACTGGCATCTCCTCCGGGACACCTTCTCTGAGTCTCTCTTGGAATAAGGAGCCCCTTTAGAAGCTTCTTGGAGCAGCAGCCTGGGCCCCCTCTTGTCACTGCACCATTATGATTGGTCTGAGGTTGTGCAGGCTTCACACATAGAAGCTGTGGGTCCTTAATTTGGCATCTCCACACCTAACGGTAGGTACCTAGCTCTCTGCACAGGTTGCTTCAGCTGAACTGAATGAAATTGCCTTGTGTAATTACGTCACACTTGGCCACGTAGTTGTTCGAAGCTTTGCTTTTCAACTTTCTGTTGGTCCCTAAAGCAGCAGTTACATGGCGGGAAGGAGTTAGTCCAAGAGCTCTCTGGCCAGTGCAGTTGGTAGCTGATACCTCTCCTGGGAGTTGTTTAGGGGGATTTGCTACTACAATGAATTTCCTAGCTTTTAATTTTCAGTATTTTAAGTGTACCAGCCAAAAGGAGTATTTTGGGCCCACCTCACCTCTTATTCATTCAAGGCTGGGTTCCAGGCCGGTGGGGGTGGTGGGGGGTGGGTCACAGCACCATCGCTGTTATCTTTCACTGGGATTCTCTCATTTTCTCTCACAGTCTCTTCTTACCCAACATCTTTTTTTTAATGTTTGTTTTTTTTATTTGTTTAAAATGTTTATTTATTTTTGAGAGACAGAGCACGAGCACAGGAGGGGCAGAGAGAGGGAGACATAGAATCTGAAGCAGGCTCCAGGCTCTGAGCTGTCAGCACAGAACCCGATGTGGGGCTCAAACTTATGAACCGAGAGATTGGGACCTGAGCCGAAGTTGGACGCTCAACCGACTGAGCTACCCAGGCGCCCCTTTTTATTTATTTTTGAGGGAGAGAGAGAGAGAGAGAGAGAGAGAGAGAATCTGACACAAGCTCCACGCTGTCAGCTCAGAGCCCAACATGGGGCTCAATCTCACAAACCGTATGATCATGACCTGAGCTGAAATTAAGAGTCAGACACTTAACTGACTGAGCCACCCAGGCACCCCTACCCAACATCTTTAAGAATAAAATTACAATAATAACTAACATATTCTATTGCTTATCATGTATCACATACTGTCCTTAGTAACTTCTTTAACACCTCAGACAACTCACCAAGTGTCTCCTTGTTTTTTAATTGATGTTTCCATAATACCTAGAACAGTGCCTGGCACAAAATAAGATCTCATTAAGGTGAAATGATACTTTATGACTTCAGAAACTCACCAAAGTCCTGTCCTTGTCAAAGAATGGAGTCCAGGATATTTAAGTGCTTTGGATATTCCTCAGCAAATGAACACCACCATTTGTGCATTGAACTGTGTTTTTAATATAATCCTGAAACCTTATTGCCAAAAAGTCTTGTCTGCTGTTTTTATGTAAAACAGACTTTTGTAAATTGAATCCTGCCCTCTCACTGACTTAACAGTTTTAGAGATACTCCGCATTTCTCCTGAATCTCACCCTGTGGGTGGGTTCTAATAATTCAAGTGGCTGTAACAAATACCTTGCATTTCTAGAGGCATTGCCTATAAAATAAACGTATTTCGAAATGAGGAATAATTTTTCCACAGAACCCATAAATCCTAATTGATCCTCTGGGCCACTCTGAGTTTCTCGTATCAGATAGTCTCAAGATACGCACCTTCTGGACTCTACCATACCCTGCACGTGGGAGGCTTCTCAGTTCCCCTTTGCAAGCAGACATGAGAGTATATTAAAGAATTAGAGTCACTGGGTGCACCTTTGTGTCTGGGAGACAGAGGCTCCCCTCCGCGGGGTCTATGTCTTGTCAATGTTAAGTAAAATCACAGGCCAGCACTGGAAAGAAATCTCACTAGACCTCTGCTAGGAGAGAGTCTCATGAGTCTTTCTTTTCTTAAAGCAGATTTATTTCTTATTCCCCACCCATTTCTACCCTAGAGAATGTCTAAGGCTCTGTGTGTGTGTGTGTGTGTGTGTGTGTGTGTGTTTAGGGAGGTCAGCAGGGAGTCATATATACATTTTTTTTTTAAATGCTCAGCTCTGGGATTCTCTGAGAATTATTGTATGGCAGTCACAGTGAAAGACATGGGGGGTGGTACTATAGCAGATCAAGAATGCTATTAACTTCCTCAGGGCACTGGCAAACTCGTTATTCATCATGAAAAGAGCATGTTTAGGACTAGAGAGTCCTGGGCTTGAATCCTAGCACCGCTCTGCTCTGGGAGACCTAGACTTAGGTATGTAGCCTCACTCGGACCTCTGTTTCCCCATCTATAAAATGGGGATATAATTTCCTGTTTCATGGGGTTGTTGAAAGGACAAAGTTAGATGAAGTGTCAATGAAACAAATGATGATTTCCCTGTATTTCCATTTGTCCCAGCTTATTGGTCTCAGTTCTGAGGTTGGATGGCAGTCTTTCCTGTTTGCTGTAGAATGAGGTCCAATGCAACATCTTTTGCATGTTCAGGTTTCACTGAGGAAACAAGGATATTCAGACATTGCAATATTATCCCGTGGATGGAAAAAGGTAAATACCTTGAGCCAAAATCGATTTTGTCATTACTCAAATGAAGAGGCAAGCCCCAGAATGGGAGGAAATGTTTGCCATACGTGTATCTTACAAGGGAACATGAAAGGGACATGTAAAAACATGGAAAATAAAATTCAGCTAAAAACAAGAGGGGCAAGCCAATAGAGTATGCACAAAAGAATCAAATAGACGCTTAACAAAAGCAAATGTATGACTGATGAGCCAATGCATACATAAAAAGATGCTAGTTATCAGAGAAATGTAAATTAAAGCCATGACGATACGCCATTCCATATCCACTAGACTGACTAAAATTAAAAAGACTGAAAAGACCAACTATTGGCAGACGTGGAACAACTAGAATTCTGCACTGCGGGTAGGAATGTAAAATTGCGCAAACACTTTGGAAAACTGTTTGGCAGTTTCTTCAAACGTTGAAAATGTATCTGCCATATGACCCAGTCACTTCCCTCCTACATATTTACTAAAGAGAAATAAAGACATATGTCTCCTCTAAGATTTTTTACATGAGTTTCCATAGTGTTTTCTTTGTAACAGCCCTCAACTGGAAACAACCAGAATGTTCATCAGCCGTGAATGCAAAAATGATGGGTGATCTGTGCATTGCACAGAGTGGAATTCTGGTCAGCAATAAAAAGGAACAAATGCTACAGTAAGGATGAATCTCAAAATAGTGTACTGATTGAAAGAAGCAAGACATAACATATTGTATAATCTTATTTACATAAAATGTAAACTAATCTTTACCGACAAGCAGCAGGTTAGTGGTTGGCTGGAGAATGGGGATCAAGGAAAGGATGGACTGCAAAAAGACATGAAGCATTTTTTTTGGAAGGTGTTGGAAATGGAAGGTGTTGGAAATGTTCTGTAGCTTGACTCTAGTATTACGGGTATTTACAGTCGTCAAAACTCTTTAAATGGCATGCTTTGAATGAATGCAGTCTGTCGTAAAATAAATTATCCTCAATGATGTTGATAAGGAAGAAAGATAAATTATGTAAAGCAAAAATGCAATGAATTTTAAAACATGCAGAATATATAGAATATATTCTCTATATATGCATAGAATATATTCTCTATATATGCATAGAATATGTATATATATATATATATATATATATATATATATATATATAATCTCAAAAGTAGCACAATGGGGGGGAGAATAAAATGGAAGTGTATTGTTGTATTATAAAGTTATTACATTATCGGAGAAGTGGTGCAATGTTATTTGAGAGAAGAATGTGTTAGGTTAAAGACGCATAGGTTAGACCATAAAAACCACTAAAAAACATAAAAGTAACATAGTTAAAGCTGGAACAACAGTGGAATACTAAAACCGATTCCATTAATCAAAAAAAGACGGAAGCAGAGGGAAAAGAGAACAAAGAACATATGGGATAAATAGAGGGGGATATTGCAAGATAATAGTTTCATACTTAATCATGTTGATAATTACATTAGGTATAAATGGTTTAAACCCTCCTCTTTAATTTGCAGATTGTTAGACATGATAAAAAATCAAGAGTGAACTAGATGCTTTCTATACGAAACCCACTTAAAATATAAAATCTGAGATTAGAAGTGTGAGAATAAAACATTTACACCTGCAAACATTAACCGTAAGAGAGCTGGAGTGGATATATTATTATCAGATAAAGTAGACTCAGAAAAAATAATATTACCAGAAATGAAGAGGAACACTTCATAATGATAAACAGTCTACTCATCAGAAAGACATAAAAATCAAATGTGTATGGACTTGGACTCACAAAATAGCTTCAAAATACTTGAAGCAAAAGTGGCAAGTATTGAAAGGAGAAATTGACAAATCTAAAATTAAAGTTGCAGACAGTCCTTCTGAATAAGTGATATAATAAAATCAATTTAAAAATCGATATAATAAACAGTAATGATACAAAACATATGAACAATATTACTAATGAGCCTGACCTAAATGACAATTACAAAATACCCAACAACATAACGCACTTTTCTTTTCTCTTTTCTCTTTTATTTTATTTATTTTATTTAGGTATAATTAATATACAGGGTTATATTAGTTTCAGGTGAACAATACATGTCCGATTCAGCAATTCTGTACATTACTCAGTGTTCATCAAGATATGCATATTCTTTTTTTTAGTTTTTTTAACGTTTATTCATTTTTTGATAGAGACAGAGTGTGAGTGGGGGAGGGGCAGAGGGAGAGGGAGACCCAGAATCCAAAGCAGGCTCCAGGCTCCGAGCTGTCAGCGCAGAGCCTGACGCGGGGCTCGAACTCACAGACTGTGAGATCATGAACTGAGCCGAAATCGGACGCCCAACCGACCGAGCCACCCAGGCGCCCCAAGATATGCATATTCTTAATCCTCTTCACCTATTTCACCCGTCCCCCCTCCACCCACCTCCCCTCTGGTAACCATCAGTTTGTTCTTTGTAGTTAAGAGTCTGGGTTTTTTTGTTCTCTCTCTTTCTTTTTGCTTTGTTCACTTGTTTCATTTCTTAAATTCCACATATGAGTGAAATCATATGGGATATGTCTTTCTCTGGCTGACTTATTTCACTAAGCATTATACCTTCTGTGTCCATCCATATTATTGCAAATGGCAAGATTTCATTCTTTTTTTTTTTTTAATGGCTGAATAATATTCTATTGTAGGTATATATACCAGATCTTCTGTATCCATTCACCTATTAATGGACACTTGGATTGCTTCCATATCTTGGCTATTGTAAATAATACTACAGTAAACGTAGGGGTACATGTATCTTTTTGAATTAGTGTTTTCATTTTCTTTGGATAAATGCCCAGTAGTGGAATTACTGGATCATGTGGTAATTTTATTTTTATTTTTTTAAGGAACCACCATACTGTTTTCCACAGTGGCTGCACCACTGTGCATTCCCACCAACCATGCACAAGGGTTCCTTTTTTTCTTCATATCCTCACCAATACTTGTTATTTCTTGTGTTTTTTATTTTAGCCATTCTGACAGGTGTGAGATGATATCTCATTGTGGTTTTAATTTGCATTTCCCTGATGATTTGTGATGTCGAGCATATTTTCGTGGTAGTTAGCCATCTGTATGTCTTTCTTTGAGAAAATGTCTATTCTTTTCGAGTGCACATAGAACATTTATTAAGACAGACCATGTAAATGTAAAGGATTGAAATCATGCAAAATATGTTTTCTGATTATAATGAAATTAAATTAGAAATTAATAATGAAAACATCCAGAATAATTCCATACATTAGGAAATTAGACAACACACATACTTTATAGGTCAAAAAAGAAATCACAGGGAAATCAGAAAATATTTTGAACAAAATGAAAATGAAACAGAACATATCAGAATATGTGGTACACAGCTAGCGCAGTGCTTAGACAAAAATTTATAATTTAAATAGTTACATTAGAAAAGAAGAAAGGTAGAGGGGCACCTGGGTGGCTCAGTCAGTTAAGTACCCACCTCTTGATCTCAGCTCAGGTCTTGATCTCAGGGTCATGACTTTAAGCTCTGAGTTGGCCTCCACACTGGGCGTGGAGCCTACTTTAAAAAAAAAAAGAAAAAAGAAAGAAAAAAAGAGAAGTGGAAAACCAATGGTATAAATTTCCATTGTAAGAAGTTAGAAAAAAAAGGATCAAATCAAATTCAAAGTAAGCACAAAGAATAAGAAAAATGAGAGAAGACTTTGAAAGAATAGCCAAAAATAAACCTAATTAAGCCAAAAATTATTTTTTCTTTCAAAAGATAGATAAAATTGATAAACCTTCAGCTAGATTCATTAAGAAAAAAAGAGACAAATGGTCAGGATCTGAAATAAATGAGATGACATCACTACACATCCTACAGACACTGAAAGGATAAAATTAAATATTATTATTATTGGTGTCATGTCAATGTAATGCCAATATGTTTGACAACAGATATGAAATAGAAAATTTCATGAAAGATACATGTTACTAAAAGTGACTCAGAAAGAACTGAAAAATCTGAATAGCTTCATCTGGCATTGCTGGTGAAATCTACCAAATACTTAAGAAAATAAAACATACTAACTTTACACAAACTCCTTCAGAAAATGAAAGAGAAGGGAAACCTTTCTAACTCACTTTAGGAGTATCACCCTGACATCAAACACCAGACAAAGACACTGTGAGACTAATATCCCTTGTGAACAAAATGTTAGTAGATCCGTATATTTTACTGTAAAATAATATATAGCAAGCATGTGGGGTTTATCCTCGGAGTGTTAGGTTTGTGTAACATTTGAAAATCAATTTGTATGATTTACCATAGTCACCTTATAAAGGAGAAACACCATGTAAGTATCTCAACAGATGACACTCAGTTGATAGAAAACAATGAATCATCACGTCTAACGGCAAACACTCTTATCAATCTCCTGAGTCTGGGGCTTCAGTTGAGAAGACCAGTAAGGCCATACTTCATGGTACTTTCCATGAGTTTGAGGTGCTTAGAGGAAAGTACCCACCCCAGTGTGTTTACCACACTTGACTTTAGGTCCTGGAGTTTGGTTGAGCATAGAAAGAGTTCACTAAGGATTTTGTTCCCAGCAGTTGTTACAAACAATAACTCATTTTAAGAGACTTTAAAAACAGGTCAATAGGAAGGTGTTCAGAAGGGAGAGAGAGGGGAACCTATACTCTCCATTACAGCATTTTGAAATATGACAAAGAAGAAAACCTGAGGGGGAGGTGTGCAGATGGAGGGAGGAGGCCCGTAGACATTGCACTGTGCAGCAGTTGTGGCCACAGGTGGCTGAGAGGTGAAGGGAAACAGTGACTTTTACCACTTTGAAGGAAGAAATTATTCATTTCTGTATACCTATCGGCGCTAAAACAAATTGCACAAACTTGGTGGCTTAAAATAACACAAATTTGTTGTAGCTCTGGAGATCAGAAGTCTGGAGTGGGTCTCCATGAAAAATCAAAGCGTTAGCAGGCTGCACTCCTTCTGGAGACTCTAGGGGAGAATCTGCTTCCTTGCCCTTTCTAGCTTCTGGAAGCCACCTCATTACTTGGCTTATGGCCCTTTCCCCCGTTTCAAAACCAGCAATGGCCAGTCGAGTCTCTCGCTGCGTCTCCTTGACTGCTTTGTTGTCACATCTTCTTCTCTGGCCTCCCTCTCACTTATAAGGAACCTCGTGATTACACTGGGCTCTCCTGGATAATCCAGGATGATCTTCCGAGCGAGCGCAAGATCCTCGATTTAATCGCAAGTGAAAAATCCCTTCTGCCACGTGGGGGTAACATACTCCAGGTTTCAGGGACGAGGACGTGGACATCTTGGGGGAGGGGCATTATTTATTCCACCTAGCACACGTTCAGTGGCAGTAGCATTAGACAAATTAAAAATACGAGAGACATGTAAAACTTTTGTGTGTGAAGGGCAGAGGGAGGTAGTTTGGAATATGATCCTATATGGTAGACCGAAACAGGGAGAGCGTGAAACCGAGTGCCTGCTTTTCGTGGGGTCGAGGGGTGCGAAGACAAACGTCAGTGTGAACCATGGGGCCTCTGAGGGACCGGCAGGAAAGTGAACCTGGACAGAAGGCAAGGGAGATTTCCCAGGAGAGGTGGTGTGGTGCAGCCTCACGGTGGCAGGGTGCAGGGTGACAGTTCTGAAGGGCACATGGAGCCTTCGGGAGCGTCTTGAGGAAGGAGCAGGTGGCACCTGCGCCCGGCCTCAGACGCGCCTGCGCCGTGGTGCCGTAGTGGTGGGCGGGGCTGCTGCTTCCATCACAGGCCTGCGCTCCTCTCACAGGTATGCCGGGGGCCTCCTGGACAAGGACGTCTTCCGTGGGAAGGAGCTCGTGGACAGTCGCCCCTTGCAGGCTCTGGTGGCGGGGCTGAAGGCCTACAGTACGTGGGAGAACATCAGCTGCCTGCAGGACTGCCCCGAGTGCACAGGAGGCATGGTGAGCCCCGCAGGTCCCCCCTGCTGCAGCGCGGGTGCCAGGCCAGCCCTGTGCGCCAGCGAGCGGAGCACCGGCTTCGGAGCCGGGCGGAAACCCGGAGCCCGGGTGACCCGGGGTGCATCACGCGTGTCCGCCCCCTACCCTGCTGCGAGGACTGGTGCGGACGGTAATTGTAAAATGCTGGCCGGATGGCCTGGCCCGTGGAGGCCCGCAGTCTATATATCGTTAAACTTGCGGTGGCCGTTGTGGACAGTATGGGAAAGGGCCAATGAGGGTCGGCTGATGAAAGCACCGCTCCAGTGTTTGAAATCCCCCTTGCGGAGGATACAGGAAGTGACCCCGGGGCTGTCCAGCCCCGGGAAGAAGGCAGACGGGGATGTGCCGAGCATTTGGAGACTGCTTAGTGTGTCCCCAGCCCTGGGCCTCAGCCTGGATTGTGCAGTGAGGGGCACGAGGTGTTGAGAAGTGTCAGTATGAGTCTTTGGAGAGTTGAGGGGGACGTTGAGAACAGCTAGAATCTGTGCCCAATCCCCCCACAACCCTGAGAGCACAGGTGCCCGCGAGGTTCGTGGAAACAAATAGGAGATGGGGAGTCTCTGCAACCCTATGGGGGTTCAGAGCTGGGGAGAAGGGGGACCCACGGGGAGTGTGTGAAGGCATGGCAGGTGTGGTGTGGGGTTGTGGACCTGTGACACGGTGGCATGGCAGGGCTCCGGGCATCAGCTGCGGTGGCTCCTGGGGTTTATCCCCGGATGACAGCCCTGCATTGGCGACCCCCAGGGGCTGCGTTGCTTCCTCCACGTGCGGGAAGGATGCAGGTGCTGCTGGAGCCTCCAAAAAACACTTCCTGGAGGAAGGAGGGGACAGGGAGCCCCTGCTGGGTTTTTGGCCCGAGTTTAATCCTGAATCTGGCTGAATATTGGCCTACAGACGGCAGCTCTGAACTTGCAGGGGAAGGAAGAAGAAGAGTTTTGGCCTCAGTGAGAACGAAGGGCTCAAGAGCAAGTTAAGGACGTTGGTGGGAAACAAAAGGGAAAGGCTAAGTTTCCAGAAAGCCTGTCACCCTGCCTCTGTGTATCAGAGCTGGGGCCTCTGGAGGGGTAAGGAGCGAGGTGAGGAAGGGCTGGACCTTCACAATAGGCAGAGCCCCAGGGTTTGTCCCACACGAACCATGTGGATGGGAAGGAGAGCCTCCTGCGTTCTCTCATCTGAGAGCCAGTGTAATCATTTCTCTTAAGGTAGCCACGTAAAGATGTGCCCGTGATGCAGGGAGGCCTCAGTTAGGTAGGTGTGCACTCTGTCCACGATGGTGGTGGTGGTGACATTGGTGACGGGCATGCTTGCTTTGCTCCTGTGGGGCTGTTGTGTGGGAGTCCACCTGGAAAGAAAGAGAATGGAGAACAAAATAACAGCTGGCCCTGGGGCACAGCTGGACCAGGAGCCGAGGTCCTCTGAGACAGCTAGGTGCAGTGGCTCATTGTGACATTCCATAGTGACCCGACAAGGTGGAAGCCTCCTGCCACATGGCTGGTTTCCACCTGTAGCTCCAGGGAGGTGGCTGTCTCTTTGAACAGGGATTGTGGGGTACAGCAAGAAAATTTAGGTTAGCAGGTGGGAGGTAAGACCGGAAGTGACCCCCTGCCACCTCAGGCAGAGGTGGCCCACACAGGGGAGGGTTAGGGCTCTGCCGGGAGTATTGAGCAGATGCAGATATTGTGGCTTCCGACAGGTGACTCAACCCGAGGGTGTGCTCAAAACCACCTGTGGTCTTCTAGTCTTCCTCCCTTGGCTCATTCCCTTTGATGCATTTTATAGGCTGACATGCCCAGTGGCCTTCTGCCCCTGGGCCTTCATAACCTCCTGGATGACCTGAAGGACAGACAGAATGATGGACAGCTGGACTGATGGGCAGATGGACTGATGGCAAATAGGATGATGAACAGACAGACTCGTTGATTGCACTGTTGCCCTGTGCATTCATTATCTCTGATAATTTAGTTTCAGTGGAATGTTACTAATTTGGCTCTTTGGGATTTCAGATTATGTATTTGCAAATGGGAAAGAGAAAAAGGCTATTATAATGTCTCCCAAGCATTGACACTTACAAAAGTGATCAGTTCTTCCTGTCTGCTTGGCTTTTCTTGGGACTGAGGGGAAGATTCAAGACCCAGCGGCCTCCAACGTTTGGTCTAGGAGAGAGTTCACCATCCCTGCACGGTTGCTCTTAAACTGTTGTGTGCAAACGTGTGGGTTCTGAAGTTCTTTCTCTCCACATTTAATATCTATAGCACTTGGTGGTCTCCTTTAATAATATTATCACTGTGTGTCAGGAAACCATGAGAAAGCCTTAGGTTGGCTCTTTCTACAGGAGCCTCAGCAATTGTTGCTTTCTTTGGGTGATAGGTTGAATGTTGCAAGAGTGACATTTAGTTGCTAAAAGAACATTTTTAGCAATGAAGTAGACAAATGCAGAGCACGAGTGGAAGCGTAGTCTGTCACTTTTTGTGCATAAAGCCTGACATAAATGACATTTCATACCATTTTTTCCCCACAATTAGATCAAGTGAACAATACTGATTGGAATTTTCATAATTCCTGTTCATGCAAGCACACCATTGCCTTAACAACTGCTGATTAGGAGTCATTGCTAAGTATTTCTAAGTTCCGTCTCTGTGTGTGGAGCAGTGTAGTAGGTACACGTTCCCTATCCTGAGGCCCAGATAATGTGAGGGGGGACACTGTATGCTGTGCATGGAATTGCGTGACCCTACGATTCTGTCAAATGAACATTTGGGGGCTCCCGCTCCGACCAGGTTGAAGTTCCATGTGGCAAGTATACCCTCCTGACTGAAACAGCCAGAAGGTGGATGATATATGTGAACTAAATGGTTTTCAAGACACTGGACATCAGGCAGTGAGGGACAGTGATCTCTGACAGCGAGGAAATGCACCAGATGAGCCCTACGTTTGCCCCAATTTTACTGCCTTGAGAGAGTTTCCACACCATCCCTTAGGTGGGGCAGCCGAGGCAGAGCGCAGCGAACTCCCCGATTTGAAGATGCTGAGATTCCAGGGCAACCAAAGCATCTGGAATTCACAGAATAGGGTAGGGGACAGAAGAGAACTGGTCGGTCAGAGAGAGAATTCAGGCGTCTGCAGTGGTCCCCTTTGACCATTCAGCTGAGCACGGATTATTGCATGTGTGTGAGGGAAAGAATCATGTGGAAGGAACGGAGGGAGAGGTATCGGGTCCTCACATGGGACTAAGAATAGCGCCTTTTCCCACAGGCCAGTCTGGAATACCTTAAGGCTCAGCCTAAGGAAAAAAGAAATGTTATGTATGAAAGAAAAAAGATACAGGTTGATAGCAGATTTCTCACCGGAAAAAAAATTACAAGCAAGAAGATAGTGGACCACCATTTTACAAAGTACTAAAGGAAAAAAAAAAAAAAAGATCTATACTCAGCGAAATTATATTTCAAAAAAAAAAAGGTATAATAAAGACATATTCAGACTTGGCAGAGTTGAAAGGATTCGTCACCAGGGGACTTTCACTATAAGAAATATTAGAGGACGTTCTTCACACAGAGGGAAAATGATACAAGATAGAAACGTAGATCTGCAGAAAGCAATGAAAAGTGCCCAAAATGGTAACTTTCTGGGCCAATGTAGAAGATTTGTCCTAGTGTTTACATCTCTTTAAAAGGTAATGGACTCTCTCAACAAAACATAATAATCATGTAGAGTGAGGTTTATAACATACGTAAAAGCAAAATGTGTGACAATAATCACATAAAGGCCGGAAGGGAGAAAAGGCAGTAATACTATGGTGAGGTTTTTATGCTATACCTAATGTGGTATCACATCACCTGGAAGGAGACTGACCGTGGGAAGTTGAAGATTTATACTATAAACCCTAAAGCCGCCACTAAAATAATGAAGAGTTATAGCTAATCGGCCAACAAAGGAGTTAAAATGGAATCCAGCAATCCTAAATCAATCCAAAAGAAGGCAGGAAAAGAAGTAGCAGAGAATGAAGAGATTGTTCAAGTAGAAAACAAACAGCCGTATGGTAGATGTAAGCCAAACCGTGTTCGAAAACGCTTTAAATGCAAATACCCCAATTGAAAGGCAGAGCTTGCCAGATTGGATAGAAAAAGCAAGACCAAACTATATGCCTCCAAGAAACACACTTCGAATTTAAAGACACAAAGAGGCTAAAAGTAAAAAAGGTGGAAAAAGAGATGCCATGCACACACTCCTCAAAGGAGAGCTGGAGTGACTTAATATCAGAGAAAATGGATTTCAGAGCCAAGAACGCTGCCGTGGCCATTTCATCATGACAGAGGGGCCAATTCCAGAGGATGTAATAACCCTAAACCCAATAACGACCTTTGCAGGCGGCTACTTTGCTTATCCCCACTTTGCAGATGAGGAAATGGGGGCTCAGAGCAGTTGGACTTGCCCGAGCTCCCACAGGCTGCCGGGGGAGTTGAAGCCTGATTCGTCTGACCCCCGAGCCCATGTTGCTGTGGTGAAGCAATGCCCTGAGCAGGAGTGGGAAATCACACGGAGCTGCCTGGGAGGCTCGCCAAGGAGGTGAAGTTCACCTTCTCTGTGTGGAGTGAACAAATGCCACGGAGTGAATGAGACACCCATTGCACACAGGTCCTACTTCAGTTTAACAGAATGTTACAAAGCCCACACTTAACCAAAGATGAGGTCTGAGCTCCATGGGGCTCAGTGCCTCTGGTACTCCAGCCCTGCCCTTCCAACTGATGCTTCATGCTGATGAACGGCAGCCTCTTCCCATGTCAGACACAGCACATGCAGGGGCCCAGGATCCAGGGGCTGTGGGGTCTCTTTACTTTGTATTTGTTTTAGTTAACAGTCATTAAGCACCTTCTATATATGTAGGCACCTTTATAAGTGCTTTCCATGTAGTAACTTAGCTAACTCTCAAATTAGATGAGTACTATTAATCAGACTAACTTTCCACAGGAGAAAACTGAGGCCAGATCGGGATGAAACAACTGGCCCACGGTTAAGCAGCTAAAATGTGGCAGAGTTAGCCTTTAAAGCCAGAGAGTCTGTCTCCAGAGGCCATGCTCGAAACCACTGTGCCATATGCAAACCAGATGTGCCCCATGCTCCAGAAGATAGCTGGGCTCACGTTAATGGGATGAGCGCAGTTTAAATCTAGCATGCCACTTCGCAGCTATGTGACCTTGGACAGGTCTCTCCCCTTCCTGAGCCTATAGACGACTCTTGCTGAACTGCCCGGAAGTTAGCATTAAACCGGATCCTCCCATCATGGGGGAGGTTGGTTGGCAGGACCAGACCCTCTTCCTATCAGACCCTCTGAGGTGACTCTCTGCTCTTGCCCCCTGTTACAGGGCTGGGGGAGGTGAGGCGGGATGTGGTTAGATTACTCACCCCAAACCTCTTTGGTAAGTCAGGGAGGGGCTGGAACAGGAGCTGGGAAAGCAAAGCCCACTCCTGGCGTGCAGCCGGGCACCATTCCCAACGGCCAGGGCTTTGTGCTCACACGTGTTCTGCATTTTGGCTTTTAATCTCCATATGTAAGTGGAGAACCCAACTGGCCTCATTTGGACATGATGAAAACCCTTCACCTGCCCATGTGGGAACACCGAGAATCAAATTCTGTGGGCTCTGGTTAGTCACGTGACTCAGGCCTCAGCTGCTTCTCTTTGCTTCCACCTTCTTTCTTTAAGGATTGACAGGGTCAACCAAGTTCTTAGGATTGTTGCTATTCGACTATCCTTACGCATTGTCTCTTTTCTCCATATCCAAGCAAACTCAGATTGAATTTCCTACCGTTGTCTGAGAGAGGAATAGCAAAGCAGAACCCTGGATTGCAGAACCTTTTTAGGAGGCTGCATCATGAAGAGGGGCAGTATGAGAGGTGGTGAGGGGAGCACTCATCACAGAAGGGGTGGGACCTTTTGGTCAGGGCTCTGTGACCTTGGATCTTACCACTTGGAGCCTCAGTTTCCTCACCTCTTGAAGCCTAGCACCTGATAGGCACTCAGGAAATACTAGAATCTCCTCTGCTTTTTTTTTCCTGGATGTGAATCCCAGCTCTCTCACCGTCCTCCCACCATGACCCATTAGACACATGTGGGAACTGCCTGGTTAGGGCTCCTCAGGGTGCAGCCTTGGAGAGTAGAAGCAAGTCACATTCTCAGCAGATCTGACTCCAAATCATCAGGGTCTGCAAAAACAGGTGTGGGGCTTAGAAACTGCATAGTTCCTGCTGTTTCTTCCACTGGAGTAGAACTTAACGGGAGCCCTGGCTGTTGACCTTGGCCCTACACAGCCACATTCTTCACAGGGACCTGCTACAATGTCCTTTGGCCCTTGATTGTTACCTGTACCTGGATGCCCATGACCGGGGGCTGTGCTGTCTGTGTGGTCCCCTTGATATCAACAGTGGAAGATGCCACCCCCTCCATCAGGGCCCCTTTGTGAGAGCCTTCCCATCTCAGCCCCTGGCTGCTCCATTTCTCCTCAGTGTGTTTCAGAATCCCGCATGAAAGAGCAGAACTGGCTGAAGCAGAATAAAGAAATATCTGTACAAAATTGGAGCAGGGGAAAGTCTCAGAAGAGATCTATGACCCAGCGTGATGCTAAGGTTATCAGCAGACATGCATTGACCATTCCTTTCATGTTAGACACAGAGCTGCTGTTTGCTGTTTGGAGATGTCATCCAGCTGGGCAATGACTGAATCGTTATATTTTAAAGATTGCATAAGAGAACACTAAAACAATTACAAGTGTTTGTAAATTAAAAAAAAAAGTGATGTGATGTGGAGCCCCTCGGTTATTTAGTAGACTTAATCCCAAGACTAATTCCTCAGGGAGATTCAACACCACCTCATTTATCTGGCATTGACCATTTCTTGGAACAGAGCCAAGGCCTGAAATAAGCAAAACAGAACTCTGGGAATCCCAAAGAGAGGACATGAAGTCCATGTGCTGAAGCTCAAGCCCTTACTCGTTCCCGAAGGAGCCTGGCCAGCTTCTCTGGAGCCTGGTCATGCTTGTTGACTCTCACACATGGTTCCTGATTTCCTGGGGGTGCTGCAGAGTAGTAAGGAGAGAGGGTATCTGAATGCAAGCAGCTAAGAGCGCTGCTGACCAAAGAAGAGCCAGAAGAACTAGAAAAACCAGACTCAAAAATACAAGAGCGGAGTAGGCCCACTTTAGGCCCAGGGAGGAATTGGAACTCTTGTGGAATATGAAGTCCTTCAGGCAGAGTGGGCTCTGTGCAGGCAGGCAGGCTGGTGCAAGGAACATAGCTGTTTGAGGGTCCCCTCTCTGTCCTCGATGCGGCAGATTTACTATTCCCTGGAACAAAATAGATGGTGTTCTTTAACTGCTCAGCTTTTCATAGTAATCCCCTGGACGTGGATTGCTCAAAACAGATAAGTAGGTCAGCCTGACTTGGATCTAATATGGCAGAGACCATTTTACTCCCCGTCCAATATCTTAAGAAGAAACAGAGGCAAGAAAAGTCCTGGCTGGTGCCTGGGCCACGTGGCACTAGCCGTCCTTGTGGAGGATTCTAGGCATGGACGTCATGGGTCCAGCTGGCTAGGATTGCATGTGTGGGCAGGGTAGGGGTGAGTTGGGCTTCACCCTAGTGCCAAGTGCCTGGGTAACAGAGTGAAAGGGGTTCATGCATGGCCCTCACTCAGAAATGGTGCAAGGATCTGGCAGACCTCCTGAGGAGGGACTGGCTAGGATCCAAATGCTGATCGCAGTAGAAAGGCCCTCTCTGTGCTACTACGACGGCTTCTTCAGTCAGACTCTTTGCTCAGCCCCAACCCAATTTTCTAGAACACCGGTAGGTCTCTGATCGACTTAGTCCCTTTACATTTCATTGATCAGAGAATCCTTTCTCTGGACAGAGTTAGGGCCTTGAAGAAGAATCTCAACATTTTGGGCCTCTGAATTAAAATCCTGGGTTTCTCCTCATTGCTGCTCTCACTTTCTGGTCATTATGCAGACAACAACCTGTTTGATTGTAGGGATTTAGAAAGACAGCACAATAAAAATGCTTTATGATGATAAATTGTTTCTCAACTTTGAAAGACCCTTGCTCCAAGATTAGAGGACTCAGCTCTTTTTTGTTGTGGTTGTTTTTCAGAAAAGTTTTCTGTTTTTGACTCCCTAACATCCTCTGAGTCCCTGCTAGGTGAGGTGCCAGAGCCTGTATACATGTTGCCACCTTTAATCCTCCAACAGTCCTATGAGCAAGAATTATTATCCTTATGGTTCTCCCATAGATTGAAGAACTAAGACCAGAGGTGAGATGCTATTTCTGCAGATCTAGTAGAAGATGGAGGCGCATTCTGATTCAGGTCTCCCAAATCCAAGGCTCTCACTCCTAATTCAGGACCTTGGGAGGATAATAACTTTGTTTCTGGTGCCTGGGTGCCATTTTAATCAATGTTCTATGCTTAACCTTCATTTAACATAACCCACTATTTTAAAAACCTCTGTGTTGGGGCGCCTGGGTGGCTCAGTCGGTTGGACGTCCGACTTCGACTCAGGTCATGATCTCGCGGTCTGTGAGTTCGAGCCCCGTGTCGGGCTCTGTGCTGACAGCTCAGAGCCTGGAGCCTGTTTCGGATTCTGTGTCTCCCTCTCTCTCTGACCTTCCCCCGTTCATGCTCTGTCTCTCTCTGTCTCAAAAATGAATAAATGTTAAAAAAAATTAAAAAAAAAATAAATAAAAATAAAAAATAAAAACCTCTGTGTTTTGCTGTCAACCTGTGGTCATTGGAGAAAATAATCTCCACATGAGAAAATCCACATGTCATATCTGTGCGTGTCTTATGTTAGTAGGTCTTATCTTGTCAGGTAAATTAGAGTGGGAGAGTAGCAGGCAGTAAAACTGACCCTCATCATTGATAAAGAAAAGAGAGATTACTAAAATGACCCAAAGACAATCCGTTTTATTGGCAACATTCCTTTGAAGAGCTCAGCCCAAACTTCTTAAGGGCATAAAGAAGGCGATTATAAATTTTGTATGAAATGGATAGCATTCAGACATATGAGAGGATAATGGATAAAGCTGGCGTCCATCCTAGGCCAATTTGCCAAATTTTGAGTCTACTGTATTCTTATTTTAGCCTCCTTTGAGATGGTTCATAACTCGCCACAAGGATTCACTCATCACATCAAGAAAATAAAGGGCTGGGGAATGAAGTTTCACAAGTTGACTTCTGAATTTGTAATCATCTTAGTTAAAATTCTTTTGGAGGCAAGTTAGGGAGACTCATTACAGACTTGCTCAATCAGGAAAGGAGAATACAGATAGAGAGAGAGAAAGAGAGAGAGTGAGAACAAGAGTGTGAGACAGAGATGTGTTCTGGAATCCAGGTCTCCCAAGGACCAGGGACTGGGAAGGGGGTCTGGAGTGGAGGCAGCTCTGCTCTTGGTGTCTCATTCTCTCATGCCCATATTCTCAGCCTTTGCTGAGTGTCTGCTCATTCTCCTTGTTCCTCTGCATTTGTGACTGATCTTTGTCCATGAAGTTTATAGCATCTCCATTCCAGCTGTACTCCAAGACGGTGTCTCAAAGATCTAGCACTGAATTCCTGGCTCAATTTGACTCAAATCTAAGATGACTTGCAGTACTTCCCAACCCAGTTGCTTTTGGTTAGAGAATGGGGCCACATATTATGAACATGCCTACTGATGCTTTGATTGTATAGGTGGTGAGACAGCTCTCAGAGAACAGCTGAGCAGAAATCTATTAAAGTATATATGATAGCTTTTAAGAGACTTTCTCACTAATCCTTTCAGGCTGGTGTATAGATATGGAGCTCAACTTTGTATGTTGATCTTATATCCAGCAACCTTGTTGTACTGTCACAATAATTGTAATAGTAATAATCTGTTTGTAGTTTTTTTTTTGCATTTCCTATGTACATAATCATATCATCAGTGGAAAACGAGAGCTTGTTTCTTCCTTTACAATTATTTACATTTATTTTTTTGTCATATTATTAAAGTGGCAAGGACCTCCTGTGCAATGGTTAAAACAAGTGATTGATAACAGGCACATGAATTTTATTCTTGACTTTAAAAGGCATGTGTTTACTATTTCCCCATTAAGGATGTTATTTGGTGTGGGTATGTTACAAATATTCTTTTTCCCCCAGTTTCATTGAGAAATAATTGACATATATCACTGTATAAGTTTAAGGCATCCAGCATGATAGTTCGATTTGTGTACATTATGAAATGATTACCATAGTAGGTTCAGCTAACATTAATCTTCTCATATAGATGAAATAAAAAGTAAAGAAAGAAGAAAATAATACAGGGAAAGAAATTTCTCCTTGTGATGAGAACTCAAGATTTTACACTCTTAATTACGTTCTTTCCTATATATCAAATAACAGTGTTAGCTATAGTCATCATGTTTTATATCACATCCCTAGTACTAATTTACTTTATAACTGGAAGTTTGAACCTTTGACAACCTTTCTCCAGGAATTCCTCCTTCCTCCCTGCCTCTGCTAACCACAAGTTTTGCCTCTTTTTCTGTGAGAGTTTTTTTTTTTTTTTAATATTCCACGTATCAATGAGATCACACAGTATTAGTCTTTGTCTGACTTATTTCACTTAGCATAACGCCTTCAGGGTCCATTCATGTTGCTGCAAATGGTAGGGTTTCCTTGTTTTTTTTAATGGCTGAATAATATTCCTCTGTGTGTGTGTGTGTGTCTGTGGTGTGTGTGTACCACAGCTTCTTTATCCATTCATCCTTCCACTGATGCTCATCTTGTTTTCTTACCTTGACTATAATGTAAATGTAAAGCAGCAGTAAACAATGCTGCTACACACCTGAGGATGCAGATATCTTGAGTTAGTGTTTTCATTACCTTTGAATATATTCCCAGAAGTGGAATTGGTAGTTTTATTTTTAATTTTTTGAGGGTCTTCCATACTGTTTTCCACAGACAATCCGACCATCAGGGCACAGGGCCCCCTTTTCTCTCTCCATTCACACCAGCATTTGTTGTTTCTTTGTGATGACGGCCATTTTTACTGGCATGAGGTGATGTTTCATTGTAATTTCAACTCACATTTCTCTAATGACTAGGGATGTTGAGCATCTTTTCATGTACTTGTTGGTCTTTTTATATCTTCATTGGTGAAATGTCTATTCGAGTCTTTTGCCCATTTTTAATTGGGTTATCTATTGTTTTGGGTTGGGTTTTTTTGCTGTTGAGTTATACATGAGTTCTTTATGTTTTATATGTCAGATATTAGCCCCTTATCAGATACATGGTTTGCAAATATTTTTTCCCATTCCATACGTTGTCTTTTCATTTGTTAATGTTTTTTTCATGGTACAGAATCTTTTTAGTTTGATGTAGTCTCACTTATTTATTTTTTTATTTTGTTGCTTGTGCTTTGGTATCATATCCAAAAATACATTACCAAAACCCATGTCGAGGAGCTTTGTTCCTGTATTTTCTTCTAGAAGTATCATGGTCTCTGGTCTTACATTTAAGTCTTTAATCTATTTTCAGTTAATTTCTTACAGAATGGTGGGTCAGTTTCATGATTTACATGTGAATATCCAGTTATCCCAGCACCATTTATTGGAAAGACTGTCTTTTCTCCATTAAGTATTCTTTGCTCCCTTGTCAGATATTAGTTGACTGTATATGTTTGGGTTAAATTTCTGGGCTCTCAGTTCTGTTCCATTGATCTATTTGTATGTTTTTATGTCAGAACCATACTATTTTGATGAATGTAATATTATAGGATAGCTTGAAATCAAGAAGTGTGATACCTCATGCTTTGTCCTTCTTCCTTGGGGTTTCTTTGGTTATTTGGGGTCTTTTTTTGTTCTATATAAAAAGAGTGTTTTTTTCTACTTTTGTAAAAAATACCATTGGAAGCTTAGTAGGGATTGCACTGAATCTATAGATGGCTTTTGGTAGTATTGACATTTTAACAATATTAATTCTTCCAATCCATGAACATGGGATATTATTTTATTTATATATGTCTTCTTTGATTTCTTGCATTAATGTCTTATAATTTGCAGCATAGAGACCTTTTACCCCCTTAGTTAAATTTATTCCTAAATATTTTATTGTTTTTGATGCTGTTGTAAATGTGACTGATTTTTTATTGCTTTTTTAGAAATTTGGTTATTAGTATTTTACTTCTTTCTTTTCAATTTTGATACTTTTTATTTCTTTTTCTTGCCTGATTGCTCTATCTAGGACTTCCAGTACTATGTTGAGTAGGAGTGATGAGAGTAGGCACCTTTGTCTTGCTCCTGGTATTAGAAAAAATGCTTTCATCCTTTCATCATATGTTGAGTATGATGTTAGCTGTGGGCTTGTCATATATGGCCTTTGTTATGTTAAGATATGTTCCTTCTATGCCTAATTTGTTAAGAGTTTTATCATGGGGGGACCTGGGTGGCTCAATCGGTTAAGTGTCCGACTCTTGGTTTTGGCTCAGGTTGTGATCTTACACTCATGAGATCAAGCCCTGCGTTGAGCCCCATGTTGAGCTCCACATCAAGCTCTGTGCTGAGTGTGGAGCCTGCTTAGGATTCTCTCTCACCCTCTGTCTCTGCCCCTACCCTGCTTGTGCTCTATCTCAAAATAAATAAACATCTAAAAAAAGAGTTTATCATGAATGAATGTTGGCTTTTGTCAAGCGATTTTTCTGCATCTATGAGATAGTCATATGATTCTTTTCTTTATTCTATTAATGTGATGTATTACTCTGATTGATTTGCATATGTTGAACCATCCTTGCATCCCAGGGATAAATCCCACTTGATCATGGTGAGTGATTCTTCTCATGTGCTGCTGAATTCAGTTTGCTTCTATCTTATTGAGAATTTTTATACCATATTCATCAAGATACTAGTCTACAGTCTTCTTTGCTAGTAGTGTGCTTTTTCTAGTTTTGGTATCAGGATAATACAGGCCTCATAAAATGAGTTTGGGAGGGTTCCCTCCTCTTTGATATGTTTGGAAGAATTTAAAAAGGATTGGTGTTAATTCTTCTCCAAATGTTTTGTAAAATTGATCAGTGAAACCATCTGTTCCAAGGTTTTTCTTTATTGGGAGATTTTTGATTACTGATTTAGTCTCCTTGCTAGTAACTGATCTATTCAGATTTTCTATTTCTTCCTGATTCAGTCTTGGTAACTTCTATGTTTCTAAGAATTTTTCCATTTCTTCTATATGTCCAGTTTGTTGGCATATAGTTGTTTATAGTTGCAAATATTCTTTATGTCAAGGAAGGTCTGGTTTATCTTTAGTTGTGAGGAGGCTTTTGTGTGCTTATGTTTATTTTTCTACTGGTTTTAAAATTATGAATAGATTTGACTCTTAGGGAATTATGTGCATTTATTTTATTGAGATAATTGTACCTTTTCCTCCTTTTAGTCTGTTAATGTAGTGAACTTATATTAGATTTTCTTAAAAAATTTTTTTTAATGTTTATTCATTTTTGACAGAGAAAGAGAGAGAGACAGAGCATGAGCGGGGGAGGGGTAGAGAGAGGGAGACACAGAATCTGAAGCAGGCTCCAAGCTCTGAGCTGTCAGCACAGAGCCCAATGCAGGGCTCGAACTCACAGACTGCGAGATCATGACCTGAGCCAAAGTTGGACGCTCAACCGACTGAGCCACCCAGGCACCCCTATATTAGTAGATTTTCTACTGTTTAGCAAATCTTGAGTTTGGGGATATAAACACAGTCATGGGGTGTGTATGAGTGTGTGTGAGTGTACGTGTGTGTGTGTGTGTGTGTGTGTGTGTGTGTGTTTGTATGTAATACATTGTAGATTCTGTCTGCTAAGATTTATTGAGGATTTTTCCATCTGCAATAATAAGAGTATCATTCCTTTCTAGCACTGCCTTTGTCCAATTTGGATATCAAAGTTATACCATTTTCATTAAATGACTTGGGGAAGGAGTGTTTCTTTTTTTCTATTTGCTCAAAGAGTTTACATAAAATTAAATCATCTGCTCCTTGAATATTTGGTACAAATACCTGTAAAGCTGTATAGGGTTAATAGTTTATTTCTGGGAACATTTAAAGATGATTGATTCTCTTTCTTTAGTGGTATAGCTACTCAGGTTTTCTATTCCTCTTGAGTCTGTTTTCATCATTTATATCTTTCCAGTAATTTTTCCAATTATTCTTAGTTTTAAAATTTATTGGCATAAATTCATAATGTCCTTTTATCTTTTCAGTCCTCACTGTATCTATAGTTATGCTCCCTTTGCCATTCCTAATATTGTTTATTTTTCCCATCCCCTTATCTTGTGCTCTATTTTTGTATTTTTTTCAAACAATAAACTTTTGGTTCACTTGATCCTGTCCAGATTGTATCTGGTTTTTCTATTTAATTGGTTTTTATCTTTATTATTTATTTTCTCCTACTTTTCGTGTGTTTATTTTCCTGCTGTTATTCTAGTACCTTTGCTTGGATATTACTCATTAATTTTTGTTGTTTCTCCTTTTCTATTATAAACATTTAAAGTTGTAACATTTCTTTTTAAATACTGCTTTGGCTGGATCAACCATAATTTGATAAATAAAAAGTTCTGTTTATCAATTCTAAGTAAATTTTAATTTCCATCATGACTTATTTGACCCAGGAATGTTTTCAGATTTCCTAATATCTAATGTTTTTTTAAAAAAATAATAACTAACCTTTATATAATCCTCACAACAACCCCACAAAGTAGGACTCTTACAATCCCAGTGTTGCGTATGTGAAGAATGAGGCACTGAGAGTTTAAGCAATTTGCCCAGAATTACACAGCTCCTGAATTGGCAGATCTAAACCCATCCAGTTGGGCTATAGGGTACAACCACTGTGCAATACTGCCTTCGTTTTAGTAACTGTTCTCATTATCTTGTTGTTATAGTAATAATTATTATTATATTGATTTTTCCACTTAATTCCATTGTAGTCAGAGGAAATGGCCAATGAGATACAGATTTTTTTGAAATTTGTTATGGTCTACTTTGTGGCCTAGAAACATGGACAGTTTCCATGTGTGCTTCAAAAGAATGTGCATTCAGTAATTGGATGCAGAGTTTTAAATGTGACCAATAGATTAAGGTTATTAATGGCATTATTCAAATATTCCCTATTCTTACTGAGGTTTTGGTGTGTCTGACCTATCAAATACTGAGTGGGCTAAAATCTCCCACTTTCATGGTAGATTTGTCAGTGTCTCTTTAAAATTCTGCCAGTTTTGGTCTCATGAGTTTCAAGTTGTGTTATTTGATGTTTACAATTTTGGAATTGTTCTAGCTTCTGCCTGAATTGAATGTTTGGTCCTGCTGCAGTGACTCTCTTTAGCTCTAGCAAGGCCTTAAAATGTATTTTGCCCAATAGTAATACAAGGACAGAGCCTTCTATTTGGTTGGTGTTTATCTGTTATATCCTTTCACTTTAAACTTTTCTGTTATTGTGTTGTATTGTTTCTTATAAATAACATATATCTGGTTTTTAAATTTAATTTACTCTGACAACCTCATTTTTATCTTTTTAGTCTCAGTATTTATTGTCATCACTGATATATTTGAATTCATTTCTTCCATCTTACTCTTTGCTATTTTTGTGTCTTATCTCTGCTTGTTTGGACTTCTTACTTTCTTTCAGATTTATTATTTCTGCCCCTTTTCCACTCTTCCCTCGTCTGGTTTTCATTCTAATTATGTTCATTTTGTGGTCAACCTAGCAATCAAAAATTTTTTAATGTTTATTTCTTTATTTTGAGAGAGAGAGAGCAGGGGAGGTGCAGAGAGAGAGGGAGAGAGAGAATCCCAAGCAGGCTCCCTGCTGTCAGTGCAGTCTGACATGGGACTCGATCTCATGAACCGCGAGATCATGACATGAGTCAAAATCAAGAGTTTGACGCTCAACTGGCTGAGCCACCCAGATGCCCCCAATCTGGCAATTTTATTATGCACATTTAGCATGTGAAGTTGAAAGTTAATTATCATCTTTCTTCCAACAACACAGGGCTTAGATTGCTTTCCCTAAATACCAGTTCCCCACCTCTGTGCTATTGTGTCCATTACTTCAGCGCTATGTTTTTTAATTCCACCAACTAGCCTTTGTATTTATTATTCTATGGAACCACGGTTTCTTTAGAACTTTTGCCTTCTACCAGTGTCTTTGCTTACAATTCCTTCTGGCATCTCTTGAGCCATTGCCCTTACCCCTGCGTTCAGAATACCATTTAGTGTGGGTCTGGGGTAGTGAACTTCAGTTTTATTTGTCTGAATGTCTTCCTTTTATGCTCAACCTTAAAAGATTAAGTACTATTAGGTATAGATTTCACGGTTGGCAGCTATTTTCTCTCAGTATTTTCAAGTTTTTACAATTATTCTGGATTCCCTTGTCACTGAGGAATCAGATATCTGTCCAAATTTCATGGCAAGCTATTGCGGGGGGTGGGGATCTCTGCTTCTTTCAAGATAGTTTATTTTTTGGTGATCTGTGATTTGACTTAATGTGCCTAAGTATTGTTTTTTTTTTTTTTTTCAATATATGAAATTTACTGTCAAATTGGTTTCCATACAACTATTTGGGGTTATTTGAGTTTGCTAAATATGTGGATTTGTGTCACTTGATCATTTTGGAAATTTTAGGTCATTGTTATCTCCGTGTTCTTGATTTTATCCACTTCTAGGTGTATTAGGCTAATATCTATGTGTGCTACCTCTGCAGGTTTGATTCTGTTATGGTCTAGCTCTTCTGATTATTCTTTATTTCCCCTTGTGATTTGTGATTTTTTTTTAAATTGATCCCGTGATATTTGGAACTTCATCTGGATAGTTTTTTCAGGACAGTGAGGATCTATATTTACCTCTGCCAGCTGCCCGATGATCTCAACAACCCACTTTAAACTGGCTCCTCTGTTTGGGACTTTGAGGGGCCTCATAGGAAGTATGGATTCTGGCCACAGAGCCATGGTTGAAAACTCTAAGGAAAGATGTTTTCTGCACCTGCCCCCCTCCCCCCCGCCCCCCACAGCCAGAGCTAAGACTAGCCAAGTTCCTCATTATGTTCTTGGGTGAGGGGTGGTGTTTTCTTATTTCACCCACGGTAGGTGTTGTTTTCCAGGAGACTATGTATATGTAGGGGTCTTTACATAACCTCTTATCTGGCCTCAACACGTGGTACCCTCTTGGAGTCCGTGGTCTCTCATTGTGTCCAGCCTGTGAAGGTTTCTCTTTATTAGCTTAACCATGCATTCAAAATGATTTTTTAAAAATATTTTATGAGTAGGGCACCTGGGTGGCTCAGTTGCGTGTCTGACTCCCGATTTTGGCTCAGGCCATGATCCCAGGGCCGTGGGATTGAGCCCTGTGCCAGGCTCTGATTTTGTGATTTCTACTGGAGAATTTAAAAAAAAAGAATATCTAGCCTGCCATATTGCCAGAGACAAATCTAACTTCCCCTCCTCCATGCTCCCTAAACAGTTTTAGTCCAGCTGCCATTGATTCCCCATGGCTTAGTCCAAAGGACACTTCTCGGTCCTCACCCGCCAAAGCATGCCTGTTCCTCCTGGACACATTCTCAGCCTTCAGGACACAGTACCCTTTGGCTTTCTTCTGGCTTCTTTGTCTTCTTAGTCTCCTCTGCCAGTGTTCTTCTGTGTGACCTCTGAATGTTGGCATTTTTCAGAATGTGAGCCTGAGTCCTCTCTTCTGTGTGTATTCACACATTCTGAGTGTATTCACACTCTTGATGAGCCCGTCTTCTCCTGAGGTTTTAAATACGACCTGTATGGTGAGGCCTTTCTAATTTACATCTCCATCCCAGACCCCTTTTCACATGTCCGGAGTCTCGTATCTGACTTTCATCGCTCACAGACTCTCATACCTCACACCGACGGACGTGAAAATTTGATCTTTCCCTCAAATATCCTTCTGCCCCAGGATTCTCCAACTCAGTAGACACCACACCATACACCTATTGTTCATGGCCCAGGCTTCCTTGTTCTCATGCCCACTCTCAATCCTCTCCGAGCCCTTCTCCCTCCACCTCCATGCCCCCATGTCTCCCATCCATGCCACCAACTAGCCCAACTTCTCTCTCTCTCTAGGCTGTGTTCACGCAGCAGCTAGAGCCAACTTGTAAAGTCACAAGTTATCTCACTCCAAAGTTCAAAATTATTTTATGGCTTAGCACCTACACTAACCTAAAATGAACTCCTGACGGCTCCCGAGTCACTTGACCCCTATCTACCTCTTCTACCTTAACTTTGGGCCACTCTCCCCCAACTGACCACCTCCAGCTCAGCCTTCTTCCTAGTCCCTGAACATTCTGTGCTTCTTTTTGGCCTCAGGGTGTTTGCACACGCTGTTCTTTCACCGGGAGCAAGCTTTCTCCATTCCTGGTGTGGCTGACTCCTCTTCTTTAAGTTTCCAAGTTAAACAAGCCCTCTGAAAATATTCTTCAACATCTATCTAGGTTAGAAGAGGTCTTTCTCGTTATTTTTTCCCTATGGAACCCAGATCTTCTCCTTTCTGGCACTTCCCAGAGATTGTTTAATTGCCTATTTTATTTGTCTCCCTGACCAACACCTATCTCTCTCCTGCAACACATGTCTGTGGTTGCAGTGGGTAGCATAGGGCCTGCGAAGTGAGACCCTCACTATACCTTTGGTGACAGGACCTATGAATGAACTCCCTCCTCTCCGTTTCCCCAGTTTATAAGCCCTGACACTGTAGGGTCATCTCAAAGCAAACAGGGCAGGGCGGGACAACTCGTCGTCACCTCCATAGGAACATCCGTCATCTACTGGGCGTTGAACTCTGGCTGTCAGAAGATCCCACTCAGACCACGGCTCTCACAGGAAAGGCTGTATTGAATCTCACACACATCGGCTGACCTTGCACACGGGCTCTGCCCCATTCAAGGTGTGGAGATACATAAGCATAAATTAACACAACTCTAAGAAACAGTCCATCCTGTATTTCCAATTGACCCTCCTCTTACAAATAAGATTGATTTCTGTCTGTTTCTTCTCCTTCAAATTAACAAGATTTACTCTCAATTTGTTTAAAAGGAAGGAAGAAAGCCTGTTTCTAATTTGTTCTTATCCATTTATTAAATATAATCATATAGTAAAAAAATTCAGAGATGTTAAAAACAGCAGGAAAATATTAAACTTGCAGTGTACAAAGCTTGAATCATAAAATATGTTTCATGGGGCTCTTACTGAAATGGGACACAACCTTAATGACATTCGCAATTACTTGCTAAGAGGCTCGATGTAACCCAGAAGGCAGAGATAGAGTAACACATCTACCCAGCGTGCTCTCTCTTCATGGAGACCAGATTCCGGGCTACATTGCCCCCTGAGGATTCTGTTGGCTTTGGGAGCGTGGAGTTTAGAGTTCCCTCTGTCTATTCTATATTTCTTTTTTTAATTAAGAGTGAAATAAGCTAATGGAAAATATTATTCACTTTTTTGGAGATGAAACCTGTTTCTTCCCTCACTTCCCTCCTTTCTCGCATCTGCCTCTCCCCACCAGAAATGTATAAGCAAAATGCCCCTACTTAGGAGTCCGGTGTGGAAAAAAAAGAAGATTCATGGGACTACCATTTCATTTCCCAACATGCTGTCGAGTACCTTGAGATGATGGCTTCGAGAAGGATTTCCTTGGACTCCCAAAGGATATGTTGACGTCGGAGAAGCAGTTCACATTGATTTCTTGCTCTGTGTGTGTGCACACGCCCCCTGCACTGCCTCAGTCTGCTTGGTCTGCCGTGACCATGTATGTCAGACTGAATGCCTTAAAAAACAGAAATTTATTCTGGAGGCTGAAAGTCCAACACCAGGCTCTTTCTTGGCAGGGGTGGTTTCTTCTGAGGCTTCTCCCTGTGGTTTGTAGATGACATGTCTTCCATGGTCTTCCCTCTATGTGTCTCTGCCTCAGTGTCCTCTGCTTAGAAAGACACCTGGAGGGGCACCTGGGTGGCTCAGCGGGTTAAGCATCCAACTTTGGCTCAGGTCATGATCATGCGGTTCATGGGCTCGAGCCCTACGTAGGGCTCTGTGCTGACAGCTCAGAGCCTGGAACCTGCTTCAGATTCTGTCTCTCTCTCTCTCTCTCTGCCCCTCCCCTGCTTATGCTCTCTCTCTCTCTCTCTCTCTCTCTCTCTCTCTGTCTCTCAAAAATAAATAGACATAAAAAAAATCCTGATGAAGGTACAAAGTGCCGGGTTATGACCCGGCATGGAAAGTATCTTAGGCTGCAGAGCCCAGGACTGCCCCTCAGCTTGCCACCGATGGGTGCTATATAGGTGACTATGAGGTTAACATATTTCCTCCTTCTCCAAATCCAGCACTCTTACTTTCCTGTCTTGCTCACCGGGTTCTGGCTTTCCTCACACCCAACTCACTCCTCAGCCTTCTCTAACTGTAACATGCTCAGTCACGTTCCCCCTCCCTCCAAAACACTCCATGGCTCCCTTTGCCCAGATCTGATCTGCTGCTTTCCCAGTCCGGCCCCACTTTCCTCCTCCTAACACTTGTCTCTGCCCTCGCAATCTCAGCTCCTATTCCAAGCCTTTTTCTTGGGGGCTTTCTTTCCCAGACACCCTTTTATCTCCACATCCTGAGATTACAGATGACTTTATCTTTTTCTCTGTTGGGTTTTCCTGTGTTCTGGTTTTTTAAAATAATGCTTATGTATTGCTTTTAGTCATTTATTAAAAACCTCAAGTTCATTTTTAATTAGAAAATCACACACACACACACACACACGCACACACAGTGGTTATAATCATTTGTCTCCAAAGAATTCAGGGTCCCAAGTTTAGAATTTAGTCCCTCCAGAAGACGGCTGCAAGTCTGCATTGAGTAACTTCTCTGCATTGCGTGTCTCTCCTTAAACTTGAGAGCGTGTTCACACGGAACGCAGCTGCCTAGAATTTGTTGAACCTTGTTAGTTTCTCAACGGGTCACCTCAGATACTTCAAAGAGTTAGATTTTTATGAGGGTAGGTCTCTCTGGCCTAGTCTAAGGAAATTCGATCAGAACTATGCCCTTGGTAGTTTCAGGAGATTGGAAGCGATGTGCTGGCCACAACCGTGTCTTGCACGCAGTTGGCTTTGGGTTTTCTCCGTGCTGTTTCTCCTTCAGCTGCCTGCAAGCTCTGTGAGGGCTGTGAGCCTTGTACCTCAGCTCTGTCCAGGCCTTGGAGAGTCTGGAATCATTGAGAAGCAGCGACGCGGTTTTACTCGGGTTTCAAACATGCGGAGGATTTCAATGTTGAGTTTCGCCATCCGGAAGAGAAATAAATGATACTGCGTTGGAAGAACTAATATATAAGATAGAGCATCTTCATGTTCTCAGGACTCTATTGCCCCTTCTCTGAGAGGCTGTCAGTATTCATTTGCTGATTCTGCTGCATCTTGAGTAGATTATCTCTCAGGTCATTTTACAGCCTTGTGGCCTGGCTTCCTGGAGCGGAGTGTGAACAGATTCAGAAGTGTCAGAGAACGGCAAAGAATTTGACACTCGCACCCCTACTGGGATAGACCGGAGCACAATTCTCAAAGAAAAAGTATGTTGTTTCTTCAGAATCATTCTTTTGAGCACTTAGCAGCTAAGCTTCTTAAGTACAAAGCTTCTTCCTAATACCGAGGTGATATATGTAGTGTTCATCTTTTCTACACCAGAACTTAGGAGATTATTCAAGAACATTCCAACATGGCTCTCAAGCTTCACTTTCTTCGCCTGTGAGATGGGGTGATGTCTCACGTGGCTGTTGTGAGAAAAAAAAGAGGATTATGTGAAATAGCCAGTGAAATTCGGGTAGAGCACCCAGTCCAGAACCTAATTGTAGCGGGCACTCGATGAATGGCGGTGTCACAATGATGAACGTGAGTCAGCTGTGGCCTTGTGGCAGGGAAACATTCTGGAGCCTGGTCACATTCAGTGGGCACCTAAGTTTACGTGGTCTGCCTGTGGGGCGGGTTTATCCCTGTGGTTATGGGGCAGGGGCTGGGGAGGTTCGCAATGTTATTGATTTATTTCTCCGTAAATACAACCTGTTTACATTTATGTAACTGTTAAGGAGTCCTGCAGATGCTTACACTGTGCACTTCGGCCTGCGTAGACCGCTGTGATGCTGGCCTGGGTGGGGGTCTGGGAAAGTAGGGGCATCCGAAGACGGCTGCCGGGCCAGGAAGCACTGACTGATGCTCCAGACTTCTGCAGGCAGCAACCCCCCGGAAGTGCTGGCTTCTGTGACTCAAGTGGCCATTTTCAGAAAGAAAGCAAGGTACCCTGAGATGGGAGCGTATGGCTGCCCACGGGAGCGCCCTTCTGCGCTGCTCGGTGCGGCTTGCAAATTTCAGCAGAGGCTGAATCTTGTCATTCCCTCTCCAGAGCTGAAGTGCTAAATGCAAATAGTCCTGGGAGAAGTAGCCTGGCAGTCACCTCTGATATAACTTACTCAGGCAGGATTGATTTGTGGAAGCCGATTTTGAGAGTGGGAAAGATTCTAGAGATTTAATGGGGAGAGCAAGGAACTGGAAGAAATACCGTGCAGGGGCCTTCAGAAGGGGAAGGGCCCGAGGCCAAACACAGGCAAACTTTGCTGCTCTATGTTTTGCCTGGGGCCGATCGACTTTCTCCTGAGCAGCTGCTTCTCCCAGTTTGTGTGCAGAACTACTGTCAACACTTTGAAAATGAGCAGCAGGCTACTGCCATTTAAATAAGGATTTCAGGAAATAAAAAAAGAAAAAACACTAGCTGGAAACTGGGGTGTGAATTTATGACTCAGAGTAGTTAATGATATTAACACGCAGAGTGGCAATTTAGGATTTTTGTGTGGTGTCCCGAGAATCAGGTACATTTGCTAATTTCGAAAAGGTTGGGGTGGAGGAGGCATCATTCTCCTGCATATATTTAGGGCACAATCACTAATTTCTTGACATTTATTAGAATTCATAAGATTTGGAAGAGAGGTAGAAAAAAATCAGCACAATTTGTTGAAATATTTTGGGGGAAAAATGTGACATGACTATGTCCAAATGTTTTTACTAATAATGAAGGCAAATCTGAAATAATATTTATAGATCAAAAGCAAGTGTGATGGCTTAAAACTCTTAGAATGGTTACTCTGGGCAGGAGAACTATAGTTACTGTATTCTTTTCCATTTTCTGTATTTTTGTATAATTTCAAAGAAAAGGTTAGTCTTTTATGATGATGGGATTGCACATTTAAAATATATTTCTTTTCTTTTTTCTGCAATAGGGTTACATGATGGAAAACCAAATCTCAGGCCTAAAATGTGACACGGATGTGTTTGTAACTTTTGAAGGCGACAATGTTGTTATGCTGCAGGTAAGATTCAGGAAATGTTTATTCTTCTTTTTATTTATTTTTTTTTAATTTTTTTTAACGTTTATTTATTTTTGAGACAGAGAGAGACAGAGCATGAACGGGGGAGGGTCACAGAGAGAGGGAGACACAGAATCTGAAACAGGATCCAGGCTCTGAGCTGTCAGCACAGAGCCCGACGCAGGGCTCGAACCCACAGACCGTGAGATCATGACCTGAGACGAAGTCGGACGCTTAACCGACCGAGCCACACAGGCGCCCCTATTCTTTTTTTTAAAAAAATTTATTTATTTACTTTGAGAGAGAGAGAGTGAGCATGCATGAGTGTGTTAGTGCTAGTAGGGGAGGGGCAGATTTGGAGGGAGAGAGAGAATCCCAAGCAGGCTCTGCACTGTCAGCACAGAGCCCGACATGGGGCTTGATCTCATGAACCTTGAGATCATAACCTGTGCTAAAATCAAGAGTCAGTGCTCCTCCCAGCAGGTGCCCTCCTCAATGCCCATCACCCACTTACCCGTCCCTCCAACCCCCATCAACCCTCAGTTTATTCTCAGTTTTTAAGAGTTTCTTATGGTTTGCTTCCCTCCTTCTCTTTGTTTTTTCCTCTTCCCCTCCCCTATGGTCTTCTGTTAAGTTTCTCAGGATCCACATAAGAGTGAAAACATATGGTATCTGTCTTTCTCTGTATGACTTATTGCATTGGGTGTTGTATGGAAACCAATTTGACAATAAATTTCATATTAAAAAATAATAATAAAATAAAAAATAAAAACAAAATAAGCAAATAGACATACAAGAAAGGACTTGTTGGCTGGAAGACTCCTCTGATTATTACTCAAAATGCTAATAAAGTCCCTGTGCACAAACAGCTAAAAAAAAAAAAAAAAGAAAAGAAAAAGAGTCGGATGCTTAACTGACTGAGCCACCTAGGTGCCTCTTGGAAATGTTTATTCTTCTTAAACAGTGTAACTTTCAAGATTAAGAGTTACCCAGAAATCTAAAGTGTTTCGTACGTTTTATTTTCATCTGATGTCTTCATTTAATTGGTAGGTGTTTTCCTGTTAAGCGCTTGATCTTTGCAGTAGTTGAACACGGGATGAAATTATTTCTCTCCTAGCTGATCTTTGACATTGAACTATATCTTTTTTGCTTTAAGAAAACAGCTTCTTAGACACAATTAGTCAGTTCTTGTACTGGGAAGGCTATTCCAAAAGAGTATATGAAGACCCAGAAGATGAACAGGCACAAAGACATGAAAAGGCAATTTACAAAAGGAGGGCAATTGATCAACCTCACTGGCGATCAGAGAAATGCACATTAGGGCATACTATAATACTGTTTTCTCTATCAGACTGATTCATGTTTAAGAGTATATTGAAGTCCCAGTGTTGTTGAGAACAAAAGAGGCACTCTTCCATGTTCCTATTAGGCTGTGTGTGATTCTACTTCTGGGACTATCTAAGGTAATAATCCTAAAATACAGAAAAACGTTAAGGCACAAACGTTTTCATTAGTACATTATTTATTACAGCAATAATGTTGGAATCTAAATTTTCAACAATAGGAAAATGATTATGTAAATCATCTTCTGGCCACTCAGTTGGGAATTATATAGCTTTTAAAATTGTACTTACAAAGAGTTTATTACAGAAATTAAAAACTTATGATATGGTAAGTAAAAATGATATAAAATTATATATACAATGTGATCGTAATTTGGTGTTTTTAAAAAAGAAAAATAGGGACTTCTGGTTCTGCTAAGATGGAATGGCCCTATTCCTCCCAGGTTCTCCCTCTTAATAATTAATACATAATTATACATATTACATGATATACATATACATATACACACATACATATACATATACATAATACATAATTAATACATAAATACATAATTAATACATAATTAATACATAATACAGCAAACAAATGTAAGAAAATTCTGAAAGAGAGAAGGAAGAAAGCAGGCTGCCTAGAGATCTTGGAGCTGGGGGAAGGCAACGGCTGTAAGTTTTCTGGGTTTCGTTATTGTCTCCCCTAAATCCTGGATAAGGCATATATGTATGCCCTGAATCTCTAATAGGCACAAACTCCAGGAAGAGCCTGTTCTCCCCAGCCAAAGGATAGGGAAGATGGTGGCCTAACAGTCATAATAATCAAACAAACCAAAACCAAAACCAAAACAAACAAACAAACAAACAAAAAACCCCAACCCCCTCCAAAAAAACAAAAACACCTTTCTAGAAATACCCTCCCTACATCAGTCAAACAAAAGAGAAAAACTGAACACACACACACATACACGCGCGCGCGCGCGCGCATACACACACACCTATTTCAGCAGGGCCTGGCAGGAACTGATCTTTCACCTGACCTCTGATCCAAGGAAGTAGGCAGAAGCAGGTAGCAGGTAGCACTGCCATTACCCAACCTGGTGCTATTGGTGGGGCTGGGCAGAGATCTAATATTCTATCCCCTGCCTAGTGGAAGCAACTGGAAGTCAGATTTTTACATCAGGGTAATGTCAGCAGGGCCCATTGGTGAGCTAAGCCTCCACCTCTACTCAGCAGCAGCAAGACCCTTTGAGGTGATGTAAAATGAAGCAAATCACCAGTATGATTTAACCCTGTACCCCAGTGTTTGCAGGATCCAGTGGAGAGTTGAGCCCCTCCTTCCACAACTAGAATGGAGGTCATCAACTAGACTAACCCAGGAGGTGTGATAAAAAAAAAAAAAAAAAACCCAAGAAGATTCAAATAACCAATATTAGGAATGAACATGGATATGTCACTAGGTATCTTGCAGGAATTAAAAGAATAATGAAGGAATACTAGAAAACAACTTTACATTAATACATTTGATGACTTAGTCAAATTGACCAATTCCTCAAAAACCACAAACACCAACTTGAAATGGACAACCTGAATAGTCCTATAATCTCACAAATTGAATTTTTATTAATAATAAAATACTTCCTCAAAAAGTCTCCAGGCTTAGGTTTCATTGAAGAATTCTGTCAAACATTTGAAGAAGAATTTTGCACAATCTCTTCCAGAAAATAGGAAAGAAGGGAACACTTCCCAACTCATTTTATATAGCTTGTATTACTCTGAAACCAAAAGCGGACATTACAAAAAAGGGAAAAATACACATCAATAAGTCTCATAAATTTAGATATAAGAATCTTCAACAAAATATTAACAGATTGAATCTAACAGTGTGTAAAATGAATTATACACCATCACGAAATGGAATTTATTCTTTATATGCAAGACTGCTTTAGCATTCAAAAATCAATTGTTGTAGTCCATCGTATCATTAGACTATAAGAGAAAAAAATCACATGGACATATTGGTTTCCACAGTTAAAGTTTTTGACGAAATCACAGTGTAAAATCTTATCAAACCAGGATTAGGAAGGAACTTCTTTCACTTGGTAAGAAGTGTATACAAAAAATATAAGCAACATCATGCTTACTGGTGAATCACTGGATGCTTTTCCCCTAAGGTCAGGAACAAGTCAAGGATGTCCACTGGCACCACTGTTATTCAACATAGGGCTGGAAGTTATACCAGTGCAATAAGGCAAGAAAAAGAAATAAAAGACCTAGATATTATAAAGGAAGAAATAAAAACTGTCCCTGTTTCCACATTATATGATTATCTACATAGGAAATTCAGAGAAGCTATCCCCAAACTCCTATAACTGAGTTTAGCAAGACTGCAACATATAAGATCAATACACAAAAATCAATCTCATTTCTATATACTAATAACAAGCATGAAAACTGAAATTAAACACACAATATTATTTACAATTATCCCAAAGAAAATGAAATACTTAGGTTTAAATTCAATTGACATGCATAGGATCTATATGCTGAAAATTACAAAATGCTTGAAAGAAATCAAAGAAATCCTAAATAAATGGAGAGACATACTATATTCATCAGTTGGAGGACTCTGTGTAGGAAGATGTCAGTTCTGCCCAAACTGATCTATAGATTTAACGAAATCCCCATCAAAATCACAACAAAGGTTTTTTGTAGACATAGACAAGTTTATTGACGACATCAAAACAGTGGAATAGGAGTTTTCTGCCATCTTACCCCCAGAGAACACCAATTTTGATAATCATCCAAGGGTAACAGTGCCTTTGTATAAGTCCATGAGTCCACCAAGTTCCAGCACATTGTTGGAGCAAAAAATAATCTGAGATTGGATGCATTGAAGAGAGTAAGAGGAACAGTTTCACTTTAGCCATGTTACCTCTCCCTTGAGGCAACACAGCTCAGTGACAAAAGAGATCTTTCGGCCTGTGATTTTCCTCACAGGGGAAAGTGAGAGTGTGTAAGTGAACACCCAGCTTCCCCAGATGTGTGAGACATTGCCCAAGAGACCCATTTCTTTCTCCTCTTACCCAGATTTCTGAGGTGTGTTGCATGACACGGAGTGCAAGGAGTAGCTGGGAGAATAGCAGCCAGGGCTGACATCAGTCGGATATGGATCCTACTAACTGCTTTGCAGACTCCTTCAGGAAACCCACTTATGAACCACTGGGGACACTTCACTTACAGATCTTCCAGCTTGGTCCACGGACACCCACAACACTCTACATGCCTAGTCACACTCATTGCTACTCCATGGCCAGTTATCAGTGTTCATTCCCAAGGGCAGCAAGAGCCAGCCTCTGCAGACAGCTAGTGAGCGCCTGAAGAAAGCCAGCCTGACCCTGTGGGGTTAGAAGAAAGCATACAAACTTGAGCCCTCAGTACCACCCAAGGGGGGAGCAAACGAGAAGCTATAAGCACGAATCCTGGTTTTGCAGGATCAAAAAAAGTAATACAGTCTTAAGAACTATTCCCTAAGAGGGAATAAGAGGTGTGGAACATGTGTATCTATAGAAGGTCTGAGAAAGCTTCAATTCATAAGAGGACCGGTGGAAGGTATTTCTCTCCCAAAGCCAGTCAGTAAAGACTAGAGGAGGTGATAACTTCTTCAAATGTGAAGACAGCAGTGGAAGACTTCAAGGAACATGAGAAATGAAGGAAACATGACACCACCAAAGGGACATATGGATTTTCTAGTGACTGACCCCAAAGAAATGGAGATCTGCAATTTTCCTGATAAGCAATGCAAAATAGCTGTTTTAAGGAAGTTCAATGAGCTACAAGAAAACACAGAAAGATAATTCAATGAAATAAGTAATGCAATACATGAAAAAAATTAGAAATTTAACAAAAATATATGAATCATTAAAAAGAACCAAATAGGAATTACAAAGTTGGGAAATACAATGAATAAAGTGAAAGATGCAGTAGAGAACATCAACAGCAGACCTGATTGAGCAGAAAAAGATTTTGTGAAGGGAACTACAGATCATTTGAAATTATCCAGTCAGAGGAGAACAAAGGAAAAAAGAAGGAAAAAAAGTGAAGAAAGCCTACATGAACTATGGGCCACCATCAAGAGGAACAGTCTATGCATATTGGAATCTCAAAAGGAGAAGAGAGGGAGATAAGGGTAGAAAGTTTATTAAAGAAATCATGGTTGAGAATGTCCCAAATCTGGGGAGAGATTTGGATATCCAAGTTCAAGAAGCTCATAAGCCCTCCAAGACGTTCAACTCAAAGAGATCTTCATCAATGTATATTATAATCAAATGGTCTAAATTAAAAGACAAATAATTTTAAAAGCAACAAGAGAAAAAAAATCCTCAAATACAAGGGGACCCCCATAAGGCTGTCAGTGGATTTCTCAGCAGCAACTTTGCAGGCCAGGAGAGAGTGAGATGATATATTGAAATGCTGAAAGAAAAAAACCCTGCTAAACAGAAATATTTAACCTAGCAAAGTTGTCCTTCAAAAATGAAGGAGAACTATAGACTTTCTCAAGCAACCAAAGCCGAGAGAGTTCTTCACCACTAGGCCTGCCTTAAAAGAGATGATGAAAGGAATTCTTTGAGCTGAAATGAAAGGACATGATTAGTAAGAAAACATAAAACATAAAAATAGTAAAAGTAAGCGTATAGCCAGATTCAGAATATTCTGATACTGTAATATGGTGGCATGTTAATCATTCAACCCTAGTATAAAGATTAAAGGACAAAGTATTAAAAACTAGTATAACTACAATAATTTGTTAAGAGATACACAACATAAAAAGATGTAGAGGCATCTGGGTGGTTCAGTCAGATGAGCGTCTAACTCTTGATATAGGCTCAGGTCATGATCTCGCGGTTGTGGGATCAAGCCCTTTGTTAGGCTCAGCGCTGAGTGTGGAGCCTGGTTGGGATCCTGTCTCTCTCTCTCTCTCTCTCTCTCTCTCTAAAAATGTAAAGCAAAAAGGTAGAATTTTTGTGTGTGATTGAAGTTGCTATTAGCTCAAAATATTTTACGTAGGTCTCATGGTAATTACAAAGCAAAAACCTACAGTAGACACGAAAGGTAAGAAGAAGAGAAGCAAAGTGATTTTCTCTATGGAAAATCATCAAATCACAAAGGAAGATGGCAAGAAGAAAAAAGGAGCAAGGAGACTACAAAACATCCAGAAAACAATAAGATGGTGTAAGTCCTTACATATAAATAATTATTTAAATGTAAACAGATTACATTCTCTAGTCAAAAGGCATAAAATGGCTGAATGGATTAAAATAAATCCCACAAGACCCAAGTATATGCTGCATATAAGAGATTTACTTCAACTTTAAGGACATATAAAGGCTCAAAATGAAAGGATGGAAAAGATATTCCATGCAGATAGAAACCAAAAGGGAGCAGGGGTAGCTACGCTTATATCAGACAAAATAGAATTTAAGTCAAAATCTAATGGGTGGCAAGAAGGTCATTATATAATGATAAGTGGGTCAAGTCATTAAGAGGTTATCACAATTGTAAATATAATGGACCCAACATTGGAGTACCTAAGTATATTAAGCAAATGCTAATAGATCTGAAGGGAGAAATAGTGCAATAATTGTAGGGGACTTCAACATCTCACTTTTAATAATGCATAGGTCATTCAGATAGAAAAGCAATAGGGAAACTTTAGACCTGAAGTATACTTTAGATCAAATGGATATAACAGATATATACAGAACATTCCAGCCAACAACAGCAGAATGCACACTTTTTTGTTCAAATGCACGTGAAACATTCTCCAGGATAGATCATGTTAGGTCACAAACAAATCTTAGCAAATTTCAGAAAATTGAGATCCTACCATGTATCTTTTCCAACCACAGTTGTATGAAACTAAAAATCAATAACATACTCAACAGTGCAATGTTGAGAGCTTTTCCTCTAATGTCAGGAACAAGACAGGGTGCAAACTGTCACTACTCCTACTGTACATAGTGCTGGAAGTCCTTGCCAGAGAAATTAGGCAAGAAAAAGAAAGGGCATCTAAATTGGAAAGGAAGAATTACCGTTGTTCTGTTTGCAGATGACATGATCTTGTATATAGAAATCCTAAAGAATCCACCAAAAATTTCTAGAACGAATAAATGAATTTAGTAAAGTTACAGAATGCAAAATCAACATACAAAATTCAGTTGCATTTCTGTACATTAACAACAAAATATCTGAAAAAGAAATAAAGAAAAGCGATCCCATTTATAACAGCATCAAAGACAATAAAATAGTTAGAACTAAATATAACCAAGGAGGTGAAAGATCTGAACACTGAAAACTATAAGGCTTTGAAGAAAGAAATTTAAGAAGGCACAATAGATAGAAAAATATTCCATTTCGTGGATTGGAAGAATTAATATTATTAAAATGTTCATACTACCCAAAGCCATCCATACATTCTACATAATTCCTATCAAAATTCCAATGTTATTTTTCACAGATAGAAAAAACAATCCTAAGATTTGTAGGGAACCACAAAGGACCCCGAATAGGCAAAGCAATCCTGAGAAAGAACAAAGCTGGAGGCCTCATTCTTCCTGATTTCCAACTCTATTACAAATATAGTCAAACGGTGGTGGTACTGGCATAAAGAAAGGCATGTGGACCAATGGAACAGAATCAAGAGCCCAGAAGTAAATCCATGCATGTGCAGTCAACTAATATCTGACAAGGGAGCTAAGAACACACAGTGGAGAAAGGAAAATCACTTCAATACCTGGTGCTGGGAAAACTGGACATTGACATACAAAAGAATGAAATTGGACCCCTGTGTTACACCACTCACAAAAATTAGCTTGAAATGGATTAGATACTTAAGCATAAGACCCGAAACTGTAAAACTTCCAGAAGAAAACCGATGTCTCCTAGACATTGGTCTTGGCAACAATTTTTTGGGTATGATACCCAAAACACAACAAAAGTGAAAGTAAACAAATGGAACTACATCATTCTAAAAAGCTTGTGCTCAGAAAGAAACAATCAACAAAATGAAAAGGCAACCTATAGAATGGGAGGGAATATTTGCAAACCATATATTGGATAAGGGGTTAATATACAAAATACACAAGGAAACTGTACAACTCAATGGCAAAAAAGAAAATAACCCAATTTAAAAATGGACAAAATACTGAATAGATATTTTTCTAAAGAAGACCTAAAAGTGGCCAGGAGATATATAAAAAGGTGCTTAACATCACTAATCACCAGGGAAATGCAAATCAAAACCACAATGAGATAACAGGTTACACATGTTAGGATGACTTTTATTAAAAAAAAAAAAAGATAAAAAATATTGGCAAGAATGCAAAAAAAAAGAGAACCCTTGTACACTTGTGCACTGTTGGTAGGAATGTAAGTTGGTACAGCCAATATAGAAAATAGTATGGAGGATCTTCAAAATATTAAAAATAGAACCACTCTATGATCCAGCAATCCCACTCGTGTGTCTATGTCCAAAGGAATTGAAACCAGTATCTCGAAGGGATCATCTGCACACCCATGTTCATTGTAGCATCATTCATAATAGCTAAGTTATGGAAACTAAGTGCCCATCAATGGATCAATCCATGCAAATATGCCCTACTGATTTTTAACAAAGTTGCAAAAACAGATCAATGCAGGAATGATAGCCTTCTCAAAAACTAGTGCTAGAGAAATAGAGCATACATAGGCAGTAAGATGAACCTCAGCCTAAGTTTCCTACCTTATAAAAGTTTTGACTCAAAATAAACTACTTAAATATAGAACATAAAATTATAAAAACTTCTCCAAAAAAACGTGAGAGAAAATCTTTGAGAGCTCAGACCAGAAAAAATTCTTAGATTTGACATCAAAAGCACAATTCATAAATGGAAGAAAAAAAAAACCCTAGACTTTATCAAACTTAAAACCTTTTTCTTTGTGAAAGACTAGGAATAGGGATGAAAAGACAAGCTAAAGACTAGGAGAAAATATTTGCAAGCCATATATCTGACAAAGGACTTGGGTCCGGAATATAGAAAGAGCCCTCAAAACTCAACAACAAAAACCAATCCAATTATGAAATAGACAAAAGACATGAACAGACATTTCACTGAAGAGGAATGCCAATGACAGATGGGACCATGAAAAGATAGGTAACATCCTTAGCCATCAGGGAATTGCACATTTAAACCACCATGAGATACCACGGTAAACCTATCAAAATGCTAATATCTTAAAAATATTAATATTTTTATAATGCCAAAAGAAGCAGAGAAACTGGATCACTCATATATACCCATTTACTAGTGGGTACATGAAATGTTACAGCCACTTTAGAAAAGTATGCAGTTTCTTAAGAAACTAAACATGTACTTACCATAAAACCCAGCAGTGATACTCTTGGGCAGTTACTCTCAGAGAAGTGAAAACTTCTGTTTACACAAAAACCTGCATTGCACATGAGTGCTCATAGACAGTGTATTCGTAGTGATGCCAAACTGGAAACAACCTAAATGTCCTTCACTGGGTGACCAGTCAGACTGACAGTGGTATGTTCATGGAGTACTACTCAGCAAGAAAAAACAAAGAATTGTAATACTCTCAACAACTTGGATGCTGAGTGAGAGAAACCAATCCAAAAAGGTCCCATACTGTATAATCCCATTTCTTAAAATTTCTTTTTTTTTTTTTTTTAATTTTTAACATTTATTTATTTGGTGGGGGGGGGGGGGGGGTTGCTGAGAGAGAGGGAGAGAGAGAAAGAATCCTAAGCAGGTTCCAGGCTCCAAGCTATCAGCATAGAGCCTGATGCAGGGCTTGAACACACAAGCCATGAGATCATGACCTGAACCGAAGTCATATGCTCAACCGACCTAGCCACCCAGGCACCCCGATCCCATTTCTAGAACATTCTTGGAATGACAAAGTTACAGTGATGGAGATCAGGTCAGTGTTGCCAGGGGTGAGGGAGGGAAAAGACAGGGAAGTGGCTGTAATTATAAAAAGGTAGCATGAGGGATCCTTGGGATGGAAATTTTCTGTATCTTGCTTGTGGTGGTGGTCACATAGATCAACATACATGATAAAACTGCATAGAACTACACACACACACACACACACACACATGCATGCGTACACGCATGCACACACATACAACTGCATGTAAAAGTAGCAAAAACTGAGTGACCTCTGTGGATTGAACCAGCATCGTTTTTCCTGGTGATATTGAACTGTGAACAATACAGTGTTCTGTAAGATGTTATGATAAAGGGTACATGGGGTCTCTCTGAATCCTTTCTTACAACTGCATTCTTACAATTACATGACAATAGAAAGTAAAGAAAAAACAAAAAATGAAAGAAGAAAACAAATAGAAAACTCTGCATGAATAAGTTTAAAAAGAAATAAAAATATTGGAGATCATTATGTTGTAAAGGCACTGGATGATTGAAAAATTGTTTATATTGAAATGAATTTTTATAATAAATAAAATTTACAATGAAGAAATGGCTAACTTAAAGAGTAATGCAGCAGTTTTTGGAATGCTATTCAGTTATAAGTTTAGTCTGTTGAAAACTAAAATGTTACAGGATACGTACTGGCAGCTCTCCCCTGCCCCCTTATTTTAGCTTTCAGAGATATCTATAGTTAAGCAAATAATTTAGGGGGAATTATTTAAGAATTGCCATTTAATTTGGGATAGACTGACAGTTCCCTGCTCTTTTTTTCTCCCTCCTACCTAAACGTTGCTTAGAAACAAAACAAAACTGGGGCGCCTGGGTGGCGCAGTCGGTTAAGCATCCTACTTCAGCCAGGTCACGATCTCGCAGTCTGTGAGTTCGAGCCCCGCGTCAGGCTCTGGGCTGATGGCTCGGAGCCTGGAGCCTGTTTCCGATTCTGTGTCTCCCTCTCTCTCTGCCCCTCCCCCGTTCATGCTATGTCTCTCTCTGTCCCAAAAATAAATAAAAAACGTTGAAAAAAAAATTAAAAAACAAAGTAAAACAAACCTCTCCTTCAGAATATTCACTAATCAGACATTGCACTAATCCACATTCTCCATCTCAGCTGGGGATCCAAGTGTGTGAGGTTTTTCAACAACCTTCTCTTTGGGGAGTATGTTTTAAACCTTAGCATGTGGCTCAGCATCACCTGAGTCTGAAGTTATGATTCAGTGCTTTAACTGCAAACTTTAGCTTGTGGGCACCATGGACAGGTTGTTTTAGTTTACTTATGGGATGGTCACAGTTTCTCACTATGAATGAAAGTGGAAGCATAGGTAGAAATAGGGACTGCTTGCCATTTGTCATGTAAATGGGTGCATGAGCAATGAGAGGGATGGTCTGATGACAACAGTGGGCAGTAACGCAGGGATGCTGCGCTAGAGGGAGGCTGTGTGCCAGCACAAAGAGGCAGAGTATCCTTGCAGTAAGAACCCACAGAAAGACTTCAAGGTCCAGGCTGAGGAAGGAAGCCAGGAATGGTTCAGTCTGCTAGGAAGGAGATAGCCAATGACCTTCAAACCAGGTCGTTTTAAGGAACTTGACATAGTTCTGCAAAATGGAAAGCAGATGGGATGGAATTGATGAGTCAACTGAAGTGGAGAGGGCCTGAGGTGAGAACTGTTACTTTGGGGTGTCTTTGGAGAGACACTGAGTCACAGGGATTGAGAGCAGAAGAGGGGTTGGTGCAGAGAGCCAGGCATTTCTGTAAAGGCCTGCCTCACAGCAAGGGGGCCAGGCTCCCACATCAGAGCACCTGACTGCACCGGTAACATCTGCCACAACTCTGGAAACCTGCTCCGGAAACGACACTTGATAGCCTTCCCAGGGAAGGTTTGGTCTCCTGGGGTGAGAGACTGAGACCCCTAAGCACATTAGCTCTGTGCTGGGGAGAGGGTCAGCCTGCCTGCTTGCCACCAGTTGAAACACCCTATAGGAAACCTATCAATCGACAAGTCCTGTTTGTTCCCAGAGCTTTCAGGCTACCTGGCACCACACAATGATGGCAAAGGTGGCTCTAGCTGCCTGCAGTGGTCAACCTGACCGCCTTCCACTTGAGTGTTGGAATCTGCCCGTATTGGGGAGGCTACCTTCCTCTGGGCTGGATTTTGCTCTGATTCCACTTCCTGAAGTAGAAATAGAAAATTCAGGAGACTAGGGGACAGCAGAAACTGGTCAGGGACTTTTACAGTATACCAGGCTTATCTACAGTGCTTTCAGCCCTCTGCCTGAAGGTGAGACTCTAGTGATCTTGAAAATGGTGGGGCTGCCCTCCCATGATTGAGGAGATGGGGACCGAGTAGGCATGCACTATAGAGTTTCTACAGGCTTTACATATTTCCCTTTAAGCAAGATGGAATGTCCTCTGACCCTTTCATCATTTTCCTGGGGCAGAGGTTGTAGGCCCTTGGTGAAATTTAATTACATCCTCCACCAAATCCAATTACTACCCACACCCATGAAATCCCATTATAACTTCCTTTGCTTCATTAGAGATACAGCAGGACAGGTGCCTTCCTAATCCGCTCTGGCAGATTTCCTAAAGATTATCATTCAGAGGCTTTGCATACATTGTTCATTACTCTGCAAGCAGAGCAAATATGCAAAAATGCAAATGACTTGTAGTCTAACTTGCTTAAAGACCATGTAAGCTTCTGGTTATAGGAAAACAGATTCCTTAGAGATTTTAGGCCCCCCCAGAGGTATTCTCCAAAACATATTCAGATATTTTTCTTTTGTTTTTCTTATTATTTCCACATTTTACTTAGAAAAATTCCAAGTAGAAATTTCAAGAGAAAAATTGAAAGACTAGTACAGTAACTCTTGGACTATATTCTCCACTTGGGTATAGTCTCCACTTCCAAGTGTTAATACTTTGCTATATTTAAGTGTTCTCTCTTTCTCTCTCGTGTGTGTGTGTGTGTGTGTGTGTGTGTGTGTGTGTGCGCACATGTGTAACCTGTGAAAGTAAATTGCAGACATCTCTAAAAACTTCAAAATTCATTTTCTAAAATACAGTTTCTTACATGAGCACAATGCCATCATCATACCTAAGCAAATGAACAATAATTCTGTGATATTATCTAATGAGGATGATCAGACATTTAAGGAAAATCAACAATATCATAAAGAAGGAGCAAGATGAACAAACAGAACTGCTGGCACTGGAACAAACAAAACAGAAAAATGAAAATGAATTAGTATCCTTAAAGACGTGTGACAACACTGCATCCATGAAAGAAGAACAGCCTGCTATGAAAAATGAGCATTACATTAAACCATAGTAACCACAGTGCAGAGAAACACAGTAGATTAAAGTTAGACATTTGCAAATTTTTAAAAATCCAATAGAAGGGCTTAAGGATCAATTGAAAAAACATTTTTTTCAGAATGAAGATCAGAAAACCAGTGAAGGGAAATAAAAGGGAAAGGCTAAAAGATACGGATGATCAAACAGGGAAATCAATGACATTCCTGAAAGAGAAAACAGAGAAGACAGAGAGGCAGACAAAATTAGAGAAATAAAAGAAGAAAATCCCCCAGATCTGAAGAAAGGCACAAGTCTTGAAATTGGCAGGGCCTAATGGAAAAGGTCACAGCCTAAAAGTAGCCTGGAGAATTTCAGATCACCAGGTAAGGACAAAGAGAAAGTCCCTAAATCCTAGACTGAAAAAAACTTCAGGTTACTTACCAAGAAAAGAGAGCAGATTGACTCAGTCCTCTTAGCAGCAGTGCTGAAGGCTGAAACAGTACTTCTCAAGTCTAACACACCCACACATCCCTAGAGATCCCATTGACATTCAGATTCTGGGGTGGGTATGGGGTTCTGTATTTCCAGCAAGCTCCTTGCTGAGACTGCTGGCTTGCAGACCACATTTTGAGTGGCAAGAGTCTAAAATAAAATGAAACAATGCTTTTAGAATTTGGAAGAAAGTGGAGCTCCTGGCTGGTTCAGGCAGTAGAGCATGTGACTCAGTCTTGGGCTTGTTTGAGCTCCATGTTGGGTGTAGAGATTTCTTTAAAAAAAAAAAAAAAAAAAGGGAATTTGGAATGAAGTTATCCTGAATGTAAAATTTCATAGGTAGCCACATTATTAATCAAATATGAGACAAAATAAAGACGTATAGATATTCAGTTGCTCAGTAAGTTTACTTGCCATGTACTTCCTGAAAAGTATTACTTGTCGACGAACTGCAGAAAAGCATAAAAGGAATTAAGAATTATAAAGAAATGTGTGCCTTCTGGAGCTAATCCCAGGGGAGTATGTATAAAGAAATACCTGGATAGTAGTTGTGTGGCAAGTCTGGAACACGATTAGTCCAAATTAGAACAGGAAGTCAGAGGGATCAAAAGAATGGCTTCAAGAGGGAAATTATTTCGGTTCAACAAATAGAATGATTAAGAAATAGGAAGATCTTAGTGATATGATGGAAAAGGCATATGTTTCTTCTTGAAACAAGGTGATGGGGTGGGGGGAAATCCATTAAGATTCCAGGAAAAATAAAACCACTCAAAAGAAGCATGCTCCAGATACGAAGCAAACTAAAACATGACATGAGAATCTGTTTCACCTTGACACTTGAAAGCTTCTCCTTCTAGCAGAACAAAACCCACTTAAAAATGGTTGTTTTTGGAGTGAGGCCCTAGAGAAAAGGGATTGGGCAAGAGACTTTTACTTTTTACTTAAGACCACTTAGTATGGCTTGAAGTTTAAAAATTGGGTATATTTAAAACCATTAAAAAAATCCCTCCTTTAAGTATAAGAAGTGAGGAAAGAGAAGGAATGAAGAGTAACAAAAAAGGAAGACCTCTCTGAGAGAGAGAACAAAGGCCGGTGTGTTTCTCTCTCTGTCACACACACACACACACACACACACACACACGCACGCACGCACATGCATGCACACCCCTTACCCTCCAGCCCTAGTGTTCTCCCCCCCTCCACCACTGGAGAGAATTCCACATTCTCCTAGACAGCTGGGACCTCGGGGGTTAGAATGGGGCCTTGGAACCAGTATGATGTTAGATGAGGATAGAGCATTGGCTGAACCTGGACTCCCCCTGTTCCTGGAAGGACCCATGCAGTAAACTGGAAAGAACATTCTCTCTGGGGTCCCAACATTCTGGTTGTAGCTGAGCAGCAGGTGCTGAGGTTGAGAGGACAGAAGGAGAAAAGTGCAGATACCCCTAAAATCAAAGGTGAAATTTGGGTCAAACCCAATTGCAGGGTCATGGAGCACCAGTTCTAAAGGGCTTGAGATCTGGATGGCAAAAGCAGGGGTCTAAGGAGCGGCTGGTACAGGGGTTGATGGGGCTGTGGATAACACGTCTGCTTACCTGAAGGATCAGCTGCCTTCTTATTCTGAGGGCTCTTGGGGAGAAAGAAGAAAGGGGTAGGCTGAGGGCCTGCTGGACCCAGCAGAATCAGGGGCAAATGGTTCAAGAGATCTTCCCCAAGACCTGCAGATAGGGTTGTGCCCAGAATCACCTCTGATGATGGCAGTAAAAATTAAGGGGAAGTGCATGAAATGAGACCAGAGAGGCAGGCAGAGGCTGCCTAGTGAAGGATGTGAAGGTTATGGGTGGGGCAGCCAAGAGTAGGGTTGGGACCAAGTGTCACCCTCTAGGAAGGTGGTGGTGCCCAGGCCAGGGTGGTGGCATTGAAATGGAGTGAGGAGGACAGCTTGAAGATCTGCTTAGGGGATAGAACTGATATGAAGTATTTACAAAATGTGATCATTAGGGGGAACTTGGAGGGACTTGGGGACGATGCCCTCTTAGAAAAGCTAGCCAAAGTAATTTGAACAGGCATTCTGTTTTTCTATTTTTTTAAATCCAATGACCAATACACAAAGCTGGCATCATTTTTTTTCAAAACCAGATGTTTTAGCAGCTAAATATTGAACCCTGTCCTCGAGGACCCCACGTGTGAGATTTTGAAGAAAGGGAGCCTTCTGAATCTGGCCTACTTGTTTGTCTTTCCTTCTCTGCTCCCCAAAGTGACTTCATTTTCTGTACAGTGAGATTGGTCTTGGCATTGTTTTTCAAGTTGGGATCTATGAGTTCTTTACAAGAATGTGTTAATTATTTGTTTTAATTCTGATGATAATCTAAACAGAAATAATCTAAGTGAGTTATGTCAGTTGTCTGGATAACAACCACAAAACCAGAGACTGCCGGGGGATGCTGGCCTTCATCTTCATATTTGCAAGCCCTTTGGCACCAAATAACATTCACCTTGGTCACCAGGAACCAACGAAGAAGGAACCGATGTAGGTTTTCTATGACTAAAACAAGGTCTTTGTGCCAGGTGAAGGCCAATGGGTTGGTATGATGTGCTGTTAACGGAAGGTTTCATAGTCAGAGACTGGAAGGAGAAGGGCCTTTCCCCCCAGCCCCCAGCAGCATGGGGCATAGCCCATCCATAGGAACCCCCATGGCCAGGGAGGGCCAAGTTCATGCTGCAAAACAGTCTGCCACATGTTATTAGGTCTGTTGATGTGAATCTCATTAGTTTTATAGTTTTGCTTGTATTTCATTTCATAGTTTATAATTGAACAAGAGCCACAAACATAAGGTGTTTATATCTGGTTAAATGTTTGAACATGTTTAAGGAACATTATAATTTGAAACAACTTAAGTCAACATTGGGGGTTAAGGAGAATTCTTGTTTTCCTTCAGAAGGGGTTTGTGCCTTACTCAAGATGTAGAAAACTTCATAGGGTTTCTTTTTTGTTTCGTTTTAACATTCTCCGTATTCCCATTTATTTCTTTTGCTGCAGATTTAAAACTTCAGTTGCTTTACCTTTTAAATAGAAGAAAATAAGTGTACCAGTAATATCTCTTCCAACTACACTGGACATTTTGTTGTTGTTAGGGGGTGGACTTCAGGAGAAGCTGGACACGTGTGTGGTGCACTACAGGGAAACTTGGCCTCAAGGGGCAGATATGAGCGCGTGGAGCCGGAGGGGAGGCAAGGGTTGGAGGATGGGGCTGAGAAGGCCTGGGACAGCAGCAGCAGCCCTGTACAGGGGAACATGGGCAAACTAGTCAGGGAGTTCAACTTGGACCCAGCTGCCAGTGGGGCTACCAGTCCCACTGGTAATAGAATACACCAGTCCCACTGGTGTAATAGAATACACACCAACATGGTCTACACCATAAGAACGTGTATCATCCTCCATGGTAACCCGAGAGCTGACTCAGTGGCCTGTTTGTCCTTAAGGCCCAAGCCTCTTTCTAGCATTCAACTCCAGTGACAGGAGTGGTTCCTGGGTGGTCTCATCTGCATCTTAGAGGACATTCCAGAAACCTTGTGCAGAAGCCCTCCGCTAAATTCCTCTCAGGTCCCACTGGCTAGGACTGTGCAGCTTGCCAATGCCTTAGCTGCAGGGGAACTGGGGGGGGGGGGCGGTGAGCACTGGGCATTTTCCACCTCTTTAGTGAGAGAAGGTGTGGGCCAGAAAGAAAAGACTATGTGGGGGTCAATGGCAGCTAGTCTCAGATAGCTGACCAGTGGCATCTGTCCTGCGAGGTAGGTATGCTCCTGAGCTGGGCTCCACCATTCAGGGAGAAGTGGGCTGGCCACAGATGGCTGATTTATGAGGCTAGGCAGTGGGAGTCAGGGCCCATCCCCAGGCTCCCTACAACTGGCTACATAGGGATCCTTGGGATCCTTGGATGAGGCTCACACCAGGGGTCACCAGATCAAGGGTCTTCAGAGCCAGGCAGAGATCTATGTAACTGCAGTAGGCCCCTGAAATCTCAGAGTGCAGTGGGGAACTGGGGCAGATGTGGGCCCCTGCCCCTCTCCAGGGGGCTGCTGCTACTTACTTCCCATGGACTGCTGCCTCAAGGGAACATGGGTTCAGGCTTCCCATAAATTCCAATTTTTCAAGAGAAGAGGAAACACATCATTGGTTTTTAATGTGAAATGGTGGGGGAGGAGAAGGTCAAAGAAAACATGTCTGTGGGGTGCACTGAGCCACAGGGCCTGGCACTCGGTAGGTTGCAGACCTCCTAGCCTTAGCCTGCTCACCTCCTTTGAAAGCTTCTGTTCTCGCAAACATGGCCCCAGAAGCTGATAGATGAGGTTGTGCCTATCCCTGGAGGGGGGAGTGCCGACAAGGGGGTAAGCTTTTTAAGAGTTCCCTTCCTGCAAAAAATGAACTATTGGGACCTCATCAAGTTAAAAAGCTTCTGCACAGTGATGGAAACAATCAACAAAACTAAAAGGCAACTGATGGAATGGGAGAAGATATTTGCAAATGAAATATCAGATAAAGGATTAGTATCCAAAATCTATAAAGAACTTACCAAACTCAACACCCAAACAACATACAATCCAGTGTAGAAATGGGCAGAAGACATGAATAGACACTTTTCTAAAGAAGACATCCAGATGGCCAACGGACACATGAAAAAGATGCTCAACGTCATTCATCATCAGGGAAATACAAATCAAAACCACGCTGAGATACCACCTCATGCCGGTCAGAGTGGCTAAAATGAACAAATCAGGAGATTATGGATGCTGGAGAGGATGTGGAGAAACAGGAACCCTCTTGCACTGTTGGTGGGAATGCAAACTGGTGCAGCCGCTCTGGAAAACAGCATGGGGGTTCCTCAAAAAATTAAAAAGAGAACTACGCTACAACCTAGAAATAGCACTACTATGAATTTATCCAAAGGATACAGGAGTGCTGATTCATAGGGACACGTGTACCCCAATGTTTATAGCAGTGCTTTCAACAATAGCCGAATTATGGAAAGAGCCTAAATTTCCGTCAACTGATGAATGGATAAAGAAGGTGTGGTTTATATATACAATGGAATACTACTTGGCAATGAGAAAGAATGAAATCCTGCCATTTGTAGCAAAGTGGATGGTACTGGAAGGTATTATGCTGAGTGAAGTAAGTCAGCCAGAGAAAGACAGATATCATATGTTTTCACTCATATGTAGAACTTGAGAAACTTAACAGAAGACCATGGGGGAAGGGAAGGGGAAAAATGTTTCAAACAGAGAAAGAGGGAGACGAACCATGTGCCCAGTGGCCTTTGAATTTCCTCTGTCACCTTCATCCCATTTTTCTGTCCTACTGACCGTTCCTGCCTGTCTCCCCAGCATTCTGGGGTTCTGGCATTCTCTTGGTATCCCCAATGCCCAGCACAGAACCTGCCACCCAGGAGGTGCGGTGTAGGTGTGGGATTATTAAACACGTGGACCCTGGGTTTAAGTCCTAGTGCCACCACTTTCTAGCTGTGTGACCCTGGCGGGCTGACCTCTTTAGGCCTCAGTTGCCTTTCTAGGTGATGGGATGATTCTACCCAAAGTTGTCAGGAGGATTAAATTAATCATTCCACTTATAGAGTTTGGAACAGTTCTTAGCCTTACTAGATGACCCCCCCCCCCCAAAAAAGGCAGCTGTTACCATTAGGTACTGAACAAATGGATGAACAAATAAATAAAGCTTATCCATGCCCCTTGAAGGACAGATGTTTCTTATTCATCTCTGTGATCCCCCTATACTCAATATAGACAGTAGGTGCCTTGTACACAGTGTGTGCTCCATAAATGTGGGTGGGATGAAGGAAGAAAACCACAAAGATGTACTTTATTTCCTACTGGGAGGAGACATTGGGAAAATAAGTTAAATTTGATCCAGATTTAACGACAACAACTACAACAACAACAAAACCTCCCGAAAACTGATCACTCCTAAGTTCTACTGAGCAGTGCATGAATTTTTGCTGAGCTTATATCACGGCTTTGGATTCATCCATCCTCCTAAAGTATTAAGTTCAAATCCATGTTGAAGGCCCAACAATTACTCACGGCATCGTACATGTGGGTTTATCTGTTAAAATAGCTCTTCCTCTTTTCTCCTCGCTCTCCTATCCCTGCCTTCCTTTTCCCTCTTCTTCCCTCTTCCCTCTTCCTTCCTTCCTTCCTTCCTTCCTTCCTTCCTTCCTTCCTTCCTTCCTTCCTCCCTCTCTCCCTCCCTCCCTCCCTGGCTCCCTCTCTCCCTCTCTCCTTTCCCTTCTTTCCTTCCTTCCTTCCTTCCTTCCTCCCTCCCTCCCTCCCTATCTTCCTTCCTTTTCTTCTGGGCAAGGAATTTTTAAAGATTCTCCTCAAAGAAATCTCACTTTGATGGGATGTCTAGCACCTTAAAGAGGAAAAAAGTTAAGGGCTTAGAGAATCGTGTCCACTTAGCTTTTTCTCACAACCTCACACCCTGAGTGGCACCTAAGCTGTCCTCAGGAACCTAGAGTTGCCAGATGTAGTTGTAATAAAGATACAGGACACGCAGTTACATTTGTGTCTGGCAATCCTACTGAGGTCCTGAGGGCCAAGTCCAGCTTTGTGGGGTGAAACCTGTATAGTTGTATGAGACCTCATTCTAGGAAGAGCCTATGCTTGGTTTAATACTCTGCTCTCACCATCTTGAAATTCTTAATAATTTTGGGCAAGGGACCCTGCATTCTCATTTTGCACTGGGCTCCAAATTACATAGCCAGTCCTGCCTAGGGCATGATTTGGGACCCCAATGCCATAAGTATTGCCCCTTTGAGTGGCTCCATCCCCCTATATGGCTCAAGCCTGAGTGCAGCCCCACTTCCTGGCTCGTCCTTGTTACATAATGGATGATATCTGGGGGGTTTTCCTAAGACACCATGTTTTCTATTCTAATTGGTTCTCAGGATTTCTGTCTTGGCAGCCGATACCACTTGTTAAGACTTTTTCATCCAAGTTTCACTGTACCTGGCATAAATCAGTGAGGTACTTAGTATATAGAAATGCTAGTTGCTTCATAGGTACCTTGAAAAGCCATTTGACCTAAAAAAAAATAAGTTTTATTGATGCTATATAATCAGTGTTGCCTGATACATATGATATTCATTATAAATGCATGTTTATGATGTCATTATTCTGCACAATTGCTTAGACTCATAGTTTCCAAATGTTGGCTGTAGATTAGCGTGATTCCTCCTGCAGATGGGATCTTTTTTAAAAGGCAAGAACATGGCTGTTGTGACTACTCAGGCCCCTAGAGTTCCCTTAAGAAAGGGGTTCCTGAGCAGGTGCGCTGGGAATTAATCAAGTATATGGAAGAAAAAGAGTATTCATATTTAGAACCAGAGAACTAACTGTGCAGATAACCACAGAAACAACATGACCACGAAAACAGTCACCTAGAAAGAAATAACATCACAAGTTGTCTTAAGAAAATCTTGTGTAAGTATTCAAAACACCAGACTTAGATAAGGGTGTAATAGCTTGTATTACAAGATAATATTTCACTTCCCAAAATGATCTACTACTGGGTTCATTTTTCTTTTTCTTTTTTAAAGGTTATTTATTTTGAGACGGCGGGGGGAGAGTGCAAATGGGGAAGGGCCACAGAGAGGGAGAGAAGGAGAATCCCAAGCACTGACAGTGCAGAGCCCAGTGTGGGACTTGAACTCATGAACTGAACCATGAGATCATGACCTGAGTTGAAATCAAGAGTCAGATGCTTAACCGACTGAGGTTCCCTGGGTTCATTTTTAAATAATGAAATCTCTACTATAACTAAGATAGTCAATGTGTAAAAATTATATTGAATTTCCTGATTTGGGATAGTCATTATTACTGTGAATGATATCACTTTGGGAGGAATCTGAGTGATGACTACATAAAACCTCTCTGTAGTATGTTAGGTTTTCAACTTTTTGTGGGTCTATAATTATTTTAAAATAGGAAGTTAAAATATGTGTATATGTATGTGTACACACACACACACACACACACACACACACACACACACACACACCATAGCATATTATAATGTATTTAGGAGCACATCTATGAGTGAAAACAAGCACATCTTCATGGCATGCCCAGTCAAGATGGTGACTGATCTCTTTGCCTCTCTGGTCATTTATCAAATAAAGTGTTGGAGTTAGAGACTGTAATGCCCAAACAGCATGGTAGCTGATAGCTTTAGTCATTTAATCTTTCACCAAGGGGTATCAACAGCAGGAAATAAACTTGTTTTTACATCATATTTTCTTGTCTCGTGACCTAATAAAGGAGGAAAGAAGCCAAGAGCCAGGAACAAAAGGGAAAGAAAAGGGAGCAAAGATCCAAAATAACCGATCTGCCAGCGCCCAACTTGTCTGTTTTTTTTTTCTCTTAACTTTAGCCCCTGAGCTGGATTATTGTATCATTCTAATTTTAATTCTAGCTAAGGTGAGTTATTTTTTTCCAATTTAAGTTGCTTAAATCGGAAAGGTGGAAGTAGTGACAAAAAGGAAAGGAAATGATTAAGGAATGGAGCAGGTTGGATGAGATATTGAAAACAGGAAGGGGATTTATTTATTTATTCATTCATTCAAGAAAGATCCTTCCGCTTTCCATTCCGTGTTGCCCGTTGTCTGACGACATAAGAATGAACCAACTGTGACCTGGCATTTACCTTACAGGCAGTAAAAAGATAAGAAGCCAAGAAACAAGTTGCTTTGCTCTTTATCATCAGGCAGCAATTACTGCTATGAAGGAAAATAGAGGAAGGTAAAGATACAGAAGGGTGGAAATCAGAGAAAGGAATTTTTAATGCTTGGAATGATGTTGCTCTTGTAACACAAGGGACGTGGAATTATAGCCATCATAAATTTAATAGATTAGCAAAAACAAAGAATGTACACTTAATCCTAGCGATGTGTCAGTGAAAGCAAACTTGATCACTATATAATTTGAATTCTAGTTAAAGTTAGTTAATTTCTCCCCTCCCATTTTTCCCATTGCTGGGAGTGTTTTGATGTTTACACTTGTTTTGTATAGCAGCGGACATGAAAATGTTCATGTCCTTTGACCCATAATACAGTACTGTGATTCTTAAACGTATTGGACCTAATGCCCTGTTTTTTGTAAACAATATTTTGTAATACCCCCTCTACTATCCTGAAATGAAATCATGGATACTATAACTTATCTGGAGATATAATCTCAATAATTCAAGACAATATTTCAAAGAAACAAAAGGAATTTGTAATAAACATAACAACATAATACATAATACAGTACTGTGATTCTTAAACGTATTGGACCTAATGCCCTGTTTTTTGTAAACAATATTTTGTAATACCCCCTCTACTATCCTGAAATGAAATCATGGATACTATAACTTATCTGGAGATATAATCTCAATAATTCAAGACAATATTTCAAAGAAACAAAAGGAATTTGTAATAAACATAACAACACAGTAAGACAATGTCTGGAAGCCAATGCATGGGATTACCATGGCAGCCTCCAGCAGAGACCGAAGCCCAGGGATAGGGACGTGTCACAACTGGGAACATCCACCAGCTTGCACGTCACTGGCCTAAAGCAAGTCCTGTGGCCACCCCTAACTTCAGAGAGCAAGGGACTTTAGTCCTTCCATGAGCCTGGGATGGGAAGAACCTGAAAGCTTTGGTATAACTGAGTTAGGCTCTGGGCTATCAATTGGCTGCATGGGTTTGACATGGGTTTTGACAGGACCCTGGATGTGGCATGATCCCCTGCTGGTTAAGATGAGCCAATGAATAATTGCATGACTGGCTCTGCCCAGCACTGCCAATAAAGCTCCCCTAGGCAGATCTGCCTTGACAAGTTTCTAGCATCTTTCTTATAGGCTGGGTGGTCCTTTATAAGGATCTTTGCATCACATGAGGTCATGTGATTTATTCTCAGGTAGTAACAACAACAAAAAAGGGACAATGAATGCTATTTGTCTGAATATACTGATATCAAATTAATGACAGTATAAAATTGGAAACAATCTAAATAAGTGAATAGGAATCTTTAATTAGCTGTGATGGTTCCAAACAAAAAATATTGCACAGCCATTAAACAGATAATTAGGATCAGAGACAGCAGTGTGAACCAAAAATATCACTTAAGATATACTGTTGACTGAAAGTATATACAACATTTTCTATAATCTCTATAGAAACATAAATGTATCTGAAACAAAGAAGGAAATATTCTTTTTTTTATTTTATTTTTTTCAATATATGAAATTTATTGTCAAATTGGTTTCAATACAACACCCAGTGATCATCCCAAAATGTGCCCTCCTCAATACCCATCACCCACCCTCCCCTCCCTCCCACCCCCCATCAACCCTCAGTTTGTTCTCAGTTTTTAAGTCTCTTATGCTTTGGCTCTCTCCCACTCTAACCTCTTTTTTTTTTTTTTTTCCTTCCCCTCCTCCATGGGTTTCTGTTAAGTTTCTCAGGATCCACATAAGAATGAAAACATATGGTATCTGTCTTTCTCTGTATGGCTTATTTCACTTAGCATCACACTCTCCAGTTCCATCCACGTTGCTACAAAGGGCCATATTTCGTTCTTTCTCATTGCCATGTAGTACTCCATTGTGTATATAAACCACAATTTCTTTATCCATTCATCAGTTGATGGACATTTAGGCTCTTTCCATAATTTGGCTATTGTTGAGAGTGCTGCTGTAAACATTGGAGTACAAGTGCCCCTATGCATCAGTACTCCTGTATCCCTTGGGTAAATTCCTAGTGCTATTGCTGGGTCATAGGGTAGGTCTATTTTTAATTTTCTGAGGAACCTCCACACTGCTTTCCAGAGCGGCTGCACCAATTTGCATTCCCACCAACAGTGCAAGAGGGTTCCCGTTTCTCCTCATCCTCTCCAGCATCTATAGTCTCCTGATTTGTTCATTTTGGCCACTCTGACTGGCGTGAGGTGATATCTGAGTGTGGTTTTGATTTGTATTTCCCTGATAAGGAGCGACGTTGAGCATCTTTTCATGTGCCTGTTGGCCATCCGGATGTCTTCTTTAGAGAAGTGTCTATTCATGTTTTCTGCCCATTTCTTCACTGGGTTATTTGTTTTTCGGGTGTGGAGTTTGGTGAGCTCTTTATAGATTTTGGATACTAGCCCTTTGTCCGATACGTCATTTGCAAATATCTTTTCCCATTCCGTTGGTTGCCTTTTAGTTTTGTTGGTTGTTTCCTTTGCTGTGCAGAAGCTTTTTATCTTCATAAGGTCCCAGTAATTCATTTTTGCTTTTAATTCCCTTGCCTTTGGGGATGTGTCGAGTAAGAGATTGCTACGGCTGAAAGAAGGAAATATTCTAAAGGTAGTTCTGTATGTGATTGAATCACCTATAAATTGCTACCTAACGAATCATCCCAAAATTGAGTAACTTATTTTTTTTTGATGTTTATTTACTTATTTATTTTTGACAGAGACAGAGCACAACCTGTGAGGGTACAGAGAGAGAGAGGAAGGGAGGGAAGGAGGGAGGGAGGGAGGGAGACACACACTCAGAACCAGGCTCCAGGCTCTGAGCTGTCAACACAGAGCCAGATGTGGGGCTCAAACCCCAAGCCGTGAGATCATGACCTGAGCCAAAGTCGGACGCTTCACCCACTGAGCCACCCAGGTGCCCCCCAAATTGAGTAACTTAAAACAGCACACAATTGTTAGCTCCTGGTTCTGTGGGTCAGCAATTTGGGCTGGGTTGGGCTCATATGGTGTCGTTCTTCTGCTGGCCTTGCCTGGCCCCACTCACGCTATGGCAGTCAGCTAGAGGCTTGGCAGGCAGGTTGGTCCAAGGTGGTCTCACCAACACATCTAGCAGTTGCTGCCGACTGTTGGGTGCACCTCTATCTGTAGCAGGCTAGACACGGACATCATTTTTTTTTTTTAACAAAACTGGAAAAGCATGCGGTATGTTAGGGCCAACTTATAACTTTCAAGCTGCTGAGGGAGAGGATTGATGGAGCTTGTTTTATGGGTACATTTTAATACTATTCCCCAAAGCCTCATCAGCCATAGAATATTAGAGGCAAAAAAGAAAATAGACCATCCATCTGTCTGGTTCAGGGAAGGCAAGTAGGTTTTATTTGAAGTGTCAACTCAACTGCTTGGTCCCAGGACTGGCATTAAAGGCTGATGTCTCAGGTGGGCGAGAGAGCAGTAGGTAGTTAGCCAGTTAGGCAAGTTGGCCATACGGGAGGGATGGACAGTGGGAGCGTAAGCACCACACATTGGCCATGGGAGACAGAGACCTCCGGAAGGATAGGGTTTGCATTTGATTCCTTTCAAGGAGTTTGCTAGAAGCAACTAGCCCTTCTCTGGCTCCAGCATTTAAAGACACCCTAGCACCTCTTTACATTCTTGACAAATGACTGACAAGTGATAAACTGTCTGCATAGGTTGTGGTGCGGGAACTGCTGGCTCGATATACCAAACAGCATCAAGAGAAACCACTCTCCCCCGTGTTCCGAGACTGGGCTGAGTCTGGGAGTGACAAGCTGAGAACCAGGTAGGTGACTGCTCAGGCTGTGACCGTCCTTGGCCCCCAGTGTCTTACTATCGAGCCTGAGTGCATGGAACCTCGTCGTGGCACAACCACTCTTGTTGAAATTTTTAATATTCCATACGGACGAGCAATGCACGATTGTTGTAGCATCAGTGCTCGTTCACCCACTCCCCAACTTGAGAACCAGAACACCGTTAATTCTGTTCTTTCTCCTCCTGTGCCTTCTTCGTTGTGTGTCCACTGTTCCCAGCACTTCAGAGATTTTAATCCTAAGTACCCCCATGAGGTAAGTTACTGTTTCCATTTCACAGATGAGGAAACTGAGGCATAGAGGTTATTTTGCCCATGGTTACTTGCTAGGGAGTGACAGAGCTAGGATTTGAATGCAGGTGGTTTGGCTTCAGGATCCATGCTTTTGCTTGTTTTTATTGATTTTTTTAGTGTTGTCTTTAAGCTTGATAAGTAAGGGGTAGCGTATGTGGTATTCTGTAGCTTCCTGTTTTCACTCTATTTTGTTTCTAAGATTCATCTCAGCTGTTATGTGTGTGGATAAAGAACTGTTCTCTTTGTTTATAATATTTAGTCATGTGTATATGTCCCCATCTACGTAGCCATTCTAATAACCAACATCAGTGGACATGACATGAGGGTTGTGCTTTTGATATTTTGCACAAATCTCCTGTGAAAAATCTTGCACGTTTTCTGGGTAATATGTGTAAGGGTTTCTACAGGGCCTTCAAATTTAGTTGCTGTGACTCAGAATAAGAAATAAATTTTACATCAACCACTGACGCCCACACATCCATAGAGCTCCCCACTCCACACACACCCTGAATCAGACACCACCAAAGCAAACATCTCATGAAACCTTGCTTCTCCTGTTACTCGTAATGGTCTCTGATAGTTTTCAATTTTATTTTTTAAAAATACTGACCTCAATCCTTTAAACTGATTTCACAACCAATTAGAGATGTGCAATCCGTTGTTTGAAAAACACTCCTCAGTAGTACATAGGAGTGAAAGTGCTGTGTTGTGGGGAGTATACCAGTGTTCAAGTTCACTAGATCATAACAAATTATTTTTCAGAGTCATTTTGCAGATGTATACCTTCACCGGAAGCATGTGTCCCGTGGAACCATCCTCGCCAACATGTGGGATTATCAGTCTTAATCAGCCTTAATACACACACACACACACACACACGCACGCAAAGATCTCTCACTGTGACTTTAAATTGCATTTTCCTTATTACTGTTAATTAAAGTTGAGCATGCTTTCACAAGCGTATTTGCCACTTTTATTTCCTCTCATGTGAAATGCCTGTCCGTGTGTTTTGCCAATCTTTCTTTTTCTTTCTTTTTTTTAATTCTGAGTTTTGTTGTTGTTGTTGTTGTTGTTTTTTATCCTTTGTTGTTACAGATGTTACAACTACCTCCTCCAAGTTTGTGCCTTGTCTTATATTTTCTTTATGGTGCCTTTGAACATAAATTCTTAAATTACTATTGAATTTATCAATCTTTTATATTCCACACTCTGTGCATCTTGTCTACTTTGAGATCATGAAATACCAGTTTGAGCGTTTCACCTTCCACATTTAATTCTCGAGTCCGTTAGAGGTTTATGCCTGTAGTGTGAGGAAGGGATCTAACTTCATTTTTTTTGCCTCCTGTAGGGATTGTCTGTTGTTCCAGCACCACTTACCAAATTGACTGTCTTTTACTAGTGATCTTCAGTGCCTGCTCTGGCATTCACATAGATTTCTACACATGTGGGAGGCCATTCTGGTGGTGCTTTGTTCCTAGTCTGTTTGTGTATCCTAATCCAACAATACAATACATTGTTGCAATTATACTAGATTGGTAATTATAACCTTATATTATTGTATCTAAAATATAATTCAGAGGGGCGCCTGGGTGGTTCGGTCAGTTAAGCATCTGACTTCGGCTCAGGACATGACCTCCGGTTCGTGGGTTCAAGCCCCATGTCAGCCTCTGTGCTGACAGCTCAGAGCCTGGAACCTGCTTTGGATTCTGTCTTCCTCTCTCTCTGCCCCTCTCCTGCTCACACTGTCTGTCTCTCTCTCTCTCTCAAAAATAAATAAACATTAAAAAAAATTTGTTTTAATATAATTCAGAGTTGTGTTGACTTTTGCCCTTTCATACAAGTTTTGGAATCAGTTTGTTACATTTCTCAAAAAAAAAAAAAAAAAAAAGAGAGAGAGAAAGAAAAAAAAAACAAAAAACAAAAACCTGCAGACACAAAAGGAAAATATTCTATGACTGTGGTTTTATGAGGCATCTAGGGTAGTCAGATTCATAGATACAGGAAGTAGAACATGGTTACAAGGGCTGGGAGGAGGAGAGAATGGGTGTTATTATTGAGTGGGTACAGAATTTCCATTTGTGATGATGAAAAAGTTCTGGAGAGGGATGGTGGTGAGGGTTGTGCACCATTGTGAATGTACTTAATGCCACTGAACTGTACTCTTGTAAAGGGTTAAAATGATTGATTTTATGTGATGTATATCTTACCACACTTTTTAAAAATCTGCTATAATTTTCTTTGAAAGTGTTTTGTCTTATAGCTTTGCAGAAAAATTGACATATTTATAAAACTGACCCTCGTCTCAAAGATTTTCGTTTTCTAAGTGTTTTCCAGAAATTTATAATTTTTTCCATACATAGTACATTCTTCGATAGATTACTAGGTACTTTATGATTTTGTTATTGTAAAAAGAATAGTGTTGAAGTTATGTTTTTTTGTTGCCCATTTATCATAAATGCAGTTGACTTTTGTCTATAAACCTGACCATAAAAAAAATTTCTTCTGGGTCTATAGATTCTTTGAGTGTTTTTTAACACAGACAAGCATACCATTTGCAAATGATGACTTTTTACGCCTTTCTTTCCACTTTTTATTCCTTTTATTCTTTTTCATGTAGAAGGTGTTCTTTTGTCTTATTCCTGGTTTTAAAAAGACTTAGCTTAACGTTTCACTACTAAGAAGGATATTTGCTGAAGTTTTTGATAGATACACTTTGCTTCCTAAAGAAGCTCCACTTACTGTTATTTCTAATACATTTTTTGTCATTAGTAGGTGACAAATTTTATTGATTTTACTGCAAATGATTTTTTTTGCATCTATTGAAATGATCTATTTCTTCCTTAACTTGTTAATGTGATAAATAAGCCTCATAAATCTTTTAACGTTAAACTACTCTTGCATGCTTGAGAAACATTCACTTTTGTTATGCTGCATCGTTGTTTTAATATTTTCCTGAGTTTGGCTTGCTAGTGTTGTTTTAGGGTTTTTGTTTACTTATTGGCCTACTGTTTTCCTTTCTTGTAGTTCCCTGATTTGAATTCATGTCAAGTTTTACTGGTTTCATAAAGCTATTTTGGGAGTAGTTTCTTATTTTGTGGGAGAATTTGATAAGCTATTTGAAAACTATCTGGGCCTGGGGGAATATTTAAACTACTAATTCAATTATAGTTGACCCTTGAACAAAATGGGTTTGAACTACAAAGGGCCACTTACATGCAGACTTTCTTTGATAAACATAATACAGTACTGTAAATGTATTTTCTCTCCCTTATGATTTCCTTTTTTTTTCCCTTTTTTAAAAATTTTCTTTATTTTTGAGAGAGAGAATGACAGATTGCAAGTACAAGAGTGGCAGAGAGAGGAAGACAGACTCTGAAGCAGGCTCCAGGCTCTGAGCTGTCAACCTAGAGCCAACGCGGGGCTGGAACTCACGGACTGTGAGATCATGACCTGAGCCGAAGTCGGACGCTCAACCAACTGAGCCACCCAGGTGCCCCTCCCTTATGATTTTCTTAATAACATTTTCTTTTCTCTAGTTTACTGTACTATAAGAATATAGTATATAATACATATAACATACAAAATATGTGTTAATTGATCGTTTTTGTTATTGGTAAAACTTCCAGACAACAGTAGGCTATGAGGAGTTAAGTTTTGGGTGAGTCAGAAGTTATATGCAGATTTTCGAGTGCACAGGGGTCAGGGTCCCGACCCTCATGTTGTTCCAGCATCAAGTGTAGTTTAATTGTTTTAAGACCATTTAGGCTTCCTCTTCTTGTGTCAGTTTTCATAAATAATATTTTCTAAGAATTTAACCACTTAGATTTGAATTTATTTGTATAAGGTTTTTCATACTGTTCACTGATTATCCTTTTAACTTCTGCTAGATCTGTAGTTCTGTCCCATTTGTCACTCCTAGAATTAATTTCATGTGCTTTCTCTCTCCTTTTTTGTTGCTTAATCTTACCAGATGGTTGTTTGTTGTTGTTGTTGTTGTTGTTGTTATTTTAAACAACCAACTTTCCTCTTTGTTGATCCTCTCTGCGGTAACTTTGTTTTTTATTTCATTGATCTATGCTCATAAATGTTTTGTTTCCTACTTTTGAGGAGTTTATTGTGCTTTTCAACTTTTGTGCATTTTTTAAATTGTTATTTTTATTTGGAGGAAGATAATTGGTCTCCATAACTAAAATGTGTTGAACTAATTTCCAAGGAAACTATTTATTTTAAAATGTCATTTAGGGGTGTCTGGGTGGCTCAGTAGGTTAGGCATCGAACTCTTGATTTCGGGTATGTCATGATCTCATGATTCATGGGATTGAGCCACATATTGGGCTCTGTACTGATAGCACAGATCCTGCTTGGGACATTATCTCCCTCTCTCTGTGCCCCCCCAACCCCTGCCCTGCACTCACTCACACGTGTTCTCTCTCTCTTTCTCTCAAAATAAATAAACTTAAAAAAAAAAGAAAATGTCATTTTATCATCCTGATTTAAAACATGGGAAACGGGTGCCTGGGTGGCTCAGTTGATTAAGTGTCCAACTTCAGCTCAGGTCATGATCTCACAGTTCATGAGTTCGAGCCCTGCGTCGGGCTCTGTGCTGACAGCTTGGAGCCTGGAGCCTGCTTCAGATTCCGTGTCTCCTTCCCTGTCTGCCCCTCTCCTGCTCACACTCTGTCTCTGTCTCTGTCTCTCTCTCAAAAAAATAAAAATAATAAAAATAAATAAAACATGGGAAACACAATAAATGATAGTGTGTGGCACTTTTCATGTCTATTAGCATAAAGTGAAATTAAGAAATATGTAATCTGTCCTTTTTTTTCTTTTTTCTCTCTCCCTTTCTCTCTTCCTTTCTTTCTCCCTCTCTTCCTTCCTTCCTTCCTTTCTTCCTTCATACTGGTCAGGTTCCTGTTTTTTCAAACTCTAATCTATCTTAAAGCTTGAAAACATCAGGTCCCATATTCTAGGACTGTTTCACTTAACTCGTTATTAGTTGTAATGTCTCAATTTGTCCTTGTACATTCTGTAAAGCCACTGCGTCTTTTTAATATTTCTAGCCCTGAGTGGGCAATGTATAGTACTGTTAGCTTCCCCCCCCCCCCTCCAATTCTTCAGTTTGAAAATTATCGAACATATAAGGAGTTGAAAGAACAGTACAACTCCCATCAGAATCAGCTCCATTCGTTCAGGAAACTTGTTCCCAAACTGGCAGCACATCATCTGCCCTTTCATTTCTTTTCCACATAGCAGAGCAGGGCTCGTTTCCATCATTTTGAAGGCACAGCAGACCCTCACCCATATGCAAATTTATATTCCTAGCAAATTTTCCGGGATAGACTTGAGATGTGCCAAAGACAGTATTCCACTTGTAAATATTTGGAAAGTTCCAGTCCATTTATTTTTGTCTCGCTTATTAACCTCTAAAACAGTATACATCTGTCGCATACCTCCAGGTTTTACTGATTCAGTCTGTCTGTTTATCTACTTACATCCCCAAACCTTGCTCTGGTTTTTATGTATCTTGAGAAAAGCCTTTATCATCCAACATGTTTTCAGTGCCCTGGGCACTTCTGTCAGCGTCGGTGATGCAGCAGTGACTGTGGGTTCTCAGCCTTCATGGAACCTACAATCAGATGGCGGTCATATTGACAACTCATGAGAGACGTACCCACGAGCAGGCGGGGGCGTGAAGAAGAATGGGCTGAGGACTTCCTGGTGCCCTGAAATGCCTCCAAGTAGGCAGTCATTTGTGTGAACACTCAGAAGCTACCCATTCATCTGGACTGTGGGAGGAATTAGTCTCCAGAGACTAGGTGAGGGAGGCAGGGCGTGGCTCTGAGAGTGGCTATAGCTGGTTCTGCAACAGCTCAGTTCTGTCCCCTTGTCCTGATGAATGCTGCCTCTCCCCTCCCCCTGGGACTGCCTCTCCCTCTCTCCCTGGGGCTGCCAGCGGAGCTCTGGCTGCCCTCATCACCCCCATGGATACTTAGGAGGTGTGGGAGCTGAGGAAGTTGAAGTTTTGCACTATGCTGAAAAGTTTTACCATGTTGTATTATGAACATTTTCAAGTATTGACCAAATTGAAAGACGTGTAGTGAACATTTATAAACCCACCATATAGATTCTACTATTAACATGTTACTGTGCTTGTTATATCACATGTATATCCATGTATCAATTCCTCAGTGCACTTATCAATTCATCTTTTTTTCCCTGATGCATGTCAAACTAAACAGCTGACATCAGCATACTTCTAAATGATTCAGCATGAACATTATTCACTAGAGTTCAAAATTTGGTTACACTTTTTTTCTTCCTTTGTAGAACTTACATACAATGAAATGCACAAATCTTAACTGTGCATTAACTGAATTTTGACAAATGTAGATATATACCTGTATAACTCTTGTTAAGTAATAGGTCACTAGCACCACTCCAGAAACTTCTCTTATGTCCCTTTTCAGTCATTTCCTGTGACCACCTCTCCAGATGCAGCCACTAATCTGATATTTTTCTACCACAGATTAGCTTATCCTGTTTTAGAATTTCGTATAAGTGGAACCATACAGTATGTATTTTTTGTGGCTGGCTTACTAACATGACATAATGCTTTCTGAGATTCATTCATGTTGTCATGTGTTCTAGCTTGTTCCTTTTTATTGCTGAGTAGTATTCTATTTTACGGATATACTAGGATTTGCTTTCCATTTTCTTATTGATGGAGAGACACATGGGATGTTTTGAATTTTTCATTCTTCTGAGTAGCTCTGCTGTGAATATTCATATGCAAGCCTTTTTGTGAAGATATGTTTTTATTTCTCTTAGGTAAATAGTAGGAGTGGAATTGCTGGGTCATAGGGTATGTGTTTCTTTAGTTTTATCAGAAACTACGAGAACTTTTTCCAAAGTGGTTTGCCATTCTACACCTCATCAACAAGTATGAGAGTTCCGGTTGCTCCATATCCTTGTCAACATTTGATGATGTCAGTATTTTAATTATAGTCATTCTGGTGGACATATAATGCTACCTCGCTGTGGTATTCATTTGCATTTCCTTGATGACTAATGATGTGCATTCGAATTTAACTTAAATTTAGAGTCATTTTGACCTTCTTATAAAATACAAGGAGGTTGCCTTTAGCAATATCCCTAATTTTAAGAGTCTTCACAGTTTTTTATGCTGGGTGAGTTTCTAAAGCTATGTGATGTGGTTGTGCTTGGCATGTGACTCATGATAGGGCAGGTGGGTGAGATCCACATCCTGTAGCACATGTAGTTCACAACCTCAAGTGGATCGTATTCCACAGTAAACATTACAAAAAAGATAGGTTCTAATAACAAAATTCACAGTCTCTAGGCTTCATAGTAAGTCTCTAGAATGACTGAAACATACTTTTCAATACAATGTGAGAGTTCTTTCACTTTTTGTTAAGTAAACTAGGACAGAAGCTCAACTTTCTAATGACCAGATTCAGAATAAGTATTGATACAAGTTAAATTTCCTGATAATTGGCATGAAAATGACCTCCCATCTTTCCTGTCTACACGGAGGGAAATTATTAATTCAGTGCTTGGCATTCTCAAAAGCACTGTATCAATTGCTTCTTAATGTTTCTCTTATGGCTTCTGATTAAGCAACAACAGCTACTTGTGGGTTTAATTTTAATTAGTGAAACTCTAAATTATTTGGGTCTTATGACAACTTATTTTCCAAGAATATGGGGCAAGGGGGGCACAACGGTGTGGCTAAGTTATGGGAAGCTGTAAGTGTGAATTAAGCCCTTCACTGTCTATCCAAGTTCCAAAGACAGACGTTTCATGGGGCAGAGGATGGGAGGGTGCAAAATTAGCACAAAAGGCAGAGCCACATGAAAAGCCTGCAGGGCTTTAAGGGAGACAGGTGTTTTGAGTCTCTTTGTGCCAAAGTCTCTTACCTCCCCTGTGCCTCAGTTTCCTCATTGCCAGATAGGGAAGATAGAAATGACTACCTGCTGAAGAGAGTCATTATCTCTGCAGGACACTCTACCCTGCACTTGCCCACAGCCCGCTCACTGACCTCTTGGCCTCCTCTTTCCTCAAATACAAGTGTTCCCTAAGACAAAACGCGAGCCTGAGCGTGTTCTGCCCATGTGTCCTTGAGCAGGTTGCTGAAACTTGCTGAGCCTCAGTTTCCCAAACTATACATTGAATAATTATAGTATCTGCATCGTAGAAATTTTGAGATTGTTGAATAATTCACAGCGGTAATTAGCACAGGTCCTGATACATTATGTATTTAAGAAATGTTAGCCTTTGACAAATACTTTGTGACAGATGTATTTGATGAGCAATATTCACTTGTAATCATTAGAACAAATGCCCAACAATGGTTGAGAAAATTATCATAAACCCAATGGATGCAAATTATATAGTTCTTAATGAAGAAAGACTATATAAAATATTGACTAACTATCTCTAATACAATAGTAAGTGAAAAGAAGCAGGAAGCCAAATTATCTTTACACCATAAGGACAACCACATAGGATAAACTAGAGCCAGGTACCCATCAGAATATTGAAAGAAGCATGAATACGGCGAGTGAGAGAGGTGAAGGGGGCTCAACTGTACTTACACTACTTTTCTATTGGAAAAAAAAATTTATTTTTGACAGAACAAACCCTGTCTGTTTTTCTCAAATTGAATTCTTTGGTGAGGACAAAATAATAATAATGGTCACTGTGTTTTTCCATCAGTTTCTTGGCATTTGATGTGGACACAGTCGGTAATCTCGCCTTTCTGTTGAAAGCAGTGAATTTTCGCGAAAGGGCTCTTCGCCGGAGTTTGGTGGCCAGAATTCATTACAAGGTAAAGATACGTTGTGTGTGTGTGTGTGTGTGTGTGTGTGTGTGTGTGTGTGTTTCTTTTTTTCCTTTTGACATGTGTTTAAGGCATATTCTTGCTGGTGAACTATCTGCTAAATGTAGTAGAGGATAAGTCAGGATAATCAGAAGCTTCTGGAAGTGGCTGGAGTTCCTACAGGGCATTTGTCTGCCCTGAAAGCCCCACTTGCTCTGAGGCCCTGATGCTGCTGTTGAACCCTTTTGTGTTGACTTTTCGAATTCCGCCCGCAAGCCATCATTTGGCTGCCATCGAAGTTGATGACTGGAATAATTTTTAGCCCTTATTGGAATTGAAAAATCATGGTCTCTGTGTTAAATGGACACATTGTTCTCTGGGGGGAAAATGTACATCAGATATATTTAAAAAATAACCATTGGGAGTGCCTGAGTGGCTCAGTCAGCTGAGCGTCCGACTTCAGCTCAGGTCATGATCTCATAGTTCGTGAGTTCGCGCTCTGTGCTGACAGCACAGAGTCTGGAGCCCACTTTGAGTTTTGTGTCTCCCTCTCTCTCTGCCCCTCTCCTGCTCATGCTCGTGCTCTCTCTCTCTCTCTCTCTCTCTCTCTCAAAAACAAGCATTAAAATTTTTTTAAAAGGGAACAATTTTACTCATTTGGCCTTTCTTAAAATTATTCAAAGACATGCTCTATAGGACATTTTAAAAAATCAAAATTAATAGCTCCAACATAAGGAGGCCAAGATATAAAAGGATTTGTGGTCCCCCTAAATCCAACCAATAAGTAGGTGTTTTTTTAAAACTAGTTACAAAGTTCAGGGGTGCCTGGGTGGTTCAGTCGGTTAAGTGCCTGACTTCGGCTCAGGTCATGATCTCGCCGTTCCCAAGTTAAAGCCCCACGATGGGCTCTGTACTGACAGCACAGAGCCCGCTTCAGATCCTCTGTACCCCTCACTCTCTGCCCCTCCCTCTTCTTGTACTCTGTCTCTCTCAAAAATACAAGAAACATTTAAAAAAATTAAAAAAAAATAGTTGCAAAGTTCAGAATCTAAAAATGTGTTTTGGGGAAAAACATGAATTAAAAAAATTTGACTCACTGGTTCTACAATAGATTGGGTTTATAATATATTTTAAGGTGAGATAGAAGCTAGAGTAAAAACATGCTCAATCTCTTACTTTAATTGCAGGGTAGGCAAAAGACACTGTTTTGTTCTGACTTTGATCATTAAAGGAACCTAGGTTAAGATACGTCTCATTACATTGTAAGTTAATATGAGTACCAAACACAGGATGCCTGTTATCCAAATCGCTACAGAAGACACAGCAAAGATAAATAAACGACCAGAAGCTTGTGTAATCAGAGGCAGAGCAAGGAACAAATTAGAAAGCATGTTCTTAGGGTCCTTAAAGATTCCCCAGCGCTGCTTTTTTTTTTTTTTTTTTTTTTTTTTGCTCTGCCTGCATCATGGCGAGAGGGCTGTTTTAAGAGGGCTTCTTGGTTTGAGAATTTCTCCGGGATTGCTTCTTGAAATCTGCTTCCTGATCATTGTGACATCCCCTTGACTCTTGTCTGATTTGGCTAAGTGCAAGTCCTCTGTCTCTGGCCCCAAAAGATTAACAATCTGGTCTTCAACTGCACTGATCTGGTAATTCCTTGAAAACACCTTTTCCATTATAATATGATCCCTAAATTCAATCCACAAAAAAATCATGGGAGAGGCATCTTCTCATACATTTCCATTATAAAGAGACTTAAATCCCTCCAGCGTCCGCCTCTAGATTAGAGCATTAGATTTAAAATGGCCTATAAAATGAATGAGTTTTAGTTCTCCTAATGAAAGCATAGATGCTTAGTTTAGAAATAAATCTAATTATATACATTTTATATAGAAATAAATCTAATTATATATGTTGATGTATACTTATATACATCAAAACAAAAATGATTTTTAAAAAAAATACAGATTGGGCAACAGCAAGATATTTTCAGATGTCTTTCAGAAGGTTGGTGTTTTAGTCTACTTGGGCTGTCATAACAAAACACCACAGATTGGTTGGCTAAACAATAGGAATTTATTTTCTCACAGTTGTGGAGGCTAGAAGTTTAAGGCCAAGGTGTCAGCAGCGTTGGTTTCCTCTGAGGTCTTCTCCATGGCTTCCAAATGGCTGCCCTCTTGATGTCTTTTCACACGATTCTCCCTCCGTGCATGCCCTTCCTGGTGTCTGTTCCTCTTCTAAGCGTATCAGTCAGACTAGACTGGGGCCCCATCCTAACGGCCTCATTTTAACTTAATCACCTCTTTAAAGACTTTATCTCCAAATAGCATCACATTCTGAGGTGCTGCAGATTGAGACTTTCAAGTATGGATTTTGGAGGAAACATAATTCACCTCATAACCGTTAGTGATGTTGCTCTTACAAAAAATGCAAAAGTGTGAAACAGTACACAGCCAAATTGATGATGCTATAACTGTGAACTTTTATGTGCCAAATAAGATATATCTGTGGTAGCCAGCTTCCAACGTACCCCCAAGAATCTTTCCCTCTTGGTATTTACACCCTTGCGTAGTCCTTTCCCATATTGTACCAGAATTGGTCTGTGTGACATACAGCAGAAGTGATAACATGTCCCCTCTGAGATGAGATTATTAAAAAAACAAACAAACATGGTGACTTCCATGTTGGTCACTCTGTTGCTCATTCTTTCTCTCTTTCTTGGATTACCCACTCTGTGGGAAACCTTGTCTTGAGTTTTAACTGACTTAAGTTTTAACCTGGAGATACATGAAGCCAGAACGGCAGCTTCTGCATTCCTGACTTCCAGAAACTCTGAATAATGAGCGTTTGTTTTAATCTGTTAAATCTGGGGGCAATGTGTTACAGAGTAATAGATACCTCACACAGATTTGGGCACCTCAAGCTAGGTGATGATGTAACCCAAACTCAAAATGTGGGTGTGGTCTTGGAACCAGGAGTGAGCTTAGAGAGGAGTCTTAGAGAAGAGGAGCTCAATAGAAGCCTAAAATGCCTTGAAGAAATCGTTCATAGAAGCTGTCTGGGCTTTGATAAAGCTGTGGGTGAGGACTTACAGGAAAGTGAGTAAATATTATTGGAAACTGGAGGAAAGGGGATTCTTGCTATGGAGCGGCAGAACTTAAGCAACACTGTTGTGTCTGTAGTGATACAGAAAGTGGAAAACATACCTCAGCGCCTGAAAGTGTCCACAGGGTCTGCTTTCTTCTGGCTGCTTAGAGTACAACGCCAAAAGACAGAGAGAAGCTGAAGGAAACAGTGTTTAACAGGAAGGAACTAAGACTTGCCGTGGTTTTGAAGATTCCCAGGCTCACCATCTTGTAATTTCTTGTGGCTGCCATGACAAAGTACCACAGGGGTGGTTCCTGGCAACTGGTATTCCTTGGCTTGTCTCCGCATCACTCCAATCTCTGCTTCTGTCACCGTGTGGCATTCTTCAGTCTGTGTGTCTATATCTTCTTTTCTTCTTATGGGGACACTGAGTCATATGGACTAAGGCCGACCCTACTCCAAGGATGACCTCATCTTAACTTGCAAAGACCCTATTTCCAAATAAGGTGTCATTCACAGATACTGGGGATTAGTGCTTCAATATATATTTTTGGAAGACCTAATCCTACCCAAAAGAAACATAGAAGATGGCTTCAGAGCAAAGATATAATCCAGAGCACTCTCAGGAATGCACGGTCTAAAGATAAAGCCCAAGATGTAAGTGAAATCCTTTTAAGAACTGAGAAAGATCAAAGATGGGTCTTCAGTAGGGCAAAAGGCCCTCTGAAGAGATTAGGGGTATGCCTCACGGATCTTTTCAGTCCAACTGTAGGCTTCTAGGGTGCTTTTAAAGGCATCCTTCTTTAGTAGCCTTCTCCACACCCTGAAGGCCTATCTCAAAGAGATTTGTGGATATGGATTTTTTTGTCTAATGGACTGAACCCCAAAAAAGATTCACAGAAGATGTATAAAGCTTCTAAGAGAATTATATCAGTCACATTTTTCAGTTTGTGCTGAAAGGTACAGAGATAGCACAAAATGAATAGAGCCTTTGAGCCATGAAACTTCTACAAGCTGAGAGCAGGCTGAGAAAACTACTCAGTCACAAAGATGCGGACCTTTCATGATAATGGAAAGAATGCCTCAGAGGAAGAAAACCAAGGGCTGTGGAGAATAAAAACAGCTGGACATGGGTAGGACTGAATCTTAATTAAAAAAAAAAAAAAAACTTCTGACATTTGATCAGCTGGATTTCAGAATTTCTATGGATCACTGACCCCTTTATTCCTCTCATTTTCTTCCCTTTTGAGCATGAATATGTATAGTGGTTATCCAGTCCTCTCCCACTATTGTATATTGGCCATGTACAGCCAGATACAGATAACTTGTCTCTTTAAAGCCTTCAAATCAGTTTTTAAGAGACTCTTAAAAACTGAGAACAATCTGGGGGTTGATGGGGGGTGGATGGGAGGGGGGGTGGGTGACGGGTATTGAGGAAGGCACCTGTTGGGATGAGCACTAGATGCTGTATGAAAACCAATTTGACAATAAATTTTATATTAAAAAAAAAGCCTTCAAATCAAAAGGAACTGTACTTAAGGAGTGACATCTTGGAAACCTAATCTGTACCCAGGCTAGACTTAGATGATGGGATTCTGGGATTTGAATCACTGCTGTAATGGGATGAGATTTTTGTGGCCCTTGGGAAGGGATGAGGATGGGCTGTGATAGAATCCAAGATGGCCTTCAAGGATCCCTCCCTCCTGCTACTCACATCCTTATACATTGTGCCAGAGCTGGTCTGTGCAACCAATAGAATACAGTAGAAGTAATGGGATGTCCCTTCTGAGATCGTGTTAAAAAGACACCATGGCTTCTGTCTCAGTTTCTTTCTCTCTGTCTCTCCCTCGCTCTGAGGGAAACCACGTCATGAGCAAGAACTTTGGCAAAGAACTGAACCGTCTTGACAAAAGCTATGTGAATGAGCATGGAGGTGCCTCTTCCAGCCATATTCAGATATTCAGAGACGACAGGGACCAGGGCAGTCAACAACTTGACTGGAGCCTCCTGAAGGCCTGAGCCAGAAGCACCCACTCAAGACATGCCCAGATTCCTAAGCCTCAGAAGCCATGTCAGATAACAAAAGTTTCTTTGTTTTAAGATGCTAAATTTGGAGATAATCGGTTGTACAGCAATAGATAACTAATATGGGATCTGCAAGCAAAAATTGTTTAAGAGCTTCGGCACTGATGCACACATTTTTTGAAGCAAAATACAAAAGGAGTTTGTAATGTTTTAATCAATATTTCCACTTAATAAAATGAGACGGCATTCTTTCTTTGTCAATAAGAGCATGATTGTACGATATTCTAATGCTTCTTGGGTTTCAGTTTATATTACAGACGGTGCCACTAGGAACATTCTTAACAGTGTGCAGTTTTTAGGCTTTACATACTGCCACATTGTTCTCCACAAATGTCGAACCAGATTGTACTTCCCCAGCCATGCATTTCTCCACATTCATTTTCCTAACACTTTATTTCTCCAGCTTTCTAACTTTTTTATCGTCAGGATTTGGGAGCCTGTCATCTTCTCTTTGTATTTTTATTTTACTGACACTAGAAACATAGGTCCCCTGCAAAATACCTACTTTTTATTCTGTTTTCGGCATGGTATTTAGATGCTCCCTGGTACTTTACTAAATTTTCAGAGCCATTTTTTACTTATAATTGTTCTCTGCAAGAGAGCAAATTGTTCATGAGTATTGATTTTCTAATTTTGAGGAAAGAAAATTTGCACCCACACGTGTTTTCTGAACATAAAAGAAAATTAGGCACATGGCGTGGCAAGGAAATACAAGGGTTTTCAAATCAGACAAATATATTTTACTGCTTCTGAGCCTCTGCTTCTATATCTATACATTTGGGATAAGAGTGGACATAATACAAACTTGCTGCAAGGATGGAATAAGGTAGAACATGGAAGAAGAAGAAGAAGAAGGAGAAGGAGAAGGAGAAGGAGAAGGAAGAGAAGAAGGAGAAGAAGAAGAACTTTTTAAAAATAATAAACCTTGCCCTCATGTTAATTACCTTAGCTGCTATCATTAATGTAACTATTTTCATGGTCAATTTAAATATTCATTGAGCAGAACAATTTTCTAGGGCTTAAGCATGGGAAGACCACAAATTATTAAGATATGCTTCTGCCTTGGGATAAGTCTGCTAGTTGTAACCCACGAAAATGAAATAACTTAAGTGCTAAATTATGCCAAAGCCTACAAGCTTAGAGGAAAGAATATTGACTTCTATATCTTAGTTTGTATTTTTGACTCAGCTGTTTATTCAGCTAGCTGTATGTTGGCTTATGTCTACCTACATTAATTTGGTATATCTTGAAATAAAACAATCTGTTCAGTAATTTGAACATCTAACTCACATGGAGCTGGGACAGTAGTCTTTGTGCAATGTCCGAAGGTGGGTGATTTCATCTAGAATGCCAAGATCGTGTAAAAACAAGCCTGTGATTTGGTTCAGAATCTTTTAAAGGGGTGAAAATATGAATGGGCTTCAGAAATCGGCTTTTCTTCTTCATTTTTTGTAATGCTCTTTTTATTTTAGAGTTACTTAGCCAACCTCTTCTCACATTAGATAGCCTATCTGCCTCCTACCCAGAATTAAACTGAAAATAGGGCCAGGAAGTGTCCTTCAGTGTGCTGGTGGCCATAAAGGGAGCACAGCCCCATAGCTTCCCTTAGAAGCCCCCCTTCTCCAATTTTCCAAAGTCATGCTGCAAATCTCGCTCATCAAGACTGCTACATCATTTTCCCGTTAGTGGGAAGAAAAAGTAAACTCGTAAACAATGGCTTGTCGCTTTGAGAATATTCTGTTAAGGACTTATGTCATTGTATGGAGAAAAAGCTATGGGGAAAAATATAGGCCCTCCGTAAACAATATGTTTAACAAATGACTATTTACTTCCAAATATACATAACAAACATTGGGTGGGTAGAGGGATGTGAATCCAGATCGGGTGATAGTTCTAGTTCACTGGGAGCTGATTCATGTTCCATCTCTTAGCACCTGTAACCTTCTTCTACCACACTGGTAGGGTGTGTAAGAATGACCTGGAAAAGAGTGATTTTACAAATCTGATTCATGGTGCCCTCCACCACACTGCAAGTCTGAGTTAAAGTGAAAAGGGAAGCAGTCTGCCGATGAACATTATGAATCATTCTCAAAATCCAGGGGCAGTAAACTAACTTGGAAACAACTACCCTAAGTTATTTTTCCTTATTCAGAGTTTGAGATTTGGATGGAGAAGAATTGGTGAGGAGGCTGGAAATAAGGTTATCAGAGATGTGACTTTCTAGAGCTTTCTGTATATGGTTTTTTACTGTTGTGGTCAGCGCGCCACCTGACTGCGTGTGTGTGTGTGTGTGTGTGTGTGCGCCTTTAAAACTCTTAATTTAGATCTTGAAAACATAATAAAGCCAGAGTACTTCTGTAAAGACTGTCTTTCTAACAGATGATGCCAGCTATTTTGTTTGTTATAATTTTAGACTGACAGCATCTTCGCTCAGGTCACCAGGTTGGGGTTTGGAATCTTATCTGAGTTCTTGTCTGTGCAAAATGTGTTAGGTACTGTGTTAGGTACTGGATGGCACACACATGGCTGGTGCTGCAGGTAGGGCTGTAATGATGTCCATCGGTCATAGGTCCTCGGGAGCTTTGGTCACCAGGTAGCTGGTAGATCCGGAGAGGATCTTGGAACTGCTATTGTCGACAAGCCCAAAGAGAGGAAAAACTCTGGTGCCGGTTTGTTTGTGCTTCTCTGAGAGTTTGAGGGTCGGGAGAGGGAACAAGAGAGTGACAGCAGCTGGCTTGTGTTTGTTACATTTTTAAAAGCCAATACAGTGGCCTGAATAGCAGATGTTTTACTAAAAATCTCATAGCACAGAAATGCCAAGAGCTTTGTTCCAGAGACAGATCATCAAAGCTAGGAAACAGGATTAGAAACCAAATTTCCTGAGTTCATACTTTGCATTGATATTGATGCATCTTCTTACTCAAGTTGAATGGAGGAAATGATCAGAAGACCAGGACAGTCTGATGGAGGGGCCTTTGTATCTTCGCAGCATGGGTGCTGCCTATGCAAAGGCCACCTGTGCAGAAGTGTGGCTCCTTCTCTGCTGACCGGTGCTTGAAATTCCTTCAATGGGGAGCATGTGCCCATTTCTCAGTGAGAGATAAGGCTTAAAGTCCTGCAACTCCAGAGAAAGGGAGAGGGTAACTGACTGCCACTTCTCACAGCAAGCCGTACTTGGTGGCTGAGGAAAGGGTAGATGTTGGTCTTGTGAGACCCCAGAGTGGATGGGCAAGAAGATCTGAGGCTGACTGCACCTGCTTCCCCGGTGGATGGTGCTCCCAAGCATTAGCTTGGCACTTTCCCCTTGTTGCTGCTGGTCATAGGAAATGTTTCTGTTCTGTGATGTGTTCCTCTCTCTTACTTTCTTCTCCGCCCTGTAGCAACCCAGTTGCATTTTCTCTTTTTCCCTCACTTCTGACTTACTCCACCTTTCTCTCATAGAGAGCACCCTAAATTCTCTTCCTAGGGAAACCTACTATGGGGAGCGAATGGAAAAGAAAGAAGGAAGGGGAAGTGAAGAGAAAGGAAAGGAAAAGGAAATTGTATTCCTGATTACTCCCTGGGAGGTGTGGTCATTTCCTTTGGAGTGTGAGAACTAGAAGGGTCCCTCAGGGTGAACTAGTCAAACTCGCTCATTTACAGATAGGCAACCTGAGGATGAAGAAGGCTAGTGTTTTCTTCAAGGTAACACAGTCACCAAGAGCAGAGATTAGACTGATGCTTGATTATGTAGATATCCTGTTTTTCCTCAAACTTTTACCCGTGTCCATCTATGAATCTTCCTGGAAACGATGAATACTATGGTGTATGCCTAGTGGGGAACTTCTGTGTCCCCCATCCCGATTACATTAGTTAATTAGAACCAAGAACTGTCCCTTCTCCTGCAACTACTTATTTATTCAATTAGTTATTATTTATATCAGTGTAGACTCAGCAATATCATTTCTGTGTTTGGGCTGCAGTCTGATACCATCATTATTTATTTTCTTGCTCAAATTGTTCCAGTTTTGGCTATTGAGAGCTCCTTCTACTTATTCCTTATATCCCTTCGATATGTCACTATTCTCTTTTTTAGTAAGCACTTCCTTATTTTCTCTTGCCACAAAATGTATCATATCTTGAATTTTCCCTGCCAGACATATAATCATTTTCCAAGAAACCCCGCTTCCTTTTATTGGAAAATGGTATTTAAAAACCAACACCTGGTTTCTGGGTGTGCTGATGATTGCTGGGATGTCACTGCTTCTAGCTGTTCTAAGCTAGGAAATAAATGTATGTTTACTAACTCACATGTTCTCACAAGACCTGTATGTGTGTATAGACCACAAGCTTATGCTGATACCTCTGATTCCAATCCAAAACCACAAGGTTCATTCTAGCCTTCCCTCTTTCCTATTCGTAACTTCTTTCTCTGAGACAGTGAGAAACCTGGATTTCATTGTCTAATATGTGTTTACTTATTTGATCTTCCTTAGTATGCACAGTAAGTAGTTTCAGAATTGCTAACCCATACCTCTGTGAGAAGCGCATTTACTAACTAGAATATCGTATTCTTCTTTTAGCGTATAGTATCGAAACAAAATAGTATTTCCCAATTTACTTTCGTTTCCTTCTCCATATCCTTTAGTGAGATTATGTTGTTTGTTATGTAAGTTCAATTGTTCCTATTTGTTCCTACTTTGGGATCTTCCTGGTTGATTTTACTCCATTCATGGTTTAGCTACGTAAAGCACTACTAAGTTTCCAGGACTTAAAGCTTTTAGAAAGGTATACTCATCCACACTTTTATTTCTTCCTTTTTCCCCTCTACATACTCCTAGAGGTGTTCTTTTTATTTTTATTTAGTTTTTAGCTTGTTTTTCCTTTATTCTTCTCCCCCCAAATACACAGGAACATGTGTATTTTCTTATATTGCTTTCTCTGTTACATGAAGGATAGCGTGCCATAGATATTCTTCTAGACTTCCCCCCACCACACCCCCACTTAACAGTAGTATGTCTTGGGAATTACTCTGTATCACTTCATAGAGATCCATCTCATTTTTTAAAATGGCATCAGAATAATATGCTGTGGATGTGCTGTCACCTACTTAACCCTTCTCTAATACATGGGCACTTAATCTTCCTCTCAGTACTTTTCAACTAGAAATAATGCCGCAGTAAATAGCCATATGCATATAAATTTTAGTATTGCTTAATGTGTATCTCCAGGGAAGGTGTCTTGAAATTCGACCACTGGGCCCAAAGTAAGTGCATATGTAGTTTGGTTAGATATTGTCAAATTCTGCTTCGGAACAGTTGTACCACTTTGCATCCCTAGCCCCCATCCTCACCACCAGATAATGTTCATTTTTTCACAGTCTCATCAACAGAACCTGTCCTCATGCTTCCCCCAACCCCCAATTTGATAGGTGAGAAATGGTATCTCTGTTTTGGTCTAACTTATACTTCTTTAGGTATAAGTAAGTGAGGGGCGCCTGGGTGGCTCAGTTGGTTAAGCGTCCGACTTCAGGTCAGGTCATGAATTCCGTGAGTTCCAGCCCGTGAGTTCCACCCCTGCGTCGGGCTCTGTGCTGACAGCTCAGAGCCTGGAGCCTGCTTCGGATTCTGTGTCTCCCTCTCTCTCTGCCCCTCCCCTGCTCATGCTCTGTCTCTCTCTGTCTCAAAAATAAATAAAACATTAAAATAATTTTTTTAAAAAGTGTAAGTAAGTGAGTGAACAGTTTTTGTCAGTGTGAGGGCCATTTTAACATATTTTTCATGTATTGTCTATTCATATCATTTTCCCATTTATCCATAGAGCTTTTGGTCTTTTGTCCATCCGTCTTTAAGACTACTTTCTGTATTAAAGATCTTAGCCCTTTGTCACATTGCATAATTTTTCTCCCAGTTTGTCACTTGTCTTTTGACCATTTGTGGTGATTTTTGCCATGCAAAAAAAAAATTTTTTTTAACTTTTATGTAGTTAAATGTAGTAATATTTGTTTTTATTGTCTCTGAATTGTAACTGACAGTTGGAAAGCCTTTTCCTGCACTTAGGTTAAAGAGGAAGTTATCACACGGAAACCACAATCTTAATGTCATGAGGAGTTCAGCAGATGGAGTCTGGGACTGTCAGAAAGACTGAAAATCAAAGTGAAAAATCCAGAACAAGGAGGGAACCACAGAGAAGGAAACTTCAAAATATGTGTATGAACATTATTCAAATCCTTGACTCATGTATGAAATATGCATGGATGGACAAGACCCCAAAGAACTCAAGGGATTTTTAATCTGGAGGGATTAAAGAGCTGAGCAGAGAATTCAACTGTTGCCTACTACATAGGAAGCAGAATTTGTAATTTGAATCCTGCCAAGTTAGAAGGGTAAGGCAAAGTCAAGGGGCTTTCCAATGAAGTCCTAGGAGGGCCCTACCTTATGTATAAGACTATGTCCCAGGAAAAGAGATTCACCCAAGGACTAAAGGTAAAATTAAAACAGACTAAAGGCAAAACCAAAAATATTCTTTCTGACAAAGCATAAAACAGCCTCCACAAATCCAAGTTTATCTGCTAGTGATCTAACTTAATGCTGGAAAAAAACCTCAACACTCTTTAGAAGAACACAACAGGATCTAGAATGAGTATCATTCACATTGTCCAATATACAATAGAATGTTATCAGACATGTGAAGAAATAAGGACATGTAATGCATAATCAAGAGAAAAACCAGTAAATAGAAAAAGACTCCCCAAATGACCCAGGTGTTGAAATTAGAAGAAAAGAGCTTTTGAAAACATACAGTGAATTTATTAAAGAGTGGATGGGATATAATACATTAAAATTTCAGAAGACTTTTGGAAATTCTTAAAAAGAAAGAACTAAATGGGATAAATCTAAAAAAGATAATATTATCAATAAATTAATAATTTATTGGATGAGATTACAGATTAACAACAGATTGGACAGAACAGAGGGAAGAGTCAGTGAACAGACAAATCAATAGAAATAATTTGAACTAAAGCACAGAAATAAAAAAGATTGATAAAATGAACAGTGCCTCAATGACCTGTGGGGCAGGATCACATACTCTAGTATATATGTGATTGGAGTCTTAGAAGAAGAGAACAGAGAACAGAACAGAAAAAGTATTAGCCAAATGTTTTCTTTTAAAAAAAAATGACAGCATGCAAATCCAAAAAGCTCAGCAAGGGGCACCTGGGTGGCTCAGTAGGTTAAGCGTCAGACTTTAGCTCAGGTCATGATCTCACAGTTCGTGAGTTCAAGCCCCACACAGGGCTCTGTGCTGACAGCTCAGAGCCTGGAGCCTGCTTCAGATTCTGTGTCTCCCTCTCTCTTCCTGCCCCTCCTCTGCTCGCTCGCTCTCAAAAATAAACATAAAAAAAAATTTTTTAATTCAAAAATGCAGCAAGATTCAAGCAGAGAGGATTAAAAAACAAACAATCACAAAAACGGGAGCATATCAGAGTAAAACCAAAGATATCTGAAAACCAAAGATAAAGAATAATTTGTAAAAGTAGCCAGAGAGGAAAACACATACGAAAGCAATGATAAGAATGAGGATTGACTTTCATTAAAAACCACAGAGTCAAAAGCCAGTGCAAAAGATCTCTCTAAAGGGCTGCCAAGAGAAAGACAAAGTAAAGCTGTCTACCTGGAGTTGTAGATCCAGCAAAGACATATATCAAAAAAGAATTGAAGATATTTTCAGGTAAAGGATAGCTGAGAGAACTGTTACCAGGGACCTGTATTCCAAGAAATGCTAAGGAAAGTTCTCCAAGCTGAACAAAGCAAAATTACATGGGAACTCAAATCCAAAGAAAAGAAGAACACTGAAAATGCAAAATGTATAGGTAAATATTATTGGCAATTTTCCTTCTTATCTTCAACTTTTTATAGTTCAGTTGGTCATTTAAAGCAAAAATAATTATAATTATTTAGAGTTTGCAGAGTACATAAAAGTAAAATATATGACAACAATAGCACAAAAGATGGGATGTAGTATACATGGAATTATATTATTATAAGGTTCTTATATTATATGTTATTAATTAAAGGCAGTGTTATTAATTAAAGGCAGACTGTTATAAGTAAATAATACATATTATAATAGAGAAGGTAGACTGAGACAAAAAGAAAACTCTTTAGTTAATCCAGAAGAAGTCATAGAAGGAGGAACAAAAATTAAAGACCCAAAGAGATAGACTACAAGTAGACTTATACCAAACACAGTCAATAATTACATTACATGTAAATGGACTGAACATTCCAATGGAAAGGCGAACATCATCACAGAGGGTTAAAAATACAAAAATTCCATCTATATGCCTTAAAGGTAAAGAGAGACAATAGAAGGGGGGCGCCTGGGTGGCTCAGTCGGTTGAGCGTCCGACTTCAGCTCAGGTCACGATCTCACGGTTCGTGAGTTCGAGCCCCGCGTCAGGCTCTGGGCTGATGGCTCAGAGCCTGGAGCCTGCTTCCGATTCTGTGTCTCCCTCTTTCTCTGCCCCTCCCCCATTCATGCTCTGTCTCTCTCTGTCTCAAAAATAAATAAACATTAAAAAATTAAAAAAAAAAAAGAGACAATAAAAGGATATAGCATGCAACTAGAACATAGGAGAGCCTATATTAATATCAGATAAAGCCAACTTTTAAGACAAAAAGTATTACCAAGGATAAAGAGGGTCATTTCATGATGATTTAAAGGTCACTGCATCAAGAAGAGAGAATAGCCTGAAACAGATATGCACCATAACAAAGATTTAAAATACTCGAAGCAGAAATTGACAGAACTCAAAGGAGGGACAGACAAATCTAGTAACTGATGGGACTAGTAGACAGAGGTTCAGTATGACTACAATACTGTGAACAGCATTATCATTCAACCTGACCTATTTAGGATATATAGATATTTCTTGAAAACTGCACCCAGGATTACAGTGCTGCCATAAGATAAGTCTCAGTAATGTCAGTCAATAAACTTTTCAAAAGATTAAAAGATAGAATGTCTTTTCTATCAACAATGGAATTAAATTAGAGATCAAAACAAAATGATGTCTGGAAAGTCTCCCACAATTCTAAATAATCTGTGAATCAAAGAAGGAATCACTATGGGAAATGGAAAGTATTTCAAACCAAATGATAATGAAAACACAACATACCAAATTTTGTAGGGTGTAGTGAAATTTCCTCACAAGGAAATTTAGAACTTGAAATATTTATCTTAGAAAGTGAAAAAAAAAGATTTTAAATAAATGCAGGAAGCTTCTACCTTAAGAAGCTAGAAAAGGAAGAGCAAAATAAGTAGAATAAAGGTAACAATAAAGATTAGGAAGAAATTAATAAAGTAGGAAGCAAACTATAGAGAAAATCAAGAAATCTAAGTGTGTTCTTAAAATGATTGATGAAACTGATTGATCCTTAACAAGATTGATCAAGAGAAAAGGGATAAAGCACTAATAATATTAAGAATGGAAGAGGAGATATTGTAACATACAGGATAGATGTTAAAAACACAAAAAGGGAATATTATGAACAATTTTATGCAAATACATTCAAGAACTTAGAACAAACTCCTGGAAAAATACAACTTTCAAAAGCAAGCAAAAAATGGAAGCTCTAAAAATACCTATTAAATGAATTTAATTTGTAATGGGAACATTCCACAAAGAAAGCCCCAGGTCCAGATGGTTCTTCTGTTGAATCTTATCAGAATTTAAAGATAAAAAAAATACCAGTCTTACACAAAACTCTTTCAAAAACCATATGACTGATGATACCAAGAACTAATAAGTACATTACAAAAAAATTATAAATCAATATTCTTTATGAATACAGGTAGAAATGTATAATAAAATATTAATGGCCGAATCCAGCAGTATATAAAAGAAAATACATCACCAAGTGATGTTTTTTCCAGGAATGCAAGTTTGAATTAACATTCAAATATGTTTGTGAACGCAAATTGCAATATTGACAAAATAAAGAAGAAAAATTACATGATTATATAGTGCAGAAAAGAATTTTGGCAATATCCAACACAAGTTCATGTTTAAAAAGTCTTAGCAAACTAGGAATAGAAAGTGGTTTCCTCAATTTTGAAAGAGCGTATTTATAATAAACCAATAGTTGGCATCATATCTAATGAAGAAATATTGCACATTTTCCTTACAATAGAGAACAAGGCAAGAAATTCATTTTACCACTTCTATTTGACATTACACTGGATATTCTAGTTGGGCAACAAGACAGGAAAAAGAAATAAATGACATAGAGATCGTAAAGGAAGAAATAAGTCTATCTTAATTTGCAGATGAAATAATTGTTTACATGGAAAATATGAGAGAATTTACCAAAAAACAGAAAAACCCAAAATACTACCAGAACTAATAAATCAATAGTTTACAGGGTACAAACTCAATATCCAAAATAAATTTTATTTTTACATAACATCAATAAACAACTGGGAAACAAAATTTAAAAATAAAATTTATGATGTCATTAAAAAAGCATGAATTCTTAGGAATATATTTAACAATAAAAATTCAAGCAATGCAAGATCTAGATCTTGAAAACTTTAATTGTTGCAGAAAGTAGGGGCGGCTGGGTGGCTTAGTTGGTTGAGTGTCCAACATCGGCTCAGGTCATGAGCTCGCAGCTTGTGAGTTTGAGTTCGGGCTCTATGCTGACAGCGCGGAGCCTGGAGCCTGCTTCGGATTCCGTGTCTCCCTCTCTCTCTGCCCCTAACCCACTCCCATTCTGTCTCTGTCTCTCTCAAAAATAAATAAACATTAAAAAATTTTTTTAAAAAGTTGCAGAAAATCATTAAAGAAAGCCTAAATAAATGGAGAAGTATGCCATGTTGTGCATGGAAGAACTCAATATTGCTATAATGTTCATTCTCCTCAAATTGGTCAATAGATTCAACACCATCTCAATCAAACATCTCAGCCAGAACTTTTGTAGGAACTCACAGGCTGATGTGACAACTCATATGGAAATGTAAATGGCCTAAACTAACCAAAACAACTATGAGAAAGCTGAAGAAATGTGGAAGCCTTTGCACTACCTGGTTTCATAATTTCTGTTAATGCTCCAGTAATCCGGACGGTACCGGATTGGCATAAGGATAAACAAACAGACTGGGGCGCCTGGGTGGCTCAGTTGGTTGGATGACCGACTTTGGCTCAGGTCATGATCTCAGTCCATGGGTTCGAGCCCCACGTGCTGTCGGGCTCTGTGCTGACCCCTCAGAGCCTGGAGCCTGCTTCGGATTCTGTGTCTCCCTCTCTTTCTGACCCTCCCCACCTCACATTCTGTCTCTCTCTCTCAAAAATAAATAAACATTAAAAAATTAAAAAAAAAAACAGATTAATGGAACACCATAAAGTCCAGAAATTGACCCACACATATATGTTCATTTGATTTTTGACGAGGGTACAAAGGAAATTAAATAATGCAAAGGTAATTTCTTCAACAAATTGTGCCAGAAACTAGATATCTGAATGGAAACTAGATATCTGAATGGGGAATAAAAGGGACCTTGATTTATTCCCTGCACAACACACAAAAGTTAATTTGAGATTGATGATAGACTCTAAATGTAAACGCAAACCATAAAACTCGCAAAAGGGAAAAACCAAAGAGGATATTTCTGTGGAGTTGGAGTAAACCAAGATTCCTTAGAAAAGAGGTAAGAAGCACTGACCATTATATTAAATATCTTCTGACTGGATTTTTTTTTTTTCAAAACCAAGAAAAAAAAAATCGTTCTCCTGAAGACGCCAGTAAAGAAACAAAAAGGCAAACCTTAACCTCGGAGAAATTATTTGCAATGCACGTATCTGGCAAAAGATTTTTATCCAGAATGCGCAAAGAACTGCAACTCAATAATAAAGACACAATCCAAAAAAAAAAAAAAATTTTTTTTGCACAGAAGACTTGAAAAGGCACTTCACAAGAGGAGATGAAAGGATGGTAATGAGCACATGAAACCTTGCTCAACCATATTAGTCATCGGGGAAATAGAAATTAAAACCACAGTGAAATACCACGACGCCCGTACTGAAATGGTTTGAACTAGAATGACAGATGACACTCGATCCTGGTGACAATGTGGAGCAACGAGAAAATGCATTGCTGTTGGTAGGGTAAAAGGGCAATGACAGAAAACAGTTTGGCATTTCCTTATAAGGTTAAAATACATTCCTACTCTATGACCGGCAACTCCCCCGCGAGGTGTTTACCCGAGAAAAATGAAAGCATGCACAAGAATGTTTATAGCAGCTTTATCAATTCTAGCCCCCAAGTGAGAACAACCCAAATGTCCATCGACATGAGAACTGGATTAACCAACCAGCTGTGGTATATTCATACAGTGGAATTCTACTCAGCAACAAAAAGGGATAGATTACTGTTACATGCAACAACATGAGAAAATGCATAGACAGTATGTTTAGTGAAAGAAGCCTGACACAAAGGAGTTGATAATATATGACTCCATACATCCAGCGTTCGTTTAATAAGCGGCAAAATTAGTTGATGGCGGTGTGGGGAATCACGGCGTGGGAGAGAAGGGTATTGACTGGGAGGGAGGAACAAACTGGGATACGGGAAATTTATGCATCTTTATCTGGGTGGTTAATATGGGTATATACACGTGTTGAAAATCATCAAGCTATAAACTTAAGATTTACGAAGGTGGCACATCTGACTGAATGCATTTTGTACTGCAATTAAAACATTTAATGATATAACTTAAACAGCGCCTCGCAGCATTTAAACAGGCTGTTTACATGATAGGCACTTTCTCATCGTTTCACATATGAACGTGGAAACTTAGCAGTTTCTAACAGGAGGCCTCAGCCGCTGAATCTCGATTTACTAATCGGGGGCAAAAAGAAATGGAATGTCTAAACCTTCTATTCAGAGATCTTGACGTCTGGGAGGCTGGGCCACAGGAAGCAGGCCCCTGGCTGAGGTGCCGAGGGAGGCTCCGTCATGGACAGTTGCACGAGTCACCCAGACAGGACCAGGGGACGAGACAACTCAGGTGCAGAGAATGTCAAATCTGTGGGGACGTGTTGCCAAGCTCTAGGCTCATGTTTGAAGAGCAGAGCATGGAAATGACATTTTTCTAGTTTATGGCACACTGATTATTAGTGAATTTGACTGGGTGTAAGTGACTAAATACTGAACAGCAGTTTCTTTTTCAGTTTTGTCTATACTGTTTTTTTTCTAGCTTTATTGAGATGTAATTGACATATAACATTGTGTAAGTTTGAGGTGTACAATGTGATGATTTGATACACACATTGTGAAATGGTTACTATAACAGTGTTGATTAACATATATACTGCCTTACATAAGTAGCTTTTTGTGAGGTGTGGGGGGGGGAATGAGATATTTAAGATCTAGTCCTTTAGCAACTTTCGAGCATGTAATATAGTATTGTTAACTGTTGTCACTGTGCTGTACTTTAGATCTCCAGAACTTACTCATCTTATAACTGGAAGCTGGTACCCTTTGACCGTCTTCACCCATTTCCTCCACCCAACTCTTGGCAGCTCCCACCTAGTCTCTATTTCTGTGACTTTAGCTTCTTTATATTCCACATATAATAAATAAGTTCATACAGTATTTGTCTATGTCGGACTTATTTTACTTAGCCTACAAGGTCCATCCATGTTGTTACAAATGGCAGGATTTCCTACCTTGGCAGGGCTGAAAAATATTTCCTTGTTCAGGTGCATGCATCTGTATCCCTTCATCCATAGGCACACCCTTAGGTCGCTTCCATATCTTGGCTAGTGTGAATAATCCTGCAGTGAACATAGGAGTGCAGATATCTTTTCCAGGTAGTGATTTCAGCCCTTTCAGATACATCCCAGAAGTGGGATTGCTGGATCATATGGTGGTTCCATTTTTAATTTTTTGAAGAGCCTCCATACTGTTTTCCACGGTGGCTGCACCATTTCACATTCCTGCCAACAGTGTGCAATGATTCCCTTCTCTTGCCGACGCTTGTTATCGCTTGTCTTTTTGATAACAGCCATTCTGACCGTGTGAAGTGAGATCTCATTGTGGTTTTTCATTTGCATTTCCCTGATGATTAGTGATACTGAACATCTTTTCGTGTGTCTGTTGGTCATTTGTATGTCTTCTTTGGGAAGATGTCTATTCGGGTCCTCTACCTATTTGTTAAATAGGCAGAATTTTTTTCACTATTCGGTTGTATAAGTTCCTTATATATTTTGGATATTAACCCCTTATCACATAAATGGTTTGCAGATATTTCTTCCCATTCCATAGGTTGCCTATTCATATTGTTGTTTTTTTTTTTTTCTGTGCAGAAGCTTTTTAATTTAATGTAGTCCCATTTGCTTATTTTTGCTTTTGTTGCTTGACTTTTGGTGTCATATCCAAAAAATTATTACCAAGACCAGTGTCAAGGAGCTTTTCCCTATGTTTTCTTCTAGGAGTTTTAGGTTTTCAGGTCTTCTATTTGAGTCTTTCATTCATTTAGAGTTAATTTGTGAGTGGTATAAGATAGTGATCCAATCTCATTCTTCTGCATGTGGTTATTCAGTTTTCCCAGCACCAGTTATTGAAGAGAGTATCCTTTCCCGACTGAGTATTTTTGACTCCCCAGTGAAATATTAGTTGACTGTATATGGGCAAGGGTAAAGGATTTTCTGGTCTCTTAATTCTGTTCCATTGGTCTACATGTTCTTTTTTTATGGCGGTACCATGCTGTTTTGATTATTATGGCTTTGAAATAAGGAAATGTGATATCTTTAGCTTCATTCTTTCCCGGGATTGCTTTGATTGTTCGTGGGCTTTTGGGTTTCACATTAATTTTAGGATTGGTTTTTCTGTTGCTGGAGTGAATGCCATTATAATTTTGATAGGTATTGCACTGAATCTATAGATGGCTCTGGGTGGTATGGACATTTAAACATTAATTCTTCTGATCCATGAACATATGAGATCATCCTTTCATTTATTTGTGTCTTCTTCACTTTCTTTCATTAATCTTGTACTTTTAGGGGACAGATCTTTTACCTCTTTGGTTAAATTTATTCCTATTTTATTGTTTTCAATGCTACTGTAAATGGGATTATTTACATTTATTTTTCAGATTGTTCATTGTTAGTGTATATAAACATAACTGATTTGTATATCAGTTTGATTTTATATCCTGCAACTTTACTGAATTCATTTATCCTAATGGTTTTTTAGTGGAGTCTTTAGGGTTTTCTACATATGAGGTCATATCATATGCAAATAGAAATAATTTTATTTCTTTTCTGATGTAGATGCTTTCTTTCTATTTCTTTTCCTTGCCTAATTGCTCTGGCTAGGACTTCCAGTACTATGTTCAATAGGAGTGGGAAGAATTGGTACCTTGCCTTGTTCCCGACCTTAAAGGAAAAACTTTCAACCTTTCACTGTTGAGTATGATTTGGGCTTGAACAACAGTTTCTTGAAGTTCTCTGTGGTTAGGAGGTAGACTTATCTGGAGGCTCAAAGCTACTGGAGACTGTAGTATTGTGGTAAACAGGAATGAAACTATTATTCTGTTGCATTCTGTCTTTCCACAAGGCCAGTAGGAAGACCCCCATGGTCATCTGGGATCAAGGACATTTGTTAAGTTCCTACTGTAACGAATGGTAGCCCAAAGCCCAATGCTTTGCCATACAGCCAACCACCTGGTTGCAGGAAAAGGGAAATGGTAAAGTTGTCGAATCACAGGGGGCTCCTTCAGGCTGAGGCACTTGGGACCAAGCACACAGGTATGATGTTAGGACACCGTCTCATGTGGTATCCTAATAATGCAAAGGAAGGAGTCAGATACGTCCTGTAAGAGGCTTAATATCTCTCAGTCTGGCCTCTCTGCTGAGGCAGTGCTAAGTCTTGCCCATCACCTGCCAGCTTAGCAGCTTAGGGGTGGGAATGGACAGTCACTTATTAACTTATAATTTCATGTGATCTGTCACGCTTCCTTCCCTGCTCACCAGCACCTCAGACTGTTGGAATAGGCTGTTTTGTTGTTTGTCAATTTCCAGTGCTAATTCACCTCTTTCTCCCAAGCTTTTCAAATCTCTCTCCATACCAAACCACAGAAGCTCACACAGAGGTTATCTCGACATTCTGGAAAGTGTGCTGTTTCAGAATTCCTAAAAGGTTAGCCAAAAATACAAGTGTCTTAGTGACAGTGAAATAAAAAAGCTTTCCTGGAGCTTTAGATATATATTTAAATAAACAATTAGGAAAAATAAGAGAAGATGTGTAAACGTTTTTATTTTTACTGGATAGTTCCTCGTTTGAAAGATTTTGCTCCCCGGTGATCTAGTACACCAATCACTCTGCAAGTCTGGGGCTGCAGAGATGACCGAGGTACAATGGCTGTCCTCCATGAACTCAGCCTGGGAGGGGTGGTGGCAGTAATGTAGGTCAAAGCAAAGTGCAGTGAGAGGGGTCTGGAACAAAGGAAGGGCCACGCCATTCTGTGGGTGAGGGTGGCCCACAGAATGGAATGTCCCTGAGCTGAGTCCTGCCTGGTAAGCGGCAGAATGTGCCATTTCACACCATCCCCGGGCAGAGGTGGGCAGGACCTTCCGGGCATGGCATGGGATGTGAATGAGCAACTCGCATGTTCAGGCTGAGCATCAAGCCAGTCCACATCCCAGGTGCTGGGCTAGAGAAGCTAGCAAGAGAGTGACTGTGGCGGCCCGTAGACCCTCACTGCAGTGAGCCTTGTGTACCCTGCTTGTAGGCCTGAGAACCTTCTACCCTTCCTGCAGGTGATGGGACTGTGGCCTGAGCACAGTGGTGTCAGGAAGATGATTCTGGAGGGATGATCACTGTCAGGATGACCGCTTCAAAAGCCTCAGTAACCATCATCCCAGAAGAGTTAAGATACAGCCTGAGTGTGGGGTGGTGGCAGTGAGTATGAAGGGTAGTCAGTGACACTTGGGAAAGTTTGATGGGAGAGAAGGTGAAAGCTGGAGTAAGAGGTGATCCGAGGGCTCCAGCCTGTGCACCGGGAGGAGGGATGCCATTACTAGAGAAGGAAGCATGGAGCCCTAAGGAGTTCCAAATTGCAGCGGGCTCCATGTGCTCCAAATCCCCCGGGGGATTTGGGCTTTCTGTGTGCTGTGCCCCCTGCCTTTCACTCCCAGCCCCAAGAATGCCTCTTCCAGCTGTCTCATGGGCCACGCACCAGCAGAGCTGCTGCAGAGATTCAGGAAACAAAGATCTTGGGGCCTAATTCCTCTCACATATTAAATGTACGTTGTTCTGCCTTATGTCAGGTTTAAGCAGTCACCAAGGGCAGTCAGATTCCATAACGTAGTCTTCAGCTAAACGTGAAGAGTGTATCATTGAAACAAGATCTTTCTAGCTGATCGTACTCCAAATACAAGCTTTGGTGCCTGTAAAATCTATTTAAGGCCTCCTGACTTCCCCCTTCTATTCCTCCATCCACCAGAACTATTAGAAGGAACTTTTGAAATGAGGAAGTGGTTACAAAAGGGAGAAGGTATCAAACATTTATCTATTTACGTATCTGTTATTGGAAATTATCAAGATCAATTTCAGGAGCATAGAGTTCAAATGTATGTTAAATGACCAAAGAGAGTGTATCATCCAACAATCTTTTTGTATTCTGAAAGGCTAAGTAATGAAAAGCAGACTCTTAACTTGACACAAAAAGGAAAAAGGAGGAGAAATTAGGAAGTAATATATTCAATTATAGGAGCCCTTTGCCAAGACCCTATTGATTTCATGTTCTGACAATTTCAGTTAAGCCTTAGCGGGGAAGAAATTTAGAAACAGGTCAGATCAAACATGTGTGGCCCCCCACGCCTGGAACTCTTGTGTGTGTGACAAAAATAGTGAGGGCTTCACTAGGAATGGGCTCTAACTTTGGGGTCTGTTCCTATTGCCAGGTCTAAGATTAGAGCTTGGAGGACATTGCAGGGGAGAGAAGGGGCCACAGAGAAGACCCCAGAAAATCCGACAGACACCATAACTGCTATGCAGGGAAAGGCTGGCCAGGAGCCTCATGTCCTGTTTCTGCAGAGATCCGTCTCTACTGAATTCCCTCTTGCTGTTTTTCTGCCCTCTGAATCCAGTTTCTTTTCCCCTTCCTCCCCACATGTCCATGTCTGCTCTGACCATCCATCTGTGTGAAGGGGCACCTTGATGCGGTCATTGGCCCTGACCACCATGCTGGGTGCTGGGCTGGTCACGGTCCTGCCCTGGTCAGAGCAGCGCTCACACTGCAGCGTGGCAAGGGCTTCCATGGATGGATGTGCCGCTTGGTGGGGACCCAGACCACACTCAGGAGGAGGAGCTGTTGGGAGGCTTCCTGAACTAGGAGGAGGCAGTCAGGCGAAGGCAGAGGGATGGTGGGGAGAACTGTACCCACAAATATCTGAAGCGAGGGAGGGAATGTGTCCTGGGACTGGACATAGTTCAAGGTAGACAGGAGCCACGGTGTGTGTGTGCATGTGCATATGTGTGTTACACATGCATGTGTATCTTTCAGTGCATGTTTATTGAGAACCTGCCCCCAGCACCACGAGGCAAGGAGAGCAGGCCGTCTGTAGGGGAAGCCCCTGTGTGAACAGCGAGGACCATATGGGGTGATGTCTTTGCTAAGATAGCTGTGCTGAACAAGCTCTGTTGGGGACTGGCGACGAGGAGGTCCAGCAGGAGTTCCTCTGGAAGATAGGCTCTTTGGAGCCAGATACATCCGTGTTCCAGTGGGTGATCTAGGGACCAGTACTGGACTTTTCAGGAACTTACTGTATAATCAGAATGTTTTTCTTCTTACAGAGCCAAGCACTGCAGGGCACATGGATGTGCTCAGGAAGTCTTAGTTCTTGGACCCCTTCATACTATCATGCCATTCATCATTCTAATGTTGGGTTTCTCTAGGGAAACATGTGAACCCCAGCCTTGCACCCCAGGGGCTTATCTTACTAAACAAGGACTGTCCCACCCACCCTCTGCAATGCTGCCACCTGCCACCTTCTGAGGGCGGGGGAGATTGTGGTGCAGTAGAGCCTGGTGCAGAACTGGGACCAGCAAGGTCTGGGGGTGGGGGTGGTAGACAGAGGGCCCTGGGTTTAAACACTGACCCAGGCTCTGAAACCAGACACGAGCCCCACAACTGGCCCTTCCCTTCAGGGTCCCAAAGCCAGGACGCAGCCCTCTCTGGGGCATTTTGGGCATATTTACTTTTCCTTCTCATGGGACACAAGCTGGAACAGTAGATATAAAGGTGTCCTGATGTGGCCTCTCTCCCAGGATGTAGTAAGATGTTGAGTCATATGTGTTTATCTGTCTGCCCTGGAATTGCAGCTCAGGTTCAAAGGACAAAGGTGCAAAGAATCTTATATTCCCAGTTCAGAAAGCCACCAGTGCGCTGACTCAGACGCACCTACTTTCTGTGAGACACTAGTAGAGAACTGACCAACACCGGGTCATTAATGCAGGAAGAGGCTGGGGGGCTTTTGGAGAAGATAGAATTCGGGAAGGGAGGCTGTCGTGGGGATGCGGGGTGGGGGGGGTCCCTTCCCAAAGTCAATCAGAAGAAACCAAGTAAAATGGGGGAAAAGGTCTAAAGAGAAAAGGGAGAATAATTTGGTGTGCAAACACGTAAGAAAGGTGCAGGGGCACCTGGGTGGCTCAGTCGGTTAAGCCTCCGACTTCGGCTCAGGTCATGATCTCGCGGTCCGTGAGTTCTAGCCCCATGTCGGGCTCTGTGCTGACAGCTCAGAGCCTGGAGCCTGTTTCAGATTCTGTGTCTCCCTCTCTCTCAGACCCTCCCCCGTTCATGCTCTGTCTCTCTCTGTCTCAAAAATAAATAAATGTGGGGCGCCTGGGTGGCGCAGTCGGTTAAGCGTCCGACTTCAGCCAGGTCATGATCTCGCGGTCCGTGGGTTCGAGCCCCGCGTCAGGCTCTGGGCTGATGGCTCGGAGCCTGGAGCCTCTTTCCGATTCTGTGTCTCCCTCTCTCTCTGCCCCTCCCCCGTTCATGCTCTGTCTCTCTCTGTCCCAAAAATAAATAAAAAACGTTGAAAAAAAAAAAATTTAAAATAAATAAATAAATAAATAAACGTTAAAAAAAATAAAAAAATAAAAAAAAAAAAGAAAAGAAAAGAAAGGTGCAAAAGAGGAAGCAGTGGAATTAGCCCAGGAAAAAAGAACAGTACGAGGCAGGGCAGGGGGCACTGAAAAACACAAGGGAAAAGTATGAAAGGGCAGAAAAAACTAGAAAAACAAAACCCCTAGAAAATCGGGAAAATACAGAGCAGCACAAAAATACAGAAAAATTAAAAATACAGAAGAATGAAAAAGCGATGGAGTAGGGCTCAAAAAGAAAAAGAACTCATTGAGAGAGAGGGGGAACTATAGAAAGGTTTTTAAGGGGCACCTGGGTGGCTGAGTCAGTTAAGCGTCCGACTTTGGCTGAGGTCATGATCTTGAGGTCTGTGGGTTCGAACCCCACATGGGGCTCTGTGCTGACAGCTCAGAGCCTGGAGCCTGCTTCCCATTCTGTGTCTCCCTCTCTCTCTCTGCCCCTCCCCTGCTCATGCTCTGTCTCTCTCCTGCTCTCTCAAAAATAAATAAACATTAAAAAGATTTATAGGGGCACCTGGGTGGTTCGGTTGGTTAAGCATCCAGCTTCGGCTCAGGTCATGATCTCACAGCTTGTGGGTTCGAGCCCCACATTGGGCTCTGTGCTGAGGTCTCAGAGCTTGGAGCCTGCTTCAGATTCTTTGTCTCCCTCTGTCTCTGCCCTTCCCCCACTCATGCTCTGTCTCTCTCTCTCTATCTCAAAAATAAATAAACATTAAAAAAAATTTTTTTAATTTTTTTTTTTAACGTTTATTTATTTTTGAGACAGAGAAAGACAGAGCATGAACGGGGGAGGGTCAGAGAGAGGGAGACACAGAATCCAAAACAGGCTCCAGGCTCCGAGCTGTCAGCACAGAGCCCAACGCGGGGCTCGAACTCACAGACTGCGAGATCATGACCTGAGCCGAAGTCGGCTGCCTAACCAACTGAGCCACCCAGGCGCCCCTAAAAAATTTTTAATAAAAAAATTTATTTAAAAAAAGGTTTTTAAAAAGGAAAACACAAAAAATATGAGAAGGCAGAAAAAATATGTAAAGACCCTCCTCCCTGAGCCTCTACCCCACTCCTGAAAGACAAGACAGAAAGTCAGGAGGAGTGGCGGGAAGGTGGAGATGTGAACCGAGCTGGTGAGGGAGGGGAGTGGCCCTTCCTGGCCCGGCCAGTAACTCTGTGAGGATGCCCCTGAAGAGACAAAGCGGACTTTGGAGGGAGCGTGGCTCTGCCAACACCTTGATTTTGACTTCTAGCTTCTAGAACTGTGAGAGTATACATTTCTGTTGTGTTATGTCACCAGGATTGTGGTAATGTGCTACAGCAACCTTAAAATAACTCCTTAGTGTGATTTTACCTGTTCTTATGCTCACAAGATAGGTAAGTTCCAAGCAGAGATATGGGAGGTGGACAAAGGAAAAAAGGCCCATGCTAGATCAGGCTGTATTTAAAAAAAATTTTTTTTTAATTAAAAAAAATTTTTTTTTAACGTTTATTTATTATTGGGAAACAGAGAGAGAGACCAAGCATGAGCAGGGGAGGGGCAGAGAGGGGAGGAGACACAGAATCCGAAGCAGGCTCCAGGCTCTGAGCTGCCAGCACAGAGCCCAACACGGGGCTCGAACTCACAAAGCACGAGATCATGCTCTGAGCTGAAGTCAGACAGACGCTCAACCACCTGAGCCACCCAGGTGCCCCCCTGAAATGCCGTTTACTTCCCATGCACGGGTATTGCATGTGCTTTGTAAAATGTATCTGTGAGTATTTCATATTTTTGATGCCATTGCAATGGCGTTTTTACTTCAAGCACCAATTGTTTATTGCTGGAATATGGAAATTCAGTTGGTTTTTTTCCCCCCAAATCTTGTGATTTTGCTTAATTTGAGGATTCATTTTAGTAGCTTTATTACACACTCCTTAGGGTTTTTTTACACAGAAAATCACGTCCTTTTGGACGAAGACAGTTTTCCTTATTCCTCTCCAATCTCTACACCTTTCATTTCTTTTTCTTGCCTTATTATCCTGGCTGGAATCTGTAGTACAAGGTCAAATACAAGTAATGACAGACATCCTCATCGTCTCACCAGTCGTCAGGTGAAAGCACTCAGTCTCTACCATTAAGCGTGATGTCAGCTGAGGCGTTTTGGTAGGTCCTTTGTAAGGAGGTAGATATTTTCATCTGGCAATATTGCTGCCCAAAGCTACTTGGGGTTTTTCTAGAAAAGAAGAAGGGGGAATGGATATGGGCATCCATCAAAAGGGAGGCCAGCAGGGGTTTCTTTATGCGTTCAGCCCTGTCTTAACTGTGTGATGATTTATTAGGAAGTAAGCATTTATTTCCATTAGAGGCTTTAAGTGTGGAATATGGTTCACATTAAACACGACCACGGACCATGTGTGACAATGCATCTTTATAAACTGTCTTTGGGAGGGACAGGTGTTGCCAGGAAACCACCTCCCCATTAGTCCATTGGGAGGCAGCGTGGCCTGCGGTTAGAAACAATCGCTCAGAAGCCTGGCTGCCCAGTCCGAATCCGGCCCTGCCACCTCGGGCACATTCTTCAACCTACGTCAGTTTTCCACCTGCAAAATGAAGGTATCAAAAGATATCAGTAATACTTACCTCCGCGGCTTCCGAAGACTCATAAGCAAATGCAGTTAAGAGCTGAAAACAGCGTCTGTCGTCTGGTGCGTCTTAAGAAGGATTTAGTTTGTGTGGGGCTCAGTTACACACAAGTTTTCAGTAGCGGGTATACTGCTTGAAGTAAAGAACAACCATCCATTTAAAAAAAAACTCCACTCTCCAGAAGTGTCCTACTAAGGTTTTATAAGGAGAAAGGGTTAGATACGTGATCTCTGTTGTTTTGTCTGTTGTCGGTGCAATAAATACATTTTAAAATCCTCTGCATTGCATAGGCAGTTATCAGCTGGGCTATAGCTGTGGGCGGTGACACTCCGGAGTTCACACCGAATCTACACTTAAAAGCTGAACCAGACTCTGACCTTCTGATCTGCTTGTTTTGACCGCTCGACAGTGCACACTGTTCCTGGGCTACCCCACCTGGACGTGTGGACCACTGTGCAGCCCCGATTGGCTTCAGCCTATTATTTCTTGCCAATAAACTCCAATTCGAGGGGATGGAGACTTCTCAGTCAGTCACTCTCCTGGGCTTGTGCCTTCTTATCAACATGCTCCAAGTCCTAGGTATCATCCTTCAGTGGGGGGTAAGTCATGCCAGCCTTCCTGTCTGGAGAGGGCTGCAAGGGGACACTTGCCAGCAGAGATGAGGTTACCCTGGACCTGCTCAAGTGGGTCCTGCTGCAGGACTGTGATGTCAACATCTAAGGAAAAGCACTTAGGAGCAGGCTGGCAGGCCTTCAAGAGGCCTTTCCCCTTAACTTGAACCTTTTTTTTTTTTTGCCTTATACTTTTTTTTTTTTTTTAACGTTTATTTATTTTTGAGACAGAGAGACAGAGCATGAACGGGGGAGGGTCAGAGAGAGGGAGACACAGAATCTGAAGCAGGCTCCAGGCTGTGAGCTGTCAGCACAGAGCCCGACACGGGGCTTGAACTCACGGACCGTGAGATCATGACCTGAGCCAAAGTCGGCCGCTTAACCGACTGAGCCACCCAGGCGCCCCATTTTTTTTTAATTTTTTTAATGTTTCATTTATTTTTGACAGAGAGAGAGAGAGACAGAGCATGAGTGGGGGAGGGGCAGAGAGAGAGGGAGGCACAGAATCCGAAGCAGGCTCCAGGCTCTGAGCTGTCAGCACGGAGCCCGACGCGGGGCTCGAACTTCACACACCACAAGATCATGACCTAAGCCGAAGCCGGACGCTCAACCGACTGAGCCACCCAGGTGCCCCTGCCTTATACTTTTTGAGGGGTGCAGTCACAGCAAGTTTTGTAAAGGCCCCTCTGCGGCATTTTCTCGTCTGAAGTCCCTTCTTCATGCAGGGTCTACGTTGTCGAGCCAATCGTCTGTTTCTGGTTTTCTCTAGATCAGGCCGGTGAAAGACTTAACTATACATGCTGAGTTTTTTTAAAAATTTAAAAGTTCCCTCCGTTCTGTTTGGACACATATATCTGCACAATATTTTATCCTTCCTCTCTCCTTATACGGTGGTGGGGGGCAGCCGACGCATGTGTAGGAGAGCCTGTGCACCAGGCCCCAGCATGGAGTTTCAGGTGTCTTCCTCCACAGTGTGATGGGTAGAGTTTGGGGACGGGAGCGTCTGGCCAGCTCTTGTGCTCACTTTTGCCACAGGTGCTCCAGAGCCTGTTCCTTGAGAATTCCATTTTCTACTGTGCCTTTTCAGCTATAATTTTGATATCAGCACAGAGAGATACTGATTCCGGGAGCAAGACAGACGTTATCCTCTCCCTGGATTATCCTAAGACACCCCAGTTAGGTGGGGACTTCAAGGCACATGTGACATGGCCCTCCAAACTCTGCCTGCTGCCCCAGGTGATCACGCTAAATTATACATGGGAAGAGGCTTTCTGCAGTGCTGTTTTTCCACTGGAGGACAAAGCGCTCTGTTACAGGAGGGCTTTGACAAAGCGAGGCCTCCAGGCCCCGCAGGAACCGCGGAGCTTCAGGCGCAGGTTACCTTCCAACCACAGGGCTCAGCGTGTAAGTTTAAAACAAATGGGAAACAGATGCACAGAGTCTGACTTTCTATTTGAGGGTTAGTTCTTTGAGCAAAGACAAGCGCTAAACATTTAAATATCAAACTGGTAGGTTTTCGAAACAAAAAAAAGGCAAGAAGAAACAAAGAAAAGTCAGAAATGACAAATTTAACACCCTTCTCTGGTCAGATAAGAATCTGCCCTTAGTGCCACCTAAATGACGATAACTGCCAGCTTCGTGATTCGGCATCTTTCTCTTTGTGTCTTTTCTTCCTTCTTATTCCAGTTAGATTTCCTCCCTTCCCGCCAACTAAACAAACAAACAAAAGCGAAAACCAAAGCAAAACAACTCTTTCCACAGGCGTGATCGAAAGAGCGTCTCACACAGAGTAGATGTGCAAATGTGCAAACGTTATCCGTCAGATGGAGGGATGACGTGGAGGTGCTGTGAGTGAGGTTTCCACACTCCTGTTACCTCCTCACGCACATCAGACGCGACACGCCAGTCCTGGAGCTGTGACAGGCTTTCGAGAAACAACCTGACAACAAATGGAAGTCTACCGGCCTACCACGGAAGGAAGGAGGGAGGAAAGACAGGTTGGCTTTGCTGCAGATTAGACTGAAGTGTTAGTTCTGGTATTTGAAATGCTTCGGGCAGTGAGCGACCCAGTTGACACCGTGTCACTTTATCTGTGTGTGCGCTCTCCGCTTCGGATTGTTTCCTACGCGCCTGTTACACCTCAAGAATTGGCGGCTGGTAGGGGCCGTGTTTGATGTGAATGAGGACTTACTATAAACACGTAAACGGGACTCGCAGTACGTTTATGGCATTTCTTCATCTAACAAATAGCCTTTGTGGGTGGCGGAGGCCAGCCTGGCAACACACCCAGGCTTAAGGTTGAACGAAAAACGTGCAAAGTGGCCATCTGCCTTGCTTCTGAGTTTGATCCTCTGAGAAGATCACCAGTGGTTATTTTTACTCTGTCAACGTGACAGGTGACGAGCAAGAAAGAGGACTTGTTCAGTGCCTGGAACTCGTGTCTTCGTCATGTTGCCTCCCTGTCTCTGGCGCGCATTCACAGAGGCCAGTTGGCTCTTGTTGAGTGTTTGTAATTGAGTGACTCGGGGTGCAAGTTAGGTGGGAATAAGGCTGCAGAAGAAGGACAGTCCCCGCACCAGCCTGAGCCCTGGTGTTGAATTCAGGGCCCCAAAATAACTCCCAACCTACCAGGAGCACTGACCGCACGACACGCACCCAGAACCCAACACTAAACTCCAAGAACTGTGCACCTGACACAACCTGACAGTTGCCAGTAACGCTCGATCGGTTGGAGGCAGCTGGCGAACGGCGGCCCCTCAGCAGTGGCCCTGTGCCCAACGGGAACTGCCATTCCCACAGAAACAAGCCCGAGGGCGCCCACGCGGATGAAGCGAGGGTATTTTTTTTAATAGGATCACTGCCTGGAGGATTTCAAATACCACAACCAACTACTTAAACCTAATCCTCAAATTAGCACGAAACTGGTTCAGCCTTTTAAAGCTGTGGTTCTCAACCAGAGGCGATCGTGCCCTCCCCGGAACGTTTTAGTGCCGTTTGGAGACGTTCTTTGTTGTCGTAACTGAGCAGGGGTTGCTAGTGGATGGAGGCCTGGGGCACCGCTAAACATCCCTCCGTGTGTGACAGCACCCGCAACAAGGAATCATCCTGCCTAGATGTCAGTCGTGCTGAGAGTGAGAACCCATGAGGGTTCATCTCGACCTCCACAGAGACACAATCAAGTAAGATAAAACGAAATCTTGGGAACGGTGGAAGATCCATCAAGACATGGCAAATTATTCTGTCTTTAAATTTTTTTAATGTTTATTTTTGAGAGAGAGAGAGAGAGAGAGAGAGAGAGAGAGAAAAGGGAGAGGCAGGGAGAGAGGAAGACACAGAATTCAAAGTAGGCTCCAGGCTCTGAACTGTGAGCTCGAACTCATGAGCTGTGAGATCATGACCTGAGCCAAAGTCGGTCACTTAACCGACTGAGCCACCCAGGCACCCCAAGATATGGCAAATTATTCTTGAAAGTGTTGTGTAAGTTCCAGAATCATTCGTGTATTCATCATCACGCTCCTACTCCATGGGGGGAAAGCCTTAAAAGAAAAAGGCTCTCTCTGTGCTTGTTTGCTGTGTAGGGTTTTCCGTCACACCAGGCTCACCGCTGGCCCTAGGAAGGCGGGGTCAGGTCTGGTCACCCCCACAACTCTGGGACCTGGCTCCCAGTACTCGTGTGTCCTCAGGCACCATCTTGTGGAGTGGAGTTCCTGGATGGCCTCTGTGAAGAGGCAAGCCGGCACCCCAGGAATGCCTGCCTGCTACCCAACCTCATCGCCCAGCCACCACCCTCCCTCCCCACCCAGGCAGTGACCACATTCTGTAATAGCCACGGCCTCATTAGCACCCGGATTTGGATTGGCTTCCACCTTCTCCCCGGGGCCGGAAAGGAGGTGCCAGCGTGGGGCTTAGAGGGACAGAGGAAGGGCAAAAGGCTCCCAAAGGTCATTAAGGCACAGGACTGAGCTCCCTCATTTACAGATCCAGAAATTCTAATTTGTCCACACGCCCCCACTGTATAAGGCTCAGGGGCATTGACTCACCGTAATCAAACTCAAAGGTGACAGGTATATAGGCCAGAATGCCAGTTTATTCGTCACAAATGAAAACCCAACTGCTGACTCATCTGTACACGCTCTGCCCTGTGGGGAAATCTCCATGGGGAATTCAGTTCGCGTCAGAATGTTGCAGAAGGCTGGACTGTCTGAATGGCTCTTGGAGGAGCATGTGGGCGTCCATGCTGGCCGGCCTGCCACAGAGGCTGGACCCTGGAGGCTGTGGGCTGTCTGCTGCCTGGGCTGTCTTGTTTAGCTCAGCACCAGCTTCGCTCCCCAGGAAATGCATGCAAACCACCCCTCTTCTGTTGGTGGGCTATTTTGTCAGATTTGTTGATCCGGCTGAAACTTGATAGGAGATAAAGCAGCACACGACCGACACGCGGGTCAGCACTACTGAAGGCACCTGCAGCCCAGGTCTTGTCATCCCTTCTGTGTAGATGTTTAGAGCTCCACTCCCAGGGGTGCCGGGCCTGTGGCTTCGGCACCTGGTCTCCTCCCTCTGCTCCTCTGCGTACTGACCACAGATATTACCCATTCCAGGATATGAGCAGATGAAACTTTTTCTTTTTTTTGAGAGAGAGAGAGAGAGAGAGAGAGAGCAGGGAAGGGGCAGAGAGAGAATAAGAGAGGTAGAATCCCAAGCGGTATCCTCGAGGTCAGAACGGGGCTCAAACCGTGAGATTATGACCTGAGCCGATCAAGAGCTAGACTTTTATCAACGGGTTTTTTTTTGTTTGTTTGTTTGTTTTTAATTTATTTTTGGGACAGAGAGAGACAGAGCATGAACGGGGGGAGGGGCAGAGAGAGAGGGAGACACAGAATCGGAAACAGGCTCCAGGCTCCGAGCCATCAGCCCAGAGCCTGACGCGGGGCTCGAACCCACGGACCGCGAGATCGTGACCTGGCTGAAGTCGGACGCTTAACCGACTGCGCCACCCAGGCGCCCCAAGAGCTAGACTTTTAACGGACTGAGCCACCCAGGTGCCCCCAGGTGAAATACTTCTAAACATAAACGTTAAGAGATGGGATTAAATATGAAAGGGGGCATCAAAGTATCCGTGAACTCATGCCTTTGCCTTGGAAACACTGACCATTACGCCTTGAACCACTCGTCTCACCTGTCGAGAGCCTAATCAAGTTTAGTGTGAGGGTTGAGAACTTGGGCTCCAGAGTCAGGTTAACTGAATGCAGAGGCTTTATTTACCTCTGCATGCTGTGTGACTGTGACTGGCTTAATCAACCTCTCTGAGATTTAGTCTCATCTTCATTTACAAAATGGAGATAATGTGATATTTACCTCATGAGGCTGTTGAGAAGATACTTGAAAGCACTTACCTTAGATATGATCCATTAGGGTTCAATAAAAAATTGTTACTACTGTTAATTACTACTCTACAAAAAAACCTTAGTTCCTATTACCAAAATGGAACATTTAGATGCTTGTTTCTTAAGAGTAAGAATAAGAGAAAGAGAAAGCAAGTTAGCTTCCAGTGTATGAAGTCTTAACACCGGCAGGAAACGTCGAGGATTTAATGCCGCCACCGCGCAAAAGAACTCCACATTGATTCTCAACCTTTTATTGGTTAATAACCACAGTAGCAAAAGTGATTATTTTTACGAAATTGGCCCCCTGCAATGTCAGAGGAGGACCATTTGGCTGTATAAAGGAACAGAAGCAAAATAATGGGAATTTGTTCAATGGCAGCATCTGGAAATCCCAGGAATGTTTTGAGATAGAGAAAGCCATCCGTAATGAGGAGGCCTGTACAGATACAGAATAGGTTCTAACAGTAGGAATGCACTCGGCGCGCACCGTGCAGGAACGATTTAGTCAGCATATCATTACATTCAAATAGCATGCCGCGCCTCCGGCAGAGGTCCCGCGGGGATGGGGGACGAAGTAGAGGGAGCCCATCTGTCTTCGGTGACCGGACCCAGATGTTGCCTTTGGAGACTTTCGAAGAAAGAGCACAGAGGAGGGAAGGAAAGGATCAGTCCACGAAAGCACAGACCTTAACGTCACCCCAGATGAAAATGAACTCAGAATCTAGCCATTTTTATTAGGAACAAATGGAAAAAAAAAGCCTTCTGGCATCAGTATCCGTTGTCACCTGAAGACTCAGGAAAACCATGTTTGAAACAAGAACGTTAAGCAGTCTCTAGTGGTTTCTGAAGTGGGATGTAACCATTACAATGATAAATTGTTATTTTTCTGTGATACACATTTTTACCTTGCCCTGGAAAGAGCAGTTCTGAAACATGGTGCTGTCTGAACCCCTAAGGGTGTACCAATTCCTAAACAGAAAAGAGAAACTAAGCACTTTCATTACATAAATTACATCCAACGTTCTCCAGCTCCATGCAGAGTTGTCTTTTGGTTTTTCCCTTCTCGAAGCGTGTAAGGTGTTCTCATTATGCCACAGAAGTCCCTTTTCTGGTTCTTAATAAAGTAACTAATAATTTAGAATGTTCACATTAAGAGCGCATTGTAATTGTGATTGGAATGTATGAATAGTGTGGCTGTCTGGCTATCAGAAGATTAATTTCAGACTCCTCTCAGGGATGATTTGTTTCCAAACAAGACTTATTTCTTAACAAAAATGTGATCATATGTGTTCTTAAAGCATGTATTTCTGTATTTTATCTGCGAGTGCTTGTTCCAGTATTCTTCGTGGGATCAGCATTTATTTGCCCCTGTTGTTAATAAGGCTATTGTTTAAACAAACTACATTCACCTTGATTTCTTATTAGTCTTGCCATCCATCTTCTAAGGAACTATGGGAATATACTTACCACCTCATTGAATGTGTATTTCATTATTCGAGCTCAGAAAAATAAAATGCCATAACTAGGGAACCTGGGTGGCTCAGTCAGTTGAGTGTCTGACCCTTGATTTCAGCTCAGGTCCTTATCTCAGGGTTGTGGGATCGAGCCCTGCATTGAGCTTCATGCTGAGCCTGCTTAAGAGTCTTTCTCTCTTCTTTGAATACAGGTTTCTTCAGTGTTTTGCTGTTGTTGCTGGAGATAGAGGTTTGGCAGGTGGGGAAGGAGGGTAGATACCACAGGCATTGTGTTGGCTGGGACAATCTGCATGCCTTCCTTTCTCATGGGGACCCTCTGCTGGATGGGACTATCTTTAGAGCAGTCCAGCCTGCCCTGACAGGTGGTCTGGGGTTGCAGGGAGGAGCTCTGGGGACTGCTGCCCCTGACACTGACCTTTCTCTTTGTCTAGCACCCATTAAATATGTGGGCGGTAGAAGCAGACAAGGGGTCTAGGGAGCCAAGAATGGGCAGGTGCAATTTACGGCAGCATCTTGGAGGCCCTAACGCTGGGGAAGAGAAGGGCTTTTCCGGCTCTGTTCCCTCTATCCCGGTCACGTGACTGAACCTCAGACACATTTGTTCCTGAGAGCAAAAGGTGCAGCTGGGAGTTGAGGGTCCCCATTTCAGAGCGCGTGATGCCTGGGAGAGCCCACACGACTGTTCTAGTCCTCTGCGGGAGTCGCCGGGTCCCTGAAGCCTGAAGTCTGGGACAGCGGAGAGGGGCCATCTGGAATGCCAGGAGGTGGCAAGAAACAGGGAGAAAAGGAAGTGAGAACTCACTTACCCTGCGCTTGCACAAGATTCCCTCAAGAGGCAGATGAAAGCAGGGGCTCCTGCTGAGGGAGGCACCCGGGGAAATGGAGACAGTTTTAAGGAGGAGCATGGGGGCATTTGGGTCTAACGTAAATGGTGGCTATCACAAAAAGAAAAGAAGAGGAAATTTGACTGAACTTGAAGCATTATAGCATGTAAACCCTTGGTGGAGTGTGCAACATTGCCTCATGAGCAAATGGACACAGGAAGAGAAAGTTCTATAATGCAGACCGCCCAACATCATACCCCATCCCTAACCCTTCCCCTCCTGGGAAAGTGGGTGGGGCAGAGCGTGGCTCCCAGACGTCCGCGAGTCCGCGAAAAGACTCTTCTCCAGCATCATGAAAGTGCTCCTGTCATCATCATAAAGCCGGGGTTTCTCCCCTGGAGCCTCGCCTTTTCCCCGTGGCCGCATAGGTAAACTTGCAGTTTGGGTCAGCCCAACCCAAAGACCCCCAAGTACTGTTCACTCAAGAAATGCTTGGGGCGCCTGGGTGGCTCAGTCGGTTGAGCGACCGACTTCGGCTCAGGCCATGTTCTCACGGTTTGTGGGTTCGAGCCCCGCGTCAGGCTCTGTACTGACAGCTCGGAGCCTGGAGCCTGCTTTGGATTCTGAGTCTCCGTCTCTCTCTGCCTCTCTCTCACTCTCTCTCTCAAAAATAAATAAACATTAAAAAAAAAAAAAAAAAAAGAAATGCTGCCAGTCACACTGGCCTCGCTAGAGGTCTGAGCCCCTGAGGACCCTGATCACCCCAAACCTGGGGGCGTGTTCTCAGGAAAGCTGTCTTGGGAGACCTCTGCTAACTCACTCGTCTTTGAAGGAGGTGACAACCTATGAGATCATCTTATGACAAACGACCTGAGGACTCTGTTGCGCTGGGAAGAAGAGGACAAATGGAAACAGCAGAGTCTAACTCCTGAGTGATACCTGTTCTGTGGAGGAGACTGTTAAGAACAGAGTTCAGCTGCTTGACCCAGATGCTAATAAAGCGTCACTATCCCTGGAGCCCCGGTAGCGATCACAGCGGCCTCCACCTGTTGAGGGTTTCCCCGATGCCAGAGTCATGTCATTTCTTTGGTCTCTACGACAAGCTCACAAAGCCCACTGAGGAAACTGAGTCTCAGCGGAGGGCCAGTTGCCTGGAAGCCCATGCAAATGAGCTTTGGAGCTGGGGGCTTCAACCCCGGACTGGCTAACCCCAACGCTTTGCTCAGAAAAGCTTTCTAGGCATCAGATTTTGAGGGAGACTCTCCCGCCACCAAACCCCCTCCCCCCAAGGGCTTTCCTTCCTACAGAGAAACACCAGAGGATGGGAGTCACAGCCTCCTTGAACTTCTGGAGATTTTCCTTTGTATATTCTAAAGTTGGCCTGTACTGCTTTTCACTACTCTCACTGGGTTTGTCTCTGAATAGCACGTCTTCTATTTTCTGTCTCACAGGCTTTCTGTGAGAATTAAACGAAAATCACGCAAGGAAGCAGGAGGGCCCTGTAATCATGGCGACAGCTAACACGGAGGGAGGGCTCAGCGTATCAGGCCCCGTGCAAAATGTTATGAATGAAGTGTTCATTAATGCCCCGCCAAGACGGCGAGGAAGGGCCCACTGTCTACCCAATTTCCATCTGAGGAAGCTAAGCACAGAGAGGTTAAGTAAATTACCCGGTGTCACACAGCAGGAGGATTCAAATCCCAGCCGACTGCTACCATCTGCCCTCTGGGGGGCCCATACACTCTGGGTGGGGCTGAATTTGGTCGCTCAGCATTGCTAAAGAGGCACCAAAAATAAGGCCTCCCCACCTTTGAAACGTGGGTTTTTATTTTCCTCTCTCTTTCCCCATTGTAAGCTCGAAAGAGGTACCTTACATTTGTGCTGCAAAGATCTGATCCGCAGTCCATGCCGACTTTATAACTTCTGGCGTCTAAGTCCTTTCGAAATAAGATTAATCAGTACCCAAGCTGGCAGGTGAAAGCAACACAAACGTAAAAAAGAAACAATTTTTACTGCTGAACTCTGTACTGTGAGTTTTCCACTAGGAATATGATTGAGAATGATACCTTCTAAACTGAATAAAAGTAGGAGCATAGGAACTCTCATAGCAATTCTAGGTGTGATTTTATATTTAAAAAAATATCCCGCATCCCATATCCTGCAGAGAAACATATTTGCAATAAACATAAATTAAATTTAGATTTTAAAGGACAACATGTCCTAATCTCACAAAACATTTAGCAAATAACCTTTGAGTTCACATGAGCCACCCACACAAAAACCAAAATGAACTCAGAAAAAAAACATAGAAAAAGCAACTGTCTGTTGACAACCAGATTTTCTTTCAGCTCTGAGTTTTTTGGGTTTTTTTTTTTTTTTTGTCTATAAATAATCTGTATGTTTCAAATGTGACCAATTTTTTTTAAGGTGCCTCCTGGCATGTTCTCACTTCAGTGTGTTTTGAAAACAAGAAAAAAACTGTGCAAACCATAGGAACTAGTGGGTTTTTGGAAGGGGGAGCTTTAATATACACGCTTTTCAGATACCAAAAGTGTCACAACGAAACATTAAGATGATGTATCCTTTCTACAGTGCATCTGTTTTTCTTTTATGAACTCTGGAGTTTGATAAATCACCAGAGATAAAAACATCATTTTTAACCTATCGTAGATCCCAAATGTCAGGAGGAAAAATAGTGCTGTGTGTCCTCTTCATGAATTTGCCTCTCTCTTTGCTTGAGAGTTATGGGATTTTATTTGCAGAGAAAACATAATGCTCTATTAACTTGAAAATGATGGCGTTTACTCAGAAATGTGAGAACCAAAGAGAAAAAAAAGGAGTGTTCAATCCTCTGAGATATAATCAAGTAACAAGTTTTAATATATACTTAGAGTGGCCTAGAATGTTGGATGCAGAAGTGATCACTAGATAACTAACAGCGAGGTTTCCATTAGTATATTTACCTTCCTTTACTGACACGTAGGACCCCTGACTTGCTATATCGAAGTGGATGTGGAAAACTCAACAGGGAGAGTTTGTTTAACATCAGGGTAAGTAGAGATGGAGGAAGCTATTTCTTGTAATTTTTTTCTACTGAAAAATGACTCCGAAATTCTCTCTTAATTGGAAGCCTGGAAAATAAAGGAATTCCCACAGATTTTTATAACTCTAGATGAGAAGTATTCTGTGCCCGAGAATGTAACAAAAAGCTCCTCTGGTACAGGTGGCGCCTAATCTCTTATTGCTGTGATCCGGAGGGTCCAAGTGCATGAACCAGAAAGTAAGCTCGTCACGAAAGCACAACATGGCCGAAAAAAGTGGCTTTTCACAATGTTAGAAATAGCTCTTTCTTCATATGTGATGCAGTGAACACTAGAGTTCCTTGTCTTGTGCCCATTTCATAGTTCATCATTCCTGAGAAGTTTAAGACAACTTAAATTGTATGCAAACCCATTCTAGGCTATGGACAAGTGGTTGAGTTTTTCTGATAAGTGCTATAAAAAGCTTTTGTCAACAGTCGATTCTGATCTATGCACCAGAGGTGCCTCAAGTCCCAGCTGTGCAGGACCAGTGATGGCTGTGAACACTTGACTTCAGTTTGCTTTGGTCTCTCCTGCAAGGAACATGAGGACAGTGCTGGTCCTAAGGAACGGCATTGAGCTATTTCCTTGGATCATGGGACAAAATGGCGGGATGTTCCGTAGAAGCTAAAGCTTTCAAGCATTTAAAATCTGGCCCTGCCCCACCTGAGTCCAGCATCTACGCAGTTATCCTTCAGAAACAATGCGGATGTAGATCACTCTTCCTTCAGCCCCTTATGCACCCATCCTCAGCCAACAAGCATGTGGTGAGGGCCTACTGTGTGCCAGGAACTGTGTTGAGTTCTGAGGATGAAAGATCCAGTAAGGAATGGCCCCCGCTCTCAAGGAGCATTAGGCAGAGCTGGGATGACAGTGTCTATAGAACAGAGGCTCTGGGAGAACCGGGGAGAGACTTAAGTCAGCCCTGGTGTAATAGGGTTCACATGGCTCCCCATTGAAGCACCAGGCAAGGCAGTCAGCATTTAAGACCTTGCTTTTTGTAAGGTTTACCTACATTGCAGAAGTGGAAAGGGCATTATAAGCAGGAGGAAGAGTAGAATGGGAGGCGTGAAATTCATGGATGATTTGGGAAAACACTTGTGGTTTGGTGTGTCAGGGCACACGTAGGGGACAAGAGTCAGAATCCCCCAGGACCTTTGCAGGCCTATTCCGGGAACTTTCACTGTCACCCTGCACAGTCAGCGGAGGTCTGGGAAAGATTTGGAACAGGGGAAGGCATGACCAGATGGGGCTGTAGGAGGTGAAGTGTGACCAGGGGAGGCCAGGCCAGACTGCCCAACACGCAGCTGTGAGGGTACAAACTGAGAAGCCATGGTGGCAGGACTTGGAGAGGGGGGCATTCTGGAGACGTTATGGGGAAGGAATCTATGGGACCTTGAGAGCGATGGGAAGTGAAGGGTGAGGTGGGAGGAAGCACCGAGGGTGATACGAGAAGGGCTGGGCTGGTTCTGGCTCCAAGGTGGAGCAGACACGACCAAAGCCAGCCTGGACATGTGCAGCTTTGGGGGAACCAGAGGCCTGTGGGTGAGACGCCATGACAGGGAATGGCAGCGAGACCCGAGAGGCATAGAGATATCCAAGTCCCGAGCATAGCATTATGTTAAACGAGAGGTGAACCCCTCAAAATGGAACATCGGGGCTGATGCTGCCCCCTAGGCAATTGCTCATGGCCATCACGGCCATTATCTTCCTGATTTAAAAGATATATCTGGAGTCCACAGCTCTTGGTTTTCCAAAATTGGTCAACTCCTGTTCCCTTCATGGATCAGTGTATGGGGGATGTGACCTCCAGCTGAGGGTCAACTGTTGGAGTTGTCTTTACAACAAGGGATCTGCTGGTGGGCAGGGCAGTCCCATGGGGACGGTGGTCTACTGGGGAGAAGATATGGCAGTGGCCACCACTGATGGCTACCTCAGGAAGCACTTGTTGGCCATGATGAGCTGGGGGGCCACACTGAGTAAGCGAGAGAGTACCCCACCCATCTGATGGTGGGCAGCCTCCCCACACATGGGAAGACTGCATGTTCCAGAGAGAGGAGTCCAGAAGAGCTGTGCCCTCGTCTCTTGTTGAGTGAATGGCCACGTTTGCCCCAGGCTGAAAGGACTCTATCCGGGGAATCAGTGGCAAGTGTGCCTGCTCCCTCTGGTGACCGTGTACCTGACCTGAGCCAGAGACACAGCTGGCTCTCCTTTGAAACCAGCTCCACAGGAAAGAGCCCTGAGAAGGAAGATCAGATCAGCATGGTGTCACAGGCATGGAGAGAGCAGAACCACCTTCCTCCCAAGGTCCAGACACTGCAGACAGGGTTTGACCCCCCCACACAGAGCCTTGCCCCTGCTCCCCACGGGAACTCTCCACCTCTAGAACTTGGCAGCCAGTTATCCATATCTCACTCCCATGGCTCAGACTAGGGTCAAGGATTCCAAGATGGCAGTGAGAAGCCGCTGCTGTTCCCACCCAGGGCCCGACCAAACTGATGTGTTGCCTGCTACAGAAGTGCAGTCTGCCCCTCCACACTTCCCCTCTGTGAGCACTGTTCCTGTAGATTTCAGAGGAGTGGTGGTGGCGGGGGTGGCGCGGAATTACTTGGCAGTTTATTTGCTTCCAAAGTTTTTGGGACCTCCTGTTTGCAAGACTTTGGGCTAGGATGACATATGACCCTTGTCAGTATAGTAGAGGAATAAGATGCGAATGCACGTGCCCTGGTACATGGGGAGCGTGACGAGCCCATGAGAGGTCCAGGGAGTTTGCAGACATCACGGGACTCTGAGATGCCTTCCAGAAGTTCCCTCGGTACCGGGTCTTAAAGTATGAATAGGATCCCGGGGTTGGAAGTGTGGCAGTGCATTCCGGGAGGAGGCTGCAGTGTGGACAGAGGTGAAGGTGACAAAATGAAGTCCTTGTTCAGGGAATGGCAAGGCGCCTGTTCTACCAGAAGGGAAGTGTTCAGGGGAGAGACCAGGAAACAGGTTGAATATTGGAAGAGTGGGCTGAACGCTGCATTAAAGAGCTGGGCCTTTTCTGGGGAGACAGTAGGAGGATCAACTCCCTGTTGATCCTGAAAACAAAAGAAGAGTTCTTTCTGCAAAGATGAAGCCCTTTTGTTTCTCTGTCTCTCTCTGTAAACATTTCCCTGTGGTGTTGTGATGAATAGGTGGGCGGGGGACTTCAGAGGCCCAGGAGTGACAGTTCTACAAGAGCTGAGTACAGGCTTTCAGACACAGGTGAGATGAGAGGGCTGAGGGACAGCCACCAGCATGCTACTTTGTGCCATAGAGTAAGTGGAGGACCCCTAAGCTGACCGGGAGCCTCAGGTGTGGGTCCCAAGCGTGCGTGACCCTCAAGGCTCCCGAGGAGAGGCAGGCCAGAGCTGGGGATATGGGACCCGCTGCCCCCGATGTCAGGGAGGACACTGAGCCTTCAGGCCAGAGCTGGGGATATGGGACCCTCTGCCCCCGGTGCCAGAGCACGGTGTCCAGCCCCCAGGGTACTCGGCCGTCACACTCTCCCAGGTGGAACCTTCTGTTTAGGGGCACGTGTCAGCCTCCACATTTCTTCTGCCTCTAAGAGGAGGCTGGTTTCCTTATCTTCATTGTAGGTATGTGAGGTGAAAGCCTCCTTCTCCTGCCAGACTGGAGACACAGCTGGGACAGCTGTCCTCTCTCCAGAGATAGATGGACGGGCCTGGTTTTGAAGAGATTTGGGTGAGCCTGTATTTTAGCATCATTCTCTAGCACAACAAGCGTTCCCTTCTACGTGTGGGGCCCAAGGGAAGGGTATAAAACAGGCTGGCAAAGTGTTGAAGAAAATCTACCCTGTCCTGCTGCCCGAACAAATGTAGCTTCACTCATCTGGAAAAGCCAGGCTCCAATTTACAATTCTCAGACTCTGGGAAGTTTTGTGAACTCAGCAGCATGGGGAGAAGCATCCGCCCTGCAGATCCCTAGCTGTCCACATCCCCAGAACCACCCCACACCGTGTGAATCCTCCAGTCTAGACACACAGGGTCTGTCTACACCCCTGCCAACAGCTGCCCCTTGGGCACCCCATGAGTCTGGGGGTACGCACACCGATGGAGTACATTCCCAGGGAAGAGACTCAAGCTATAAACCCAGGACCCTGGGAAGTGGGGTGCGGACCCTAAGCAGGTAACCCCCCATTGCCACACAGGGAAGGCTACAGCCACAGGAATGGCAGAGCAAGGCTCTCTAAAGCTTGGCACCTGGGGAAGGACCCCAGTTCTCCAGGGCCCTGTCATGGGGATTGAGAGAGAAGCTGAAAGAACATTCTGAGAGCAGTACAGCCTCTATGTCATCTGTCGAGGTCACTTGTGCCTGCTAACGTAGTGATAGTTCCCCAATCTTACAGCCATATTTCAGAAGGAAACAAGTTCAATGCTATTGTGCATTTGGTTTGTCTTGCTTTCCCCCCTTATTTGCATTCACATGTCATAGCGAAAGACATTCTAGGTACAACCATTTCCTTGTCTCAGGGATCTCCCATGTTGCAGAGTCCTGTCTACCTTTCAAAAATGGCTGCAGGGGCAAGGCTGTCGGACCTCACCTCCCAGCCCATGACAGCACACAGTCAGAAGGGGAGACTTATGTAGTCCAAGCTGGCCTGTAAGTTTGTTCTCCCCAACTACCATTTTCTTAGTTCAGCTGGGTCATTTTTTTTTCCTAGGCTCCCCCACTGCAACCCCGCACCTCAAAGCTACTTTTTACCTCAAAATCTGTTGTTCTCCCTCTCTTGTCAGGCCCATCTTTTCTGTTGCACCGAGTGGAAGGGTTGAACTGGGGGACCCTGACTGTATTCAGACAGGTGGAAGCGTTTGCATCCCCTGCTGAGATGAACTGCACTGGGACACTTCAGAGCCATTAAAACAATCGACGTGGAATCAAGAAAATCTCACCCAGCGTCTCTGAAGGAGACTGGCGCCTCTGCCACGAGCCCTGTGTTTCGTCGCACCGCCTTCTTCTCATTAGGCAGGCAGCCCCTTGAATCAGCAGCAGAGGTAGAGGAACGGAGATACCACAAATGCTTTCATTTTTAGGGTGGTTTTTTTTTTCTCTCTCATTTAAAGGCTGGGGAGGGAAGCGAGAGGGGAATGAAATGTCAACCTTGTGGCGATGCTTCTCAGTGGGTTAGGCAGCCCAGGCAGGCCCGGTGGCCATGCAGACCTGGTGGAGAGCGGCTGGCAGTGTGCCCACCCTCCCTCTTCTTCTGGGGTTGGGCAGAAGTCGGAGTTGGGGGAGGTGAGCCGTGAGCCTGCCGTTGGCATGAGAGCACATGTCACGCTGACATCGAAGGCGAGGAGAAAACAACCTGGGACTCGGTCCACTCTGCCGCTGTTGGTGCCCAGTTTTCAAGGTTGGCTCTTGTCGCTTGTATAGACAGGGTGAGAGGGGCAGGCCTCATGAACCCGAGCCAGCCAGTTAAGGGGAAACTGCATCTATGGAGTCCTGTGTCCCCACAGGGCACTTCGGTCCACAAAACGGGGCATGTTTTTGTGGGTGATGTTGGACATGTTAGACAACGACAGGCATAGAACAGAGCTCAGGAAAAGACCCGAGGCTACCTATGGAGTGCACAGTCTCACTTCTCAGACGAGGCAGTGTGTGCACCCATAAGCCGAAAAAACTATTTAAAGAGAAGAATCCAGTGTGTAATGTGTCCACCAAAGTATCAAGTGGAGAAGAAATAAGCGTGGTGAGGAAAGTGGAAGCTTCTCAAAGGTGCAGGGTCGGGGGCCCAGGCCATGCCGGGCACTGTGCCTTGGCCTACGGCCCTTCTTCCTACCACCACATCCACTGGGCAGGCACCAGTCTCCACAGGTGACTGTGAGGAAACTAAGGCTCAGGGAGAGCATGTGGCTTGACCAGGGACACGCAGCTGGGAGTGGTGGTGAAGACCACCAGTGAGGTCTGTCTGACTCGGCCTTGGCCGGTTGGGCCCAGGAAAGGGGTGGGGTTTGAGCAGACGGGAAGAAGACGGAATGGCTGAGGACCCAGCCGAGGATTAATGATAGTGCGGAGCTGGCAGAGGGGGGTCTGCACCAGGGAAGAGGGGCTGAGATGCAGAGGGGAGGCAGTGTATGCAGAGCAATGGCCGTGCTAGTTTTCCTGTGGTGGCGGCAGTGGGCACGGCGACCAGAGAGGGGGACCAGGCATCAAGGCTGGGGAACAAGTCAGGAGTGTTGTACAGGAGTCAAAGTGGCACCTGTGCCGTGGGAAAGGGGTACCTCAGGGAGACACTTTGCAAGAAGGGTCAGCAGGCTCAGCGACAGGAAGGAAGAATCAGAGATCTGGCTGGGGCATGACGGTGACAAAGAAATGGGAAAATTCCGGGAAGGGTTAGCTAGGCATGGAAGTCAACTGGTTTGGATTGTATGTTCAGGGTTCAAAGGAACAGCTACACCTGGCTGGGTGCCACATCTTGTGAACACCGAAAAGTGTCGCAGTGGAGTCCAGCCATAGGCAGCTGGAGGTATGGCTCTGGGGTCATCACAGAGGAGGGGAGGTGAGGGTGAGAATCTAGGAGCCCCCCAAGGAAGCAAGTAACAAACACTCAGGTTCCCATGGCCTGTGCTCAGAAGATTCCAAGTCACAGCATAAACTTTTACCAAATGAAATTGCTACCTCCAAAAAGATTATCTGAAGAAAACCTAGCCAGGACCACCTGGGTGGCTCAGTCAGTTAAGTGTCCGACTTCGGCTCATGTCATGATCTCATGGCTTGTGAGTTTGAGCCCCACATCAGGCTCTGTGCTGATGGCTCAGAGCCTGGAGCCTGTTGTGGATTCTGTGTGTGTGTGTGTGTGTGTGTGTGTGTGTGTGTGTGTGTGTGTGTCTGCCCCTCCCCTGCTCATGCTCTGTCTCTCTCTGTCTCTCAAAAATAAATAAATACTACAAAAAATTTAAAGAAAACCTAGCCTCTGAATTTGTAGATTATTCTTTACTCATCCTCGGACAATAGAGGTCAATGTCACCGTGAAAGTCCAAAACAGAGCTTGGTGTCTTTTAGGGGCTGGTGTGTTCTACATGGGTGAGAGCAGACCACAATCATATGAATGCATAGGTTGGGCTCTTATCTCATCCTGAGTTTCTGTTGAGCCCCTTTCATTGGGAAAGTATCGTATTAATTCTTAACTCTCTTAAAAAATTTTTTTAATTGTTTAAAATAATTTAAGACTCAATGTAATTAATGAGCTTTAGCCGGGAGGGCATGCTTTAGCCAGCTTTAGCCATGACTGGATGGGCATATACATATAAAGTGGACAATACCGATCGATCCTTCTGTTGGTTCTGAGCACATTTTGTCTGGATAAGGGCAAAAATTTAGACTTGGGAAAAATAAAAAGCACAAGATACAAGTGATAACGGTTAAAACCATAGAGTAATTTAGTCATAGATGAAAACTCTCTAAAGATTTATATTTTTTTAGGTAACATTGAATACAACAAAAAATTAACCAGACAATGCTTTCCTGATGAAAATTCATTCTTGATGATACAGTTCTCTTCAAAATATCTGCATTTGTAAACATGACATCCGGACATCCTTGGGGTCAGATTAGTGGAACCAGACTCTTCCTGAGTCATGAAGCTGGGTGTATCTCTGCCCACTCCCGTGGGCTCTGTGCAGGTTGGGCAGGACCCCAGAGGTGGTCAGTGGCTTTGAATGGGCAGGGCTGCAAACTTCCAGTAGAAGAACTTTGCTCTGCTCAAAAGCAAGTGGTAGGACTGTGCCCAGCAGACAGTGGTAAACGGTTATGGCAGGTAGAGAGCGGACACAACTTTGAGTCTAGAAATAATAGGCTCGTCTAGATGGTTGACTAAAGTTGAAATCTTAATGCCTGTCAAAAGAAGTAGATTTAAATCTGAGGGCGGTAGGGACTCATGGGAGCATTTTTAAAAGTGAAATAATATAGTCAAAACAGTATGCAGGGAAGGTAGCGTGTGGTTTGGTGTTTAGTACAAGCAAAAGAAAAAGGGGGTGCCCACACACATGGGCTTTTGGTGAGAGCTAGGCCACCGTGACGGAGAAAGGGAATGTAATTGGTGTAAATTGTCTACATTAATATTCCTAGAGCATGGCCAATCTAAATGGACCCTTAAAGTATTTTCTTGCAAGCTTTCCTGAGTTTTCTCTCTGCCATTCTGCTGGAGAAGGATGATTGGGGAAACATGACTTGAAATACGTAGGGGAGTTTATGGGATTTGTTTGAGTCAACACTGAGGGCCATTATCACATTCACACCACGAGAGGCTTTAAATCCATGGGAATCATGACAGAACACCAAGATAGAACATTTAGCACTGCCCAATTTACAAAGGCAGTTGGGTCCGCTAAATAATGGAGATCACACGAAACTGGGGTGTTAGTATGGTCTTCGCGGGGAGCCAGCTGGTCATTGGTGGCTACACCCAGGACCTCCTAGAGCTTTAGGATAGAGCTTTGTTGATGGTAATGGCCGTGTGCTCTGCTGTAATCATCCCGGCCTGACAGTGGTGGAGAAGCCCCCGTGTGCTGGCCCTGACCTACCCCGGGGCCAGGGAGACCTCTATCTATCCCATCACCAAGGAAAGACCCATAGCATGTCCCCTGCATCTGTTATAACTCCAGTGCGCTTCTCCATGCCAGGAGTCCTCAGGGGCTCAAGGGGGGGTCCTTCACCTTTTCTGTTTCTTCCCTTCCAGTTACTCTAGAGCAGTTCTGGCTGGCAGGGAGGAGCTGTCCTGAGCAAGAGGACCAGGCTTTGTTAATGAAGGTAGGTTATCAGACAAAGTACTGATTTCCTTAAAGGCTCGCAGCACTTTTATTGCCCTGAGGAGAGTTTCATTTTTACAAGCAGGAGTAAATTTATCATCCATGAATTCGGTGCTCCGCGGGGATAAACTTGTCATCGGCGGGTAGGAGGGTTGCTGGTTAATGAGCACAACCGCCGTCCGTGGAGTACAGCAAAGTGACAGGGAGTGGGTGTCAGCTACCAGCGGGGAATCTCTTTTAATTCTCCGGAGGGCTCAGTTGGTCCTATTTAAGCTTATCTGACAGAATCTTGATTCTCTGAGCAGATTTATGAGGCTTGGCCAAATTCCATGACTCTCGCTGAACTTTTTAATTAAGACAAAGGATTCCATACGTTCTGTGTCTGCCACATCCTCCCTTTCGTCACCACAGGGAGCACCACACAAATGAGACTGTCCATGTTAACCACTGGAGCGGGCATCTCATGTCACAGATGCCTTGCCCTTGAGTGGAAGACAAGCTTCGCCATTTCTTGGTAACCGTTGCGTTCTTACCCTCTGAGTGACAAAGGAGCACAGGTGTGGTATAACCTACATGTAGATCGTACATCCAGGTGAGCCAAAAGCGTGGAAAAACTTGGCCAGCGGCCTGCATGAATTTAATTTAAACTCTGTCTCCGAAGGCAGAGAGGAGTAGACACCAGCAAGTCACGGAGGCACGCCAACACCTTTCCACCAATGACTAAGACTCGTGTTTTCACCCAGAAACTATACTTAGAGTCACCTTGAAACATGCGCATTTCCGTGACGTCATTTCAATCCCGCACCGTCAGGAAACCATGTGGCCCAGGAATTGCGTCCCTCACCTGAACACCATACCAGGTGTCCTCCGACTTTAGAGATGGGCGGAAAAATAGAGGGCGTCACTCTAAGGGATTTCCAGCTCATTTGCCTGAGATGTGATATTTTTGGTCTGCCTTTTTTTTTCCCTAAGCTTTCAGTGTGGTTAATTTTATAATAAAGAGGTGCCGGGGCGCCTGGGTGGCTTGGTCGGTTAAGCGTCCGACTTCAACTCAGGTCATGATCTCACGGTCTGTGGGTTCGAGCCCCGTGTCGGGCTCTGTGCTGACAGCTCAGAGCCTGGAGCCTGTTTCAGATTCTGTGTCTCCCTCTCTCTCTGCCCCTCCCCTGTTCATGCTGTCTCTCTCTGTCTCAAAAATAAATAAACGTTAAAAAAAATTTTTTTAAATAAAAAATTAAAAAAAAGAGGTGCTGATACCAAATAACGGATCCGTCTGGGAGACCTGCTCTCCCAGAGTCCTGGGTACAATGTACCAACTTTGGCATACAGGCAGGCATATAAGCTTTTCTCAGTGTTTTGAGGTTATCCAGGGTCAGCCCTCAGTCTTCTGTCCTGACATCTATTCCCCAAGGACTTTCCTCCCAGTGTGTACTGTGTTTCTGTGGCCTTGACGCAGCCCTTGGGCCCCAGACACTCACCTCTTTACCCCCAGTCACTATTCAAGGTACATGGGCACGGAGCCTCGTGGCCCTTCCTTCCTGTTCTGTCCAGTGTTTTCTCCAGCCATCTGCTCCTTCCTGCTTCCCTCTTGTTGTTCTCCTATCCATCTATCCCCCCTTTTCCCTTCCCTGCTGTGCTTTGGTGTGCTGAACGCACTGCTGTGTGCTGCTTGGTACCGCCGGGGACCTGCGATGCCCCAGTGACCCTGAACTTCTTCAAGTCAATAGCGTAAGGGTGGAAAGCGATACCACCAAAATCCTGCTTCTCCTTTCAGTTTCTCGCCTTCCTTCTGACTCTCCTACTGCCCCCGGCCAGCTTCTCTGGAACATTTGCTCAGATAGTAGCAGCTGCAGGTGGTAGAGGAGGGTTCAGAGAGCCTGAGGTGTCCTGGAAGGTGCACGATCTCCAGTGACCTTCAGTATTTCATGCCTTCCCTGTTGGTTTCTGCAAACCATACGGTGGCAGCCGAGGACGACCTCTGTGGGTGTTTTCTCAATATTTGCAGGTATTTGAACAGGCAACATCAAAGAAGTTTCACTGAACAAAATGTGTGCTCGGTTCATATATACTGAAACTACTGTACGATTTTTTTTTCAGGAGATTGAGGTTTCTAATGTCACATATCAGAGAGCACCATGTGGGTGTGACAGTGGTGTGCAGGATTTTTGTAGATGTTATGTGGGAGAACTTGCTCAGGGTGACAGTAGATCATTCCAACTACGACCAGCCTGCAGTCCAGGATATGTTTACGGGGGTGAGCCATTCACTTTGAAGATGGTCTGCCATAAACTTCGACAGTTCATTCAACGTCATTGGGTGAAAGGTTGCTGGAGGCAAAAACTGTAAATCTGAACCAAATATGCTGGGTTTTTTTTTTTTTCTTTAAACGATACTTTGCACGCAGTGCGTTGTTATCCCTACATTGTCAACATTGGATACTTTGTATCCCTACATTGTCAGAGATCATTAAGATCTAAGGCCAACGATCTCATTCAGAGCTGTGAGGGTGCCCAGCCCAGGTCAGATACCGCTTGAGCCAAGGTCGGATATCCCTGGAAAAACAGAGCCGGGGGTTGAGACTTGGGAGGCGGCCGAGACCAGAGGCTTCATCTGACAACCAGGAAGAGTCGGCGAGGGAGGAGAAGTGACGCTCCATCTCCGCACCGCTAGTTAGCAGGCAGCAGAACGGGGACCGAAAGCCACGTCTCTGGAGCCTCAAGCTGGGCCTCTTGCCAGGACTTCCATCCAGATAAGTAGATTCACAGAAAAGTCTACCACCTCACCCCCTCCACCACACCCGAGCCGCATGGGAGGTCAGACTGCAATGAAACCACAGAATGTACTGTTGTGGCTGGCTGGTGGAACCGCTCTTGTGGCTTGTTGTTAATCACACCCCATCTGCAGAGAGTACCATCAGACGGAAGGGAGCTGGCTTCTCCATGATTCAGTTTCCCCATCTACCAAGCAGAGGTCAGGGCTCTTACTGACTTGCGATTTTCCCACCACTGCAGCCCTGTTAAGGGGTAGGAAGGAGGTATTAAGAGATAAGACAACTGTTATCAGGGTTTGCCTCTCTGTTCGGTTTCACTACAATCTGAAGCAAAGAAAAGATGTCAGTTCTATAAATTACTTATCTGACCCCATTCATGTCCATACCAACCTGTTTCTTCACTGGTTCTTAGTTCTACTGACCAGTTCATCTCTTCGGCCCCTTGCAGGCACTGCCCTGGAGAGCTGGGTTACCCCTCGACTCCACCCACCACTCTGTTGTGGCTCCAGACCTGCCCTCCAGTCCCACACCCACTCGTGCCCAGCAAGTGTGGCCCTCACCTGTCTCTGTCCTTCCTCCTCAGCCGCGGAACCACAGCGTGGCCTGTGACTCCCCCTGCTCGGGAGCTGCCATGCCACCTGCCATATAGCTATTAATCCCCGGCAGCAGCCCTCAGAGACATCCCGTTCCCTCTCACCCAGAACACAGCACCTGGGCTTGACCCTCCAGGGACAAGTCTGGTTCCCACTTTGCTGGGAACCCGGTGTGATCACAGACAGGTCACCTCTCTCTTTTAGCCCAGTGTCCCCTTGTGGTGAAAGCGGAAGTGAATTAGATTCCCCGGGAGACCCTTCCAGCATCCACCCTCTCAATCTATGCCCCGACATTGCCCGCCAGCCCGTGACTCTAAACATGCTTGAGAATGAGCCAACCTCTACTGCCTGCCCTTCCTTCAGGCTCAGCAAAATGAACTTTCTCAGAATCCCACGTCCTACTTGTCACTCTCCTGGATTCATGTCCAGCCATAGCTCACTCTCTCTTTCTCTCTCTCTTTTCCTCTCCTTTGGCCTGGGGTGATCATAGAACCTATCAGCCATGTCTGGACATTTTGAAAGTGAAAGGAGGCACCACTGAAAATTAAACTTGGGTGGCTGGCATACAATGGGACGATCCCAGGCACATCAGGGCATTTGATTAGCCTATTTCTGCATCACGTCCGAAGTCCCTTCTTTAAATCAAATGGATCAAGCTTGCCTATGAGGCATCCCTCTCAGAGTTGGTCCAGATGCTCCTTGTCCCCACTCCCCCCCCCCCACGATTGTCACTTCTTAAAGATCGTGCCCTCCTTTCAGTGATGGAAGTTGTCAGGAAGACAGACCTCTCGCTGCCAATCTGCATTTGGACCTTCATTTTCTAAATCACACATAAACGATCACACTTCCTCATTCCGTCCTCCAGGGAGTTTCTTACACACCTGGCAGCAGTCATTTCCAATTTGGGTAGGAGACAGCAGCCCCAGCAAGGATCCTCACTGGGACGGAAACTTCCTGAGGCAATCACCTGCTGTGCCTCCCCGCTTCCCTTGGAAAAGCAGGAAGGATGTGCAGCGGAAGGTGGCCCTTCCTGGTAAATGCTGCTTTCCTGGATCAGGAGACAAGAGCTAGTTGAAGAAGCTTTGCCTGGTCTGTTACAACTGGAGCAAGACAGTAGAACAAGGCTTCCTCACTCCAGTGATGCGGAGTGGGTACCTGGTACATTCCTCCCACCGCAGCCCCCGGCAGAGGCCTGGGTGGACCTCTCTGACGAAGGGCTCTAGCTAGAGGTACCACGTGAAGTTCAAGGTAGCCCTTTCTGTGAGGGAGAGCCGATATCATACCACGTGTACTGCAGAAAACAGTAACAAGAACCGAGCTGCCTGCATGAAGATAAATAACACACCTTGAATCTCATCTCCCCAAATTGCAGACCTTTTGCAGGACTGTGGTGCCAGCAGCCACGATGCCCCAGCTCATCCTCCGTGGAGTGCTGGCAGGAGGGGCTGACTGTCTGTGGCAAGGCGGGTGACGCCTCGGTCTGAGGACACAAGCAGAGCAGTTTTAATAGCTGCTGGCCGTCCGGCTGGCACGTGCAGGGACCCGCCAGAGTCGGTGGACACGGTTGCCAGGCGCCGAGGCCGAAGTCGAGAAAACCCACAGAGCCGATTCCCCGGGAAGTCGCCCCTGCCCACAGGTGTGCTGGCTGGAGTGCTGCCGGAAGCCTCCTTAGCATTGCTTACCAGCTGCCGAGTATTTTCTTTTTTTAATTTTTTTTTTTTAACATTTATTTATTTTTGAGACAGAGAGAGACAGAGCATGAACGGGGGAGGGGCAGAGAGAGAGGGAGACACAGAATCGGAAGCAGGCTCCAGGCTCCGAGCCGTCAGCCCAGAGCCCGACGCGGGGCTCGAACCCACGGACCGCGAGATCATGACCTGAGCTGAAGTCGGACGCTCAACCGACTGAGCCACCCAGGCGCCCCCCCCCCCCGCCGCCACGTATTAATATTGCCCCCCAAATGCACAGGGGCAACCGGACAGCTGTGGAAAGAGGGGTGCCCAGGCTCCCTGCCACGTGCCACCCCCCCGCACTGTGATCTGGCCAGATCGAGCCCTTTCTCTGTCTAATGATGTGCTAGCAGCTTGGACACCCTTGAGTCCTCCTTGAAACCAAAAGCTGTCAAGTGAGTGGCCTGACCCAACCTGTCAGTCCTCCCAGGGTACTCAAATCCAGCTGCTTTCCAGAAACAGGCGTTTTCTCCTAGCCTGGTGGGGTCCTGGCCTGGCCCGAACTAGTGTTTAGCTTAGCCTGGGAATGGGGATGCGTTGAGGAGAAAGGGGATTTTCCACATGACCGCTCCACTGACTCACCTCCCCGCAGAAGGTTTAGAAACACCCAGCAGGCCGGTTATCTAGCGTTCCTTAAATTGTCATTGTCACAAAGAGTCTTTCTGCTTCACTTCTCTCACAGTCCCCTCTTTACCCTGCTCACTCCCCTCCACGTCGCTGGGCTCAAGGGGCAGACACGGAGCCATTCGGCTTCTGGAATGGCCGAGGCGTCCTTGCAGGGTCTCTCTGTCAGCTCTTGCCCTGTAGGCAAGGCCGCAGCCGCTTCAGCTCCGATGGGGTGCTCGCCACGGCAACCCCAGTATCTAAGCAGAGCGTTCGCTGGGGACTGTCCCTGCCTCGCAGGCGGCTGGCAGCAGCAGTTTGAGCCTGTCAAGTGGGCGAGGTGGGGTTTTTCCCTTTTTCCTGCATTCTAACTGCTCTTTCTTGCTTTTCTCAACACGTGTAGGTGGTAGCTAGTTTAAGCACCCGACCTAGCAGCCAAGTACCTCCCACCGAGAGCTCTGGGAGGACGGTGATGCCCTCCTTTCTGCAGGAGGGCTTTTTAATGCCTATGGACCCACCCTGTCATAGCCCCTTGCCTTTGAGAGCGCCCTGGGCCCCTGAGCAACCAGCAGAGCAAACATCCTGTGTGTGTGCTACGCGTGCCCACGGCCACCGCTCCGTCATCTGGGGCTGGTCCTGGGAGCAGGCCTCCCACACAGAAGGAACAGCATTCTCACTTGGGACCTGACTGCGTCTCCAAACCCCATCCGGGGTGAACAGCGCCAATCCCTGTCAGCAGTCCTTTGGCACAGATTGTTGAAGGGTGGCAGGGTCTGTCTGCAGTATTGAACTTCAGTCCATATAGCCCCTGTTGCTTTCCTGCCGCCTTCTCTGCTGCTCGCAAGCCAGGGCCTCGTGGAAAGAAGTAAGCACGTGGCTGACAGTGTTTCTAAGAGAAACAGGTAGGGTTTTTCTAGTACCTGGCTCACTTGAAGAATAGGTTTCTGGTTTGTTTGTTTGTTTTTATGTTTAATAAAGGACCAGAACTACCAGGGACGTAGCAATCAAGTTTCAGACCTAGTGTTCCAGCAATCGGTGGTTTTCTCTCGTGCCTGTAACCCGTGTGGGCCGTCGATGCCCCGGCATGCCTTCCCCCTCTTCAATCCCGGTACCCTCGTCACAAGCTCCAAGTCAGTGCCAAGGTTCTGAGGGGGCTCATCTCAAACCTGCCCCCCACAATCTCAGTGATGATTATCCCACCCAGTGAAACACTAACTGTGGGAGGGGATCTTTGGTGCAGAGGACTAACTTTCTAACCCAAAGGAACACATACCTAATGGTAGGATTTCAGGCTTCGCCGTAAGTCAACAGAAGGGTTATTTTGGTGACTGTCTGCGGATACCTATCACAGTCCCTCTTCGTAAACGTTTGTGAATGCCTATTTTGTGCCAGGCACCGTGCTAGGCTCTGGGGGTGCTAATACCAATAAGACCTGGCCCTCATCCTTAGGTAACTCCCTGACTACCAAGGTGTGGAAGGTACTTCAGAACATGCAAGCGTGTTGGGGTGGGCTAAGCGCTGAGAGGGAAGAAACTCAGGGTGCTGATGGAACACTCAGCTGGGGTGCCCAGCTCAACATGGGTTTCAAGAGGACTTCGGAGGAGGTGGCATTTGAGCTAAGTCTCTATGTCTCTGTAAGAGATTAAATTTAGCCAACTGTGTGGGTTCTGCTGTGCTTACTGGTGGGGTCAGTGTGAGTTGTGCTCTGAGCTTTCCATTTATAGAGTGTTTCAGGTGCACTGATGCATGTCTTGAGAGCTGGCTGCCAGAGCAGGGGGACCAGACAGCTGTCTCTCAAGGGGAGGGGTATCCAGAAGCTTCCATTCTCGTTGCACTGTGCGTGTTTCCTCATTGTGCCATTCAACATTCTTTCCTTCGGCGTGGAAGACTTCCCTGACTTCCAAAGGTTAATGTCAAAGTGAGGCGTCTCTCAGAGGGAACGCAGCAGAAGCCATGCTCAGCCGACAGTTGCTCTAGAATAGTTCTGAGAGCATGGTCTCCAAGACCGGGGGCCAAGCACAGAGCAGGAGATGAGCGTTGGGAAATTAAGAGGAAAAAGGCAGAAGGATTTCCCTAACCTACAATAGGAGAACGTGCTCTGTGCTCTAAGGGTCTGACAAAGTTGAGAGAGCTCAGCACTCACACTCATACAAAGCTCTCCTGTTGGGGGAAATGGACCGGTGTCTTTCCAGGCTCATGCTATCAAGTGCAAGCGTTACATGGGCCTGATCACCTAAGAGGATCATCCGATCACACGGTGGGCGGCAGCCCTTTGTGAGGACATCACCCCTGCTCCGCCCCCCTTGATACTTGTTTGTCGAGCATCTAAATAAACATCCAAGTGGAGAACCAGCTGGAAAGCAGACAACCCAGTGTTCAGAAAAGCAGTGACTTTCCCCGAATGGAGGACACAATCTGCTGGGAATTTCTGGCCCTGCGAGTCTGGCAGAGGACGCGTGCAGGAGTGTCCCTCCCTGAACGCTCTGCCCTCCATTTCTCCGGTGCGCAGCTCTGGGGCACAGATTTCATTTCAGGCTGTTCTAGACGACAGGGCGGAGAGCAGAAGAGGAAATCACTTGAGACAAATAAGAAAAATGGAAGGATTTGGTAAAAGCCATCTGTGGGAAAATGAGAGCAAAATTTGGCCCTAGGGGACGAAAGTGAGAGGAGCGAACCGGGCCCAGCCCAAACTTGTTATTTTATCGTTTAAATAAAAAGGTCAAGATGCTAATGTGCCCAGGAGACTTTTCTTGAGTGACATACCCAGACTATGAAGAAACTCTGTCAGGGGGTTCCGGTGACATGAATGTAGGCTACCATACATTAACAGAATTACCAAGTGGCTGGGGGGATGACAGATTTCCCAGCACACAATGAAGGGGACATTAGCACTAAGGTTATGTGGGTGTCACGCTGGCCCAGGCTGATGAAGGTAACAGAGTTCAGCACTCCCGCTTCAGCAGCCACCCTGCCTGCAGCCAGTCACGTTTGCTGACTGAAAACTGGACGTGTTATGAGGCTTGAAGATTTCTGTTCCCCACACCTTCTCAACTCTCCCTCTTGCCCTTTCTAATTTTAGCCACTCTGTTTTTGGTTAATTTTACAGTGTTCTCAAGTCTACTCAAACACACTCACACCCACCATGGATATCAACTTTGAGATGGGGAAGAAAGAAAGAGATTGGTTAGATCTATTCCCAAGGGAGAAAGGGAAGAAGGAGAAGGGAAATCCGTTTTGGAATAAATGCCAGGACAATGGCCAGCATGAAGGCAGCAGTCAACCAGTTGCTGCTGCTTCTCAAGTTCTTCTGACGGAATGTGTTCACCTTTAAGAAGATCTTTCCACCTTCGTCTCTTCCAGGACTATTAAAAGGACAGGATGGGATGAAGCAACTTGCTGCATTCTTTTTTTTTTTTTTTAATATAATTTATTGTCAAATTGGCTTAAATACAACACCCAGTGTTCATCCCAACAAGTGCCTTCGTCAGTGCCCGTCATCCATTTTCCTCTCTCCCCGACCCGCCCCCATTCACCCTCAGTTTGTTCTCTGTATTTAAGAGTCTCTTGTGCCTCCCTCCCTCTCTGTAACTTTTTTTTTCCCCTTCGCTTCCCCATGGTCTTCTGTTAAGTGTCTCAAGATCCACATTTAAGTGAAAACGTACGATATCTGTCTTTCTCTGACTGACTTATTTCATTTAGCATAATACCCTCCAGTTCCATCCACGTTGCTGCAAATGGCATGATTTTATTCTTTCTCATTGCCAAGTAGTATTCCATTGTGTATATAAACCACATCTTCTTTATCCATTCCTCAGTTGATGGACACTTAGGCTCTTTCCATGATTTGGCTATTGTTGAAAGCACTGCTATAAACATAGGGGTACATATGCCCCTATGCATCAGCACTCCTGTATCCCTTGGGTAAATTCCTAGCAGCGCTATTGCTGGGTCATAGGGTAGTTCTATTTTTAATTTTTTGAGGAACCTCCACACTGTTTTCCAGAGCGGCTGCACCAGTTTGCATTCCCACCAACAGTGCAAGAGGATTCTTGTTTCTCCACATCCTCGCCAGCATCTGTAGTCTCCTGATTTGTTCATTTTAGCCACTCGGACCGGTGTGAGGTGGTATCTCAGTGTGGCTTTGATTTGTATTTCCCTGATGATGAGTGACGTTGAGCATCGTTTCATGTGTCTGTTAGCCATCTGGATGTCTTCTTTGGAAAAGTGTCTATTCATGTCTTCTGCCCATTTCTTTACTGGATTATTTGTTTCTCGACTGTGGAGTTTGGTGAATTCTCTACAGGTTTTGGATACTAGCCCTTTATCTGATATATCATTTGCAAATATCTTTTCCCATTCTGTCAGTGGCCTTTTAGTTTTGTTGATGGTTTCCTTTGCAGTGCAGAATCTTTCTATCTTGATGAGGTCCCAATAGTTCATTTTTGCTTTTAATTCCCTTGCCTTTGGAGATGTTGTCGAATAAAAAATTGCTGCGGCTGAGGTCAAAGAGGTTGTTGTCTGCTTTCTCCTCTAGAGTTTTGGTGGTTTCCTGTCTCACATTTAGGTCTTTCATCCATTGTGAATTTATTTTTGTGTATGGTGTAAGAATGTGGTCTAGTTTCGTTCTTCTACATGTTGCTGTCCAGTTCTCTCAGCACCATTTGCTAAAGAGGCTGTCTGTTTTCCATTGGATACTCTTTCCTGCTTTGTCAAATATTAGCTGGTCATACATTTGTGGGTCCAATTCTGGATTCTCTATTCTATTCCATTGGTCTGTGTGTCTGTTTTTATACCAATACCATACTGTCTTGATGATTACAGCTTTGTAGTAGAGGCTAAAGCCTGGGATTGTGATGCCTCCCGCTTTGGTTTTCTTCTTCAGTATTATTTTGAGAAATAACTTCACTATTACTTCAGTATTACTTTGGCTATTCGTGGTGTTTTGTGGTTCCATACAAATTTTAGGATTGTTTGTTCTAGCTTCGAGAAGAATGCTGGTGCAATTTTGATTGGGATTGTATTGAATGCATAGATTGCTTTGGGTAGTATTGACATATTAACAATATTTATTCTTCCAGTCCATGAGCATGGAATGTTTTTCCATTTCTGGAATTCTATCAGACATTTAAATCAGAGATAATATCTATCCTTCTCAAGCTGCTACAAAAAGTAGAAATGGAAGGAAAACTTCCAGACCCATTCTATGAAGCCAGCATTACTTTGATTCCCAAACCAGACAGAGACCCCACAAAAAACAAAGAACTTCAGGCCAATATCCCTGATGAACATGGATGCAACAATTCTCAACCAGATGCTAGCAACTTGCTGTGTTCTTCAAACGCTTGCCTGATAGGAAGGGTAACTAGGAACAGCCTGTCGACAATAGCTTGATGAATATGTTATTTGTGAAAGTGGCTTCGCAGGACACATAACACTGAATGTCAGGATTAGGACCAATTATACAAATGAGGCGAACCTATCATTACAAGTGAAAGACTCTCAGATCGGGTGAAACACAAAGTCCAGCTGTGTGACATGTGCAGACATGCAGACTCCTGCTTCCAGGAAGGCCCTGGATTTTCTCTATGCCTTATATATATTATATTTGGAGCTGAAGAAGCTGGAAATCCAGAAAAGGCTAACAAGAACAGACCCCGCCTCCAAAAAAGAAAGCTTACTCTAGCCAAAAGCTAAAGGACCAGAAAAGGGCCAGCCTGGCAAAACAAAAGACTTGTAGACAATATTGCTTTAATCCAGTCCAACACTACATAAAAATCAATGGCACCACCTTCAACCATGCTGGGAAAGGCCTTATGGGAAGCATAGATTTAGATTTAGATGCTCACTAGGCCATAAAGAGGAAATGCAACCTCGCTACTGGGATTATGTCAGAGGAAGCCTAGTAGGGAACTAGAGTTTTCATCTCCACTTGCCAGTAAGGAGCGCCCCCTCCCCCCCACCACCCTGCAGTATCTTTGGGAAATACCTAGGGAGCCGGAACTTCCTCATTCAGCAGTAACAACTCACCCCTCCCCGCTCCTGCTATGGTGGTGTTTAAGAGAAGGCCAAATGGAAATTTAGGACTTTCACCACCACCCAGTGGCAATGAAGCTACCACCTGTCCCTGCCTCCCATCAGTGGGGTTCATGTGGAGAGTAGAAATGAGAGACTCCTATCCTCCCAGCCAAGGTGATTATCAATGGAGGCCTAGTGGGGAACCAGCACTCCTACCTTTGCCTCCTACCTCCTACCCAGCAGTAATGAGGAGCACTTCCCTCACTTGGCTGTTAACAGTGGCTACAGTGCACGCTGCCCACCCACCCCCGCCACACACACACACACACACACACACACACACACACTCGCTTCCTCTGAGGAGACAGTATCACAGATACTAAGTTAGCTAAGATAAGGTTTAAATAAGATCCAGAGTCTCATAATATAATACCCCAAATGGTCAAGTTTCCATTAAAATAATCACTCATGATACCAAGAACCAGGAGTATCTCAAACTTAACGAAAAGAAAAAAGCCAATCACTAGACTCTTCACTGATACGATAGTGATGTTTAAATGATCTGAAAAAGATTTTAAAACAGACATCATAAAAGTATTCCAATGAGTAATTATAAATGTACTTGAAACAAATAAAGCAATAGAAAGCCTCATCAGATAGTCTCAGCAAAGAAATAGAACATATCAACAACCAAATGGAAATATTAGAACTGGGAAATACAATTACTGAAATAAAAATCTCAAGAGATGGTCTCAACAGTAGAATGGAGGGGACAGAGGAAAGATTAAGTGACCCGGAAGATAAAACAATAGAAATTAACTGAATCTAGGGGCGCCTGGCTGGCTCAGTCAGTGGAGCATGTGACTTGTTTTCAGAGTTGTGGGTTTGAGTCCCACACTGGGTGTAGTGATTACTTGAAAATAAATCTTAAGAAAAAAAGAGAAATTAACTGAATCTAAACAACAGAGCAAAAATAGACAGAAGGGGAAGGAGGAGGAGGAGGCGGGGAGGAGGAAGTGGAGGAGGAGGAAGAGAGCATCAGGGACCTTTGGGACTATAACAAAAGATTTAACATTTGTGTCATTGAAGTCCCGGAAGGAAAGGAGAAAGAAGGAAGGGCTGGAAAAGTACTCAAAGGAATAATAGCTTAAGATTTCCTAAATTTGGCAAAAGACATAGACCTACAGATTCAAGAAGCTGAATGACAAACAGCATAACCTGAAGAAATCCAAACCAAGATACATCATAATTAAAATTCTGAAAATTAAAGACAAAATTCTGAAAATTAAAATACAAAAAGAATGTGAAAGCCATGAGAAGGAAATAATACCTTTTCTATATGGGAAAATTAATTCAAATTACAGCAGATTTCTCATCAGAAACCATGGTGCCAGAAGGAAGGAACATATTTTCAAGTGTTTTGGAGGGAAAAAGCCCCCATCACCCAAATTCCGATATCCAGTGAAAACATTCTTCAGAAATTAAGGGGAAATTAAGATATTCTTAGATGAAGAAAAACCAACAGGATTTACCACCAGAAGACCTACACTAAAGGAATGGCTAGGGGCGCCTGGATGACTCAGTTGGTTAAGTGACTGCCTTGGCTCAGGTCATGATCTCACAGTTGGAGGGTTCGAGCCCCACATCAGGCTTTCTGCTGTCCAAGCAGAGAGCCCACTTCGATCCTCTCTCCACTTCTCTCTCTACCCCTCCCCCGCTTGTGCTCTGTCTCGCTCTCTCTCAAAATAAATAAAAACTTTAAAAAAAAGGAATGGCTAAAAGAAGTTCTATAGGGGACACCTGGATGGCTCAGTTGGAAGAGCATGTGACTTTTTCAAAAAAGATTATTTGCTTATTTTGAGAGAGAGAGAGAGAGAGAGAGAGAGAGAAGGAGTGGGGGAGGGGCAGAGAGAGAAAGGTGGAGAGAGAGAGAATCCCAAGCAGGTTCCACACCATGAGCATGGACCCCGACATGGGGCTTGAACCCTGAACTGAGAGCTGAAATCAGGAGTCAGACTCTTAACTGCCTGAGCCACCCAGGTGCCCCGAGCATGTGACTCTTGATCTCAGGGGTCATAAGTTCAAGCCCCTGTTGGGTGTAGAGATTACTTAAATAAATAAAACTTATAAAAAATAAGAGGTTCTGTAAACAGAAAAGAAGCAATGAAAGAAAGAATCATGGAATGTCAGGAAGTAAGAAACAATACAATAAGCAAAAATGGTAAATTGAAACTATTTTCCTCCTTTTAATTTTCTAAATTATGTTTAACAATTGAGGCAAAAATAATACTCTCTCATGTGATTTTAAATACAGACAGAAAAATATCTAAAATAATTATATTGTAAACAGAGAAGGGTAAAAAGAAATAAACATTAACTCAAACTGTCATGCCAGTAGACTGTGAGACTGTGATAAGCTCTCTCTGCCTCTCTCTCTCTCATATATATTTTTTCCATTCATTTAATTTCTGTCTATCTGTATGATTCCGTGGGCAGCACAGAGTTGGTTCATGTTTTTAATCCACTCTGATGATCTCTGTCTTTTATTGATATGATAGGGCTTAAGACTCTATCTTTTTTTTTGGTTTCTGTTTGTTTTCTCCATTTTTCACTTCTGTTTTCTCTTCCTTGCCTTACTATATGTCACTTGAGCATTTTTTTAGAATATCATTTTGATTTATCTGTGCCATTTTGGGGTGTGTCTCTAGCCTTTTTTAGTTGTTTTAGTAACACCTAGAAAAAAAATATATTGTGCTAACACTAATCAAAGAAAGCAAAAGTGGCTATATTAACATCAGATAAATAGACATCATAGCAAAGAGAGTTACCAGAGACGGAGAGGGACGTTACATAATAATAAAAGAGCCAGTCCACCAAGAAGATATAATAATGTCAGATGTCTATGCAGCAAACATCACAGTTGCAAAATATGTGAAGCAAAAACTGACAGAACTGAAAGTAAAAACAAGTACACAATTATAGTTGGATATTTCAAACCCTCTCACAACAGTTGATAGACCAATTACACAGAAAATCAGAACATGGAGAAAAACTCAACACCATTGACAAACAGGATCTAACAGACATTGATAGGACACTCCACCCAACAACACAGGTTACCTTATTTTCAAGTGCCCATGGAAAATGTACCAGGATAAACCATAACTTAGAACAAAAGCAAACTTCAAAAATGTCTAAAGTTTCGAAGGAAACTAAAAGAATACATTGATCTGGGTGACGATGAAAATACAATATATCGAATTTGTGGAACACAGATAAAACATTGCTGAGAGAATTTATAGCTTACATTAAATGGAGGGGAAATCTCAAATCGGTAACCTAAGCTAACCTAAGCTATCACCTCAAGGGCGTAAAAAATGAAGAGCAAGATAAAACCAAAGAAAGCAGACGGAATGAAATAATAAAGACAGGAGCATGAATCAATTAAATTGAAAACAAAAAATAAAGGAAAACAGCAAAGCAACGTTTCATTGCTTTTTTGCTTTAAAAAGAGCAATAAAATTATGAGCCCCTAACACAACTAACAAAGAGAAGACAGAAATTGCTAGTATCAGGAATAAAACAGATGATATGAGTAGATACCCTGCCTACATCAAAATGATAAGGGGATACTAAGAAAACTCGATGCATATAATTTTAAAACTTAGATGAAATGAGGCAATTCTTCAAAAACACAAATTACCATACTCCGTATGAAGTAGATAATTTGAATAATGTTATAACTATTAAGGAAATTGAATTTGTAATTTTAAACTTAAAAGATTTGAATTTAGAATTCAAATTTTATAATTTAAATTTTAAATTTTAACTTAGAAAAAGAAAACTCCAGTCTCCAGAATTCACTGAAGAATTTTATTTAACACTCAAAGAAGAATTAACAACAATTCTGCACAATTACTTCCAGAAAGTGCAACAGGAGTAAAAACTATTCATTTTATGGAGCTAGTATTTTCCTAATACCATACCAAACATAGACAAACAAAAATTGAAAAATACAGACCAATATTCCTTATAAATAAATATAAACATAAAAGTCCCAAACAAAATATTAAGAAAAAGAATTATACATTGTGACAAGTGTGGTTTACTCCAAGGATGCAAGACTGGTTCAATTTTTAAAAATCAACCAATTTAGTTATCAGTATTATAGGCTCAGTGAAAAAAAATTACAGGATCATATAAATTGATACAGAAAAAGCATTTGACAAAATTCAATACCCATTCACGAAAACAACTGTCAGACAAATAGGAAGAGAGTTCAACTTCCTCAACTTGGTGAAGTTCTTCTGTATAAATTCAATAGCTAACATCATACCTAGTGGTGAAATAATGAATGCTTTCCCCCTCGTATCAGGAATAAGGCAAGGATGTTTGGTTTCACCATTTTTATTTAATATAATACTGGAAATTCTAGCCAGTTCAAGAAGGCAAGAAATGGAAATTAAAGGCATATGCTTTCAGATCAGAAAGGAAGAAATAAAATAGTCCATATTTATAAATAATAGCATTGTCTATTTTTCATTTTTATTTTTTGAGAGAGAAAGAGGCGGGGGGAGGGGACAGAGAAGGGGGGGAGAGAGAGAATCTTAAGGAGGTTCCACATCCAGCATGGAGCCTGATGCAGGGCTCTAATGACCTGAGCCTAAATCAAGAGTTGGACACTGAACCGACTGAGCCACCCAGGTGTCCTATATCATTGTCTATTTAAAAAATTCCAAGAAATATGTGAAAACAAACAAAAAAAAAAAAAAAGCCCTAGAACTAAATGAGTTCAACAAGGCATAGAATACAAGACCACCATACAAAAATTAATTGAACTTTTATATGCTAGCAATGAGCACATTAACAGAAAAATTTTTTAAATCAATACCATGTATGGTTTATGCAACTGATACAATTAGGTATACATCTAACAAAACTTGTGTAGGACTTATATGATTAAAACTACAAAATGCTAATCCTTAACAAAATACTAGCAAGCCAAACTCAACAGCCTATTAAAAGAAGTATACACCATGACCTAATGGGACTTATTCTTGGAATGCAAGGATGGTTCAATAATGAAAAATTAATCGCTGTAATTTCCATATTAACAGAATACCCATTAACACATGGTCATCTTAATTGATGCTGAAATAGCATTGAAAAAATTCATCACCCCTTCATGATAAAAACACTCAGCAAATTAGGAATAGAAGGAAACTACATCAATATAATAAAGTCAATATATGAAAAACCCACAATCATCATCTTTCACTCAGTGTTGAAAGACTGAAGTCTTTTTCTTCATCCCAGGAATAAAACAAGGATGTCCACTTTCACCTCCTCTATTCAACATAGTATTGGAAGTTCTAGCCATAGTAGTCAGACTAGAAAAAGAAATAAAAAGCATCCAAATTTGAAAAGAGGAAGTAAAATTATCTCTATTCACATATGATATAATATTATTTATAGGAAACCCTAAGATTACACACACACACACACACACACACACACACACTCACAGAACTAATAAACTAACTTAGCCAAGTTGCAAGACATAAAAATCAACGTGCAGAAATCAGTTGCATTTCTGTACACTAACAATGAACAAATCCAAAAAAAGAAAAAAAGAAAACAATTCCATTTACAATAGTATCAAAAAAAAAAAACCCCTTAGGAATAAACTCAACCAAGAAGATAAAAGACTTGTACACTGAAAACCATCAAATGGGGCTGAAATAAATCAAAGAAGACATAAATTAATGGGAAGAAATACAGTGTTGATGGATTGAAAATCTTAATATTTTTAAGATGACAATATTACCTGAGGATATCTATAGATTTAATGTAATTTCTACCAAAATCCCAATGATTTTTTTCATAAATAGAAAAATTCATCCTAAAATTCACATGGGATCTCTAAGGGGCCCCAAATAGACAAAATAATCTTGAAAAAGAAGAAAAGATTTGGATATCTCACACTTCCTGATTTGAAAGCTCTAGTAATCAAAACAAGGAGGTACTGGCATAAAGACAGACATACAGATCAATGAAATAGAATAGAAAATGCAGAAATAAACCTTCACATATTTAGTCAAATGATTTTTGACAAGGGTGCCAAGATCATTCAATGGGGAAAGCATAGTCTTTTCAACAAATGGTGCTGGGAAAATTGGATATCCGCATGCAAAAGAATGAGGTTGGACCTCTACCTAACTTGACATATAAAAATTACCTCAAAATAGACCAAAGACATAACTGTAAGAGCTAAAACTATAAAACTTCGAGAAAAAAAACTTAGGGGAAAAGCGATGATATTCTACTTGTAGTGGTTTCTTGATATGACTTCAAAGGCACAGGTGACAACAAAATAATAGACACGTTGTAATTTATCAAAATTTAAAGCTTTTGTGCATCAACTGACACTATCAACAGAGTAAAAAAGGCACCCCACAGGTTGAGATAAAAATATTTACAAATTACGTATCCGATAGGAGATTAATATCCAGAATATAGAACGAACGCTTAAAACTAAACAAGAAAAATAACCTTTTTCAAAAATGTTCAAATGGCTTAAACAAACATTTCTCCAAAGAAGATCTACAAATGGCCAATAAGTACATGAAAAGATGCTCAACATCACTAATGATTAAAGAAATACAAATCAAAGTCACAATGAGATACCATTTCACGTTCATTAAGATGGCAGCTGTAAAAAACAATGAAATAACACATGTTAGCAAGGATGTGGAGAAACAAGAACACTGGTACACTGTTGGTGGGCACGTAAAATGGTCCAACCACTATGATAAACAGTGTGGCAATTACTCACAAAAGTAACAAACAGAATTACTGTGTGGTCCAGCAATTTCACTTCTGGGCATACACCCAAAAGGACTGAGAGCGGTAATTCAATGAACTTGAACAATTACTTGTACATGCATGTTCATGGGAGCACTATTTGCAATAGCTGAAAGGTAGTAGCAACCCAAGTGTCCATCGATGTATGAATGGATAAACAATATATGGTATACACATACAGTGGAATATTATTCGGCTTTAAAAAAAGAAGGAAATTCTGGCATATGCTACAACGTGGATGAACCTGGAAGACATGAGGCTAAACGAAATAAGCCAGTCACAAAAGGGCATGTATCGCATGAGGCCACTTCTATGAGGTACTAGAGTAGTTCAAATTCATAGAGACAGTAGAGAAGGTAGGGACCATGGGGAAGCAAGAATGAGGAATTATTTACTGGGTACAGAGTTCCAGTTCTGCAAGATGAAAAATGTTCTGAAGATGGATGGTGATGATTGTTGCAAAGCCAAGGACAGATAGGGAATTGGGAGTGGTGGGATGTTGGGATTAATTATGGGTTAAAACAAGTCAGAAAGAAGACCTGGCTGAATGCTTTTCTACAAGTTGCTTAACCTGTCTGCATAAAGTAGGAGTACAGTATCATTCTGAGCCAGTCTAAACAGTGGATTGTGGAAAGAGCCCCAAGGGAATGGCCTCATCTCTGCCTGCAAAGCTTTGCTTTCTGAATTTTCCCACTCCCACTGAACATGGTAAGACCAGTGCGCTGCGACACCACAAGGCAGAGAGTGAGTTTGGCAGAGTATGGCAATCACAGGATAGCTTGAATTCTGCAGCTGGCTATAAGACCCCCAAATAGAAGAAAAAGCACTTACTTCCCTCTCAGTCTATCCTCAGGGTTCAGAACCAGAGCTCTGGTTTTCCCCGTGTCCAAGCACTGGTATTCAGCATACTGGTGAAAAGATGTCTCAAGTTTACCTTCTCCAGGGCTTTCCCTCTGTCTCCTTCTTGGCTTGTTGAGTTTTATTTCCTACAGGTGAATTTTCTGTGCTTCTTCATTTCCCAGTGCTGAGGAGGCCAGGATATAGCTACGTCTAGAGTTTTCTAAAGAGGCATAAAGTAGGAGGTGCCTTGGGTCTGGCTGTCTGTGGCTCATCTCTCCCTTCTATCACACCTGCTGTATTTGATCCGCCATGACACCAGCCCATGTCCCACCATCACTTTGCTGTGAGACTCATCCCCCATGAAGAGAAACATGTTCCCCTGCCACAGAACGTGGTGGTGAAGAGCAGGCCATTCTGGGCTCCTCTGTGTCCAAAGACTCAGAAAGAAAAGATCACCTTCGTCCTCAACGATCTTCTCCCAGAGAGCTCTGAGCTACCAGAATGATCCATGTGCCACGGTGCCTGCCACCTTTCTTGAGAAGAGAAGCATTTAAGACATGAGGAATATTGAGCAGATTGGATTTAAGAATAAAAAAATTTTAATTAACATCTCCAGGCAGTTTGGAAGGAAAAGATAATCTGATCTTGAACAACTTCCTTGAGTGATCAAAGAAAAAGACACTAAAGTTGCCTCTCCCTGCTTTTCCAGTTAAATATAAATAAAACTTCCTCTCTTGTGAAGCTGATAGCTTACACCTGGAACTGATGGCTTGGAGGAGACTGGGCAGGTGCATTACAAGGACTAAAGATGAGCATCGTTCCAGACTGGTCCAATTTTTAATCACTTTCCTATGGCAGGGAATGCCCTTAGAAATTGCAAAGCCAATGCTTTTTTGCTAATGCGGCAGAAATTCCTTAAACTAAGAGATGGTGCCACTGCCCATCAATTTTACAAGGCAATAATGCAGATCCCAAGTGGCTAAAGTCTGAGGCAGAAGGGAGAGCACTTCATCACAGTGAGAGAACTGGGTTGTTGCTGGGGAAAACTGTCCTGATACCATGCTGGTATTACCATGAATTAATAAGCTTTGTTTATCTTCTCTGACACTAGAGGTCCAACTTAGTCCTTTTGCTTCATCGTCTTGCTTATTATGCAGCTCAGGCCATGGATATAGGCTGCCTACTTGTCATAAATTGCAGGCAACCTCCCTTCTTTCTGCTCTTGGTCCCAGTGGGTTTACGCTCCTGGGAACCAAGGCTCTCTTAACTTTTCAGTTAAGAAATGCATTTCAGTTCACAAATGCATACTGAGCCCTGATGCTACGCTAGGTGCTGTGGAAATTCCAAGATGCATGAACCACAGCTCCTGCCTTCCTGATCACCTTGTGGTTAGGGAGAAGTCACATGGGCAAATAATCGCACCAGCAGGATGTGTAACAGAGGGGAAAACACACCTCTCCTGGAACCCAAGAAGGGAAGAGGTGACTTTCTTTTTTTTTTTTTTAAATTTTTTTTTTAACGTTTATTTATTTTTGAGACAGAGAGAGACAGAGCATGAACAGGGGAGGGGCAGAGAGAGAGGGAGACACAGAATCGGAAGCAGGCTCCAGGCTCTGAGCCATCAGCCCAGAGCCCGACGCGGGGCTCGAACTCGCAGACCGCGAGATCGTGACCTGAGCCGAAGTCGGACGCTTAACCGACTGAGCCACCCAGGCGCCCCTAGAGGTGACTTTCAGTGGAGGAAATCAAGGCGGGGTCCTTGGACAAGGTCTCAGTACAGGGAACCCTTATAAAATACAGGCATTTCAGCTTGGAGTTTGCCATAGTGAACAAAAAAGAGCCTGGATATAGGAAGGTGGTATATTTCAGTACAGCAAAATGAACTTGTTTAAAGATGTATAGTTCTATGAATTTTAACACATGTATAGAATTTAACACATACATCCTGCCACAATCAGGATACAGAACAATTCAACCATCCTAACATCCCTTACAGAATGGCTTTATAATCGTTCTTTCTTCTGATAATCCTTAGCAACCAGTGAGCTGTTGTCCATCACTGTACTTTTGTCTTTTGAGAATGTTATATCAATGGAATCATACAATATGTAATCTTTTGATATTGACTTCCTTCACTCAGCATGTCTTCTTTGAGATTCAGCCAAGTTGTTGCAGACATCAACAGTTATTTTTCATTGTGAATAGTTTTCTTTTTTTTTTTTTTTATTTTTTTAACGTTTATTTTTGAGACAGAGAGAGACAGAGCATGAACGGGGTAGGGTCAGAGAGAGAGGGAGACACAGAATCTGAAACAGGCTCCAGGCTCTGAGCTGTCAGCACAGAGCTCGACGCAGGGCTCAAACTCACGGACCACGAGATCATGACCTGAGCTGAAGTTGGACACTTAACCGACTGAGCCACCCAGGCACCCCTCATTGTGAATAGTTTTCAATCGTAAGAATGTACCATAGCCTATCCCTATACCCAGTGAAGGACATTTGGGATGTTTCCAGTTTTGATGATTGAGTAGGGATCCTATAAATGCTCATGTACAAGTTACTATATTATGTAAACATAAGTTTCTTTTCTCTGGGGCAGTTTCTCAGTTTGGGCACTATTGACATTTTGGGCCAGATACTTCTTTGTTGGAGGGGACTGCCCTGTGCATTGTAGGATGTTTAGCCATATCTCTGGCCTCTACTTACTATATGCCAGTAGAAATCCCCAAGTTATGCCAACCAGAATGTCTGCACACATTGCCAAATGTCTTTTGGGGGACAAAACTCATCCACAGTTGAGAACCACGGCTCTGGGGTTAATACCTAGAAGTCCATTTATTGGGTCATGTGGTAACTAACTGTCTGTTTAACTGTATAAGAAACTTTGCATCCCTAACGTATGAGAGAGTTGGTTGCTCAGTATCTTCAACATGTGATATTGTCAGTATTTTTTATTTTTGCCATTCAATAGGGACATAGGAGTAACTCATGATGGTTTTAATTTCCATCTCTCTAATAGCTAATGATATTAAAATTTTTTTCTCACGCTTTTTTTTGCCATCTGTATATCCTCTTTAGTAACGTCTGTTCAAATCCTTTGCCCATTTTTAAACTGGATAATTTGTTTTCCTACTGCTGAGTTTTGAGAGTTTTTTATAAATTATGGATACAAATTCTTTCTTGGATGTGTGATTTGCAAATATTTTCTCCCAGCCTGTAGCATGCATTTTCATTGTCTTAACAGTGCCCTTTGTACAGGAAAAGTTTTTGGTTTTGGTGAAATCCAATTTGTCAAATACTCTTTTATGGATTGTGCTGTTGTTGTCATATCTAAGATCTAAAAATGTTTAATCCCAGGCCATGAAGTTTTCCCCTGTATTTTTTTCTCTAGAAGTTTTAGATTTTTATGTTTTACATTTAGAGCTATGATTCACTTTAAACTAATTTGTGAATACGTGTGAGGCTTAGGCCAGGTTCATTTATCTTTTGACCATTGATATCCCACTGTTTCAGCACTACGTGTTGAAAGACTATTTTTCTTCCATTAAATTCCTTTTGCATCTTTGTCAAAAATCACTGAGGCACATTTGCATGGGTCTGTTTCTGAGTTCTCTGTTTTGTTCCGTTGATCTAGGTGTCTATCCCTTGATGATACCGTGCCACCTTGAATACTGTGACTTCAGAATAAATCTTAAAGTCAAATAGGGTGATTCCTCCAACTTTATTCTTCTTTTTCAAATTGTTTTAGTCATTCTAGTTTCTTTGCCCTTTCGTGTAAATTTTAGAATTAGTATGTCTATATCTACAAAAAAAACCCTGTGATTTTATTAGAGTTACATTAAATCTAGGGATTAATTTGGGGAGTTTTGACAAATGTGCTATTTGACTCTTCTTTTTCTATAACATATTTTTTTAAGTTTTTCATTTATTTTTTTGAGAGAGAGAGAGAAAGAGCATGAGCAGGGAGGGGCAGAGAGAGAGAGGGAGAGAAAGAATCCCAAGCAGGTTCCTCACTGTCAATGCCAAGCCTGTTATGGCACTTGAACTCAGGAACCATGAGCTCATGACCTGAGCTGAAACCAAGAATTAGGCTTAACCTACTGAACCACCCACATGTCCCCTATTTGACTCCTCTAATCTATTTTATTAGTTCTTCCTTGGTTTCTTCCATCAGCATTTTTAGTTTTCAACATAAAGATAATGTACATGTTTTTGTAGATTTATGCCTGAATATTTCATTTTAGGGAGAGCTATTGTAAAGTGTATATTGTTTTAAATTTCAGTTTCCAGTTCATGTACATGATCATTTACATTAATCCCTAGATTTAATATAACTCTAATATGTAGAAGTACAATTGGTAATTTTTGTATTAACCTTGTATCCTGTGATCTTGCAAGTTCGCTATTAATTCTAGAGATTTTGGATTTTATTTTTTTGTAGATTTCTTATAGGTTTTCTGTGTTTGCAAGTGAACAGAGACAGTTTTATTTTTTCCTTTCCAAATTGTGTTTTTTCTTTTCTGATTTGTATGCCTTTTTGTTTGCTCGTTTTTTTGTTTTTCTTTTGCCTTATTGCATGGACTAGAACTTCTAGTGTGTCAGTGAATAAGAGTGATGAAAACAGATATCTGTGCCTTGTTATGGATATTAGGCAAAAAGAGTTTAGTTTTCTGCCATTAAGTAGGATATTAGCTATAAGGGTTTTGTTGTTGTTGTTGTTATTTTGTTTTTTGGCGTGTGTGTGTGTGTGTGTGTGTGTGTGTGTGTGTGGTGTAGCTGTCCCTAATCAAATTAAGAGGGTTCACTTCTATTCCTACTTTCCTAAAAGAATTACAGAGATTCATTTTTTCTTCTATGTCTTCATTTATTTCTTCTATGTCTTCATTTATTATATGAAAGATAGTATACTATAGTTTCTTTTGTAAATTTGCTTTTTTCATGTGTCCTGCAAATCACTCCATATTGGTTCATACAGATCTTCTTTATTCTTTGTTTTCCAGTTGCGTGGTACTCCATTGTTAGGATGTGCCATGTTTTATATCCAATCATGTGTGTGTATATATATATATATATATATATATACACATATATATATATATGTATATATATGTATGTATGTATATTAATTGTTTCCAATATTTTGCAATTAGAAATAATGCTACAATTACAACAAGTAACCTTATACATATATGTATATATATATTCTTTTTATTGAAGGTATACCTTTAATGTATATTTCTAGGAATTTCTGGGTTTAATGGTGAGTTTCATATGTAGTTTTGTTATGTTTTACCAAATATTCCTACAAATGAGTTCTACCAATTTGCATTTGCATTAGCAATATATGAGAGCTTGTGTTTTCCCATTTCATCACTGAGAGAACTTAATATTTATATATCTATATATATAATTTTTGCAAATCAGATAAGTGATAGTATCTCAGCATTGTTTTGTTATTTCTCTAATTATGAGTTACTTGAATACTTTTTATATATTTAAGGACAGCATTTTATTTTTTGTGAATTTTCCATTCATGTCTTTTTCTCATTTTTCTATCATATATTTAGTCATTTGTCCCTTTACTTTTTAAAAAAAAATATTTTTAAGTTTATTACTTTGAGGAAGAGAGAGAGAGAGCATGTGCACAAGCAGTGGAGGGGCAGAGAAAGAGGTAGAAAGAGAATCCCAAGCAGGCTCCTCACTGTCAGTGTGGATGGAGCCTGACACAAGGCTTGATCCTATGAACCATGAGATCAAGACCTGAAACAAATCAACAGTCAGATGCTTAACCGACTGAGCCACCCAGGTGTCTCTGTCCCTTTACTTTTTTTTTTACCTTTTTTTTTAACGTTTATTTATTTTTGAGACAGAGAGAGACAGAGCATGAACGGGGGAGGGGCAGAGAGAGAGGGAGACACAGAATCGGAAGTAGGCTCCAGGCTCTGAGCCATCAGCCCAGAGCCCGACGCAGGGCTCGAACTCACGGACCATGAGATCGTGACCTGAGCTGAAGTTGGACGCTTAACCGACTGAGCCACTCAGGCGCCCCTCTGTCCCTTTACTTTTAATGTAATTCTTTATTGAGGTATAATGGACATACAACACTACGTTAGTTTCAGGTGTACAACATAATGATTCAATATTTGTATAAATTGCAAAATGATCACATTAAGTGATCAAATACATTGTGATAGAATTTTTTTCCTTTGATGAGAAATTTTAAGATCTATTCCCTTAACATCTTTCAAATATACTCTACAGTATTATTAACTGTCATTGTTGACCTATACATTATATCCCCATGACTTATTTCTTTTATACCTGGAAGTTTGTACCTTTTGACCGTGTTCCATTTTGCCCACTCCCTATCCCCCACCTCTAGCAACCACCAATCTGTTCTCTGTGTCTATGAGCTTGGTTTGTTTTTTGTTTTTGTTTTTGTTTTTTTAGATTCCATATATATATATATATATATATATATATATATATATATATATGGAATTATATATATTTGGGTTATATATATATGGGATATATTATATTATATTATATTATATTATATTATATTATATATATTATATTATATATATTATATATATATATAGGATTATATAGTATTTGCCTTTATCTGTATGACTTACTACATTTAGCATAATGCCCTCAAGGTCTATCCATTTGCTGTTGCATATGACAAGATTTCCTTCTTTTTTTTTAAGGCTGAAAATATTGCATTGTTTATCTAGTTGACCCTTGAACAACATGGATTTGAACTCTGTGGATCCACTTATACCCAGATTTTTGTTTTACAGTACAGTACCAACATATTTTCTCTTGCTTGTGATTTTCTTAATAGCATTTTCTTTTCTCTAGCTTATTTTATTGTGATACAGTATATAATCCATATAACATACAAAATATGTGTTAATTGACTGTTGATGTTATTAGTAAGACTCTCATTAACCGTAGACTATTAGTAGTTAAGTTTTGGGGGAATCAACAGTTATATGTGAATTTTTGACTCCACAGGAAGTCCACCCCCCACCTCCCTGCATTGTCAACTGTCAACAAAGGGTCAACTATATATACCACATTTTCTTTATGCATCCATCAGTTGGTGGACATTTAGGTAGTTTTCATTTCTTAGCTGTTGTGAATAACACTGCAGTTAACATGGGGGTGCACCTATCTTTTCCAGTTAGTGTTTTCAGGTTTTTTAATAAATACCCAGAATTGATGAATCATATGGTAATTCTGTTTTTAATTTTTTGAGGAATATCCATACCGTTTTCCACAGTAGATGCACCAACTTACCTTCCCAACAACAGCAATGCACAAAGGTTTTCTTTTCTCCATGTTCTCACCAGCATTTGTTATCTCTTGTCTCTTTGATAATAGCCATTAGGTATAAGGTAAAATCTCATTCTAGTTTTGATTTGTATTTCCCTAATGATTAGTGATGTTGAACATCTTTTCATGTGCCTGTTGGCCATTTGTACATCTTCTTTGGAGAAATGTCTGTTCATGTCTTCTGCCCATTTTTTAATAGATTGTTTGGTTTGGGGTTTTTTGGTTTGTTTTTGTTCATTTGTTCGTTTTGCTATTGAACTGTACGAGCTCTTTATAATTCTGGATCTAAACCCCTTACCAGATATATGATTTACAAATGCTTTCTCCCATTGATAGGTAGCCTTTTAATTTTGTTGATGGTTTCCTTTGCTGCACAGAAGCTCTTTAGTTTGATGTAGTCCCATTTGTTTATTTTTGCTTTTGTTTCCTCTGCTTTTGGTGTCAAATTCAAAAAAATCATTGACATAACAATTCATTTTTGAGTATTGAACCAGCCTTGCATTCCCAGGATAAAGCCCATTTGGTCATGGTACATTATTCTTTTTATGTATTGCTGGGTTCAATTTATTAATATTCCATAGGGGATTTTTAGATCTATGTTCATGAGAAATATTTGTCTAGAGTTTTTCTTTCCTGTTATGTCTTTGCTTAGTTTTGATATCACAGTAATGCTGGCCTCATAAAATGAGTTGGGAAGTTTCTCTCCTCTTCTATTTTCTGGGAAATACTGTGTAGAATTGCTGTTATTTCTTATCTAGATGTTGTGTATAATTTACCATTCTCAATGGAGAATCTTAATATTTTTTGTGTTAGCAGGTGGTGCACCTGGTTTTTCACTGTGGTTCACTGTGGTTCCAATGTCAGCTTAGTCTCCTAAACTCCTTTAAACTCCTCTGTAGTACTCTTCTGGTCTGTCCCACATATGCACCAGTCAGTGACCAGTATGGCACCTGCATTCTCATCTATGTACTAGTTCAGTTCTCAAAGCATTAGGTAAGATAATTAGCATTAGATTCATATATGCACCCTGGATTCTGAGCCCAGCTTATAAGCAACTTTATGAGGTTACTTTTCCAAGCCTTTTTTCTCCATGACCTCCTTGGTACTTTCTGGTTCCCTGGAGCTACCTTTTTTTCATCCTCCAGCAAGAAATCTGGGGTTTAGATGTCCCCATCTGCTGCATATGCAGATGCAGGGACAAGCAGCTTGAGGACTAGGGGAAACAATGAAAGTTGGGGCACCTGGGTGGCTCGCTTGGTAGGTGGTTCCAACTTTGGCTCAGGTCATGATCTTGTGGCTCATGGGTTCAAGCTCTGCATTGGGCTCACCGCTGTCAGACTGTCAGCACAGAGCCCGCTTGAGATCCTCTGTCCCTCTCTCTCTCTGCCCCTCCACTCTCCACCCCTCTCAAAAATAAATAAACATTTTTAAAAAGTGAAAGTCACCACCAGTTTAGTGGTACTTTGAATTCTGGTCCTTTGCCCCAATCTTCCTGCTACTGTTTATTTTTCAGATTACTCAAATAGCTTTTCCATTCACTCTGTCCAAGAGTTATGGCTACATTCAGTGAGAGGGACTGGGGAAGTCTTTTACTTCATCTTACCCAGAATAGACTCTATAGCCTCTATTTTTAGAAAGAGTTGTCTGCTTTGGGTTTTTTTTTTTAATTCTGAAAATTAGACGTCCTATGGTAGATAGAAAAATATCTTTGAACCCTGAAAAACTTAGTTCCAACCCTGGCTCTATAATTCAACTTTCTTGAGGCTCTGTCTCTTCATGGGTAAATGGAGCCTGTGTTAGGGGTCCCCAAGACCACCCTCAGGTTTGATGATTTGCTAAAAGGACTCACAGGACCTTTTTATTTATGTAAAATCTTTATACACATTGCAAAAGGATATAGATTAAAATCAGCAAAGGGAAAAGGTAGGGAGTGCGGTCCAGAAAAAGCCAGTAAGACTCCGGGTGTTTTCTTTTTGTGGAGTCCTACAGACAGCACTTAATTCTCCCAACAATGTAACCATGTGACAGTGTGACAGTACGTGCAAAGTGTTGCCAACAAGGATACCAAAGCTTTGGTGTCCAGGGTTTTTATTGGGGTCAGCAGCAGAATATTATTCTGACAATGTAATAGATACAGAAAAAAAAGCTGTGATTTGGGACACATTTTAAGAAACCAGACATAAGAGTATGGGTGTGCCCCTTGATGGGCATAGGTCTAAGCTACATACAAGCAATGAGGAGAGAGGTAATGGGAGGGAAATGCTTGTCCAAGGATAAATACAAAAGGATAGCATTTAATAAATGTCAGGGTGACTGAGTCCCAGCAGAACATGAGGCTTAACAAGTAATCTAACGAAAATTTCAAAGGCCATTTTTAGCCACATTTAGAATTTGAAGAAACAGGCTTCTCGTTTGGAGAAGAGAGCTGTGGTGCTAAGAGATGATGACAAGAAAGCTAAGCCCTTCATCTCCTATAATATTCCCATCTTCTGTCTGAATTGGGAAGTACTTGTAGTTTTGAGAGATCTGAAACCAAGAACAAAAGAGATGTCAGAAAATTATAAATGAACAAATGTGTACTTTTTTTTTAATGGGGAAAAAGTAGATTTTGGAAACTATAGAATTTAAGATTGATATAAATCAAAGTTAAAATTCTAGAAAAGACTATTCAGGATAGCTTATGAGCAATTAGAAAACAGACAGTCACCAGGAGCCTATCTGTGTTCACTGTGGCTAAGCCTTGCTAAATGAATCTTACTTCCTTTCTTAACCAGGTTACTAGAAGAGAAAAATCTGGAGAAATTGGTATATCTTGACTTTGGCCAATGCTTTGCCAGACTCTCAGGATATCCTGTGGGCAAGCCAGAGAAATATGGGTTAAATGACATGTCATTAAACAGATTTTCAGATACTTGAATCAGAAGACTTAGACCTATTAGGTGGGCTCTATTGTATAAAGACACAGATGGGACTTGACAGATTTGTAAATATGACACAAACATGTCAGGTGATTGAGTCAAGATCCATAGAGATTTGGGGGACTTGAGACAGGTCATCTCAACAAGATGATACTTTCAAAGAATAAGGAATCAAAGAATTTTGTTTTTTAAAAAGAACAAATTTTAAATCATCTCTTTAGGGACGTTTGTATGTATGTGCGTGTTGGTTGGAAACAGTTCCTGGGGGAAATGGCTTAGTTGGAGTTTGTCAAGTGAACAAACATTTGATGTTAAACCAAATACGTATGATATTCTTTTATTTATTCAAAAAATATTACGTGGCTGTCGTAAAAGCAAATTCTGCCTTAACTTGCATATAAGAGTATAGAACCCTAATCCGGGATAGCGATGGTGTTGCTAACACTACAGTCATGAAAGAACATTTGGGTAGTCTGCTCAGTTTTTTGTGAGACGCCTTGAGGGTGAGAATTAGCACCTAGAAGAGGCCCCCAGGTCCAAGGTGGTAGGAGGGCTGGAAGCCATGTGGTGAGAGGGAATTAACGATCTGTGAAGTTTGATCATCTTGAAGAAAGAAAGACTAAGGCGAGATGTGGAACTGATCTTTAAATCTGTTAAGAGTTATTATCTGGATGCTTTCACAGACTCCTGTTTTGTTCCTTAGGCAGAAGTTACAGGGTTAATAGCTATGAGTCATAGGAAATTGTGTTTCAGCCAGTCTCTTACAGCGCGTTAGCTCCTTCACCAGACCTTAGGCTGGCAGAGATGGGCAGGACCAGATCACGTTCCTATGGAGCCAGCAACCCATAAATTCATGTTCCACGGGGAGAAGTGGATTGGTATACAATGGCTCTTCCAACAGAGAGACTCCTTCGAGAGCCGGATGCCTCTAAAGCACTGAGCTCCTGTCTCTGGAACACAAAAGGAAAGACATTCAGGTTCTGTGTGAGGGTCCAAGGCTGGCCTGAAGGTATCTGGACCTCAATATGGTGTTCTGATAGCCACTGAGGACCAAGACACGTGTTTGCCAGGATAGGCAAAGAGGGTTGTTTGAGGAGAGTCTGAACTGTGTTCAAGGAGAAAAGCAAAAGTTCAAAGGCAGAAAAGTGTCCCTGAGCATCAGATACACAGGAGCCACAGAAGGACAACTCAGGAGTCAACAGGGGAGAGGAGCAGACCTAGTCGGGAAGCACAGTGTGAGACTGGTTGAAGCCAGCGGTCTGGAACGAAGCTTGGCCACGATGTCAGCAGTCAGGGGCTTGTTGGGAGCTCTGTGGGACCAAGTGGGCTTGGGCCGGAGTCGGACAGGACTAGACTAGAGGCTGGACCACCATCTCTCGGGGGTGTTAGAGATGGGATTTGTGCCAGATACCCTCTATTTTGCTCTCCAGCTCTACACTCCACCCTTCTCCACCTGGCTCTAAGCCCAGGAAGCTGACCTACATAACTTGGATCAGTGGAATCCTTGACCTCTGCAGCCAGTTAGCTTCTGCAAACAAGAAGCCTCAGTTAGAGATTGGAGAGGGGAGGAGAAGGAGGTTGGGATATTCCTGCCCTCTGCGCGCCTCCCTGCGGGGTCACCTTGGGATTTCTGGGTTCCTAGGCCAACGGTCACAACTCCTCTTAAGATGCTTCTGTCTATAGAGCTGTCTCTTCCAGGATCCAGGAGCCCCTCCCTGCCCTCCTCCCTTGAAACCTAGAGCTGGTGACAGTCCCAGAGATACCAGCTCTGGGGTACTGCACTATCCTTTGTGGCTCTCCTACAACTTGCCCACACCCTTATGAAAAACATTTATTAACCTCTTCTTGAATCACCCTAATAGGAAAATGTCATCTGTTTCTTGTCATGCCTTGGCTGACACAGGATTCTGGATTGAGTGAGAAGATCAAATAGGTTATTTCAAAAAAAACCTTATATTTCTGTGGCTCAGGATTTCTTATCACTGACCGTAGATGTTTGTAGACCCAGGAGTAATGAGAATTAAGTTTCTGTACCTAGGAATCCACAAAAGTATTTCTACAGTGGATGTGGAATTCACCTAGAGATTTGTGGTTCAGTCTAGCCACAGAAGCTATACAATTTATCATTTTTGTAAGAATTCATGCTATCAGGATGTATGACAGGATTTTCAGTTGCTTCTACTATGTCTGAAGGGTCAGCTAACATCTTTACTGCTATTCTATAAAAGAGCCAAAGGTAGCTTACACTAGCCAAGCAGAACATTGGCAAAGTCATAAAAGAGCCATAATTAATCTTAAATATCTTGCACAGACAAGTCATTAAGCCATACTGTGACCCTTTCTAGGAAGATTGAATAGTGGAGGCTCTCCATAATGATGATATTTCAAGGATGTCCCAGAACCTCAGGAAAAGAAGGAAGTCTACATGACTTCAAACTGTATAATATCTGAGCCTAATGATCAATAGAAAACATTGTCTTCTGGTATGTGAAGGTCATTTCCATTTGACTATGAATAAGAGTTTTGTTGTTGTTGCTTGGATGGACTTTGATATAATCTTACTTCTAAAGAGTCATTATCTTAAAAAAAATTTTTTTTTTAATCTTTATTCTTGAGACAGAGAGACAGCATGTGAGCAGGGGAGGAGCAGAGAGAGAGGGAGACACAGAATCCAAAGCAGGCTCCAGACTCTGAGCTGTCAGCACAGAGCCCGATGTGGGGCTCGAACCCACAAACCGTGAGATCATGACCTGAGCTGAAGTCGGACGCTCAACCAACTGAGCCATCCAGGTGCCCCAAGAGTCATCATTATCTTTTAGAGATACACAGTGAAAAGCTTATGGATGAGATGGTGTGACCGAACTTTGCCTCACAGTAATACAGAAAGGGGCGGGGGGGGGGGGGGGGGCGGGGAATGGATAAAAGAAGACTGTCCATGAGTTAGTTGATAGCTATTGAAGCTGGGTGATGGAGACGTGGAAGTGGTATTTATACTATTCCCTCCGCTTTTGTGTAATTTTAAAATAATTGAATATTAACTGCCAAATGAATAGTTAATTAAAAAGTTGTTTCTTGGGGCACCTGGGTGGCTCAGTCGGTTAAGCGTCCGACTTTGGCTCAGGTCATGATCTCGTGGTCTGTGAGTTCGAGCCCCGCGTCGGGCTCTGTGCTGACAGCTCAGAGCCTGGAGCCTGTTTCAGATTCTGTGTCTCCCTCTCTCTCTCTCTGACCCCCTGCTCTGTCTCAAAAATAAACGTTAAAAAAAAAAAGTTGCTTCTGGACACAGGAACATGCATTTATTATCGCTCGACGCCACTGATGTCATGAAGTTCTGTGTGTAGGTTTCAGAAGTGTAATAGGAAAAACGCATTGAAACAAATGTAAATGAGGCATGCCATTTTTATGAGAGTTTAATGAAACTAGGCTCAATGAAAACTGTTAAGATAACATTCAGAATGTACACTTAGAATATTTTTTTCATGAATTGAAAAGGAAAGCAAACAAAAATACTGCATTCATGTTTTAAAATATATTACATGTGGACTTTGCTTCTAAATAACCTGGGATGAGAGCCGACTGGGTGAGGTTACAGACGAAACAAGTTTGGCCATGAATTCATATTTGTTGAATTGGGGGGCGTGGCCACATGGCGGCTTACCATGCGATTCTTTCTGCTTTTATATACGCTTTACATTTTATACAGAATGGGGTTTTTTTTTAGTAAAACATATACTACACCTCAAAAATGTGACCATTTTACATTGAGGAAGTATTAGCTCTTAGTATTTAATGAAATGTGACCTTACGCTATTTCTCTTTCTCCTCCTTAGAGTCTCCATTTTCTAATATATTACCATTTGTTCATTTCTCTCCTCTTCCCCCATGCCTTAGTTTTGTCTGTTATATGGAACCAAGCTGGTGTTTCAGGAGCGAGCCTGGTATCTAGAACATAAATATTTGACTCCCACGGCCAGCACGAGGATTAGGAGTCAGGTAAGGGTCCCCGATGTGCAGAAGAAACCCTTTGCACTTCAGCCGTGAGCTCTTTGCTTTCTTAGAAAACAGTCCTGTCAATCTTTTATCAGTTCCCACTCAGGGATTTTTATGCCCCTGGGACTTCACATACATGTTTGAATTGCCTACCATGATCATATTACACTTCAGAGTTTAAGTGACAAGGAAATGATTCACTGTGCATGAACTGTCTGACATGAGAAGCAGAAGAGGGAATCAAAAGCATTTTCCTTGTCTTGGCAAAAACCAAAAATGTATTAAGTGATTTTCATTTTTCTGCTTCTTAGCAAAACCTATTAACTCATTCTTCATATTCAGAAAGAAGACCTGTGGTATTTTTATGTCAGTGATGGTAATGGAAATTCAATGTGATGGCTAAGAGTACCTGAAAATGAAGACAGAGCCGGTGAACCACCACCAGGATGCTGCTCTAAAGGAAAAGAATATAAAACAACATAATCGTGTATAAAACACATTTTCTGACAGCTTCTCTTCCGGGTCCCCCATTAGATGCTATAACATAAGCAGGTGTATATGCTCAGACTTTGCCTTCAAAGGAGCTCATCACATTTGAGGACACAAAGCTGACTTTAAACCACAAATAACGGGGCACCTGTGTGGCTCATTTGGTTGAGGATCCCTCTCTTGATTTTGGCTCAGGTCATGATCCCGGGATCATGAGATCAAGCCCCGCACTGGGCTCAGTGCTGAGGATCGAGACCTCTTGGGCTTCTTTCTCTCTCTCTCCCTCTGCCCCTCTCCCCAGCTCATATTCTCTCTCTAAAATAAAATAAAAAATTTTAAAAAAAATTTTTTTAGCCACAAATAATGACACAAGGGAGCAGAGGCTTCCCAATGAATAAGTTCAGAGTTCAGAGGACAGAGATCACTTAAGGACTTAGGAGCAAATGTCATTCTTGTTGCTAGACTTTCAAGAGTGGAAAATTCCAACAAACTGGTGGTTCGACTGAGGAGGGGGCCGTGCAGTTTTGAGCCTTCAGACAGGGTTGGTTGAAGTGAGTAAAATCACAGAAGCAGGAGTACTTAGGGCAGACATGTTGAGAAACGGTGAGCAGACCAGTTTGGCTGATGTCTCATGTGAAAGCCTGGAGAGGAGCCAGATTGCAGTGGACACCGAAGAACCTTGAAGAATCTTTTTCCCTTTCAGGAGACCAAGAATTCTGAAGAAAAGCATATGTAAGGATGTTTCAGTTATCTGTTGCTGTGTAACAAACGACCCTAAAACTTAGTGGCTTAGAACAACCAGTCATTACGTGTCGCGATTCCACATCTGAACGGGGCTCAGCTGGATGGTTCTCCCGCTGCCTGAGGTACCTGCCGGGGCTATGAAGGCGGCCTCTGCACTCACAGCAGTCACCTCCGCTGGGGTGGCAGGGACATCTGGGGACTGCTGGGCAACTGTCTCCTTCTGTGTGACCTAGTGTGGCCTTCCCCACAGCGTAGTAGTGTCAGGAGGGCTGAATGTTTTACATGATGACTGGCTTCCAAAGAGGAAGTGGGAGATGCCAGTCATCTCAAGGCTAGGCCCACTGCTAACATAGTGTTCCTTCAGCCGCATTCTGTTGGCCCAAGGGACTCACAAGGCCAGCACAGATTTGGGCTAGAGAAGAGACTTCCCCTCTCATTGTGAGGAGCAGCGTGCACATCATGCACATCTAAGGAAGGAAAAATTGATGGCAGCTGTCTTTGGAGACAAGAAAATGCCCACTTTGGGGCATTTGCCTACCAAGAAAATGCCCACTTTGGGGAGGAAAAGAATATTTTTAATTTAAGAAAAAAAAAGCTACATGAAGGAAGATTTTAAATCCATGTGATGAGGTATTTCAGTGATATAAAATAGGTAAATAATACATCAAAAGAATATTGAGTAAAAGAAACCAACTTTCACGTACGACATTGAAGCACTTTCATATACTATTGGTCCAACGTGCTTTCTACACTTTTCATTTCCTGGAATCAGTGAGCAGCTTGGGAGATAAGCAGGGAACAGACAGACATTTTGGAACAAGCTTTATCTATAGATCTGGGTTGCTCAGACCTATAGGACATTTGCAGGCTTTCTTTTGCAGATCTCAGGGCTGCCAGCCATGAGCACTCACCCCTTCTCTGGGCTTTCCCAGTGTTCCCAGAGGGGAGAGGGTAATGTAGCTGGCACCAATGCTTCCCTTCCCACTTCTGCCACACCCCTTTGAAGGGATTTCAAGGTTTCAGAAATATTATTACTAGTTTCTTTTTATTAAAATGTCTGGGACTCTTGGCCAATTGGAGATGCTTAACAGGAGTGGGCTGGTGAAAGGGTGAAAAGGGGGAAAGGGCTGATTAATATTACTGAAACTGATCTAGGTGCTTTACATGATAACTCTTCAAGTTTATTGATGCTTTCTTTCTTTAGGTGCATCTAATGTTCTGACTAATTCATCCCCTAAAGTTTCAGTCCTGTTTGTTAGGATTTTTATTTTAAAAAATCTTTTTTGTTTTTTTGTTTTATATCACCTATGTCCCTTTTTAGTTTCTTATACCCTAAAGTTATATTCAATTTTGTCTTGATTTCTTTATGCATTGAAGCATAGTTATTTCATAGTTTATCGCAAATGATTCTAATATCTTAAGACTTTACCAGTCTAGTTCTTTTTGTCTATTATTTCTGCTATGTGTGTAGTTATCTTTTAATATGTGTTGGTCATTGTTATTGGAAAATGATTTGTGAGATTTATGTGAAGGCCAAATTGAAGGCACCTTCTTCCCCTTCACAAAGCATCTGAAAGTGCTCTCAGTTTAAGACCCACCATAAACCAAACTCAAGGCTTGAGTTTCCCATAAGACTTGGAGAATTCAAGTAAGAGCAGTAATTGCTTCACCCTCCCCCAGCGTTATAGCTGTTTGGCATCCAGCTTATTATAGCAAGGGTCTCCTATTAAATTTCTTGCCTACTACTAGCCCCAGTTTTGACTGTCATCACCCCTACCCCACCCCAGCCACCATGAGGCTGTCAAAGTGAAAATTCAGAATTGCTGGAAATGGCAAATGCCTTCAGGGTAAATGCAATTTTCTTACTTGTTCATTTCTTTTGGTTCCTTCTTTCCCATAATTTTTGCCGTTATTATTTTGTCAGATCATTGTTGGATGATTCCTGTATTTTCTCTAAGAATTTTGGTTGTTTTCAGCAGAATGGTTGGGGGGAAAATCTAGCTCTCTAGCATCAGAAGCAAAGTTCCTACAGTGTTATACCACTTGACCCCACAACTGCTCTTTAAGTCATTTTCATTATCCTTACACAGGTGGGGAAATGGAAACCCAACATGGAAAAGTAACTCGCCCAAAGTAACACAGCTAGTAACAAACCCATATCTTCCTGACCCTAAACATTTTCATTTATTTTATTTGGATAAAAATCAGCAGTAGCTAATAACAACAGAGACATTCAGTGTCCAGTTCTCGCTTCTAGTGCCACTTTCCAATAAAAGGAAGCAAAGTACCTGAAGAAATGACTGATTCCAAGAATGGGGCAATGCATACATAAGATAAGCCTGAGGCATCCTTCAGTGCTAGAAGGTAAGAAAGTGCCCAAAATGAAAACTAAAACAAAATACCCCATAATTGCGGGGTATGTCAAGGGGACACTAGAATGAGTCAACTTAGAGTTCCCAGTGGCCAAAGCTGGAACAGTTTGAGCATTGGATTATAACCCCAAGTATAAAATAATTAAATATAAGTCCATAGTGATATAAATAAATGATGAAATGGATAAATAACTGGGGTTAAAAAAGACCAGTCTTTCTTACTAATGTATGTAGATTCAGTAAATGAAACCTAATTCATGTCCCTTGAGTGTGGGTTGGACTCCATGGTTTTCTTTTCTTTTCTCTTTTCTTTTCTCTTATCTTCCCTTCTCTTCTTCTCTTCCTTTCTTTTCTTTTCCTTTCTTATTTATTTATTTATTTATTTATTTATTTATTTATTTATTTTTAATAATTTATTGTCAAGTTAGCTAACCTACAGTGTACATAGTGTAGTCTTGGCTTCGGGAGTAGATTCCTCTAATTCATCACTTACGTACAACACCCAGTGCTCATCCCAACAAGTACCCTCCTCAATGCCCATCACATGGCCATTTTCCCCACCCTCCAGCCCCCCGCTCCCATCAGCCCCCAGTTTGTTGTCTGTATTTAAGAGTCTTTTACGGTTTGCCTCCTTCTCTCTCTGCAACTTACTTTTCCTTCCCTTCCCTATGGTCTTCTGCTAAGTTTCTCAAATTCCACATCATATGAGTGAAAACGTATGATATCTGTCTCTAACTGACTTATTTCATTTAGCATAATACCCTCCAGTTCCGTCCGCGTTGTTACAAATGGCAAGATTTCATTCTTTTTCATCGCCAGGTAGTATTCCAGTGTGTGTGTGTGTGTGTGTGTGTGTGTGTGTGTGTGTGTGATCTTTATCCATTCATCAGTTGATGGACATTTGGGCTCTTTCCATAATTTGGTTATTGTTGATAGCGTTGCTATAAACATTGGGCTACATGTGCACCTAGAAATCAGCACTCCTGTATCCTTTGGATAAATTCCTAGTAGTGCTATCACTGCATTGTAGGGCAATTGTATTTTTAATTTTTGAGGAACCTCCACACTGTTTTCCAGAGCGGCCGCACCAGTTTGCATTCCCACCAACAAGGCAAAAGGGCTTCCCTTTCTCCACATCCTCGCCAACATCTGTTGTTTCCTGAGTTGTTAATTTTAGACACACTGACCAGTGTGAAAAAATTTTCTTTTATTTTAGAGAACAGAGCATTGACAGGGAAAACAGTTACTTTACAGTGGAGAAATCTGGCAGATCCCACCTTAACCAAGTACAGTAGGTGATCACGAGTAATAAGTTGTGTTGATGACATATGCTGATGATATTATGCGGTGAAAACAGCACTTCACTTATCTACAAAAATCCATACCACTTATCTACAAAAATGTCAGAGGGAATCAGATGGAAGTACGGTCTACACAATACCTAACCAGCCCTCAAACTGCCAGTGCATGAAAGACAAGGAAAAACTAAAAAAAAAAAAAACAACAACACAGACCAGAAGAGACTTAAGGAGTCATGATATCTAAATTCAGTGCAGTGTCCTGGACTGAGTCCTGGAAGAGAAAAAGGACGTTAGTAGAAAAACTGATGAAATATGAATAAATTGTAGTTTGCTAGTATTAACGTACCAATATGGACCTCTTAGTTTTTACAATGGACCATAGTTATGTACGATGTTAACATTAGGAGAAACCGGGTGAAGCGCATATGAGAACGCTCCATATTATCTTTGGAACTTTTCCATAAATCCAAAAGTATTCCAAAATAAAAGGTTTATTAAGAAAAAAAATAAAGCATCAGGGAATAGCAGTCAGCCGGGGCTGATTATAAATAAGAAAACTTCCGAACACCCAGGAGTGATGCTGCAGGTCTGGGCTCTGATAATTAGCAATGCGTGTATTTATGCTAAAAGAAAACAAAATGGAATTTCATTCTCATAAAGATCTTCCAGGTAAGTAAGGCTGATGTAGTCCCCATTCAACAAATGAGTGAAACTCTGCAACAGCGAAGTTAAAAGACTGCCCAAGATTCTAGCTGAGCAGAGAAACCAGAACTCCTAATCCCAGATGGATCATCCTGCTTGTCTGCATGGGGCACTACAACAGCTGAGTTCAAAAGCTTCGCAGGGGCCTGCCTGATGTCCCCGAGTAGGTAAAATCCATCCACATATTCCAAAGGCAGCATAAGTGCCCTGTTGTCCAACTGGAGCCCGTAGGAGAGGGGGTTGGGTTGGGGTTTGTTTTCTTTTTAGACTCCAGCTGATCCCCCAACCGCCCTTCATAGCTGTGATAACTAACTCCTTTCTTTTGTCTGGAACTTCGCTGTTGACAGAGCTCGTCCACATTCCTTATCCTGTGTAATCCCCACAAGCACCCTGTAGTGTGAATCGCTGTTAATCCACTTTATGGATTGGGAGACTAAGGCTGGTTTACTGCTGATTCAGGCAGTGGTAAAGGCGAGGCTTTGGGACTCTAGTACACTGCTGTTCTCAGTGTTCCCAGGCCCAAATTGTAGGATGAGCTGGCTCCACCTTTATGTCCTCAAAGTAGGTAGGGCCCTGGCTCAAAGGCAGTCCTGTGGCAATATCCCCAGGACTCCATCATAACAATGCTCCTAAGCTGGGGTGCCTGGATGGTTCAGTCGGCTGAGTGTCTGACTCTTGATTTCAGCTCAGGTCATGGTCTTGCGTTCCGTGGGTTCAAACCCTGCATTGAGCTCGGTGCTGACAGTGTGGAGCCTGCTTGGGATTCTCTCTCTCCCTCTCTCTCTGCCCCTCCCCTGCTTGTTCTCACTGTCTCTCTTGAAATGAATAAATAAAAAAGAAAAATCCTCCTAAGTAACAGATTTCTGTGCCCTTTCCATTAGGTACTTTAGCAGGGGTATGTATAAAACAAATGTGTGCTTTGTTCTTGGAAAATTTAGCATCCAGGCATTATCCTGTTTCATTCTTCATTAACCTAGACATTTGGATTTATTTTTCTTCAGATAATTATCAGCATTAGGGAGTAGCAATCAGCCAAGGCTCATGTTAAGAAGGCAAGACTTTCAAAATAATCTACCAGTTATTAATTGTGTATATCCACTAAAACCAACTTCGTTTGCTTAAAAAAGAGAGAGAGGGGCGCCTGGGTGGCTCAGTCAGTTGAGCGTCCAACTTCGGCTCAGGTCATGATCTCGCAGTCTGTGAGTTCAAGCCCCGCATCGGGCTCTGTGCTGACAGCTCGGAGACTGGAGCCTGTTTCGGATTCTGTGTCTCCCTTTCTCTCTGACCCTCCCCCATTCATGCTCTCTCTCCGTCTCAAAAATAAATAAACATTAAAAAAAAAATTAAAAAAAAGAGAGAGAGACAAAACAAAACAAATACTTCAACTTCTTAAAATAGTGTATTTTACTGCAAATGAATATTTGGCCTTGAGTCCCTACTTTTACACCAGCCTTTAAAGCAAATTTCAGTTTTACATAGAGGAGCCTCATTTTTCTCATTGGAGTGTTTGCACCCTGAATTCCTGGCACAGCTGTCCTGCTCTGTCAGTGCCCACCAGCACTGGAACACGACTCTCGGTGACATGCAAAGAAAAAGCAAGTACATGGGACATGTGGTCAGCTCATGCCAAGAAATCAACACAGGAGGAAGCTTTAAAGTTTATGTGTGTTGAGAGAACCACAGCCCAGCTGTGGGTTGCAGATCAAAAACGACCCTATTCAGTGTGGTGAAAATAATACTTAGCAAAATGTTGAATCAGGTTCTATTTCCTGCCCTAAACCCAAATAATGGAACCACGTGAGAAAGCATGTTATAAAGGATCTGCAGGGAGGTCAGAGAGGACTGCATAACCCTGCCCAGACGTAAGGAGGGCCACCCTTGGCACCTTCCAAAGGCTATGGAAGATTGCCTGTAAGAGTAACACTATTAAAAACCAAAATTTCATTCAGGAAGAGAGAAAATAAATACTAATCATGACCATGTCCAAGCAATCTTGACACCCTTCCCCAATATTTGATCATATTACACCCAAACATTGCCTTGATGTCCTGTTTGAGCCATGACCCATCAATTTCTTCCTAAGTGCACAGTTTCTGCTGGGGCGACAGATGGCTGGCACCTTGTCCCATCTAAGTCATTCCCCTATGCCTTCAAGACTGTTTTCATTTTGGTGTGCCCACTGATGTGCTAGGGTGTTCTAGGGTGAAGCCCAGATTTAGCACTGGAACAGTGACCAGCAGGACAAGCCTAAGTCCTCTTCTGCACCCTTGGCAGCAAGGGCACACAGGAACAGACCCAGCCCCTGGTAGCCTTGGTCTGCTCCACTGAAAGGGACGATCCCTTCTCTCCCTGTGTAAGAGAGAGCTGCTCAGGGACCCAGTTGTAGCAAGGAGGCCAAGGGGAGCCTGTTGATGGCAAGTGATCTCTTAGGCTGTATCTGCTCGAGTCTACAACAACTACTAAGGCTTGGAGTTTAGTTTCGGTTTAGTCATTCAAATGGTTGAATCATCACAGGGGGGAATCATTCAAGCCCATTGACTGATCGGTCATTCAAGTACTTCTGAGCAGAGGTACCACCTTAATGTCAATGACACACATTGATTTATTCTTAGGAAATGTGGCTTGGAGTAAGAATGTGCAGAAGTGTGGCAGACCCCCAGACTCCAAAAGCCAAGACCCTACTGGGATCCTTCAAATTTAGAAGATGGATCACACTTATTTGCTATTTTGAACTAAGTGAAGACTATAAATTCAGCCATTGCCTTGTGGCCAAAAGGCTTGGGGTAGAAGAAACAAACCAGGAAGAAAACTTAAGGAGGAGTTCCAAGCTGGGAAGATGGTGTTGGGATGTTAGCCCTTCTCAAATCTCAGCTTCAAGAACATGTACCTTATACTTGTACCTGTGATGCTTAGAAACGGTACACCTGGGGCGCCTGGGTGGCGTAGTCGGTTAAGCGTCCGACTTCAGCCAGGTCACGATCTCGCAGTCCGTGAGTTCGAGCCCCGCGTCGGGCTCTGGGCTGATGGCTCGGAGCCTGGAGCCTGTTTCGGATTCTGTGTCTCCCTCTCTCTCTGCCCCTCCCCCGTTCATGCTCTGTCTCTCTCTGTCCCAAAAATAAAAAAATAAAAAAAAAAAAACGTTGAAGAAAAAAAAAAAAAAAAAAAAAAAAGAAACGGTACACCTGCCCTTCACTTCCTACAAATGCAGTATGGCTGCTTTCTATGCTGCTTCTGTTAAAGGCTTCTTTTCAATGGACACTCAGATTTCCTATTCTTCTATTTTCATTTTCCCAAACCACCTGCATCATGGCATCTGAACAGATGCTCAGGTACCAGAAACAAATACAACACGAACTGGGATTTTAGGGCATAGGACATTAAAACATGCTTGAACAGGGAAAGGGAGGTAGGGTGTCTCAGTTCCTTGGCCTCGTCTACTACCCACAGACTCTTGATTTTTTTTTTGTAAGGAATTTGAGAAGGAATCTGTGGTTCCCTCACCCTGGTCCCACTTACCCAGCAAGGCCCATCTGACTTGGCTACAAGCAAGTGATGAGGTTGTGACGCTTGGCTCTGTTCTACAGGCTGAGTGGAGAAGCTTGTATGGAATGTAACCACAGGCACCCATCCCATCAGGGTGGGAAGGGACATCTCCTGTTTGGTGGCTTTGGTGAAGAAACTGGGTGTTATGAAATAATAGCACAATGGAGTGGTCATACAGAGAATGCAACAGAGTCAAATTTTAAAGTCTCCATTGATTTGAAAGCATCCTCGGAACTGGTTTTAACCTTCTTTCACTTCTGTAGAACCCCTTGGTTCACCTGCAGGAGACAGCAGGGACCAACTAGAATATGAACGCATCCTGGTCCACCTTCTCTTTCCAGAGCTGGAGACCTCACACAGAGAGCCAGGGAAAATATCAGTACCAACAGATACTAAGAAAGTGGGTTCTCTCTTTTCCCTTCCCCCTGCCCTTTACCCCTGGGCCCAGCCTGCTCCTCAGCAGCATAAAATGCATTGTTGAACCTATAAATGGACACCACTCAACTGAGGTTAAGAAAATACAAGTGGGATTTGATTTCTTCAGTTTGACCAAGGACTGTGAGGTCACCACTCCTGCAATCCTGGTTTCCACGTGGCAGCCACCTGGTCAACCCTCATGCTTTGCCCCATACTACAGTTTTGTGTATCTGGGGAATGAACCAGCATCATTCTGTTTCTCTTGTTCAAGGTCAACTTGTTAGAACCACAGGAGAGAGCAGTTTGTTCTGCTGATCTCCAGCCCCTGGGTTCTTCTGGCAGCTGCATTATCCTGGGCTCCTTGGGGTGATATTTGAAGTGCTGGGTAACTAGGGCATCCTTCTCCATCCTTTCTCCATGAAAGTCTCAGGGTTCACCCCCTTACTCCAGGATGCACAGCGAGAATTTCCCACTGGCAAAATGTGTTCCTAAGAGTAGCTGTGTTATAATAAAAAGACCTTTTAGGAGATGGAATTCAGCTCTGTGTAAGCAGGCAAGGCAAACCGTGTTACAGTTAAGGACAAGGTGGGTTTTATTATGATTCCATAATAATACAATTTAAGTGAATTACTGAACTCAAAACAGGAATGGTCCCTACTATATCCATTTTGTTAGAAATTCATATTCTAGCTAGAAATGAATATTTTTTTACAAAATAAAACGTGTTTGTAGCTGCTTTTCTTTTTCTGATGCTGTTACCTTTTTCCTTTGATTTTAGAGACTAGATATGGCTGTGGCCTTCTCTACTCCTTCTGTCTTCTGGGGGACTCAAAGCACCTGGTACTTAGTAACTACACAAAATAGGGGTGGTCCCATTTTAAAGCACAATGGACAGGACTCACTTGTGAGAACCCACAGGTCTGTCCTTCCCTGGACACTGGTCATCCCCATCACAGAACTACCAGGCCTTAATTCTGTAACCAAATTGGCTATTGCTGAGACAATGTAAGAAGAATATCCAGATCAAGTGTGTGACTTTTTGTAGGGTCTTTTGGGATACGGGTGATCTATTTCTTAATCTGGGTGATGGTTACATGAGTATGTTCCTTTTGTAATAATTTAGCAAGCTGGTGTATACTTGTTATTTCTATCTCTGCATGCATGTTATGCTCCAACTAAAAAGAATGAAAAGAAGAATCTTCTGTTTTCACTATATAAAACCTTTTGTTGAAACCCAATCTGAAATTTATGCTGACCATGATATGGGGAGGGTAATTAAACTTTTTATTTTGAGAGATCATAGATCCACATGCACTTGTAGGAACCAATACAGAGATATTTCATATTATTTTACCTAGTTTCCCCAATGGCATCAGCTGCAGAACCATAGTACAATATCACACCCCAATTTTGACATGGTATGGTAAATATACAGAGCTTTCTCGTCACCACGGAGGTTCCTCCTGTGTCTGTTTTATAGGCACACCCTGTTTCCTTCCCTTGCCTCCCCTATAATTCTTAGCAAACACAAATCTGTCCTCCATCTCTATCATTTTGTCATTCCAAGTTGTGCAAATGGGATCACATAATATGCAACCTTTCGGGGCTGACTTTTTCCACCCAGCATAATTTTCTAGAAATCCATCCAAGTTGTTGCATCTATCAGTAGTCTGTTTCTTTTTATTACAAAGGAGTACTCCATGGAGTGGATGTAGCACAGTTTGTTAAACCATTCACTCATTGAAAGACATCTGGTTTTCTTCCAGTTTTGACTATTAGGAATAAAGCTATTATAAACATTTGTGCATAGGTTTTGGTATGAATATAGGTTTTAATTTCTCTAGAGTAAATGCCCAAGAATGTGTTTGCTGGGTCAAATGGTGGGTACATGATGATTTTTTTAAAAAGAAATTGCTGAACCGTTTTTCAGAGTGGCTGTAACATTTAACGTTCCCACCAGCAATGTAGGAGTGATTCCATTTCTTCATGTCCTCACTAGCCTTTCATGGTGTCACTATTTTCTATTTTAGCCACTCTGATAGATATATAGTAATATTTAATTGTGGATTTAAGTTGCGTTTCCCTAATGGATAATGATGTTGAACGTTTTTTCATGTGTTTATATGCCATTTGTATATCCTCCTTGTTGAAATGTCTGCTCTGACATCTTTTGCCCATGTTCTAATTGGATTTGGTAGTTGTTTTTTTTTTTTTTTTAACTGTTGAGTTTTTAGAGTTCTTTATATATTCTAGATACTAGCCCTTTGTCAGATAGTTTGTAAATATTTTCTTCTGGCTTGTCCTTCTATCTTTACATAGTCTTTTTTCCAGAGTAAAAGTTCTTAATTTTGATGAAATCCAGTTTATCAGTTTTCCTTTTATGGATCCTACTTTTGGTGTATGTCTCATAATTTTTCACATATCCCTAGGTCCTGAAGACTTTATCCTACAGTTTTTTTCTAAACTTTTTTACTTCTACAGTTTACATTTCAGTCCACAATTCATTGTGAGTTAATTTTTGTATAAGTTAGGAGATTTGGGTTGAGATTCATTTTGTTGGTCTAAGAATGTCCAATTGCTCCAGGAAAAATTTGTTGAAAGGCTATCTTTCCTCCACTGAATTGCTTTAACATCTTTATCTAAGCAGTTGGACATATTTGTATAGTCCTGTTTCTGCAGTCTCAGTTTTTTTTTTTTTTATTTTTTTGCAGTCTCAGTTTTGATCCATGGATCTATGTGTCTATGCCTCTGCCAATATCATATGGTCAGTCATGATTACTGTAGTTACATAAATCTTGAAATCTGCTGAATTTTTTCCTCTCACTTTATTCTTTTTCAAAATTGTTTTAGCATTTTCTTTCTTTCCCTTTCCATGTAAATATTAGAATAATCTTATCTACATTATTTGAAAAATCTTGGTAGGATTTTGATAGGAATTATGTTAAATCTGTATAACAGTTTTTGGAAAAGTGACATCAATTCTATACTGGATCTGGGGTGTCTAGGTGGCTTAGTCGGTTAAGCGCCCAACTCTTGATCTCTACTCAGGTCACGATCTCACAGTTTATGAGTTTGAGCCCCTCGTTGGGCTCTGAGCTGACAGCACAAAGTGTGCTTGAAATTCTCTCTCTCCCTCTCTCTCTCTGCCCCTCCCCCTACTCTCGCTCTCTCTCTCAAAAATAAATAAACATATGAAAATTATGATGCTAAGTGTTCTAATCCATGAATATGGTATGTCTCTCCATTTATATAGATTTCCTTTCATTTCTTTTATCAGCACATTGTTGTTTTTGACATACAAGTCTTATACATGTTTTGTTAGATTTACACCTAATTATTTATTTCTTTTGTTTTTTTGAGAGGTTGTAAATTGTATTGCATATTTTATTTTAAGTGTCTACACGCCCATCACTAGTATGTGGAGATACAGCTGATTTTTATTTATTATTCTTATAATCTATAATCTTTCTGAACTTACTTATTAATTCTAGGAGTTCTTACAAATTCCTTGGAATTTTCTACATAGACAAACATGTCATCTGAAAATAGGACAGTATTTCACTAGATATAGGATTCTGGGATGAGGGTTCTTTTCTTTCAGCACCTGAAGGCATTTTTGGCTTCATGGTTAATAATTAAAATCCATTGTCATTCAAATTGTTTTTTCCCTTATAAGTAAAGTGTGTTATTTCTCTCTACCTTCAAGATTTTTTGGAGGGGGTGGGTCTTTAGTTTTCAAAAGTTTAACTATGATGTTCCATGTGTGGATTTCTTTGGGTTTATCCTGGGTCAGGTTTGCTCAGCTTTTTGAATTTGTTGGTTTCTGTCTTTTGGCAAAAATGGGGAATTTTTGGGGCGCCTGGGTGGCGCAGTCGGTTAAGCATCCGACTTCAGCCAGGTCACGATCTCGCGGTCCGTGAGTTCGAGCCCCGCATCAGGCTCTGGGCTGATGGCTCGGAGCCTGGAGCCTGTTTCCGATTCTGTGTCTCCCTCTCTCTCTGCCCCTCCCCCGTTCATGCTCTGTCTCTCTCTGTCCCAAAAATAAATAAAAAAAAAACGTTGAAAAAAAAAAATGGGGAATTTTTTTTGGTCATTTCATTAAGTGCTTTTTAGTCCTACCTCCCTTTCTTCTACTTCTGTAACTCTGATGACACTTAAGTTAGATATTTTTTTTTTAATCACACAGGTCCCTAAGCCTCTGCTCATTTTTTTTCAGTCTATTTTCTTTCCATTGTTCGGAGTCATAATTTGTATTGTTCTGTTTTCCAGTTTACTGATTCTTTCCCCTATCTCCTAAATTTTGCTGTTGAGGATATCCACTGAGTTTTTATACAGGTCGTTATATTTTTCAGTCCTCACATTTCTATTTGTTTTTTTGTATTTCCTATTTCTTTGCTGAGATTTTTTGTTTGTTTGTTTCAAGTGTGGTCATATCTGATTGTTGAAGCATTTTTATGAAGGTTGCTTTAAAATCTTTGCTGGATAATTCTAGCATTTCTGTCATCTCGGTATTGGCAACTATTGGTTGTCTTTTTCTTCAGTTTGACCTCTGATTGAAACCTGGACATTTGGGGTATTAAATTATGAAACAGTGGGATTTTGTTTAAGCCTTCTGTTTTTGATCCATTGTTCCAGTGGGAGAAAAGGAGCATACTACCTTACTACTGCCCTATAGGGACAGAAGTCAATTCTCCATTCAACCTCTGCTGATATCTAAGGGGAGCTCCTTTTTACTGTTGGGTGAGGGTAGAACTTACAGTTGCCAACTGGGCCTCCACTGATACCTTCCTGGTGGTGAAGGGTAGGAGAGCTTCATTGCTGCTCCCCACATTGTCTCCATTAACACTGGCAGTGTCTTTGCTATCACCATGCAATGGTTAAATCCTTCCTTTCACTAGGCCTCCTTTACAGCACTCCATCTGGAAGAGGAAGGAGTGCATCTCTATTGCCAGGTGTAGGTGGAAGCCTAGCCTCCCCATGTGGTCTCCACTGTCATGATGGCAGACACCTCATTACAGCCTGGCAAGGGTGGAAGACTAAGCTCCCCACTCAGCCTTGAGAAGACATGTTGATAGAGCCATAGTCTTCTATGGTGTTTGGCTGGAGTAGGGTGGTTATTGTCTAAAAATTTTCTGCCTTGCTTGACAGCCCCTTTTGACTGGAGAGGACATGCTTTTGTTGGGGTTTATATCTGCATCTATTAATGTTCTTGGGTTGACATCTTCTTTAACTCTGAGTGTGGGATATATGAGGTAAAAAGGAAACCCAGAGAATTCACCACTGTGTCATTCCTCAGCTCCCCATATCCCTCAACAGACTGTTGTCTTCTCCTCACATTTGAGTCTTCTTATGTTTGTAATATATATATGACAAAACCTGAACAAAACCCTGCTATATATATATACACACACACACACACACACACACACACACACACATATATATATATATATATATATATATATATATATATATATATAAACTATATATGGACTATATATATATGTCAAAGTGGGCTTTGACTATGATTTTTGAGAAGAAAAAATGGTATCTGATAGAATGTTTTCTGGAGAGCTTCATGATTTCATTTGAACTCAGACTGATGGCCTCCCCGGATCTTCAATTTTTTTAGTCCTTTTTCACTTGAACCATCCCCAGCCCCTCTGTTCTCGTGCTGAAGAGTCTGCCTGCAACTGTTTCATCCAGTGACAATATCTTACTTTATCTGGAGGATTCTTTCCAGTCCTTGCTGGCCTAGAACCATACAATCCTGATTCCTATAAGCCCAAGCAAGAAATTTTCCTAGGAAAGGAGTTAACCTATCTAGGGTAAAATGAGAAAAATAAAATATATTGAGTTTTTTGTAATGAAAAATAGTTTTTCATTAAAAATGTCATTATGTTCTTCCTACTTTTTAGGTGCTGAATGTTACCATTTAAATAAAATAGTGATAGTGGTCCATTTTTTTGATATCCTTACTTGACTATATATATATATATATATATATATATATATATATATAGGCAATTACATGTTGGTTTGCCCCATATTGATTTTTTCCTTTCCTTTTCTCTTAATTGAAAAGAAATGAGGTCTACTTTACATATACTGAAGTATACAAATATTAGTGGTACAGTTCATTGAGTTTTGACAAATAAAATTGTAGATTGTATAATGTACACCCCATCACCCAAGAGATTTCCCTCAGCCTGTTTCCATCAATCCCTCCCTTTTGCCCCCAAGGTTCTGACTTTGTCATTACATTTCAGTTTGGCTGCTCTAGAGCGTTACAGGAATGGAAGCAAATAGACTCTCCTTTTGCTCAACTTGATGTTTATGAGATGTTCAGTAGTTCATTTTTTCCTTTTTTTTTTTCTGAGTGATATTTCACTGTAGAGATATCTCCCAACTCCTTCTCTTTCCCAAATGATCTCTCTAGGCCCCTGCTATATCAATCTTGAGCAATTGGCCTTGTTACCTCCAACTGACCTCAGCTGCATCATTCCATGGGTATATTTATACTCACTATGGAAAGAAAAAATAACTGAAGACTTTAAGACTTACTTTTCATTTTTTTCTTGCATTAGAAAACAATTAAAAAATTGTTTATTCTTCTGTTGATTGACATTTATGGTATCATGGATCAGTATTATTATGAATAAAATTGTCAGGATCATTTTTATACAAGGTTTTTTTTGACATGTTTTCATGTCTTTTGGTGAATACTTAGAATAGGTGGTATGGTAGACATTTATTGAACTGTTTAAGAACCATAAACAGTTCTTTTAAAAGTGATTATATCATTTTACATCCCCACTAGTAACATATAAAGGTTCCATTTTTCCACATTCTCATCAACATTTGGTGTTGTCAGTCTTTTAAATTTTAGCCATTTTAGTGGATGCGTAGTAATATCTCGTGTATTAATTTTCATTTCCCTAGTACTTAATGGTGTTGGGCACCCTTTCAAGGTGCTTATTGTTTCTTCTTATGTCTTAGTCTTTTGTCCATTTTTAAACTGTGTGTTATTATTGTTTTAAATGTTGAGTTATAAGACTTATACATTCTACATACAAGTATTTGGAATTTTCCCAGTCTGCGGCCTATTCATTTTCTTAACAGTATCTTTTAAGAAGCTGAAGGTTTTAAGTTCAATGGAAAAAAAATTGTCAACTTAAAATTTTTTGTCAGTGTCTTTGGGCCTTGTCTAAGAAATCTTTGCCTAACTCAAGTTTGCAAAGATATTCTCTCATGCTTTCTTCTAGAAGCTATGTGATTTTTGCTTTTACATTTTGGTCTATGTCTTATCTCAAATAAATTTCTGAGTATAGTATGAGGTAGGCGTTGAAGTTCATTATTTTTTATACAGTTATCCAAGTGTTCAAGCAACATTTGTTAAAAAGATTATCCTTTATTAGCACCTGGGTGGTTCAGTCAGTTAAGTGTCCAACTCTTGATTTTGGCTCAGGTCATGATCTTAGAGTTCATGGATTCGAGCCCCGTGTCAGGCTCTGCCCTGACAGTGTGGAGCCTGCTCGGGATTCTCTCTCTCCCTCTCTCTCTCTGCCCTTCCCCCACTCGTGTGTGCATGCTCTTGCTCTCTCTCTCTCTCTTTCTCAAAATAAATAAACTTAAAAAAAAAAAAAGATTGTCCTTTATCCATGGAAATATTTTGGCTTCTTATTAAGAAAAAATTGATCATGTAAGTGTGGGTTTGTCTCTGGGCTCTCTATTCTAGTCCACTGATGTACTTATCTCCTATTTTGCTAATTCTGTCTTTATTATTATATTAAATTTTATACCAGAAAATGTAAGGCCTTCAGATTTTTTATTCCTTTTCAAAATTGTTTTTTGTTATTCTGAAAACTGCCTATTTCCATACATATTTTAGAATTAGCTTGTGAATTTCATGGAATAAAGAAGGGGACAGCTAGGATTTTGATTGTGATTCCATTAAACCTATATATCAGTTTGGGGGGAATTGATGTTTTAACAGTCCATGAACATGGTATGTCTCTTCATGTATTCAATTCTTTCCAACAATGTTTTAGAATTTTCAGTAATAGAGTTCTTGAACAGATTTCATTAAATTTATTACAAAGTGGTTTTTTTTTTATTTTTCAAAGCTATTGCAAATTATGTATTTAAAATTTTAATTTTCTATATGTATGTTTCATATTTAGTACACACACAATTAATTCTTGTACATTGCCTTGTATACATAAGCTCACTAACTCACCTAATAGTTCAAGCATTTTATTTGTAGATTCCCTGAGATTTTCTAAGTACTCAGTCATGACATCTAAAAATAAAAAGACTGACTTCTTTCTTTTCAACCTATATGTTTTATAAAGATCCCACCAAGAGTCAAGTCGAGCAAGGGCTGCTTTAATTAGACCAAGGTCATTGTCCCTAGTCCAATTCCCACACACCCCCCACTCCCATACTGCCTTTTTTGTCCTGTCAGCAGTTGAGCTGGGAGGATGTTAGACTATAGTCTGGGATATCTTCGATTCTCCATTGGGTTCAACTTCTGGTTGTAACTATGGGATCAAAGTTCTCTTGAATCTTTCTACATTCTAACTAGAAGTACAAGTCCTCCCAAATTTCTTTCAAAGCATCAGGACACAGTGTTGTCAAATTACTGCTTCAGGTCCTGATTATTTTTGAAGTTTTCATGAAATATTAGTTAAAGAAAAAAATGAGGAAGGATTTTTCTCAAATATACCAATCATGCATATGTTCATGTTAAGAAAATAAACTAAATTTTTTGATATAAAACATTACTTTTGACATTGTTTGGGTCCATGAAATTCAAAGCTCCAGGACCCACTGCCACAGAATTTCTCCCTAATATCTTGGGTTTTACTGTTATGTTCTGGCAGTTTGTGGGGCTTCTGTTTCTTGAAAAAAATTTTGGACTGAAAATTATTCCTTCTTGGGTATGCTTACATTTCTTTGGGTCTGTATTTACAAGGTTGAACTATCAGTTGATTAAACTACTGTATTCTTTTGTCTGAAAAGGTGTAACGCTAATAGGTGTGAAGCTTTATTATAACCACCTAATTTAATATTCTTTCTAGTTTCACGTAAATGTCTTTGTAGAAAATGCTACCAAGAGCGGCATTGTGGTTACTTTAATTCCATTGCCAATACTTTTATATGGTTTCCTGTATTCTAAAGGGAAAGCTATATGCACTTTTCTTCTTTTAAAACTTTTCCTCTTATGAATCAGTAGCAGCGTGAATAAATGTCAGAAGTTCTTATTAAGTGGTTAAAGTTGATGTCTCTGTCTCAGCATTCTTGTTTTAGGTAATGATGATTAAGCAGACTTCATAATGGAAAATGCCAGAGTGTTAAAGAAATTTTTTTTCTTGCTAAGAACACATGATAATAGTAATATTTGTAAATACTCGCCTTGTGCCAAACTTGCTTAATCCTTATATTTTAAAGATAAGAAAGGTAATCACGGCTTCGAGGTCACAGCATTAGGGTTCAAAAGTCCCACTCCTTTACTGAAATGGGCATTGTCAGTAATATTTAGAAAATACCAGGATTGTGTACTCTCCAGTTGAAAAACATTGTGATAGGAAGAACATTTTGAAGGTTAATTTGTCTCTCCTCAAAATGAACTCTTGGGGTAGGTGAAATGAGGTATTTTGTTTTTGTTTGTTAAGGAAGGCAATTTCTCCATTCTAACATTTCAGATTATAACTAAATATTTTTATTAGCTGAAGAACTAATCAAATAAAGTATAATTTATACTGATTCAGAGAAAATACTAAGCCGGAGTCCTGATTATTTAATACAACCACAGAATTTCATTTCTTGCTAATGGAACTTGGCTGTAGAGAAAACCATGGGAATGTACATGTTCTTGGGACCAGGAGGCCCAATACGCTAAGCTCTGGCAGGCTTGAGATGCGAGCGGCCAGTAAAAACAAGAGCTGAGCTCCCCTTTCCAGTGGTTGTTGGGTAAATTGAGAGAGTTAGAATCATCGCACGTAGTGTGCTATTATGCCCCCATGTGAGTGTTTCGGGTATGTTTTTCTTTACATTTACCACTAGCCAGGCATTTGGGCTAAGATAGCAAATTAGCTGTTACAGACCTACCACTGTGACCCTTTTCCTACAGAGGCTGGCAATTCTTTAGGAAAGGTGAATGGATGGGAGAGAAGTAAGATCACAGCCTGCCTGTGTGAATTCAGTGAGTTTGGACGTCTCCACAAAAAGTTGTAATAGCTGCAGATTGAATTTTACTGGATTGTGACAGTTTTCACTGACCATTCTGTGACGATCAGCATGTTTCTCTTCTGAAGGGATTTGAATTGTGTTTGGTGACTTATGGTACGGATCAGAGGAGCAGAGAGGGCCTGTAGACCTGTGTGGCAGAGTTCATCCAGCTTCCTGAAGAAGAATCTGCAGAGCAAGTGGCCCTCCCTTTACAGGAAGAAAACCTGTTTCCTTGAATACCCTTGTGTCTAAGCCCCACTGGCCCGGACATAGTTTCTGGAGACTTGGAGGCTTATCCTTCTCAGGAAGGGCATCCAGATCATCAGGCTGGCCTTTTTGTATCATGGCAGCTGGCTCTGAAGCCAAGGCCCTCAGCACCTCCCTCTAGTGGCAAGATCCTAGAGGCCCCCTGGGCTGCCCATTACTGCCCTAGCCCTCTTGGGGAATCTGAGCCAGCATGGCTGGCCAGACCCGCATTCCCCACTCTCAGCACATATGGAATATCGATTTTGACTTAGAAAGAACATCAGGGGCCACACGTTTGGACAGGGGCAGAGGCATTTCCTCATGGCAACCCTCTACCCTCCAGAGATGGAAACAGGGGGGGACAGGGGGTAAAGACGGAGGCAGAATGGGTAGACGGGGCTGTAGAAGCAGAAAGAAAGCTCTGGATTAAAACCCTGGTTGTGCCAGTTATGAGGTATGTTACTTGGAGCAAAGTTAAATGACATGTTCATGTTCCTTCAGCTAACACAGCAACTATTTCCCGATGGCCGTACTCAGGCCGTCAACCTGCAACCAAGAACAGAAAGCTTGAAAGAGGCTTAATTAAGTTATGGTAGGCCAAGTAAGGGGGAGTGGGAAATGTGGTGATTCAGTGAAAGGTAATGAAGAGCGTCAAGTGGAAAGCAAGATAAATTTGCTTGGCCCAAGCAGAAGGGGCAGATTGTGCTTGGGTTGTAGGTGAGGAAACTAGTTGTGGGAACTCCATAAATCAAATTCTATTAAAGGACTCAAGTTCACAATCAAGAATTTTACTTTAAAACTAAACTGAGTAGCAAGTGGAAGTGATTCTGGGCTTTTCAGAAGAAAAATGATCAGATCAAAACAACACTCGAGAAAGGTAATCTTGTGAGGCAAGAATCTGAAGAACGTGGTGAGGGTTTGAATCAGGAGGCTACAAAACAAGAGTGGAAAGGATTCTCACACCAGATTTTTAATATAACAACAGAGCAGAGGATTATGGATGACTTTTCCACGGAGGATAAAGACAGACAACAAAAATAAGCCAACCTTTCTCTTGTTGAGAGATTTTAGCACTGTGCCTGAGGGATGGACGCTGATACTCATTTTATTTCACACTCTTAACAACCTTCTAGAGAAGGTGGTAGTTACTAAAATGCAGCAATACATTTTGCTATTGTTTCATTCACACACATGTGGACACACACACACACACAATCATTATAAAAGCTTTCAGACATATAAAAGGGGCCCAATTCATACAATAAGTAGCATCGTTGTACCTATTCCCTAGCTTGTCACTTCCAGGCTGCCATCACAGCACAAATGGAACCCACCCACTCGGCTGATGAATGGCATTATGTGTTGATATATGCCCTTTCTCAAGAAGGATACTTTTTAAAGCTGTTTTAAACAAGGAGCACGTTACGCATCCTAGAATAAAAAGAGACATCCATTTGGATAGAAGTGGCAAATTATGGGTCCCTATACATGGGCTGGATTTCCACATACTGTCACACTCAGACCCCAAGCTTCCATGTAAATAGACAAATTCATATTGAAACTTATTGGTCTGAGTTTCTCGGGAGACTTTAAAGGCCCTAATGATATTATTGGGGGGGGACAAAGCATCAACAACTCTTTTGCTGCCTTTTGCAGTATGGGCTTCACATAATTACCTCACTCTATCCTCCCAACCAATTCTGAGGTCAGACCTCTAACCTACACTTCAAAATTTTTGTCATGTTTATTTATTTATTTTGAGAGAGAGAAAGAGCGCAAGCAGGGGAGGGGGCAGAGACAGAGAGAGGGAGAGAAAGAAACCCAATACGGGGCTCCAACCCACAAACCGTGAGATCATGACCTGAGCCGAAATCAAGAGTTGGATGCTTAACCAACTTAGCCACCCAGGAGCCCTTAATCTACCCTTTATAGTAGACAGACTCCTGGCCATGGAGATGAACCCCTGTTGGCCACCTTGTTTAAGAAATCTCTGGGAGTAGGGAAACACTGCAGTCCCATGAACTAAAGTCATAGAGATAGAGATGTGCTAGTCTATCCCATCATACTAGCTGACTCTGGTTAGGTCTGACCAGGCCCTATCTGTTTCTCTCTTCTAACGGTGCAGGAGAACCTAAACGTTTAGGAGACTTGGAATCTCCAGTTGCAACGATTTTCTGCCTTGCCCCCCCCCCCCCCCATCCCTGACACTTTGATGTTACGGAGTATTTTTGTTGGAAGCTCAAGTCCCTTGTAGAGACGGTAAAGACATGGCAGATGAGTTATATAAGCCAAGTCGTGGTGATTTGCCTTCTATACTGGGTTAGGAAAATGGGGTGGGTGCTGGTGTGCGGTGGGATTTCCACTCTGCTATTCAGATTCTCTCCCAGATACCCCACCAACTGGATAGTCATTTGGCTTTATAAACTTCTCTTTTACGACCTGAAATTCTCTTTCAGTTAAGAAAGACATTGTCCTCAGATAATTAAGAGGGTAGAAGTATAACTGAAGATTACCCTCTCCTCCCCACCCCCGTGATGGCAATTTGAATTTTACTTATTTTTTTTAAATTTTTTTAATGTTTATTTATTGTTGACAGAAAGAGAGAGAGAGAGAGAGAGAGAGAGAGACAGAGCATGAGTGGGGGGAGGGGCAGAGAGAGAGGGAGACACAGAATTCCAAGCAGGCTCTAGGCTCCGAGCTGTCAGCACAGAGCCTGACGTGGGGCCTCGAACCTGTGAACTGCGAGATTATGACCTGAGCCGAAGTTGGACGCTCAACCCGACTGAGCCATCCAGGCGCCCCACAATTTGAATTTTAAAAGGAAGATACCTGGGGTGCCTGGGTGGCTCAATCTGTTGTGTCCGACTTTGGCTCAGGTCATGATCTCATGTTCATGGGTTCAAGCCCCGTATCAGGCTCTGTGCTGAGCTTAGAGCCTGGATCCTGCTTCAGATTCTCTCTCTCTCTCTCTCTCTCCCTCTCTCTCCCTCTCTCTCTCTCTCACACACACACACAAAAATAAACATTAAAAAAATCTTAAAAGGAAGATGCCTGTTTTCGTTACCCATTGCCATATAACATATCACCCTAAAACTTAATGGTATAACAAAGCAATTGTTTATTTCTTGCAATTCCATGGGTAGGCAACCTGGGTCGTTCTCTGACTAGCCTTAGGTAGGATCACTCCTGTGGTTGCCGTCATCTGAGTTCAAATGGACTAGAAGGTCCTGGATGGCCTCACTCACATATCTGAGAGTGGGCCTCGGCTGCTGACCGAGGGAACTTGGTTCTTCTCCACATGGTCTTGGGCATCCTCCAGCAGGCTAGACCTGCACAGCAAAGTGGTCTCAGGGTCCCAGGAAGCGAGAAAGGGCATGCATTGCAAGGCGTCTTGAGACCTAACCTCTGGAAGTCACACAGTGTCACCTTCTCCACATTCTATTGGTCGAGGTAAGTCACAAGGCAGCCCAGATTCAAGGGATGGAGAAAAAGGCGCTATCCCAGTGCCCACAAGAAAGGGGCTAACTGAGGGCCATTTCAAGTTGAGGTAAGGGATTTGACACAGAGAACAGCAGGAGGTCCCCTGGTGTTGGTAACAGAGGTGGGGGGCATGGGAAGAGGCAGGAAAACCTTCTGCACAGAGTCTTTGGAATAGCTGGGGTGTCATTGGACAGCTCATACCTTGAGCATCTGTTGTATAATTAACACCAACACAAGGAAAACTGGATTTTGTTTAGAAGGCTGTAAAGCTTAGATACTGCCCATTCTAGACCATCCTGGTCTCCCACCTGGAATAAGGAAAATTCTGGGACAAAGAGGAAGAAAAGAGACAAACTACTGCAGCTAGGTACGGGTGGGAAGGCAAACTCGTTATAAATTTCCCCCTGAAAATCCACATATCAACTTGTCTACCCACTGTCCCTCGAGTGTTGAGCACTTCCACTTTCTTCAAGGTAAATATTCTCAGATCCCCGTCCCTGGATAGTTCCAGTGGCTCTCATGTTATTATTTTTAGAAAAATACTGCCCATGCTATGCGTTCTTTAAATTTTTTTCTATAAGAATTGGTAACTTGTTCATGCTCTTTTATTTTTAAAGGACAGCTATGCATTGGTGTCTTCTCAAAAGCTGATGAATTTTCTTTGTAAAGGGACGGGTGGGCTTGGGGTGCTTTGACCAGAATAGTTGGGTCATATACTGGCATAATGGGGAGCGGGGGAGGCCACCATATGCGCCATTTTTGTGCTTATATTACGGAGATATATGTTTGGTAATAAAACTAAACTTTAAAAGTACAGATGTACCTTGTTTTATTGTGTTTCGTGGGTATTGCATTTTATTTTATTTTTTTACAAATTGAAAGTTTGTGCCAACACAATGTTAAGCAAATCTGTTGACGCCATTTTCCCACCAGCATTTTCTCACCTTGTGTCCTTGTTATCACATTTTGGTAATTCTTGCAACATTTCAAACTTTTTCATTATTATTTTATTTGTTGTGGTGATCTGTGATGAGTGACTACAACTAGCTGAAAGCTCAGATGATGGTTAGCGTGTTTAGCAACAAAACCTATTTTAATCAACATACATATGTTGTTTTTGAGACATAATGCTATTGCACACTTAACAGACTAAGCTATAGTGTGAAACATAATTTTTATATGCGCTGGGAAGCCAAAATATTCCTTTGACTTGCTTTGTTGCAATATTGGCTTTGTATTAGTGGTCTGGAACTGAACCTGCTATATTTCTTTTTTTTTTTTAATATGAAATTTATTGTCAAGTTGGTTTCCATACAACACCCAGTGCTCATCCCAACAGGTGCCCTCCTCAATACCCATCACCCCCCCCCCCCATAAACCCTCAGTTTGTTCTCAGTTTTTAGGAGTCTCTTATGTTTTGGCTCCCTCCCTCTCAAACCAATTTTTTTTTTCCTTCCCCTCCCCCATGGTCTTCTGTTAAGTTTCTCAGGATCCACATAGGAGTGAAAACATATTGAACCTCCTATATTTCTAAGGTATGCCTGCCCTTTGCTTAGTCCTAGGGGACTCCCTCGTAATAAAAAAAAATACCGTATATATAATAATAAATGCTATATTCGCTACTTAAGTTTATTTTTTTTTTAATTTTTTTTTAACGTTTATTTATTTTTGAGACAGAGAGAGAGCATGAACGGGGGAGGGTCACAGAGAGAAGGAGACACAGAATCCGAAACAGGCTCCAGGCTCTGAGCTGTCAGCACAGAGCCCGACTTGGGGCTCGAACCCACAGACCATGAGATCATGACCTGAGCCGAAGTCGGACGCTTAACCGACTGAGCCACCCAGGCGCCCCTTAAGTTTATTTTCTATTAAGGAGATCCTATTTGTAAAAAGTCTTTGAAATTCTTCAACATCTCCTTGATCTAGAAGGCCTGTGTCTGCAGTATCCATTACTAAATCTCCAGTGCCCAGCACAATCCGTACCACAGGACAGGATTCCAGTATGTACTTAGTAAGGGAAATGACGATAATAATAATGATCATCCCCACAGGCAGAGGTAAGGGAGTATCTGGAATCGGAGTCAAACTTGTTATATAAGAAGTGATGCCCGATCCTTGGATCTGGACCAATGGGCCTGTTGCGGTCTGCAACAAATGGAGAAAGGGAGAAGGAGGAGTATTTTAGACGGCCTCAGAAATTTAGGTTGAACAAAGAATCTTAGCAGTTGACACATGGTCTTCCCCTTGTATAACAGCATTCATCTGTAGAGTGTCATTTGAAGGGGTTGCTCCCTGAACACTTGTGAGTAAGAAAACCCTCCTCTTCTCCAGCCGTTAGATCCTTTTTTATCACTTTATTCTTCTTTTTCAAGTTGTGAAGGGGTGCTTGGGTGGCTCAGTTAAGCGTCCGACTTCAGCTCAGGTCATGATCTCGCGGTTTGTGAGTTCGAGCCCCACATCGGGCTCCGTGCTGACAGCTCGGAGCCTGAAGCCTGCTTTGGATTCTGTGTCTCCCTCTCTCTGCCCCTCCCCCACTTGGGCTCACTCTGTCTTTCTCATAAATAAACACTTAAAAAATGTTTTAAGAGAATGAAGTTGTGGAAATTGAATAGATTGTGGAATTGTGGAATAGTTGTGGAATTGAATAAATCTGCCTCCTGCATTTCTATCTCTCGGTGCTTATTCTGTGTCTGGTACTGGCCAAACCAAACCCATACTCTCTTTCATATAACACTCATTCATATAATTGAATCTCCCCCATTGTCGAATATGTGACAAAAATTGGTTGAGTTTCATAATGCAGACCTAAAGGAAACTTATCTTGAATAATGACATTACAATACATAGAAGGTTTAAGGACTCCTACACCATCTCACGGTTTTGAGCTGTGTGGTTAAAGACCTTGAGAGTTGACAGATTAGTCAGGGATTTGTCAAGAGTATTAATTACAAACTTTGAAATCTTGGTCAGTGAAAGTTCATCATAGTGCATCTTGCAAATATGATCAAAGTCTTTTCACTACTGATTTTATGATGCTTAACCACAGTGTGTAAAGAATGAAGGTTTTCATTAGAAATTACTGGTGTAATAGAGCACATTTTAAAGGCAGATGTCTTGTTAGACTATTAAAATTCATGATCTTCCCCTATCCTACCCCAACCCGTTTTGGGGACGCCCCCCCCCCCTCATTGTCTCTGAACATCGGAAATGGCATTTTGGACTGCTGTAAGGGAACTGTGCTCTTTATAGTATTAATGTAGCTCAGTAATGACCACTGCTGTGAGGGCAGCTACAGTGGGGCTGGTGTAAGTGTTGTTTTTACAACCATAAAAACTTGGGGGCTAACTGTAATTTGGTGAGTGAAAGAAATTTATGGCTGGCTGAAAACTTAAAAAATGGAGGGGTAAATTGTGCAGCTGGTTATGGGAAAGGAAAGCAGACCCTCCGCCTTGTCCTTGTTGAGTTTTAGAAAAACAACCTATTATTTTTGGTAGCTTTTTTTTTTTTTTGCCCTGGGAATAAAAAGAAAAAAATGCATTGGCACCTAAACTATGGAAAATGAAATTAAAATACACCCAATGCAGCTCCTCCAAAATCACTAGCTTACATTTCCGCCTCCCTTCTGCCGAGATGTCATATTTGTGTTTTCCAATAGTTATCAGAATACACACGGACATCTGCCAGGTTCCTCGGTGTTCGCCTTAACTGCAGGTTGATTTGCTGCAGTAACCAGGTGTAAGATGCACAGAGATGCCAGTGCTTGGTCTCGGTACCCCCAGTCCCACTGTGCCTGCATTTCGGGAACTATGGCCTGCTGCCAGCCAGGGGTGGGGAGGTGCTAGTCTGGAGAGAACCGGGGCATGTCTCCAATGGGTTCACCTGTCTGATGCTCTTCCTGTTCAATTGCGTCAGCACGCCAGAGGGGGGCACCCCAGGCACTCCAGAGGTGGAGGGGAGGAAAAGGATGGGGACTGGAGGAGAGGGGAGGGCAGGGCGGGGCAGGCAAGGGGAATGCTGATAAAATTCCCAGACCTTGGTCCTGAGATTCCCATCTAATTTGGAGCCCGCCCCCAACCCTGTATGGAAGAAGTGGACTTCTGCAGGACCAGCTGTCACAGACTTAGGAATTTCTAAGATAAGTGTTGTGACGGTTATTCATGACCAACGGCCTCTACCCTCCTGGGTCCCGGGAAAGCCCAAGGGAAACTAGTTTCCCCAGTGGCTACCTGTGCAGGTGCTTGGGAGTGGGCGCAAAGCCAATGGCACCCCGCGCTGTAAGTGAGCCAACATCTGATCTGTCACTTTGTGTCATGTTTTGCAGTTACTGGATTTGTGCGATTCGGTGAAGGATGATGCCCTAAGGGTGATCTCCGCCTTTAACATTCCACACACCTCCCTCCATGCACCAATCGCCGGAATCACCAATGCGCAGGCGGCCTGGGCATTCTACCCTGCACCGCCACAACCCCAGGCCGGAGAAGGGGCGCGCTCTCAGCGGCCCAAGCTGGGAGCCAAGTTATAGCGGGCGTGGCGGGAAGGGTGGTGGCTCGCTCGCAGTTGCCACGACACTAGCTTCTCTGACGCCTGGAGCTGGGGCCGAGGCCGGCCTGGCACGCGCTGGGCCCTCGGGGATTTTCGGTCGCAGAGCGAGGTTCCCACCGAGGCTGGCGCGGTTCTCGATGGGCTGTTGGGAAAGGAAGCCAGGCGGCAGCCCCGGAACACGGATCCTTACCACGTAACCCGGCCGCGCCCAGCCGCAACCTCTCCCAGCTTAGGCGCCTGATCCCCCTAGACAGTGGGTTCCCCTGCGAACACGCCCCACACCCAGGTGTCGCCAAAGGTCTCCTGCTGTCAGCGGTGATTCAGATTTACAGTGATTTTTGGAAAACGCATTGGTGCTGCGTGGGGGGAGGGGGGGAGGGAAATCAAAGCATAAAAATCAAACACTCGTGGGCAAAGTTCAGCTCAGCAAATGATGCTTTTCCAGTGAATCAGACCCGCCCTTGGAGTCTTCGAGGAAACGCACGGATGTGGAAAGGGGAGCGTGTGCCTGGAGTTTTGCTCTCCGCAGAGCGCGAACTCCGGCTCGTCCTCTCTGGCAGGCGGCTTCCGGACCGTAAGACAACGAGCGGAAAATATTTTTACCATATGAAATTGTAATCTGTTCTTTAGAGGAGCATAGATACAAAGTTTAATAAAGACATTAAGCGATGGGAAGGCGCTCCGGCTACTTCCGAGGATGGGGAGGCGGGCTAGGGCCGTACATTTCAGTTAAGTCGATTTCGGAACTCGGAGACACCACACCGGCAACGCCTGTGGTCTGGGCAAGGGCTGTAGATTTCCTATCTCATTTTTCAGATCATTGCCCCACTTCATTCTTGCTCCTTTCTCTCAGTCCAAGCCATCCTCCTTACTCCCTCTCCTCCTCTCCTGGCGGAGGCAGGAGTGGGCATAGCTCTGCTTGTGTCTGCGAGGGCGACATCCAGGACCGGACCGGAACAGAGAGCCCACCTGCTCTTCCCACACCGTCCCTTTCCAGAGGACCTCCGGCCCCTGTGGGAGAGGGCGGGAAGAGCGCGGGGTGTTCTGCCAAAGCTCCCCAGCACAGTCTGGGCTGCATGAACAGCAGACTCCAAGACGACCTCTTCGTGTCCCAAATAAGTGCGCTTAACCATTTGCTTTCCCTGATGCCTTTGATTTTTTGGTGTGTGTGTGTGTGTGTTTTACTTTTTGTTGTTGTTGTTTTAAAGTGTTCACAGGGTCGCTAAAGCAGACGACGCGGGGGCGGTGGAGCTGCACAGAAGCAGATGACAACCACTACGGCTTCTGCGTGGTTCTTTTCCTGTCCCCGTCTGCGTCGCCCAACCCCACGGAGAGCTCGGAGCACTAGGTCGGGTTTGGGGCTCCCAGCGGGCACAGGAGTTCTGTTATTTTCCCCGGGGTGCTACTACACCGGGCGGCTAAGGCTCAGAGATCACCCGTGGCCGCCACCTGAGGTCGAGGGCAGCAGCTCCAAGCCACGTCCCGGTAGACATCTGGCCTCTGCGTCCACTTCGCCGCGTGCACGCCCTCGTTCTCTCCCTCTTGCGACGAAATCCCGAGGCAGAACCGGCCATGGGTCCTTGAGTCCATCCGGGAACCCCTGGCCTCCCACACTTCGCTCAGGATTCGCGGGAGGATGTGCTGAGAAGACTTTAACCAGGGGCTGTGCTGTCTCGCTGACGTTCCATGTCTGCTTATGCAGCGTAAAACTGACCGAGGTGGCCAGCAGCGGGACAAACGCCTCGCTGACTTGCTCCTCTGCAACTGAGGACCCTTCCTTCTTCGTTCTGGGGGGGGGCGGGGGCGGGGTGGGGAGGTTAGGTGATCCTTAAATTGAGTTTCTTTATTCCGTCTAACCGGGTCTCCCCCGTGGCAGGATGTTCCATCTCCCGACCGACCTTGCCCCTACTCCCCGGCCACGGCTGTCTCCTGGCTGTCTCCTAGCGGTGAGGGGTAACGGTGAGAACTCATAACCGAAAATAGATACGGGGGTGCGGACCCAGAGGTGTACCGTCCCCCCAGCAGGAGTGGGAGTGGGGCCGCGGGCACCAAGGAGGAAGGGGATAGGAGCGCCCAGGGAAAAGGGGTGTGGGGGGGGGGAGTACTTCGCTCTCTACACCGCTCACCATGCGCGCCGCCTTCCTTGGCCTCACCGCGCCTCCCTGGCGTCTCTCTGAGAGCCCCACCAGTCTCTAGGATCCTAACTCCCGAGCAGAGTTACCATCCTCTCTCCCACCTGAAGGCCGAGATTCTTCTGGGCCTTTTTTTTTTTTTTTTTTTTTTTTTTTCTTAAAAGGATTTTTTTTTTTTTTTCGAGTTCTTTTTTCATTTCCCTATTTTACCTGCTCTGCGCTCAGCCCCTTCTCGCTTCGGGGCTACGGAACAGACGCCTCCGGGGATCAGCTCCTGGCCTCTTTCTCCACTCGCCCCCCCCAAGGTCTCTGCCTCTTATCGGAGGTTCCGCGCGGGAGACGAGCTAGGTGTCCCTGCCAGATGGCAAGAGGAGGGAACCTAAGACAATCACGTGAGGCGAGAGCGAGGAAGGTGAGCAGCCCTGCAGATCGGGGTCTCTCCCAGCACCCCAGACTCTGAGTGAGGAGAGCTTTGAGACCCTCTGCTCAACCTTGGAACTGCGTGTTCTCGGGTCAACCCAGTCCCCGCGTCTGCCCCAAAGAGGCTGAGAGAGAAATTCCTGCAGCCCATCAAGGGCTCGGGGCGCCTCCTGAGGCCTTCGGCTGGCGGCAGCGGCCCAGCCTGCTTCTGCGTGCCCGGAGCGCCCCCTCTGTTCCAAGCGCACGTCTTGGCCTCTGCTGGATGGGGGAAAGGCAAGGGTACACTTTGGAGGGAGGGGGATGGGTGCACACCAGCCACCGGCAGCCCTAGTCGCTCCAGTAAACACGCCCAGCCGGGGCAGGGCGGGCAGCGCGCGCAGGGGAACCCGGCGGGGCCACCCCCGCCTTTACCTGTCGGAGCCTGAAAGCGCCTGCGGCTGCTGCGCGGCGGGGGCGGGGCTTGCCAGCCCGCGCGCCGGGGCGGGACCCAGCGGGGGCGGAGCTCACAGTGATTGGGTGCGGGCGCGGGGCCACCAGCCAGAGCCGAGCCGCAGGGCTGTGCAGGTTTCACTTCGCTCCGCGCAGCCTCCAGGTTCTGATCTTGTAAGAGCGCTCCGTCTCGCGTCGCCGCCGCCACCACTGCCACCGGATTCTTGAAGTCGCCCTGCGCGCCCCAGCCCAACTGCGGCCAGCATCGCCGCGGGCTGCTCGCTTCGCCCCGCTCCCGCCGCCACCCCCTCGGCGCCCTTTCCCTGGCCCTCGTCCCCCCAATGTCTGACTCTGACTCTCGGACTGAGAAACGCAAGGTAAATACCTCCGAATCCCCGGGAGCGGGCCGGGTGCCGACGGAACACAAACACCGGAGTCAGATCGGCTCCACCTCCTGCTCCCTTCCCGAGCACGTGCAGGCAGAGATGCACGTACCCGTCCCACTTGTCGCTGGGCGGGAGGCGGCGATCAGGCGGGTCGGGTTCCCTTCCCCTGCAGGTCCAGTTTGGTGAGGGGTCATCTGTGGAAAGGCTACGGGCACTTGGCCGAAGTACGGCTCGGGCCGGGATTCCGCGCGAGGGAGTGGTGAAGCTTCTCAGGGCCGGCTGGGAAGGCAGCGCGTGCTCTCCGCTCTGTCCCGGGAGCTGGGGCCCCGCTCCACGACACTGGGCTGCGGCAGCCGGCCAGAGCCTCGCGGCCGGCTCCCGGAGACCCCCGAGTAGTGGCTGCGCGGTACGAGCTGGTCTGGAGCCTTGACTTTTCTCGGGTGCTTGGGCCCGTTGCGGAGGATTTGCGGAACTGAGGTGGTTATTTAACTGACGGGACTCGGCTTTTCCTTGTGCCCATTCAGGCCGAGGTTTCAGGGCAGCTACTGCGTTCGTTCTCTCGGACGTGTCTGGGAGCCCTGCCCGGTCTGCGAGTGCGCTGCAGACGATACCAGCCGCACCATCCATAGACAGCGGGAGACCGAGGGCTTCCTCCGACTGCCGCGGCCACGCAGTGGACGAGCCTCGAGCAGCAGAACCTGCTGCATCCGGGGGCCGGACTGTCGTAGAGACCCGGGCACCGCGACTCACTTGCAGTGTTGGCTGGCGGTGCGGTGCCCTCGAAGGCCTGTTACTCGGTGCTGGTGCTGGTAGTGGAAGACCCGCGGGACGCTGGGAATGGGGGTGTGAATACGTTCGCTGTCTGCAGTGGCCACGGGTAAGCGCAGATATGCGTGCCAGTGGCCGTGGTGATCGCTTAGATTTGGAGCGTGTCCGCGGCGCACGGGGAGAAAAAGGGAGGAAGTTGGAGGAGGGTCGGTGCTGCAGCTAGGGAGGGGGCGGCCTTTGGGGTCTTCAGCCCAGCCGGCCTGGGCGGGGTCGGCGGCCCGCAGCAAGGACTAGGGACTGAGATCGGCCCTGCGGGTGTGGAGAGAGCGAGGCTCCTGCTTTGTCTCCAGGTGACCGGCTGCTTGGGGTGGCGGGAGCTGCGGAGGCTCGAGCGGCGTCCGGACGGTCACAGAGGCGGGGGGCGGGCTGGGGAAGCCTGGGCAGCTCCTGGCCCCGAGACTCCCGCCGCCGCCGCCGCCGCCACCGCCGCCGCCGCAGCCGGGGCCGCCTTCGGAGGCGAGTTTGTCAACAATCGCCTCGCCTTTGGCGGCCTGACCCGTAGGCGCCGCCCCCGCCGGCGGCGGCTATTGGCTGCGGCGCAGAGCGACCGCGCGCGAGCCAATTGGGAGCTCGGGCACCCGGCGCCAGCGGCGCGGGGAGGTCGGCGGTGCCGGCGGCGGCGGGCGCAGTGCGCGAGGGGAGGAGCGGGAGGAGGCGGAGGATGTTCCCGGCGGCGGCGGCGGCGGCGGCCGGGGCAGCGCGGGCCAGAAGCGCGGCGCGCGGAGCCCTCGGCTGCCCGGCGGAGCGCGGCGGCGGGTGGACGGCCAGTGGTCGGGTCTGCGCTGCCCCGGGGGCTCTGAACGCGAGTTCTAGGCTTTGTCTCCCGCGCTACCTTCGTGCTGACGGTCAGGGGGCTCCGGGTCGGCGAAGGGCGCGGGCAGGACGCCGCGCGGCCCGGGCTCGGACGCGACGCTCGGAAGGGAAGGGGCGGACGTGAGTTTCGGCCCGATTGCCTTCGCAGAGGAGGGTCAATGGGGTGAAGGAGGCGCGCGCTCCGGTGTCGCCTAGCGTGTAGAGTTACTTGGGGACTTTGCAGGGGGCGCCCGGGGACGGCTTTGGGGGACTCCCCCCCACCCCCCATTTGGAGGTGTGCACCTCGTAGTGTGGGTGCATTCGGGAGAAGTTCTGTCGAGTTCGGGGCGGCGCGCTACCCCCTGCGGGAGGAGGGGCGCGCGGGCTGGGAGCGGGAGGGACCGCGGGCGGGGAGCGCCCGACCCGGGCCGAGCCGCGCTCGCTCGGAGTTACAAACTCTATTGTGACGCACTTACTACGACTGACGGCCCTTGCCAAACCTTCCCCAGACTTGCTGCCCTCAGCACTTTCGGCAGAACAATGGGGCCGGAGCGGGGAACGCGGCCAGCCGCCTGCAAATCGCTGCATCTGCGCCCGCTCCCGTGCTCCAGCGCGGTATCTGATGCCGGGAAATCAGAGCCCGCTGGGAGTTTCCGACTTCTTCAAGGCGGCCCTGAGCAAAGAGCACGTGTGAATAGACTTAACACGAGCTGCTTCTCCTAAAACTTGTGTGCGTGTCCGTGTGCGTTAGAGCACCGGTTACACGTTGACGATGTAATTGTATTTTGCTTGGTGGCAGGAAGTTTAGTCCCACCCCCTCCCCTCCCCCCACCTCGCAAAGAGAGAGATAACTTTTGTTATTTTAGGTGTTATTTTTATTCTTACCTGGAAGATTGTCAGACAAATATACGAACTGACGACTTAACGTTAAAGCATTCGCTCTTCTAGAAATGTTGAAGGAGTCCGTGAAAGTTAGCTACATTTAGTTACTTGTTACAGTTACTGTTTTGCTTAAGATAATCTTAGTTTTTATTTTACTTGCAGAAAAAAAGACCAAATGGCAAAGCAACCTTCAGATGTAAGTTCTGAGTGTGACAGAGAAGGTGGACAATTGCAGCCTGCTGAGAGGCCTCCTCAGCTCAGGCCTGGGGCCCCTACCTCTCTACAGACAGAGCAGCAAGGTAATCCTGAAGGCGAAGGGGACCGCTGCCCCCAAGGCAGCCCTCAGGGCCCGCTGGCCCCACCAGCCAGCCCCGGGCCTTTTGCTACCAGATCCCCGCTTTTCATCTTTGTCAGAAGATCCTCCCTGCTGTCTCGATCCTCCAGTGGGTATTTCTCTTTTGACACAGACAGGAGCCCGGCACCCATGAGTTGTGACAAATCAACACAAACCCCAAGTCCTCCTTGCCAGGCCTTCAACCATTATCTCAGTGCAATGGGTAAGCAATACCCGGGTAAGAGGTAGTTAACGTGTGGTTGTTTGACTCTGTGTAAAGGCTGTGTGTAACATTTACATTAAACCCCCTTTTAGAAACCTTTTTACTGATTTATTCCATGTTTTGATAGGAGGGGAGGATGTGTCAAATAAGACATCAAGCCGACATTGATTTTAAATCAGGTTTTGTAGCAGCAGTAAAATACACCCAGTGTCTGCCTGTTGAGCAATAAAGCCGGAATCCCTGTTCCTGCCTTCACTGAAGTGTAGGTGTTGTTGTAACCACTAAGACTCACTTATTAATGACCCTCTGCTTGAAGGGGACTCAGTCAGGTACAGCAAATAGCTTAAAAACATGACTAAATGTATGGAGGGAAACAAGACAAGTTAACCATTTTCAACAAGGACACTTTAAAAAACTGACCTTGTTTGTAAAGGCAGTACCAACATAGAACCATGGAAATGGTTTGCTTTCTACTCACATTTCTCTTTGGGCTAATTTTGTTTGCTCAGAGGTTTTAGGTATAGCACTAATAAGATTAGATTGTGGGTTTTTATTTCAGGGATTAAACAGTGTTTTGGGGTCTGAACCAGGAGTGGCAAACATAAATGCCCAGGAAAACCTGACCATATAATCACAGAGGGAACTGACCTTGTGGGAACTAACTATGGGAAATCAGGGAGCATTTGCACTTTTTACATTAGAACTGCCCCCAACTGTGTCTGTGTGGGTGTGTGGTCTGAGAGTAGTAGTTATTTTCCTATTGTATAGTGCAAGATAACCCAGGAATGTAGATTTTGATGCCAAATATCCTGATGTTTAGACATTGGCAATTAATTTAGAACTTTGAAAGCACTGTGCAAGCCAGATAAAACATCTGCAGGCTAGATTTGACCCTTGAGCCCCCAGCATGTGACTTTGAGCATGTTTGCTTCTGGCAACCTTGGTAAGGGAGTAAGTCTGTGTTGATTCAAGTCACTCTTCCCCACTGATGGAAAAGGTTCATGTCTTGATAAGGATTCACCAAAATCTTGCTTCCCATTTGGACAGATTAGCCTTTCCTGGATTAATGAAATATAAGCAAGTTGGCAGCATTATTCCTGAAGGATCCGGTATATACAGACTGTTACAATGCAGATCACATTTTTGCCAGAAGCTAACTAAACAGTCATCAGGCTACACATCTGATTGCTGGGACACAATGGCAAATTTGCATTTACAGATAGAATGGGGCTATGCCTCCTAACCTTCAGATGGGGAAACCGTGCAGGTCTGTCCCCATGTTACAGAATTAGAGCCTCAGAAGGTTGGTCACTTGTCAGATTGCGCACACGTGGGAAATGGCAAGCAGAGACGGCAAAAACATTGGTAACTATGCGTATTGGCTAGGTGTCTCCCGCTGCACACTGAGATCTACTTCATTAGGATCCCTCCTTAAGAAAAGGAGCTAGAAGTTTTATTGCTGCTACTTACTTCTCTTACTACTGTCCTGAACTCCTTTAAAGCTTAGAAGTTCTCAGTGCTTGGGAATGTTTCTCTGCCCATGAAAGTGCTCCTGAGTTTATGAACCTGTAGCGTTCTTGCTCACTGAATGAGTGAATAGGGCTGAATGGTGTGTAGTTTTAAAAACCTATGTATTTTAAGGATCCTTTGGAAGCCTTATAGTTTTTCCCTGCAGACCTATGAATCCGCCTCTACAGGTGGTGGCTTGATGCATAGATAGAGTTTATCTTACCTTGTGAACCAGAAATAGTGGGTGAGATAATGTTGGTTTTTTTTTTTTTTAGTATGTATGGTATCATACTGTTTAGCGAGATTATAAGGTAAGTCCTGTTACTCCAGATGACAGATGTAAAGCTTTAGAGATCACAGTCTAAGTTATTAAAGACAGTTATGTTTATACCTGCGAAGTCAAGTCGTGGATCCTGAGGTGTAATTTCATAGCACTAACTACATTCCAGTAGATTGGCATGATAACCGAGAGTTTAATGCAAGGAGTAAATGATAAGTTATAAGGAGTTTGTCTGAAGTTAGTGCATCAAGGTAAGTTTTCAGGATTTAGTTCTGGGGAGATCTGTTTGCTGGGGTGGGGGATGAGTGGGGGACTGGAGAGGACTTAGATAGGAGTTTTATTCACTGCAGAATAAAATTGACAGCCTTTGTAGTCTATAACTTTTTTTCATGGTTATTCTTCTAATAGTCCAGTGCCTAAAGACCCCTGAAATCTGCTGAGTTGATAAAATCGGGTTCTGTTCTCTTTGTAGTCATGTTTAGTGTTCCTTACTCAACCATGTCCATTAAGATCTTCAGTGAAGCTTTTGATAATTTATTGCAAAACGCATTTTTTTTTTTTTTTTCACAAAGAAGTCTTTATGATTGGTTTTCCCCAAGGCAACACAAATGTGAGGTTATAGAGAGGTTCTCCTCTGCCAGGGGCTCCTGCTCCTTCACCCGCAAAATAGTTTCTGCTCCGCGAGTGGGGAAAGGAAGCAGCGGATCTGGTAGTTCTGCTCCTGCATCTTTGTTCTGATGAGAAAGTCTATTCTTGTCTGGGATGTGCAGCAAGTAGATGTTTTGTTTATTCTAGAAATGCTTTCCTATTTTTCTCGATATCCCCGATTTTTCTGGAGGTCTTTAAAAAATACTCTATTTTTCCATGAGGAGAGAGAGAGGGTTCTTTTTTCTTCTTTCCTTGTTTTTTTTTTGTTTTTTTTTTTTGCTTTTACCAATCAAATTGTAGTCTCCTTACATCCTGGGTCAATTCACTTAACAAATGAGCTCTTAGTGGATAACCCATTATTCTGCTCACAATCGTTGACAGAGGTAGGGTTTCCGAGTGCCTTTGCTAGTGAGCGTGCGTGTGCCATGTGCGTTTTTAATACAAACTGTGTACTATTTTCTGCACAAGTTTGTACTTTGAAGGTGTAGTTACTGCTGGTGGAGGTAAGAGTTAAGAAAGGTCAGGATGTGCCAGTGAATATTGTGAACAGGGTGGAAGCTCCGTAATTAACAACTTCCGGGTGTCAAATGACTTAACGCTTACATTCTCTGGAACATCAGAATTCATAGGTAGGGGTTACTCGTGTTCTTGGTATTCCTCCACATGATGTGCATAGTCCTCTTGCACCTGGCAGTGATCTGGCAGATTGTGAGCCCTCCGAGGAGAGGCATGATGTCCTGCAGATCGTCATGAGGGCCTGACAAAGAGGACACGCCCAGGAGATGTTCAGAGTTTGGAGTTTTGCCCATCAGCCTTTCCATAGAGCTACCTGAAGACAAATAAGATTTCAAAAAAGTCTAGCAGCAGGAAAAAGACCCTGTGTGTCTCCCCTGCCCCGCCAAATATTTTGAGTTATTTGGCTCTAACTATAAGGTTTATTACGTGGGGGTGACAGGTGAGGTCTGGCTCAGTGGGGAAGCCACAGCTTCCCACAGTGGAGTACTGAGCACTTAAGATGCAACTGGTCCAGATTGAGATGTGCTTGTTCCTGTCCGTTCACACTGGAGTTTGAAAACTTTGTGGTGCGTAAGAAAGAATAGAAAATATCTCAGCCGCGTTCATACGAATGACATGTTGACACATTTTTAATCTACTGGGTTAAATTAAAAATGTGGGTTTTTAAATTTTTTTAGATAATTTATTTTCGAGAGAGAGAGGGTGTGAGCAGGGCAGGGGCGGACAGAGGGAGACACAGAAACCAAAGCAGGCTCCAGGCTCTGAGCTGTCAGCACAGAGCCCGATGTGGGGCTCGAACCCACGAACCGCAAGATCAAAACTGAGCCGAGGTCAGACGCTTCATCGACTAAGCCACCCAGGCGCCCCACCTTCACCTTTCCCAAGTGTACAGTTCAGTAGCGTTCAGGTATTGACATAGTTGTGCGACCCACTCCCAGGACTTTCTCATCTTGTAGAACTGAAACACTGTACCCATTAACCGTCGGTTCCCCACTTCCTCTCCTCCCAGCTCCTGGCAACCTTCGTTTTATCGGTGTCTATGATTTGGACTGTTCTAGATGTTTCATATAAGTGGGATTATACAGTATTGATCTTTTCATGACTGGTTTATTTCACTTAGCCTAGGGTCCTCAAGGTTATTCATCATTACTAGACTTTCCTTCCTTTTTAGGGCTGAATAATAGTCCATTGTATTTATGCAACATACTTGATTCATTCATTCATCCGTCATCGGACATTTGGGTTGCTTCCTTCTCTTGTCTGTTATGAATAATGCTGCTTTGAATATGGGTATGCAGATATCTCATAGATTATACTTTGGATTCTTTTTGATATGTGCAAACATCTCTTCAAAATCATGCTTTTGATTCTTTTGCATATATACCCAGAAGTGGGATTGTTGGGTCATATGGGAATTCTATTTTTAATTTTTTGAGGAACCTCCACCGTGTTTTCCACAGTGGTCACACCATTTGATATTCCCACCAATGGCCTACAAGGGTTCCAGTTTCTCCGCTTCCTTGCCAACATTTGAATACTTGTTTTCCTTTTTTTTTTTTTTTTTTTCCCAGTAGGAACCATCCGTTTGCGGTGATATCTCATTGTAGGTTTTGGTTTTTGTTTCCCTGATGATAAGTGACGTTGAGCATCTTTTCATAATGCTTGTTGGCTTTTAAATAAAATGTATTTTTTATATGAATTTTATCTGTTTGTCTTTACTTTTTGGAAATGTTTCTTCGAGAACAATGTCACATTAGCTCTGTGGCTAGCATTCTGTCTTACCTGGGTGGGCTGCTTTGCAGATGGAGGAGGTAAAGTGCAAGAATTTTTTTTATTTTTTCACTAGTTCCAAATGAAGTTTAGTGACTAATGGCTGTGTAGACAGTTCTAAGAAGATCTTCAGTCAGGTCACGATCTCGCGGTCCGTGAGTTCGAGCCCCGCGTCAGGCTCTGGGCTGATGGCTCGGAGCCTGGAGCCTCTTTCCGATTCTGTGTCTCCCTCTCTCTCTGCCCCTCCCCCGTTCATGCTCTGTCTCTCTCTGTCCCGAAAATAAATTAAAAACGTTGAAAAAAAAAAATTTAAAAATAAAACCTTTAAAAAAAGAAAAAAGAAGTGAAGAAATAACAACAGAGATCCTCTATGCCCTTTGCCTAGTTTCTGCCAGTGGCATATTAGTACAATATCACAGCCTGGAAGGGACGTGGATAGACTCCGGCTACCTTACTCACCTTTCCCCAGTTCCACATGTACTCCATGTTGTGTGTGCGTGTGAGTGTGTATTCACTGCTCTGCGATTTTATCCGAGGTGGAGGTTTGTGTGACGGCCGCTACCGTCAGGATACAGACAGAAGAGTTCTAGCCCAAGCGTTCCTCATACTACCTTTTGAAAGCCACAGCCACTTCCCTTCTCCCCAACGCCTAACAACCACTACTCTAGTCTCCATGGCTCTACTTCTGTCACAGGCGACCTTTTGAGATTAGCTTTTTTGCCCAGCGTAATTCCATTGAGATCTACCCGGGATGTCGTATAAATCAATAATCGCTTGCTTTTGATTGCTGAGCAGCATTCCACAGTATGATGTAGCACGGTGCATTGACCTGTTGAAGGACATTGGAGTTGTTTGCAAGTCATGGTAGGGACTTGGGGAGGCACTTGGGGAGGGGCACAGCCCACACTGCGTGTCGTGCGTTATCCCCGGTACGTCTTCGGCAGCTGCCAGTTGAAGACCAAGGGCACAGGCTTCCTTCAGGTGACTGGCCATGACGCTGTACCATGGCAACAAACTGCCACTGTGGACAGTTCCCTATGGGTTTTTGCGTGTACGTGAGTTTCCGTTCCCAGAAGTGCAGTTGGTGGAACACAGAGCGGTTTAGTTTTTTAAGACACCGCGCAGCTGTTTGCCAAAACGGCACTGCCGTTTCGTGTCCCCGTCAGCGATGTGTGAGGGGTCCGGTTCTTCTAGATCTTAGCTAGCATTTGGTGTCATCACTATTTGTTTTAGCCATCCTGACACATGCCTCATTATTGTTGTAATTTGCATCTCCCTCCTGGCTAATGACGTTGAATATATTTTCATGTGTCCCTTTGCATATGTACGCCTTCTTCCGTGAAGTGGCTCTTTATGTCTTTTGCTCATTTTCTAATTGGATTGTTGGGGTGTTTTACTCCTTCACTCTTTTTGAGAGCTCAGACCCATCCTAGATTCCAGTCAGGTTTGTGATTTGCAGATAGTTTCTCCCAGCCCCAGGTCCCAAGAGTTTTGCTTAGTTGTTTTTGTTTTTTGTTTGTTTTGCCAAAACTTTTATGGTTTGACATTTTACATTTGGATCTATGATTCATGTTCATTGAGTTTAAGGTCTGAGATGCAGATCAATGTTTATTCGTTTTGATTATAGGCACCTGGTTGCTCCTGCACCATTTATGAAAATTGTTACCCTTTTTCCACCTACCGTTAACCCTTGAACCCCTCAAGGTGAGGGGCGTCAGCCCTCTGCACAGTCAAAAATCCATGCATAACTTTTGACTCCCCCCAGACTTGACTACTGTCAGGCTACTGATAGCCTGCTTTTCACTGGAAGCCTTAGCAATAACACAAAACTGTCGATGAACGCATATTTTGTATGTTACACGTATTGAATACTCAGTTCTTACAGTAAGCTAGAGGAAAGAAAATGTTACTGAGAAAATCATAAGGAAGAGGAAATCCATTTACAGTACTATACCACATTTATTGAAAAAAATTCACCTATTAGTAGACCTGGTTGTTTAAGGGTCAACTATAATTGGCTGTGCACCTTTCTTAAAAATTAGTGTGTTTTTGTGACTCTATTTCTGGGTTCTCTTTTGTGTTCTATCGAACTGTGTGTCTGTCCCTCCGCCAATACCACACTTTCATTACTCTAGTCACATACGAGGCCACAGTAATGGATAGAGTGATTCCTCAGATTTTATTCTTTTTTTTTTTTTTTTTTTTTTTTTTTTCTAAAATCGTTTTAGCTAGGTCCTGTGCCGTTTCATCTATATTTTTGAATAAGCTTATCACTGCCTACAAAAACCCTGCTGGGGTTTCAATAGGAATTGTGTTAAACTTAACAGATCAGTTTGGGGGAGAATTTGCGCCTTCAGTGTGTTGAGTCTTCCGATCCATAAACGGATGTCTCTTCAAGTTTTTAGGTCTATGGGTTTTGTAATTTTCAGCATACAGATCTCATACATGTTTTCTTAGATTTAGATTAATGGTGTTATGTTTCTAAACTTTCTAAACTGTACAGATGTAATTTGTTATGATCTATTGGCATCAATGGTATCAATGTTTTTTATTTCATTTTTATTAATGGTGTTATGTTTCTAAACTTACTTTCTAAACATTCATTTTTAATAAATAGAAATGCCGTTCATATTTGTGTGTTCTTGGATCTTGGAGCTTTGCTGAACTCAGTAATTTCTTGTAAATTTCTTGGGAGTCCTATGTAGACAGTCTTGTTATCTGCAAATAGGAAGTTTTATTCTTCCTTTTTGATCTGTGTGCATTTTCTTTCTTTTTCTTGCTCTATTACAGTGGCTAGAACTTCCAGTGCTATGTTGAATGAGAGCAGACATACTTGCCTTATCCCCAGTGTTAGAGGGAAAGCTTTCAGTCTTTAACCAATGAGTGTGTTATTAACTGCAGGTGTTTTGTAGATGTTCTTTAAAAAGATGAAGAAGTTTCTCTTTATTTCTGAATTGCTGACAGTTTTTAGCATGAATGGAATAGGTATTAGATTTTATAAAATTTTTATTCTGCATCAATTGATGTGAATTTGTGAGTTTACTTATTTTAGTCTGTTGATGTGGTGAGTTATATTGATATTCAGTGTTAATCTACCTTACTGGACTGGGATAAGTCCTTCTTGGTCAGGGTATAGTTCTTTTCATATATTGCTGCACTGGATTGAATTTGCTAGTACTTGGCACCTAAGTTCCTGAGAACCGTTTACCTGTTGTTTTCTCTTCAGACTGTTCTTGTTTTGATCAGGGCCTTTACAGTGTGTTGGGAATGTTCCCTTCTTCTCACTTTTCCAGAAGAGATTGTGTGAGAGTCGTATTAATTCTTCAAATGTTTCGGTAGAGTTCTCTAATGACAACATGTAGACCTGAAGATTTCTTTCTTGCTGAGGAGGGGAGAGGGTGTCTTTAAATTACAAATTCAGGTTTTTAGTGTTTGTAGGACTCTTCAGGTTGTCTCTTGCATCTTGGTTGAATTGCAGTAGTTTGTGATTTTCAAGGGATTGGTCCATTGCTTCTAAGTCGTTGAATGTTGGGTATTTACAGTGTTTATGTTGTTCTCTTATTATCTTTAGTGGGTGCAGGGTCTGTTGTGATAGCCCATTTCATTCTTGATATTGGTGATTTAGGTTTTCCTATTTTTTTAACCTTATCAGTCTTTCTGGAGGCTTATTGGTTTTATTTTTTAAAATCAGCTTTTTTGTTTCATTCATTTTACTCTCTTTTCCTGTTTTCAATTTTATTGCTCATTTTTATTTCCTTTAGTTTGCTTTGTGTTTGTCTTTTCTAGTTTCTTGAGGTAGGAACTTGGAGTAATGTTTTGAGACTTTTCCTCTCTTCCACTGTAAACATTTAGTGCCATAAATTTCCCTTCACCACTGCTTTACCTGTGTCTGACAGTTCTTGGTATATTGTGTTTTCGTTTTCATTACAGTACTTTTTTGGTTTTTTCATTTTCAGTGACTTTCATGTGTTTTTATTTCCTTTGAGATTTCCTCTCTGACCCTAGATGATTTAGAAGTGTGTTGTTTCGTTTCTGAGTACATAGCAATTACCTTGTCCTTCTGTTACTGTTTTCTTGTTTGATTCCATTATGGTCAAAGAATACATTATGTATGATTTCAGTTCTTTTAAATGTGTTGAGGTCTGTTTTGGTAAATGATCCATGAGTGCTTGAAAAATATCTGTATTCTGCTGTTGGTTGGAGCGTTCGTTACATATTTCCCGGTTGATCAGATCTTAGTGGTTGAATTGCGTTGTCCAGTTCTACATCCTCGCTGATTTTCTGTCTGGTAGTTTTGTCAGTTGCTGAGACAAATGGTGTTGATGTCCCCAACTGTAAGTGTATTTCTCCTTTTAAATCCATCAGATTTTGCTTTATATATTTTTGAGGCACAGCTGTATGGTGTTCACACATACTGAATTGTTAACTTATTACTATTGAATTGATCCTTTTATCATAAAGGCTACTTTATGTGATGTCAATATAGCTACTCGTGCTTTTTGTAAAAAATAATAATGCTGTTTACCTGGCATATTTTTTCCCACATCTTCAGATAATACTGTAATCCCCTCCCATCAAATCTGTCTTCTAAATGGTGAATTTAGATCATTTACATTTATGGTAATTGTTAATATGTTAAGGCTTAAGTGTGCCATTTTATTGTCTTTCTGTTTCCTCTGTTCCTATGTGTGTTTGTGGGTTTGTTTTTTTGTTTTTTGTTTTGTTTTTTTTTTGTTTTTTTAACCTTGCTGTGGGAGCCACCTGGGTGGCTCAGTTGGTTAAGCATCTGACTCTTTATTTGGGCTCAGGTCATGATCTTCTGATGTGTGAGTTTGAGCCCCACTTCAGGCTCTGTGCTGACAGTGCGGGGCCTTCTTGGGATTCTCCCTCTGTAACTCTCTCTCTGCACCTCCCTCCCAAAAATAAATAAACTTTGAAAATAAAAAAATAAGTCAAAATAAGTAAATCTTACTGTGGGTTATTTGAGCATTTTTTAGGATTCCATCTTGATTTATTTCTAGTGTTCTTTGTTTCCAAGTTTGTTTGTTTTTTTTTTCTTAAGTAATCACTGTACCCATCATGGTGCTCAAACTCACAACCTTGAGATCAGGAGTCATATGCTCCACAGACTGTACAGATGTAATTTGTTATGATCTATTGGCATCAATGGTATCAATGTTTTTTATTTCATCTGCAGTGTAGACACCTTAAATCCATTGAGACCCCTTTACATGTCCCCCTTTTCAAATATAATTGTCTTTTTTTTTTTAATTTTTTAATGTTTATTTTTGAGAGAGAGAGAGAGAGAGAGAGACAGCCAAGTGGGGGTGGGGCAGAGAGAGAGGAGAAACAGAATCTGAAGCAGGCTCCAGGCTCTGAGCTGTCAGCACAGAGCCTGAGGTGGGGCTCGAACCCATGAACCATGAGATCATAGCCTGAGTTGAAGTCAGATGTTTGACTGAGCCAGACAGGCACCCCTCAAATGTAATTGTTTTAAACATTTCCTCTATGGGGCGCCTGGGTGGCTCAGTCAGTTAAGCGTCTGACTTTAGCTCAGGTCACGATCTCACCGCTCGTGAGTTCAAGTCCCACGTCGGGCTCTGTGCTGACAGCTCAGAGCTTGGAGCCTGCTTCGGATTCTGGGTCTCCCTCTCTCTCTCTCTCTGCCCCTCCCCTGCTCATGCTCTGTCTCTCTCTGTCTCTCAAAAAATGAATAGACATTAAAAAAAAAAAAATTAAACATTTCCTCTATATACATTGAGCACCATATCTGATGGCATCACATTTTTTGCTTTAGCCATCAAATATACCTGAAGCTCTTGGAAAATAGGCTAGGTTATTATATTCACCCCTATCTTTTCCCCATTTCAGTATTCTTCCTTTCTGAAGTTCTAGCCTCCTGTTACTCCCTTTCTGTTCAGAGGACTTTGTTTAGTCATTTCTTAACAGTAGGCCTGCTAGCAACAATCCTTCAGTCCTGCGTCTGAGAGAGTCTGTGTTTTCCCTTCATTCCAGAAGGCTATTTTCAGTGGCTATAGAATTCACGGTCCATGGCGGTGGTTGGTTGGTTGGTTTGTTTTGTTTTTTTCCTGAACTTAAAAGACATGCCCCTTCCTTCTGGCTTTCATTGTTTCAGATGAGAAGTCTGCCATCATTCAGATATTCTCCTAGAAGTAACAAGTCCTTTCCATCTGGCAGCTTCCGAGGGTTTTTTGTTTGTTCGTTTCCAGAAGTTTAATTATGTGTCTTAGATTTCTCTGGGTTTATCCTTTTTGATGTTCACTCAGTTGGTTACATTTGTGGTTGTAGGTTTTGTGCCAAGTCGGGGAAGTTTTCAGCCATTATGTCTTTGAATATTTTCTCAGTGCCTCCTCTCTTTTGGAACTCTGATGACGAAAGTGTATTTTCGTGGTGGTCTCACAGATCCCTGAGACTCTTAGTTTTCATTCTGTGTTCTCTTTTTGGACTGAGTAAATTCTGTGGACCTAGCCTGGTGTCCGCTGATTCTGTGGCCTGTTGTTCCCCACTCTAATACTTGGCCCAGCCAGTGAAGTTGGGGTTTCTTTTTCCCCCCCCTCTTTGTTGCATTTTTCAATTCTAAAATTTTTGCTTGCTTCCCACCAGGTGAGGTGCAAGCTCAGATCCTTCTTTGGCCTTGCTGATACTTCCCGGCAAAAGTGGTACGCCAAATCGCGTGGCTCCGTTGAGTTCATTTGGGGGTATATGCTTGGTTCCCCGCAGCCCCTGCTGACCCCTGGGAGGGGGACGTGGTGGAGGGCTGACTCCCAGCTCGGCTCCTGCAGGATGGAGACTAAAGCTCCGCTCCTCTCGCCTCCTCGTTGCCGCCAGAGTGCAGGTGAGGGGTAGAATACCAGCCCTGCCTCCCGCCACCCTGTTTCCTGCATGATGCTGGGTATGAGTTCCCGATCATTCTCCTTCATGTCAGAGCAGAGTGGAGGCCCAGTGACCCACTGGGTCTCACAGACTCCCAAGACTAGGGTGAGGAAAACCTACGGGCCACCAGCCCTGTTTCCTACCACCTCGTTCAGTCTCGTACCTGCTCAGCTCCCCGCTGGGCCTTCCCCTAACCAGTGGTGGGGGAAGTGATGTGCTGACTTGCCCTGACTTGTTCTGTCTCATTGCTCACTGACGCTTGGTGCGGGTGAAGGCCCAGCTTGTTACTGGGCCTGCAGATAGAGGGTACGTGCCCGTGCGTGCACGTGTGTGTGTGTGCGCGCGCGTGCGTGCAGTGGCAACTGACCTGCCACGTGCCACCTCCTCGCTGCTTAGTGGGGGGCCAGCTTTCTGCTGGGCCCCACCAGCGCTACCCTGGAAGGGGAGTGAACATGATCCGCTTCCACTGGCCAGGGGTGAGAGAGCTACCCACGTGATTTCTCCAGCACCCCTCTGGCAGGGCAGCGGGATCGGCCCCGCCTGCTTGTGCCAGGCAGAGGTTGGCAGCTCAGCTCCCCTTTCGCCTGCTGACACAAGCTGGGGGTGGGATCAGAGCACGAACACCTCCCACCGAGCAGGGGATGGGTGGATGATCCACCCCTGGCTTGGCCACGCCGACACTGCGGCACGTGGCGGTCAGCTGGGGTAGGGCAGGTGTTGCCGAAGGGTTTTCTGTTGCAAGGCCACCCTTTCCCCAGTGCTTTAGCTGGGGAGAACTCGCTTCCCCGGGAGCTCTTTGCGTCTGTGACCATTGGAGACCCTCTGCAGCACCCTGTCCAGGATATATGGAAAACGGTGAGGAAGCTGGGGACCTCTCTGCCATGTCATTCCCCGAGTCCCGGGGTCCCCAAGCAGCCTACCTTCTTCTTTCCCCTTTCAGTACTTAAAAAAAGAAAGTTTCGGGGTGCCTAGGTGGCTCAGTCGGTTAAGCGTCCAACTCTGAATTTCAGCTCAGGTCTTGATCTCATGTTTGTGAGTTCAAGCACCATGTCGGATTCTCTCTCCCCCTCTTTCTCTGCACCTCACATCCATGCTCACTTTCTTTCTCAAAAAAAAAAAAAAAGATTAATGCTTATTTATTTATTTTGAGAGAAAAAACAGGAGAGGGGAAGAGAGAGAGGGAGAGAATCTGAAGCAGGCTCCACACTGTCAGCACAGAGCCTGACTTGGGCTTGATCTCATGAACCATGAGATCATGACCTGAGCCAAAAGCAAGAGTCAGACGCTCAACTGGCTGAGCCACCCAGGTGCCCCTAGCATTTTCTTGTCTGTTGTGTTCTCCCTAGGGTTTTTAGTAGCACGAGGTTGGACTTGGGGGAATGGGTGGGGCGACCCTACCTTGGTGGCACTAGAAATCTCTTTTTTTTTTTTTTTTAATGTGTGTTTATTTTTGAGAGAGAGAAGGGAGAGAGACAGAGCACAAGTGGAGGAGGGGCAGAGAGAGGGGGAGACACAGAACGCAAAGCAGCTCCAGGCTCTGAGCTGTTGGCCCAGCGCCTGACGTGGGGCTCAAACCCACGAACCATGAGATCATGACCTGAGCTGAAGTCGGCCACTTAACCAACTGAGCCGCTCAGGCTCCCCTGTATCTTCTTTTAACTAAATATTTATGATTGGTATTGATTGGTTCTGATTGCAAAGTACTACTCGGAATTTTGGCCGTCACCTCTTAGACCCTCTGTTTTTACCCTATGGAATAATAGAGTTGAGAGGGGATTGGGCAATAGTCCCAGCCATTGTTTTCAGGTAATAACTACAGTGTCCCTATAGCTGTAACTGCCTTGCGTGTGATCCTGGTGGTGAGCCTGTAAGGTGTACCTACACCTTGCTTCTCTCAAATGTACTGCCTGAAAACCAAATGGGTGACTCAAGTCAGATTCTGCATGCCAGAGGGGAACTCCTTATTGGAGAAGGCCTAGCCCTGTAGTCCTGCATGATTGGACTATAAGGCAGGAGAAAAGAGATAGTCTATTGATTTGTGTTGTGGTATTAGATTTGAAGAAATGCATGTAATTGCCAACCGAATGCTAGACAGTCTAATATCTCGCCCCCTGACATATTTTTAAACCAATGAATTAGAACACTTGCCCGGGGCCCAGGTCTCCTCGTGCCCCTGGTCTGTGGCTACCCTGCCTGTGTTGGGGCAGGGGACTCTCCACGGACCACCACCTCTCCCTGCCTCGCACACCATGTCCCACACCGGAATCCAGTTGTCTCCGTTCCTTTCTGTGGAGAACGAAGCCTCCGTCTTCCGACATACTCCCTATGTGACAAAACATCTAGCTGCTTTCTCATCTGCTCAGTGTCCTCTAGTTGTTCTGCTTGGTCAGTGGCCAGGACCCGTGGTAGGGCATGTGACCCGAGACTGCTTTCCTTCTCTCTGGAGGTCCTATTGACACAGACCAGACACCTGTCCTGTAAGACCTTGTGAACTCGGTCCTGTGCTGTGCTCCGGGCTCTAAGCACCCTGCCACCCAACCGCCCTCAGACCCTGCTCTGCAGGCACAGAGCAGAGAGCCTGACATTCCTTTCTTTTGCAGGAAATACTCGGCGAGATGCATGTACCGAGGGCACAGGGGGGTTGTTCATCCTGACATTATTTATCCCAGCCAGAAAAAAACTATTGACTGTCTTAATGGTTTGGGGAAAATCTCTAAACTACTACACATCCTTCTGACAGACTGTGGTGCTGTCATCCTAATGACATTAAGAAGAAGAATGACGTGGCAGATGCTTCTGGCATAAAGTTAAGTTAAAAACGGTTACAAAGTTGTTGAGGACATCGTAGTGTTTTAGTCTGTCTTTGCTGCTATAACAAAAATAGCACCAACTAGGTGGCTTAACCAGGAAACATTGATCTCACACTTCTAGAAGCTGGAAGTCTGAGATTAGGGTGCTAGCATGCTCAAGCTCTAGGGGAGGGCCCTCTTCCTAAACTTATAGACCGCCACCTTCCCTTGTGTCCTCACGTGATGGAGAGAGAGCAGGCCAGCTCCCTGACCTCGGATAAAGGCACTGGTCCCATTCATAAAGACTCCACACTCATGATGTAATCACCCCTAAAGGCCCCGTCGCCTAATACCATCACGCTAGAGATTAGGTTTAGCATAGGAGTTTTGTGGGAGGCACAAACAGTGGAGTTCAAGAAGTTCATAAGTGTAACAGATTCGAAGGAAAATATATCAAAACGTTAAAAGCAAATATTTTGTGTTCAAGTGTCCGGTGGTCTTATCTGTGTGCCTTTTTGTACAGCGTGCACAATCACGACTGGCATTTATAATAGAATAAATCCAGGGCGCCTGGGGGACTCAGTCGGTTGAGCGTCTGACTTCAGCTCAAGTCGTGATCTCACGGTTTGTGGGGTCGGGCCCTGCGTCGGGCTCTGTGCTGACAGCCTGTTTCGGATTCTGTGTCTCCTCTCTCTCTGCCCCTGCCCCACTCACGCACTGTCTCACTCTGTCTCTCAAAAATCAATTAATGTAAAAAAAAAAAAATTATAGAATAAATCAACAATATGTATGCTATATTTTGTCTTAATTTTAATCTTCATTTTTGGCATCCCCAGCAGCTTGTCACCGTGACGCGTTCATCTTCCCGTACGACTCAGTATTAAGTACCATGCCCCTTATGTTGGTAAAGGTTTCATCTGGGTAACATCAGGCTTGTGGCCCACCACCACAAGTAATCCGCATGGACATTAGCCCCCAATAGACTCTTCTGGGGTCGGCTTTTTATTTAGCGAAGTATTTTTATTGTGAACGTCTCCGTCCAGAGGGGTCACAGCTTGCTTCAGCACCAGTGGGCTACTGCTGTGTCACCTGCAGGGCCGTGCGTCAGGCTGGGGCAGGGTCTAGACGGAACCCCAGCTGTTCCCAGACACGCCAAGGACCTTGGCAGACCTGTTTTTCTGTCTGATGAGCTTGTTTTCTCATCGATCAAATGAAGACAGAAGTGCTCACCACTGGGGGTTGTGGGGAGCTTCCACATAAGCTACCGGAAAGCATCCGATGGGACCTCAGTCACTAATTTTCCTTGCTCCTCAACGACCCATTGCAGCCATGGCGGGTCAGCAAGTGTGATGGTAATGAGTATTCTCTCCTACTTTGTGTAGAAAGAAGCTGTTTGAGGAGTGTAGGAAACTCACAGGGAAGTGAATTCATCTGGAAATGCTACTGTAATTCTAACTCCCTCAGGTCCCACAGCAAACATACAAGCAAAAAAGATCTTTTCTAGAAACTTGCCTGGTGGGGGTGGGGAAGGGAGGTCTGAATCACCCCTAACCTGCCCGTGACCCACACATCACCCTGAAAAGAACCTTGGCGTGGTTGGCAAATCTTTGGACCGTCGAGAGACATCTGGAAACCACACTGTCTGAGCTGGGCCTGCATCAGGTACACCTGTGGGAGATGGCCCATTGCACTTGGCAGAAACTTGACTTCAGTTCAGTGTATTTGGAGAAAGAAGGTCTTGAGACAAGGCATAGGCTGAACTACTTTTTCCTGCAGTCAAAAGTTAAGCAAACATTTTCAAAATGAGGTATTTTGCTGGTTGGTTTCACGTGAGAAATATTTGTTGCCTGTATAGAATTAAGAAGTTTTAAAACAGCTTTTTCTTTCTCCCTTTGAGGGAATTTATGCTCCTTTGGCTGTTAAATTTTGGGTTTTATTTCTGAGTGAATGAATCACGAAAGCTTCTTGAGAACTTGTCTTCACGAGCTATGAAGTGACCAATGCCAACAGTTAGAGCGCACACCATTTCCCTGATGGGCGAGCTTAAGCTCCATTGGTTAAGAGCCTGTGCCTTTGGGGTTTGAAGTATTTGCTTAGAATGGGTATGGTATCCTAGTGTCCTCCGGGAAACCCCAATTCACTTGGTATTTTCCCTGTTCTCTACCCTGAAGCAGGTCCCCATGGTTTGTGAATAGAGTTGTATCTCAGCCAGTGATGGAGAGAACCAGCCCCTGCAGACAGTCGTCTTCTGTTCTTCCTGGGCCACATGTACCCATGGGCCTGCGTGAGACCAGGATCTGTGCTTGAGTTACATCCTAAACCTGTCTCCCCTTCTCTCTAATGTCTGCACCCAAAGAGGACACAGGCCAGTTGATGGCATGGGTTGTGTCTCCGACCCTGAGACCAGGATTATCTGTCCTGTTCAGAAACAGAGCTCCCAGGATTTGGAAATGGGTTTGAGGGCACATCTAGTGTTGGATGTGGGAACTCGGGCATTTGGCACTCATAACTTACTCTCTGCCCCGTGCATGATGCTTGCTTTAATTTAGGCTTTGTTGACCTTCTTTAGGAGTGAAGATGGCTTTAGAGCTAGAAATTTTTTCAGTGTTTGTTTATTTTTGAGAAAGCATGAGCGAGCAGGGGAGGGGCAGAGGGAGGAGAGGAGAGAGAATCCCAGGCAGGCTCCGCACGGTCGGTGCAGAGCCCAGTGTGGGACTTGATCCCGCAAACTTCGAGATCATGAACGGAGCCGAGATCAAGAGTCGGGACACTTAACCGACTGAACCTCCCAGGTGCCCCTCAAGCTAAAATCTTTTAAAAAATGGAATCAGTCATTTCACTCTGAGAAGGGTGTATGTGTTCAAATTGAAACAGGTTCAACATGATGATTCTCCACTATATGAGTTGCTCTGCGAACTTTCTTTTTCCCCTTAAACATATCCCGTTCCTGGACCAGAGCATTCTTCCTATTCCATTTACTGAAGTGTTTGTTTGTTGTTTATTTATTTTTGAGAGAGAGAGAGAGAGAGAGCACAAGCTGGGGAGGGGCAGAGAGTGAGGGAGACACAATCTGAAGCAGGCTCCAGGCTCCGAGCTGTCAGCACAGAGCCCGACCTGGGGCTCAAATCACGAACTGTGAGATGAGATCATGACCTGAGCTGAAGTCAGATGCTTTACTGACTGAGCCACCCAGGCGCCCCTACTGAAGTGTTTTAATGTAACCAATTTGTGGATTTAATGAGTAATTTGAGGCTTTTTTTTAAAAAGCTGGTTTCAGCAGAAAGGACCTACTTTTTTCTTACCGATGGATGTGTGTCTGTGAAAGTGTATAAGATGAGTAGAGTTTGTCAACCTGAGTTTATTGAGAGTTACTTTTCTATGGAATAAGTGTGTTAGAGGACAGACTAACAGATTTCTTGGGTTCTTTTTGGTTTGTTTTTGCATCTCTTGAGAAATTTCTCAACACAAAGTAGTCTAGAAATGAATTCTAGATATATTTTATGTTAGTTATGTATTTGAATTTAGACTTCGGTTTTACTTATACCTGAGCATAAATTCTACTAAACTAGTTAAAACAAGTTATCAACATAGGAAAACAGTTTGGTGCATAATGGCAGGAGCCCAAATATTTGTAGATTTAATGAGAATTCAAGTAATATTTAAAGCAATATACAAATGCCCACGACTCCCTCTTTTTTTTCACTTGGGTCTTCCCATTGTGCTTGTTTAAAGCTTAGAACTGTGTTTTCTGTGAGGAAAGCCCGGCATATTATATATACCAGCTTTGTTTTCTTTCTAGTTCTTTTTATTGATAGTATGTCATGAAGTGTGGGAGTGGAAAGTTACAGAAGGTGACCCAGTCCAGTCTTGATCCCTCCACTGACCCATTACAGCCCCTGGGCCTCGTCCCACAACCTGGCTGGGCACCAGTGTCCTCTCTTGCTGTAGAAGGGTGTCATAGCCATTCAGTAGTGGTCGCAGGGCTGGGGGCGGGGCGTGTGCTGAATTAGAACAACCCCAGTTGAATCTGTATTGCACAGGGGCTTCTAAGCACAGGGGTGGCCAAACCGTTTTGCCCCGTTTATGAGCGCGTCAAGCATCAGAGCTGGGCCAGCAGCCGTGTCCACCCCCGAGGGGTAACGGGTACTGGGGAGGAAGAGCAAGAATGTGTGAACCAGAACAGACATAAGATCTTCAAAAACCACCAGACCTGATGGTCTTTCGGCACAGAATTGCACACAACTTAGGCTTGGGCTTGCACCACTGGTGACACTAGCTTCCGTGCTTTTCCCGTGTGGGAGGACACGGCACACTTCCTTCCGTAACATTTGTATGGTTTACAGGCGAGGCCTGGGGTTCTCCCTCAGCACAACTGCTCAGTGGTGCAAAAGTTATATGGTGTCTTGAGCGTTAGTGCGGGCTGGTCAGCGGAGGAAGGAACTTGAGGCTCAAACCGTCGTCCTCATTCATCCATCATCCACAGTACCACTCTGGTGTTCCGCTGGCTTGGGCCTTCCAGTATTCTTCTTTTATATGCAGCGGGAAATTCTCATAGCATTTCTCTTTCTTACCGTGTTTCCTACACAAGGCTGTGGGGCCTGTGTTCGCCTGTGTCCCTTAGAGGTGGAATACCCTGCCTTCAGCAGTGTGTGTGTGCTCAGTCAAGACGCACGAGCTTTGTGAGTTTTCTGGGGAGGAGCCAGACAGCCTGACTGTGACAGATCTGGGTTTTAAGGACGGCTTTTTAACCATTAAATGTCCAAGCTCAACGATTACATCTTTGTGATTACACAAAAGAGGGCCTGGGATTCAGGTGTAAAGTTTGTCTCTCTTCTCATATGATGCAAGGTGAAAAGAGGCGGCTCCCTTTCGTGAATTTGTGTTAAGTGAGACGCTTTCAGGGTGCCTCAGACTTCTGCTGTGTCATCACTGCCCGTACATCTCTGCTAACAGGTTAGTGTTTCACTTTGTGTATAGCTGTGATCAATTCTAACTGCGCGCAATTCTAACTGCGCGAATGAGATTGATAGACTTTTGTGTGTTTTGATTAAAACTGCTTAAGATGGCGCTTCGTAGGACTCTGTTTTTGCCCCAGGTCTTGGTGTTTGCTATCACTGAGATGAAATACAGTAACTTTAAGGCCTTAATGTGAGTTAGAAGAGATTTTTGTCACCTGTTTCCTGGTGCCAGTGTTAAATTTCGTAAAGGAAGCCACATTTACTCTGTAGTCAGGAATTTTTATATTTGTGGTTTAAATTTTCATTTCCTCCCCGAGATCAGATTTTTGGCTAGGCATAACATGTAAGTTACCGAAAGGTAGTAACTTCAAATTGTTTTTAACATTTCCTTCTTAAGGAACGGTACCAAATTAATGTATGGCACCAAAATGTAGTCACTTGAAAAAAGTTTTTAACACTTTTTTCCTAAGTGAATTAATGTGTGGAGTTGTACATTCCTTTTAAAAGGTCTCTGAAAAACACTTTTTTTCATAGTTGTGATGGAGTAAATGGTGGGATAAACTGGATAGAAAATTGCATACACTATCAGTAGAAGGGACATAGGGTTTATGTGTCTGTCTTAAAGCAAGCTCACAATTGCTCTCCATTTGACTATACTTAGTTTGGGGGTTATTTTTATTTGTTTTTCAAAATAGGATGGCACAGTCCAATCCTCTGTAATCCTCTGAAAGAAATTTAAGCTATAGAAATAGAGCCGCAGCTGTGCAGAGACTTGGTGTGGCTGGGGTCAGTGGAGGGAAAGCAGAGAGCAGTGTCCCGTGTCTGCCCCTGGTCATCATCCCTAGTACAGTCCTCCACCACCCGCTGCTCAGGGCAGCACGTTTCAGGAGCGCACCAAGGGGACCAGGATGGCCATGGTGGGTCTTCCCGAGTCACGTGGAAGGGGGCGCCTGGGCGGCTCAGTCGGTTAAGGCTCTGACTCGGTCTCGGCTCAGGTCATGATCTGGTTTGGGAGTTCGAGCCCCGTGTTGGGCTCCACGCTGACAGTATGGAGCCTGCTTGGGATTCCCTTTCTCTGCCCCTCCCCTGCATGTGCTCTTTCTCTCAAAAGAAATAAATAAACTTAAAAAAAAAAAAAAAAGGCACATGGAAGGAACTGGTTTAGGACCAGGTTTGGGGCATGTGGTGACTTCAAAAGAGGGGTGACGATTGAGAGTGATTATAGATTATCTTTATAGGCCCGGGAGACGAGTTAAATTGAGAATAGGGGTGGAAAGGTTCAGCTCCCTCTAAGGAAAATCTTTGTAGCGCCCAATGCCCTTCAGTGAGGACCGCACTGCCTCGGGACAAAGCATGTCACCTCTGCCAGGCAGTGGGCACACAGGGCAGGTGACCTGGTATCGTGTCGCAGACGGCCCCTGTACCCAGCGTCCCACCTGCCTGAGATGCTGGGCTTCTTCTGTGGCTGAGAGCTAGCAGGTATGCCCCCGGACATAGACCTGAGAACTCTGTCTGCGTTTGCTCCCAGCACATCACTGGCTTCTAGTAAAGATGTAAATATGGTGGGCGGGGCAGGGGGGTGTAGCTCAGGTGAGCTGGGGAACTGGGTCTCCTGATGTTGCATAGTAAATGAGTGAAAAGGCACAACACACATCGGTCTTAATGCCTTAGATTCAAACTTCATTGGCTGAAGCCTAATGGTAGACAGGGAAAGATTATGAATGCCGGTTTCCAGACTTCTGTCCCAACGACGCAGCCTTGGTTTACTGGCAGTTTCCGAGTGGTCAGACTGGAAATGGATCAAAGCAGCTTGTTTTGACTTTCTTCCTCAAGGCCACGTAAAAGCGTGGGCACCACCCACTGAAAGGAGTGGGTATAAAACACTGGCTTCCTCTCATGAACTTCATTACTTGCGGTGGTATATCCTAGCAGCTGTTTGTAAAGCTCTGTCTTGAATTCATGCGACCGCCCAGGCTTGACACCGATGTGTACCAGGGGAGAACAGATGGAGGAACTTTCTGAGCACTGGTGCTAACTATGATCACTGTGTTCCATTTCTAATTGCTCTCATTATTCTCCAGTGGCTCAGTGGAATTGATGCAAGTTTACCAACAAATAAAGCAATGCAAGAGAGAAACAGGCCCATGTGCGTGTGCACGTGGTGAAATTGGTCTCTAGCTCAGTTTCCGAGAATCATCAGTTTCTGAAGGCGATTCTGATAGCATTTTCTGCAGCAAAACTTACTAGAGTGGTAGTTGTCTTTTCCCCTGTGGCCACCTGGGAATCCTGGGGCAGGTGGGACAGCCTGATCACTCGGGTGGGTTTCCTAAGGAACTCTTAGCAGGCTGGCAGGCTGTTTTCCTTTTTTCCTCTTGCAAGCTGTGGATAACTGTGCCTTGATATTTCTGAAGATACCCGTTTAAATAAGGAGACTGTTGGGTTGAATTAACATCCCAGGATTTTTATGTCCCCAAAATGAATGTTGAGCTTCAGGGTGGCCACCTGCAAAGGCAGTGCTTCCTGTGGACATCACTGGATGTTTGGCACTGGTTTCAGTGCCTACAGAGGAATGGTCCTTTAGGGGGTCCTTTATGGCTTGGATTGAATTAGACTCTCCTTGGGGAAATAAGTAAAGATGGATGACCCTGAGGTGTCAAGAGGAAGGGCCCCACGGTCCCCGGTAAGTGCCGGGCAAAACGTGCGCTTAAGTGTGACCTGTTGTGTGTTTAAAATGATCATTTCCTCAAAGTCATCCGTTCCATATCCATCCCTTTAGAGACTGAGAAATCCTTTCTCAGCAGTGAGTTGAATACACACTCAGTGCTTAATTCACGCTGACTACTTTAAAGGCTCATCTTGATTCTGCCTTAGTATTTGTGGATTACTGGACATCTGAAGACGGGACAGTGTGAAGTGTTGCCATGAATTTTAATTCTGGCTCCACACTTGAAAAGCCCGTAGAGACACGCCGGGAACTAAAACAGCGACCGCCTCTCAGAAGTGGGAGCCGCACCAGTCCTGCCCCCGGGCAGGAGGCCGCGGTCACGTGCGCGCACGTGTATGCTGTGTTTTACGGCACACGCGGTAGAGACGCACACGATATACGCGGTGGGCGGCACGCGTGTGCCCCACTCAGCGGGACTTCTCAGTTCCAGCCTCACGGAGGAAGTCAGCTGGGTGTAGAAAGAGCAGCAACGGCCTTGTGATGGGGTCACCGTTCCTTCGAGCACCTGCCATTGATAACCGGGGTGGAGGCACTTGGGCGTTAAGGAAAATTCAGGAGGTGTGGTTGGGCTGGTGCTGCGCGCATTACGAATTGACAATCGTTTTCTTTTCTTTTTCCTTTTTTTTTTTTTTTCATTTTCCCACCCTAGCTGGTGGTGCTACAGAAAGCCCTTTCCGAAAGCCCCAGCCTGATTTCACTATCAGCCACTTAACCACGACATCAATTTTTTCAATTGCTGAACTTGAAATTACCATATGGGTTGGAAAATGTTCTGTAACTGAACGGGAACGGTCTGTTAATGAAGTAACACCCGTCTTTTCGTAACACAAAGTTCTTTGACATTAAAACATGTCCTCCTTCCCATCCCACCCCACCCCACTGTCCCCACACTGGTATAGAAAAATGAATTAATACTACCTCAGCATTTTTTCTGTAGGAAGTGATGTTACCAGGAAATTCTGGATTGCAAAAAATAATTTCTAAGAGTTTTGATGAAAACTCAGCTAACCTCTCATACTTTTGACAGAATGGCTTGTGTGTGACACAACTGCATTATTTTTGATTAGTGGCTTTGGTTAGAAAATCTGGACCTAGCAGGTTCCCCCCCAGCTCAGTCTGGTGCTTGTAGGATTTGAGCTGGCTTTTCATGGGCTTTAGGTAACAGCTGTGGGGTGGCTTTACATTAAGATCCGGTGCATATTGTATTCTGCTTTTTTCCCCCCTAAATTAGTGCCAGGCTTATGGAGTGAAATGATTTCTTAAATGCTGAAACTACATTTTCTGTGGGCAAAAATACACCTCACCAGGGGCGCCTATATGGCTCAGTCGGTTGAGCGTCTGACTTTGGCCCAGGTCATGATCTCACGGTTTGTGAGTTCGAGCCCTGCATTGGGCTCTGTGCTGACAGCTCAGAGCCTGGAGCCTGCTTCGGATTCTGTGTCTCCCTCTCTCTCTGCCCCTCCCCCACTCATGCTCTGTCTGTTTGTCTGTCTCTCTCTCTCTCTCTGTCAAAAATAAACATTAAAAAAATTGTTTAAAAAAAAATACACCTCACCAGAATTTCCCCTTTGGAGAATTTTTTATGTTCATGTACAATTGCCCTAGAAGTTAAAATTTTTATCTTCTTAACTAGTACTAAGAGTTTTTGTTTCAAATAAAGACCCGTTTTATTGATCAGCTACCAACATTTATAGTTGCGAAGCACGACGCACATGGAAAAGTAAAATATTTATCCTCGATACTATAGACTAGAAATGTAAATGTAAGTTATCTTTTTCATAGGCGGACTATCTTACTATAATGGGAATAGTCAGGTCAGTACCTGGATAGGATTAGTAGAGTGGGGGTAGAGCAGCATGTTTTCTGAGTTACTCCCTGCCCCCAAGCCCCACCTGCTCCAGGGGCATCTTTAGAAGACCATACTGTGGATCTCTTCATTGTGGTGGTTCATGCTCAGGGTGACGGTAGCACAGAATTAAGCAAAATAATTTGAGCTCTGACCAGCACTGCCATGGGGCTAACAAACCAATTCTCTGGGGTCAGCCAGACCCCATTCTTTCATTCTGGTGGGTTCTCGTGTGACAGGAGACCAATTGTGACAGTCACTAAGATTAAACCAGTGATGAAATTAAGAAAAGCTTCTTCCACTGCCCCCCCCCCCCCAAAAAAAAGAAGATATTTTTGTCACTTCAAAAATAATCTTTGAAATTTATATTGGAAAACTGCACTCTGTTAACTGAGATTAAGAGTACCCTTTTAGGGGCACCTGGGTGGTTCGGTCGGTTAAGTGTCCGGCTCTTCATTTCAGCTCAGGTTGTGATCTCACTGTTCCGTGAGTTCGAGCCCCGCATGGAGCTCCTTGTGGACAGTGCAGAACCTGCTTGGGAATTTCTCTCTCCTTCCCTCTTTGCCCCTCCCCTATATGAGCATGTGTGTGTTCTGTCTCTCTTTAAATAAATTAATTAATAAAAATTTTTTGAAAAAGACTACCCTTTTAAAATACAGGAATACAGTGCCTTTTAAAATATCCAAAATAGGATTTCTGTCTTAAATAATCTTAGTATAGATTATTAGTATAGGTCTATTCTGTGTACATGTTAGGTAGGTTTTATTGCAGGATGAGTGATGGTCATTAATTTTAGATTTATAGATGCAAGGAACAAAAACAAACACTGCCAGGTTTTTTAAAAAGCCAAATGGTGATACATGCTGTGTTAGAGTAGCCCAGGTGGATCAGTCTCCTTGGCAAAAGTTAAATTATATTGCTATTATTGAATTATACCCTATTGTTACTGTTCTAAGTCAACTTAAAAAAAAAAAAATACACACAGGGGCACCTGAGTGGCTTAGTTGGTTAAGCATCCGACTTCCACTCAGGTCATGATCTCACGGTTCGGGGGTTTGTGCCCTACGTAGGGCTCTGTGCTGACAGCTCGGAGCCTGGAGCCTGCTTCGGATTCTGTGTCTCCCTCTCCCTCTGTTCCTCCCCGACTCATGCTTTCTCAAAAATAAATAAATGTTAAAAAAAAAAAATACACCTAACTACAGTTAGATAGCTCTCTTACTAATCTGTTGTTCTGGCCAGTTAGTGCATGCTTACCCTGGTCTAATCCATAATCTTTGGTTACCTCTGCCTCCAGGACCTCCCTGTGGTTTCTTACCCGTTGCTCAGTTTTCTCAGGGTCTAGTCTATGGAGCGTCTGCACCAGAGTTGTGTAGGGAACCTGTAAGGGCTGTGGCCTCCGGGGCCTCCCATGGACACACCCACCCTCTGTGTCACATTGCCACACACCTCGTGGGTATGTTTGTGTCTATACGTTTATCTGAGCTACTGAAATTTTTAGAAACATCTACTTACCTTCTTTGCTTCCTTCCCCAAAATATAGCAGAGCAGTTATCCCTAAGGTGAACAAGTTAGACTTGGCCACCAAGGTTCCAGATTTCTTTCTTTGCTGCTGGCTAGGTGCTAGTTTGATGATAAGCCGACTTCTGACACAAATTGGCTCCTTTGATGGTCGCCAGCCCAAGCATCAGCCAGGCGGAACCTTCTAAACCACACAGGTAGTAAGCGCATTAAATAGAATGCAGTAGGTTTCATCTTCCGGTTGGGGGAAATTAACCAGGGGAGTTACTTCTGTTTCATGTTGTAACAAGTATAAAGTTTACTTAAAAGTGTCTGTGTCCAGAGGAACTTAACATTTAAATGTTGAAATGGAGGGGTGCCTGGGTGGCTCAGGTGGTTAAGCGTCCAGCTCTTGATCACAGCTCAGGTCTTAACCTCATGGTTCATGGGATTGAGCCCCACATTGGGCTCTGTGCTGGCAGCGCAGAGCCTGCTTGGGATTCTGTCTCTCCCCTCTCTGCCCCTTCCCAGCTCACGCACTTTTTTTCTCTCTCTCTCTCTCTCACTCAAAATAAACATTAAAAAAAAATAATAAATGTTGAAATTTAATCCACAAAAATGTAAATTCCACAGGAGCAAGGGTTGGCCTGTTTGGTTGCTGTACCCAGAGCACCTCCGAGAATGGTGCCTAGCATCCGGGCATTCGTATTTGTTGGGTATATTCGTGAACAGCTTGATTTATTAAACATTGGGTAACTTGCCAACAGTTTTGACCTACCATCTTTGTAAGACATATAACCTATATTTCACACTTTTTTTTGGGGGGGGGTGGTAATTGGTATTTTCTTCACTTCTGACTCTAGGTTTGAAAGCAGATTACCCTTTTTTGAACTCTTAATTTTATTTTTAAGCAAACTCTACACCCAGCATGGGGCTCGAACTCACAACCCCCAGATCAAGACTCACATGCTCCACTGACTGAGCCATAGGCAGGTGCCCCTGCAAGCAGATTACTCTCTTAAAGAGAGGCTTGTATAGTAAGAAACAAGTGGGGCTCTGAAGCCCAGAGGAGGGGTGGGGTGGTAGCTGTTAAGTGGCCATGTGGCGTCTTGCTTGCTGGTCTGGTCGCCTGTGTATGGGGGCAGGTGTCTCCCCCTTGTAGTGCCGGGTAAGAGGATTGCATGACACAGCTCACATGAAACATTGCAGGCTCTGGTGTGTAGTAGGCACTCGAAGAAAAGAGATTTCCTTTCCCTCGGGGGTGAGTTAACCTTTTTAACAGCTTCTGAAGTTAGGGGAAAAAAATACTTGATTGCTGACAGTATGAAAAGAATAGTAACGATCGGGTACCTCTGATAGAGTAAAATCCTTAAAGTGTTATAAACCCCCCAAAAGGGAGTAGACTGTTACATTACCACCTGGCATTACATCCACCCAGAAATTTTGGGTTTTGCCAGTTTTAAGCCATTTAAATGAAACTTAATTTTAATAGGCTTTTACAGAGTAATGATAAAAATATTTGTGTGGCAAAGATACAGCCAAAGTAGTTTTTAATGTGGTTGCAGGTGTATTCAGGGGACATGCCTGACTTCTCCTAAAAGTTTCTCTGTGGTCAGCCTTCGTGTTTGCCCCTAGGGCTTTCTTTAGGAGTCTTCCCTTGGTTTATTCACAGAGCACAGATAATTCTGTGCTCTTCTTCAGACACACACACACACACACACACACACACACACACACCCCCACACCCTAGTACCCAGCTTCTCAGGCACTCACTCTTTGTGAGGTCATTGTTGCATTTGGGTGGGGGTTGGGGGGACAAAGAAGATGGGACAAAAGTTTTGAGAAGACTTGGTAAAAACTCAGTTTTTTACATCTTTTCAGAGTGCACTTTTCAGTGCTTTTACAGACCTATGAATCCCCATCAGTTTTACTTAAAACAGTAAAATTCAGAAACCCAGAATGTCAAATATTTTTATAAAAACACAACACAGAAAGCCATATGTATGGCATTGCAAAATCTGATTATTGCAGGCTTTTGAATATTTTGCCATGGTTAGGACGTAACATTCGTGTTAGATTGTGAGTAGTGTGCCTATTTTCTCAGTAAGTTAAGTCACAAACCCAAGAGCCTCGTCTCTTTTCCCCAGTTGCATCACTGAACCGGTCTTTTCTGAGTATGGAGAATGCCATCTTCCTGGTGCATGGTGGGATCTTTTGATGACTCCCATTTTTGCTCCCCTTCGTGGCTTCAAATGGTTTCATTAACAGTTGAGTGGACTGGATGTGAATGTTAGTGACAACTTGATGAAGAGGCCAAGTCCCTCTTTCTTCTTCTTTCAAAAATGCCTTTGCTCCTTCACCCAAAACGTTTCCTCTCCCCATGTGGTGTTTGCAGACTTGAATCCACCTTTACTGGCTGCATTAATATTGAGACAAAACACGTATTTATGCTTTAATTTGGCCACATGCTAGTATTTACAAAGACTGTCTCATCACCTCTTTGTTACTTCCTTCTGTAGAAACGAGCTCATTCAGGTAGGTAGCCTGCTGTTTCTCAGGTTTTCCCATATTTTGCTTTAAATAGGACAACCATTTCATTTCGTATCTCTACGTGATGTTTGAAATTTCCCTAAGAATTCTACCTTGTGTAAGATCAAAGTATTTACTGACAGCCTAAATTTTTATGTTCTGTGTTTTAAGTATGATTTTTTTTTTTTTTTGGTGATATTTATTGTACCATTTTTGTGTTAGTGTATCTTCTTGAAATGGGAGCATGTAATTAATTGGCCAGGATATTTTTTTAATTTTGCAGTTCTGAGTCTCCAGTTTTAAAAAAGTAAGTTGTTCTTTGTCCGTTATTCTTCATAACCAAGTTTATGTGACAGACCTTACCGCCATAATCTAGTGCAGAGTCCTGGAAGTTAGGGAGATTCCCAAAACAAAACAAAACAAAACAGAGTGTGTGAGATGGGCTTGCTTCTAGAAAGTTGCCTTTGGAACTTGCTAACTGATTTATGGAAAACCATGTGATTTTTGTTCTGTTTGTTCTGATGCAGCTTCCATGAGGCAGCCTCAGGCTGTACCCGCAGATATGCGCCCGGAGATATGGATTGCACAAGAGTTGCGGCGTATCGGAGACGAATTTAATGCATATTACCCAAGGAGGGTAATGATGTTTTATTTACCCCTTCTCCCTACACCCTCCCCCTCCCCACAAGTTTTTTGTAAGACGACCAGTCATAATTCTGTACTTATTCTGGAAACATGAGGTATCACTTATGTCTTACCTGCCAGGGTTTCTCCTTTCCCGTTTCCCATTTTAAAACGTTTTATGGATGAATTTTTTAAGTGATGGTAATGAAATACAGTACAAGGTGGCAAAGGGATTTCATGAGCACAGACCTTAACACATCTGTGCTAACAAAGGAATTATCAATAGGCTTTGAAATATTCCCGCATAAATAGCAATATGGTTTCCAATCTGTATAGAGTGTTTCTTCATTCCCTCTGGGTCGTTTGGATCAAAGTTAAAGTAGGAGAACTTGCATCTTTACTCAGCCAAAAGGAATGATGCCAGCGAGAGTCATATAGTGTCACCCCTATAATGTAACAGTCAGAGCAGGACAACCATTGCCCTTTCAGTCCGCATTGCTATCGTCGAGTGTCCATTTACAGAAATGTATTAGGAGGCCATCAGTCAGTGGTCTGTGATCTGGGGTCTCACCATTTTATACCTTGAATTGACTGCCACTAAAATTCTGAGGTGTGCTGCGGATTAAAAAACAAAACAAAACAGAACTTCCCTACATCTTCTGTAGACACAGTGTACGTTTTGTTTGTTTTGCCCAGTGGCAACAGATATTACCATTTGGACACCTTTAGCCCATGGACGACATTTTAAAATGCGTAAGTAAGCTTTCACTCCGGGAGTTAGGGCTGTTAGGAGTGTAGGCGAGTACTTCTGCACAGGGTACGCGAGCAGATGTGTCCTATAATGAAATTTTGGCTTGTTGACATTTTTTTCAAACAATCAAGTATGAAATATTTCTGTGGATTTATCTAAAAAGAAGACACATCTTATTTTGTAGAAAATGTTATAATTGATATTACCATCCTTTCTTATGGTGTCTTGTCTTCTGGCTCCTTTTTTTTCTTTCTTTCTTTCTTTCTTTCTGAATATTATGGCTTCTGAACGTGATACTTCATAGAAGTATCTCTTCGAGATTTTTTTTTTTCCTATCTTTTTTTCTGGAAGGAGAGGTCATGCTTAGAATACCCCAGTACTTCTGTCCCTCTTTCATCGTTGGCCTCTTTGGTAGCTAGCTGTTGCTAAGTAAGTGGGTGTTACCTGTTAATTGCTTTTAGTCATTCTTGTTTTCCTGTCCATACGATGCTTTTCAAACTTGTTTTAGACACATGGAGACATCCTCCTATTTTCAGAGGGTCTTTCATTAATTTCTTCGGTATAGAGTCATTGGTACGGAAGCCAGGGATGCTCTGAAAACTTACACTGGATCCCCTTCATACATTCCTGTGGGTGTGTGTGGTTGTGTTTGATGGGAAATGTGCTTTAGTATGATTCTCTTATTAAATGAGAAATGTCACACTGATGAATGAGTTCAGGAGTTTCTTACGTGGCTGTCTTTAGCTGGCAAGAATACCAAGCATCCTACATCTGATGGTTACAGCGTATAAATCCCTTCACAGCCTAGCTCTGAAGTGGTCATTGTTTGTGCAAGGTTGATTGGTTTGTAATTTGCCACTAAAATTATTCTCCTCCTCCCAGCACCCCCAGCTCCTTTGCCTTGGTTTCCCGGAAGGTATTTTGGTGTTCCTGTGTGTGACTGGACTCGGCCCTCCCGGTGGACCGGGAGGGATTGGGCAGAATCAGGACCCCAGTGCATTCATGAGGACCTCACGTTGGGGTGGGAAGGCTGACCGCGATTGAAGAGGGCAGGCTGATTCTGGGGGACATGTCCAGGCTGATTCTGGGGGACATGTCCAGGCTGATTCTGGGGGACATGTCCATAATTCAGCGGGAAAAGATGGTATAGTGGCCTCTTGGGTTAGCTAAGCAGCGAAGTGACCACTGTGCTGGGCCTGCCTTCTTCCCCCATCTTGAAGGGGTTTATAGATGTCCTTAGGCCAGATCTGACTTGGTGGGGCTGCCCAAGAGACGTGAGGCCATTGGGCTCTGTTGCCTTCAGAGTCCAGAAGCTCTGGACACCAACATGAGCCCACACAGCTCCATTCTCAGGGACTGGATCAGAGCCTTTGGCCACAGAGCCAGGTGTCTTGTAAGGATATCGTGTGTAAGTTTCTCTTTAAACTTACATGGAGTATCAGTGACTCTATAAGGCGACCCCCGGATGGACCTGGTTGATGCACCATGCACACTGTGGTGGCCTGTGTGGTCCGCGCTAAGACACGGGCCAAGTGTGGCATGAGGGTTGGCGCACAGCCAAGCCCACGGCCATCCTCACATAGGCCTTCGAGGTGGATAGTCCCAAGTCACATGCATTTGGGTCACAGGCTGTTGTGTTGTTGCCATCGCCTTGCCTGTCCCTTGGAGGTGAGGGAACGGTGTCTAGCAGGTTATATCCTTCCTCTCCTCCTTTTCTCCCAGTGTTCTGTCACAGTCCAGTGTTTCAGAGGATATTTAAGATGGCCATCTCTGTTTATTCAAATGAGATGTAACCTGTTTGTTCTCAGTGCTTTTGGCGAAATAAATGTCCGTTAGTTTCATTGCACTATCACGTGGTTTTCTGGTTGTGAACCTTATTTTGCATCTCTTTAAAAAAGTCAACCACTGGGAAAATGCAGTCACTGATAATTTAAGGGACTCTAGCTTTCTAAGTAGGCTGGGATATCGGGGGAGGCATAGGGACAGACTGTAGGTTATAACCTGATTTTTCTAAAACAGAGGCAAATACATTCTCCAGATTTAAATGAAGAACCAGTTCAAAACACCAGACCCTGGATAGTGACACGGTGACCCCCCCCCCCAAAGCTCCAGATGCCTGTCTTGGTAGTTGTTAGGTTAAAAATAATCCCTAGCCTGCAGCCACATTGATGGACGGTCTGTTGTTGAATAGTGGGGGTGGGAATCTGGGGAGGAAATGGGAGGCTGTAGCGGGAAGTAATGCATTCACGTCACCCGCTGGCTCACGGGGTGGGGGGGGGGGGGGGGCTGGGAGGAGCTACTTCTTCGGTGAGTGGTGCACGCCGTTGCCTTGCTTTACGACGGTTGCTTTTTAATAGATGTTAGCATTTTAAATACGTAGTGTCTTGATTTGCTTAATACTGTTACAGTGCCTTTTCTAAAGTGTTGGTCTTTTACTGCCATGAGCCTTGTGAAGCCTGACAGGATATTTTCCCGTTTTTTCAGTTAGAGCAATAGAGGAAGGTGTCCTGTAGTTGTCATGTGTTCAGTCCACTTAAGGGCAGTGGGGAAGCCTGTGCCACGGAGCTGTGCAGTCTGAACCCTTGGAGGAGGTGAGAGAGGCACAGGTGAGCGCAAAGTCCCGGTGCATGTTCCCTTTCTCTCTTGTGACTCCATGTCACTGCCCCCGCACGACCCTGCCAGGGCAGAGTGGCCTGTGTGCCCCCCCTCTGCCTGGTCAGTTTGACTGCTCCAAGTCTGGTGTATTTTTGTGAATTTTTTGTTTTGAAATAATTGCAGACTTCACGTGAAAGTTGCAAGAATGGTACGAAGAACCCCCTTCCGTCCGCCACCTAAGCTCCCCGCTGTTCCCATGTTGCCACATTGGCTTTAATGTTCTCCCTCTTTCTACCCGTGTGCGCGCTGTTTTCTGCCCGGTTTGAGAGTAAGTGGCAGGTGTGATGCCCTCTTACTCTTCAGTGCATCGTGTGTATTTCCTACTAATGAAAGTCGCCTCTCACATAACCACAGTGTAGTTCTCAAAATCAGGAAATTAACAATGTTGCAGTACCGTTATGTAATCTGTGGACTTCATCCAAATGTTACCAGTTGTGCCAAAATGTCCTTTATAGTAAGATTAAAAAAGGGTTTTTTTCCGGTCCAAGATCCGGTTTAGAATCCTGTGTTAAGTTGAGTTGTCTTCATCGCTTTGATGCCATTGACTTGGAACCAATTCTCTCTCAGTCTTCATGACACTGACACTTTGGAAGACACTTCATAGAGACTCTAGTTTGTCTGATGTCCCCTCACGATGAGACTTGAGTTTTGTGTTTCGAGCAGGAATACTACAGGAGTGACACTGTGGCCTCCTCCATCCAGAGTTTGCACTGGGAGGCGCAGGGAGTCCCTTTGTCCTGTTGCTGGCAAGGCTGACTCTGGTCAGAGGTGGCGTCTTCTACTCTCCAGTCCGTGTGTCTCCATCTGCCCTGGAAGGAAAGTGTGTGTAGAGGAGGAAGAAGTTCCCTTCCCGAGTGTGTGTTTGTTTTGTTTGTGGACCTAAATTCACGGGTCCCTTTTAATTCAACAGGTTACTATGCGTTACTCTCTGTGCTTATTTGGATCCTTCAACTTACGATAGATCTGGCCAGTGGCAGCCCGCTGGTGCATTTTCACCTGTCGTCAAGCATACAAGGGCCTCAGCAGTGCAGGCGCACATAACGCGTGTCACAGGACAAAGCCCAGGGGCCCGTGGAGGTCGTGCAGCCCCTGGAAGGCTGAATGATGACCTGCACCCACACGGTGCCCTGACTGTCCCAGCTCCCCGTGCCCGGGCTCTTGGTGAACGCTGGGGAGTGTGGGTGGCAGTGGGCCTGTAGGGAGGAAGATGTCTCGGAGAAGCTAGATCTCTGTCTTGAGCTTCACGGAGAGAGCGAGCGGCTTGCATGTAGCCGTGGTGCAGCGTGGAGCGCCATGTGCTCATCACCTGTTCTCGGGACAGCGTCCACTCGGAAGGGACTCTTAGCCGTGGGCTAAGGGCGCAGTCCAGGTCTGTGGAGCGTGTGCTGGGCCTTCAGAACATAAGCACATGTGCTCTTGGGGTAATTAGACCAGTCTTTTGACCAGCATCTGCCTCCCCCACCCCCGTACCAAAGCTGGGATCATTTACCTCTTGTGGCCTCCTCGGTGCTTTGCACTCAGGTTGTCAGGCCTGCGTTGCTCTGTGCTAAGGTGGACTGCTCTCGGTTGGCAACGACTTGGGGACGTCCTGGTGAGTGGACAGCAATGAGCAACAGCATGGGAAGCTACGCCAGACCCTCTAGCTGGGCCAAGAAGTGAATGAAAACCCTTTCATTGTTCGGTCTGGAGAAACAGTGTATCCTTTGTTTACACTGCCTACTTCCTACTTCTGTCCCAGGCATGTACAGGCACGAGTTGGCTGAACTGCATGTAGACTGAAGAGTAGCACGGAACCAGACAGCATAGAGAGGGAAAGGTGGCTTGCAGACAGGTTTAGATGGAAGCAAAAGTTTAATTGAAGAGCCAGCCATTAGCGTTTTCATAGACTATATCCGAATCTGAAATCTTTCTGTGCTGTCCTTCCTGTGATGTGAATTCCCTGTGCTGTGTGATTCTTCATTTTATAAACGATATTCTGTAGATAACGTACAAGGGAGAGAACGAATTTGTGGCTTGTTTGGTTAATAGCATAAGCTGAACATCCACCCAGAGAAAATGTGTTCTCTGACAACATTCTTTTGAGGCCTTCGTTAATTGAATGTAGGCGTTTAATAAAATAAGCCATTTTCTATTACTGTCTGAGCAAACCATAGTGGGAAATTTGCATATCAAATATTAAATTTAAAACTACACCTATCTCATGAGATGGTGAGTTGCCCATGAGTTTACAGAAAGACCGTTTTCATGGCAAAAACCATTGTGAGTAGCTTCAGTAAATTGGTGCCCACCATTTATCTGTGGTACAGTTCTCAGGTTTCGTGTTTTTCTCGCAGTTGGAGGAAGTCGTTCGGTGTTGTGGTTTTAAGAGCCTTCCAACAACCCCCATCACAGAGATGCTGGAGCCTGTGCGATCCAAGAGTCACCCTTCCTATGGCTTCAGCCCTTCCTGTTTTTCCCTGAGACCTCTGAGACCTCAGCTGATCCCCGCAGTGACTGTGGATCACAGGTTTTCTGAACAAGGGTTTTCCGCGACTTGGGGATAAAGCGTGAGCTTACAGGGAAGCAGGACTCGTGGACAAGTGTGAGAATTTCGGGGTGAGGTCTGGAATCCTGACTCCATCCGTTAATGTCTGGGAGCCCCAGTTTCTGTCCGTCTTAGGGATGTGGTGAAGGTCGTGCGGAAACGTTCAGGGGATGAGGCTAGAAATCGCTCTCGTCCCTGGCCCATCGTTCTGGCGTCTCGTTGAACTAGAGCTGAAACAGTTCCCGGGTGGTCTTCAAAGTTTAGAGATGCTACCAGAGTTTCCACCTGTCTATGTTTCATTCAACCCGCTGCCTTGTGGAACAAGTTGTGTTCGGCCCTACTGATGCGTGCTGGGTCTGTCTGGGTGCACAAAAACAGGAGGTGAGACTGGGGCGCTGGGGTGTGTTTAAATGGCTGGGTGGGCATCGCCGGGTGCCGTGGCTCCCGTTCACCCTGCCCGCGAGTGCTGCATCTGCCGTGGCCGGTGGGTACACCTGGACGGCTGCCTCGCGGGAGGGGGGGCGCTGGGCCATTCACACAGAACCATTCAGAGGTGCAGGTGCCTGGAGGGGGACTTCAGAGAGGTCTAACGGGGGTTTTTTAATCCTCTTGAGGAAATGAAGAGGCGCAGGAGGCAGGGCTTGGCCGGCCTGCAGACGTCTCACCACCCCCCACTAGACTTCTCCCAGCCGAACCAGAGCAGAGAGGTTCAGGTGGTGGGTACAGTGCGTCTCATCATCCTTTTGAGGCCGGGGAATTTCGGAACTGTGTGTTCTTGCTCCGAGGCTGACATTTATTTCGTCTGCTGGAGCCTCACACGGGAGATGTAGAACCATCTCTGGCTTCTCTGTGATGGGCCACGGTGTGGTGCCACCCCTCCCGGGGACGATCGGGGGCGCTTCACATTAGCCAGGGTGGGGTCTGGGGTCCGAGGGCCGGCGAGTTAGAGACGTGCCCGGGAGAGGGGTGGCTTCTGCCCTGCCAGAAGCCAACCCAGTGCACAGCAGGCCTGACTGGAAGGCAACCGGAGAAGTGGTTGTTCCGCGGACCTCTTCTTTGAGATGATGCATCAAAAATGAAGGAGTTGGATTCATGCAAATGGGATTCGTCTGCGGCTCCACCGTCGCAGGTCAGCCGCGGCCCCGGTCGCTTGGCGAGCACTGCGGGAGAGCTGGCTCCTGGTCGCTGAGTGGGAACACCACATCCGGGGGAGGGCCTCCCGGCACCCTCGCCACAGCTGTGTTGACATCATAGCACGCGAGGCGCGCGCTATGCAAATGCACACGTTGCCTTGGTGACGGAGAGAAAATGAATCTGGCTTCTGGGCAGCACCGCAGCATCAGCCTGACCCCTGACAGCAGTGGGATGGCAAACCGAGCGCTCAAATCTGGGCCAGGGTGCAGAGAGCCCACATCTTCCTGGAGACGTCCACATTTGGGGGCCCTTTTCCTCTCTCCTCTCTGTCTCCCTCTCTCGTCATTTAAAATTCTCTCTAGGTTGATGGTGGTCTTCCATCAGGATCACTGACGCCGCTCTCTGTCCCCCTCCCACCCTGCCATCTTTGATTGTGGCGACACTCAGCACTGTCCCAGAAGGTGCCGCCGTAGTGCCTTGGGGAGCAGACACCATCCAGACAGTCACCTGACGTATCCTCACTTGCTTGATCTGGAGCACAGGTTCCCTGTTTCTCAGAGTCTCATGGCCAGAATTTGGTCTCTTCTAGCATGTTACCACTGAAAAGTGTATCTATTTTAAAAAAGAGAAGGGACGTCTAGGTGGCTCAGTCAGTTGAGCATCCAGCTCTGATTCCGGCTCAGGTCGTAATCTCGCGGTTCACAAGATCGAGTTCCACGTCAACCTCTGCGCTGAGCATGGAGCCTGCCTGGGATTCTCTCCCTCTCTCTCTGCCCCTCTGCAGCTTGCGTGCTCCCTCTCAAAGTGGATAAATCTTTTTAAAAAAAGAGAAAACAGTTTAGGGCCTCTTAGGTATTCAGTGTTGAAATTGTATGAGAAAGGGGTTTTTGAACAAGTTTAAAAATTGCTGTGTGTCTCAGAGTTTTATAGGTATTCCTTGCTTTTTGGGTTGTCTCTTAGAATTTGCTATTGATCTGCCTTTGATAAAATGGTAAAGATAGTGCCATGTCTCCCTTGTTACTTTGACTGCCAGAAAACTCTCAGCTAAACGATGGCTCTTCTGCAGTAGATCTCAGCCCTCCCTGGTTCCCAGGATAAGTCTCTCTTCCTCGATGTCATTTCTGACCTCTCTTAACTTTTGTTTTTATCTCATTTGTGTGTTTTTATGGTTAAGCTCCTTTGAGTAATGCTGAGTGAATACGTGTGTGTTGTACTTACTGAGTCATTTGGTGCAGCCACATGGGGTTTGGACCAGCCTTTGGTGCGCGGATTGGTGAGCTAGTGTGTTCTACACAGTGCTGAAGTCTGAGTTGACTTGTTGGGAGCACTTGATGGTTCTTGATTTTGATTCCACAAGCTTGGTCAATGTCATCGTATCTGTGACGTGGAGAAGTGAGCTGTTCCGGCTCACAGCATTGTCGTGAAGACTGTAGAGGTGTGTGGCACGCCATTTTATTTAATGGTGGCGTCAGGTGATTCGTCTGGACCCCAAGCTAGGGCGCACAGAGTCTGAAGACCTGGTATGTCTTGGGCTGCTTTTCAGAGGCAGGGCTCGCCCCTGCCTGCGGGAGTGTGGAGCCAAGTCCAGAGCTGTGCTCTGCAGGCATGCGGTCGGTGGTCCTCCTGGCCAGTTCTCCGGGCAGCCTGGGATGGGATCAGGGTCTCTTGTATCTGCATACCTGCCTCCCTGGATTGGGCAAGAGAGGATGTTTTACTGTGACTATTTTGCCCTTAAAGTGTAATTAAATCCCAGTACTTGGTTGATTGTGTCAAGTGTAAGTTGAACATGGTCCTTGTGCGGAAACGACCGTGGCGGCTGGTGCTCCGTCCGCTCGTGCTCTCTCCTCTTGGCTGCTGTAGACAGAGGGAGCCCCAGCCCCCCCCACCCCAGCCATGTGTTTCAGGCTGGAGTGGCCCCGAGTGCCCCAGCTCCCCGCCCTGTATGCCATCGGCCCTGGTAAGTCTCCCTCATCCCCACTTGAGGACTTTTCCCTGGCACAGCCCCGCCCCCAGCTGCCACCCAGGTGAGCCTGTGTTCTCTGGTGTGTACGTAAGAGAACCGTTCAGGGATGCTGAATGCTTGTGACACTGTCTCTAAGGACACTTTCCATATCTTCAAAGCAGAGAACTCGAGTCTACACCAGGGAACCTGGGCTCACCTCTGTGCCTTCCTGCCCTGGCTCTCCCAGGCCCCCACTTGCCTCTGGCAAGCGCTGCTTTCTCTGTCCTTTTATTAACCTCTGTATTGCCGTTGTCCTGCTATCCTGCTATTTATTTGTATGGCGATTCCCCACCAGAGTGTGAGCTTCTTGAAAAGAGATGCTGTTGCATTTTTTTCTTTCAACGGGAAGGACCCTCAGCATCTTGACTCCGTTTTGGCACAGGGCTCCCATTTTTGCCAGAACGTGTAGGTGTTTTTCCGCCTGCAGGGTGGGAACCTGCATCATGATTCCACAGGCAGGGCAGTGGTCGCTGTGGGTAGCACCCACGGGTAGCCCTTGGGATGGGCTGTGCGATGCTGTTCTGCACTCGTTGCCGATGACATAGGTATTGCCCATCAGGCCTATGGATGCAGATAACTGCTTTCAGAGTTGGGCCCCAGCACACCCCCTGCCCCCATGCAAAGAGGCATGGGGGTTGCGGGAGCCCCTCGCCCAGAGAGGAGCATGAACTGTCAGAATTGGTTCCTGGAGGGAGACACAAAGCTGAATGTTGAAGGAGTCATCTTCTGGGCACATGGGATAGCCATAAAAGTCAATTGCCCCAAATAATATAGTTCCTGATCTAGACCATGGAGCTAAAAAGACCCAACAGGATGGGGCCTACACTTTGAGCACTTGTGATTGTGTGTGTGTGTGTGTGTGTGTGTGTGTGTGTGTGAGCAAAAGAGATCGCTGTAATACATAAATTCTTTGTACTTAGTAGCATGTTTCATTTTTTAATGATGCCCTCTATCCAAATGCATCATATTAATGTACCTTCCTAAAGGACTTGAATGAGTTTGATTAAAACAGCGTTCCACAACCCTGACCTGAAAAGTGTTGTTTTTCTAAAGGGGGAAGGACCAAGAACGTCCGCTTAGCACATAGCACGAGAGTGTGTGTTCATTCGCTAAGGCTGCTGTAACAAAGTACCACAGACTGCGGGGGAGGGAGTACTTGAACAACAGAAATGTGTTTATCCACAGCCCCGGAGGCCAGAGGTCTGAGATCTCGTGCTGGCTGTGCCGCTGTCGTGTGCTTGGCGCTGATAGCTGGAGCCTGGCCGGGCGTCCTCACCCGCTGTGGCCCTCGCGCCGCCTGCCCCACACTGGCATCTTCGGGCACCTACGGTGTGCTCCCCCAAACCAGCTGATTCGTACGGCTGCAGGTGCTGGAAGGCGGGGAGTCTGTGGGAAGCGGGAGCTGCCCGTCATCCAGCTGCTCTGGAGGGACGGGCCGTGCCCACGGAGCTGTGCCAGCCACGCCAGCTGTCAAAGGTTTTCTGGGCTGGCGTGGCCCTTCTTTGGATTCGGTCGTAACGGCTTCCTCCGTTGAATGCTGTCCAAAAGCAGTTTCTCGCTGGCTTGAAAGCGTGTGCCGTGTTGTCTCGCGTGCTGCCTGAGGGGGCAGGCGTCCCGCTGCCCTTCCTGAGTGGTGGTAGCATCTTGTCGTCTGTCAGGGATTGGGGGTTCCTTTCTCCAGAATTTCCTGCGTTGCCCCCACCTCCGCCCCGCCTTCCCTGGAACACGCCCCATGCCCCCTACATTGAAGATGAAAGCGGGACTCTTAAACACTTGGAAAGACTTCTCACGAAGTGAGTCCTGTCTGCTGTCATGGCCACTGTCGTCCACCTGATGTCCTCAAAGGGTGGGTGGAAGATTTCTCCTCGCCGACGCTGCCAGTTCTTGAATGTAAAATTAGCTAAGTGTAAGCAGTTGGGATCTGTCACTAATGGGCCTTGCTGGTGTCACTTAGACCCCATTCTCTGGTCTCCCGGAGGCTGGTAATGACACCTGGCTGACATGAGATTTCCCACCTTGAAGGGATGGCTTAGCCCTGCATTTACGCCTTCTTAGTTTCAGTAAGTCGTGGTTTTATTTTGAATAAGCCTCTTTCAACCTATTAATATTAGTCTAAACTAAAATTAACCTTCCCCTAAATTATTCTCACACAGAAAAAGCAAAGTAATTTTGAAAGTTAAATCAAAACAAAGCAATCTCGTGTGTAAAACAGATAAAAATCACAGACTGTGGTTACAGAGCGCCTGTACAGGAATCGCTTACAGAAAGCTGATTTCCTCCAGTCTGGGTATGGAAGGAGAACGGGAAATGCCCTGGCCGTATCACAATCCCATTCTGTCAGACAGGCTTGGGGAGCTCGTGTAAACAGGGCAGGGGCTCCGCTCGCAGCTGGCGTCTGTGGGCCCCATTTGTGTGTGAGACGGGACACTCGTTCCCAGCCCGACTTGTGGCCGGCGGTTCCGCGGTGGTGCGTTGGAAGCTTCACCTGCGCACGTGAACACGGGGTTCGTGGAGAGCCCCGGATGGCAAAGAGCCGGGGTCCTGGGCACGGATGACTCATTAAGGAAACGACCAGGATGGATTGCAGGCCTGGATTGCGAAACGGGTTGTAGCTCCTGGTGTAAGAGGCAGGTGTGTTCCATTGCTGGCTGCGGCTGCTCTGAATTGACACCTTGCACTTTATCGGCAGAATGGATTAGAACGCCAAGGTGGGCACTCTTCGGAAGACCTGAGGACCTCTGAGACCGCTGAGACCTTTAATCCAGCAGTTTCCTTTTGAACAGTTTGTCAGCTTATAAACATAGGGTAGTCACTGGCAAGGAGGCTCTTTAAAATTTTTCAATTGCTTTTTCTTTGCTCCCCATATGGAGCGGGAGGATGGGGGTTGACTCTGCCCGTGTGTGCTCAAGTAAACTGCAGCTACCAGAAATTCACCCTTGGGGGAGTCGACGGATTTGAAGGTTAATAACCTGGGTAGTTAGAGACTTCCTTCACATCTCTCTTCTGTCCCCTCCACCCCTGCCTCTTTCAAAGGGACACCCAACTCCAGTTAAGTGGGGTGTGGGGGGGATGGCATGGCTTTTCTCCAGCACCTGCACAGAGGTTGATGCATTTCCAGATCAAGGCAGTTCTGGCCAACGATGACCTAGAAAGCATAGTGTTTTAGAGAAGCAAACAGAGTTTCAAGGATTCTCTTTGAGGCTCCAAGCATTCTGTGGGTTCCTGTGAAGCAGCAGATCATTCAGTCTACTGCTGTCTACGCAGTGAGGTCTCCCTCTGCAAGGGAGGTGGTAGGAGGGCCTCCCCTTTCGCAGTCTCGGGGAAGAACCCGTGTTCAGAAGATGGGGTGCCTCCCGAGCTGGGTAACAGTGGGATTGGTGGATCGCTTAAGTATAGGCATTCCCCCACCCAAAAAATAACATCAGGGCTGAGAAACTAAGAAGCTTTCCTATTGTCGTTTCAGGTCTTTTTGAATAATTACCAAGCAGCCGAAGCCCAGCCCCAAATGATTATCTTACGACTGTTACGTTACATCGTCCGCCTGATATGGCGATTGCAGTGACGACGGGTTCCTCGCGGAGCCACATGTGTGCAGACATTTCACGTGTTCACGCCAGCAGGCCCCAGCACCACAATTTCTGGGGGCCACTGCTGTGCTGCCAGCGGCTCTGTCCCCAACGGGGCGTGCGGGCAGGCCGGCCAACGCGTTCCCGAGGACACCGCGCCGCATGTGGACCGGACCTTTCTGTTCACCACACGGCAGAATTTCTAATGGAAGTTTGTTGTGAATGTAAATGAGGGAGGATTCTTTTTAAAAAAAAAAAAAAATATATATATATATATATATATGTACAAATCATGGTTCTTTGGAGCAGGATTTTATGCAAGAATGGTGTTTACACGCGGTGTGGGTTTTTTTTCCACCTTCTTTAATAAGAGCAGGTTTTTCAAAAAGGAAATGGAAACTTTTTAACCAACTCGTGAATGATTTTTGTACTAAAATTTTAAGAACCTGTTGCCTACTCTCAGAGGATTATGTAAACTCTGCAGTGGAAACTGAGCCAGCTAATTTATAAAGCTGCCTTAGTTTCTTTTTAGAGATTACTGTACAGAATTTTTAAACGGGAGAGGTATGATATGGCCCCCTCCCTTCCCTGCCATTGCCTCTTTGACATACTTTGTTGTTTTGTTTTTTGTTTTTTTTTTTTTTTTTTTTTTTACCATTATTATTAATACCAAAAAGTTCTTATGAAATGGAACTGATTAAAGGGGCAGAGGGTCTGTTACCAGCCTGTATTGATATGCCACTCCCATCTTGTAAATATTTACTTACCTCCTCAAATTCAATTGCACCTGTGGCAAAAAGTTTAAGACTCTTCTCCGTGTGTTTTTCCTTATCTCCCCCGGCGATGCTCTTCTGGTCTGCCTGGACGGCGATGCGCAGATTTGGTCCAGCGCGTGCTCATGATAAAAGGTAATGGGGTCAGGACATGAGTTAGGATCTGCCTGTATCACACACGCTGGGACGGGCTTGATGTTGGTCTTCTTTGGTTTCGATGGGCTCATCGTTTAGAAGTGTCCTGAGGGAGGACTGGCAGTAACAGCACAGACAGGCACCGTCGGCTTTTCTGGTTGCAGACTTTCCCATAGTCACAGGTGCACTGTCTGCGCGGCCACAGGTGGTGAGCACACCCCCTCACAGCTGAGTTCCTTGGACTGCAGGTGTCCGAGCCCCGGCCCTCGTGGGAGTTGGCACAGGCCTTGGGGCTTGAGGCGGCTGTTTCCTGGGCATCCGGGCTTTTCGTCCAACTCCCAAGTTCGTCTGGCCTTCGATGCCTGACGCTTGGTTCCCACCCCTCTGAATCCATTTTGATATGAAGGCTTAATCCCGCCTTCGGCAGTGCCATCAAAACTCCTCCATCGGAGCACAAATCTGAAGCGGCCTCTCAGCCTCCTGACAGCTGTCGGTTTGACTTGTTCCATTTCCCTCGGAACGGTTGGGTTTTGTGGGACCGCCCTGCGTGCGTCCACCTCTGTTGGGGCTGCTCTTTCTTTCTCCCCCTTTCTGGGACGGAGAGCCCGTGAGTTGGGCCATCATCTCAAAGGCAGTTAACTGGGGAGACCCAAGAAAAAGATCAGGAAGCAGGAAAAGAAGGGAGGTGGAGATCATTTCGTGAACCCTATAACTCTGACAGTCTTTGAAACCTCAGACCATTAAACAGCTTTTTAAGAGAAATACATCAAACCGAGTCAGCACCAACAACTCTTGTTTTGCTGTTGGCCCCTAAGAGGACCAGTGTTTTCACATTATTAAATTAAGTGGGGAAATTCATTCATTTGTATCTTCATAATTCTATATAAATATATATATATATATATGTATCTATAGCATATACATTTTTTTCTTTTAGGTAGAGAGATTTGCTTCCAAATATCCTTCCTTTTTTAGAATTTTCATTTCCCCCAAACTCTCCTTGGGGTCTTGAATAGTTTTTAAAGCTGTGTTGAGGGTCAGCTTGCGTTTTCGATGTGTCTCGAACTCCTTTGTAGGGTCGTAAAGCCCACACGGTTGTAAGGCAACGGTGGGCCTGCTGGACACACACACACCAAAGACGTATTCGGTTCTGGACGCCTCACCCCGACCCAGGACCTCCATACTCAGTGCCGGTCTCTCCAACTGGGGCACTTTACTCTGTTTCTGCAATACTGCGGCTCCCTGGGAGCGGGGCCCGAGGGCTGTGTGCTGGCCACATGTACAGGTTTACCTCTGGCTCGGTGGCCTCCTGGCCTCCAGGCCGGCCGCGGAAGCAGCTCGTGAGGAGATAGGAGATTCTATGAATTGTAGTATTAAGGAGCAGGATATCGCACCAGGACTCAAGAGAGATGACTGGACGTTTCTGTACTGTATGCGTCTGTTTATCAAGATGCCTCTGGAAGGTATGCCTACTGTGGTAGACCTTGTATTTTCTCTGTCTTTTACTTTTTGTAGAAAACATAACGTGGCTAGATCCCTTTTTGGAAACTGAATGCGGGTTTTGTGCCTTGACCACCTCTTCTCACGTGAGGTTTGTAGAAAGTGTCCTGTGACTTAGCACAGAAATGCAATAAACACATACAAAATACTCTCATGAGTAATGCTTCCAGTTAACTGTGCTCCTGCCTAGAAGGGAGTTTACGAAGAACTCTTTTGGGTGGTTGTGGAGAAACCAGGTAAAAATTCCGTCTGATGGAAGTGTATGCAGTAGAGAACAACTTTCTCCTGTTTTCCCCTTCTTAATAATGTATATATTTTGACTATTTATTAGATTAGGAGGTCACATTTTACTTACCAACTGAGCCAAATGTCTGTGTGCAATTGTGTTTCCTTTACCTTTCTTGTAAAATTTTGTACAGCATAAATGAGTAAAAATCACTGTTTTTACTAAACTTTTTCAGAATTGAGGATTGTAAATATTGTAGATTCTTTTTCTGTGTAATGTGTCCTACTGTTTCATAATGCTGTAACTTGTAGAAATATTGTATATTTATTTCCTGCTTATTTAATGTCTTAAGTTTTGAAAAGTGTTGACCTCCCTGCCCCCCCCCCCCACCCCCCTGCTGTACCATTAATCGCTTTTTGACTCTGACATGGTGACCGCTCAGCTCCCTGAGCCACACGGTCTTCCCAGGCTGGCCCTCCAGCTTTGGTTCCTGTAGTTTCTGGTCACATGCGTTTCAGTTCTTGGGGTTTGCTCTACTTTTGATGAAGTCTGTGCGTCGCCATCAATGAGGGACCATTTGGCAGGTTACCAAATTCTACAAGAAATATCCAGTGACTTTTTATTCCAAAAGAGCGAGCTTCTCATGGAAGCAAATTCTATTAACACCAGACCGTATCTTTTTTTTTTTTTTTTTTTTTTTTTTAATGTATCATTGGCAGTTGGGACAGATCTTTCCATTGAACGCTTACCCCTGACAATTCAGCGTTCAGAGAAATAGAAGCGTGCCCGCTCTGGAGGTACTGCCATGGAGTGAGTGGTTCAGGGGCAGGAGGAAGGGACAGGGGAGACAGGTGGCTCCTGCCTCGGGAGTGACTTCAGGACCACCTCATTGCCACTAATCCCTTTTTGGCAACTGGTGAGTAGTTGAATTACCCCCCACCCGCTGTGTCCTGTGCTTTGAGGTGTGGACTAAATGGTCTTCAGGAGCTAATTGTACAGACCCTACCCCCGTCCCCAGCCCTGAGCCGTTTGGTCCCTACATATGATCAGCCTGCTTCTTCAGGTGGTCGTCTTCTGCTTCTCTGTTGCCTTTGAGAGAGGTTGAGGGTCCCACTAGACTGGATGTTAAGATGTGAAAGCTTCTTGGAAGCTTTAGAGACTTCCTAGTGGATCCGTGTCAGTAGATGGTCCTGTCATCCCTGCTGATTTAGCCTGGTGCCTGTGTGTGCCCACTCTGCACACACGCGTGTGCAGGGGTGTGTCCACACGTGACGCTAAGCCAGCTGAGGTGACTCCTGTTCTCCAAACGGCATTGCATTTGAGAAGCGTTCCTCAAGCTCCCAGCTAGGTAACTTGACTACTTTCATCCGGAAACCTGACTTTAGAAACTCTCCTAAGTCGTATGTCCAGATTCTGTGACCACTAGTTACTGTATCAGAACTCATCAGGTACACATTTATAAATAGCACTGATCTGTCTGTATACTGACCCATCACTAACTTGTTTCCTAGGACCCAGCGTATGTAGCATTTGTATTGCAATTTCCCTGGCTTACTTGTGTTTTGCACTGATGAATTTCGACAGGGTAATTGCCACTTTACTTGTGCAATACTGCTGTAAATAACTGCAGATTTTTTTTTTTTTTTTAAGAAACTTAATCTTTTATGTTCTTAATGAAGTTTATACAAATAAAACTTTCAACTAGTTTTGGTGAGCTGTGTGATTTGTTTCACAGAACGGTGGAGAGACAGCTGGAGTTCTGTATCAGTATATGCACACCCACACCTCTGCCCTTTGTCAGTCACAGAATGTATTCCCTACGTGTAGGTTTTGTGAATTCTCGCTCGAAGACAATTCTGTGTAGCATACTTAAAAGCAAACCACTCTTAAGAGTTTTGAAGTGGCTGGCGGGACCTTCTGCATGGTTTTCTGCCCACGTAGTCAGATATGACTCAGCACCTGGGTTGGGGGGGGGGGGGTGGTACTAGGAGCCAGCTCTGTATTGATTAGTGATCAGGGCAGATTCCCTGCCGTCTCATCCCCTCTCATAGTTGGAAGAAAAAACAAAAGGTGGGAAGTCTGGTTTGACTCTGGCAGAAAGGGCTTGTCTGCAGAGCCCAGGCGATCACCAACGAGTGTCTGGGGCCCCGGGTGTGAACTGACCGCTGCCGCCTTGGGAGGGTTCACTGAGTTGAGTGCTGGGGGCACTGTGCTCCACAGTGAGTGTGCGCTGGTGTAAGGGATGACAGAGACCGTAAAGCTTGGTCTGGGGGCATAGGCTATAAAATCCTAAATAAGTAATTGTAGCATTTGCCACTGTTGCTTGGAAGCAAATGCTGGGAGAGTTAAAGACTGGCCGGGCTTTGTTGTCAACAGGGTAATCTGTTCATGTGCTTCATTTTAATTAAGCGAGCAATGCATGACTATGGTCTTGTTGCTACACATCTGTGTGTGTATACATTTATTGCAGATCATACTTACTTCAGATCAAAGTTGTTCTGGCCCCCATCCCGCATCCTACTTCCTCACCAACAGACACGCGTTCAAATTTTTCCCCATCCTTTTCTTTGTGGGTCCGTGTGCGTGCGCGCGCACTTAGACTACCGTGATTTTGCTTTTTCTATCAATGCAGCAATTTGTACGTGATTCTGCCTTAGCAGTAGGTCGTAGAGCTTCCAGAGTGACTCCAGTCCATTCTAGCCTCTGCATCGAGTGCACGCAGGTTCACCGCTTGCCGCCTGGCGTCCTGCTTCTGGCATTTCTGCCTCTTCCGTGCTGCCCCGGGCTGCCTGGCCAGCAAGCGGGAGGGTTGCGCGGTGGTGGGACAGGGAGGTGGGGGTCTCCGCTCCCGCGGGCTCACGGATGCTGCCTGTCTGGCTCCGCTCACACGGCCACCAGCGGCACGTGAGAACATCCACTTCTCCTCCAATTCTCCGCCAAGTGTCGATACCGTGTTGATAATCAGCCTGGACGGGGAAGAGTAGCATGATTGGTCAAATTCAGGTTTTTCTAGTTACAAATGGGATGATCTTGTCAGATATTGTTGGCATTTGCCTTTTGTCTAGAGGCCTTCGCTTACGGCCCTTTGGGTTTTTCATTTCTTCTGTTGATGACGAGCTCTATGTATCATGAGTAAAAATCTCTACGTGTCACAAATATCTTAACTTGAATCTTTTGCTTTCTCCCCCCACCCCCGACATTCTATTATCAAGATCTTTAAATATGCAGAAAATTTGAAAGAATTTCACAGAGAGCCCCAGTATACCCCCCTGCTAGATTCTACCTTTCACAATTTACTATACTTTTTTTTTAACGTTTATTTATTTATTTTTTTTTTTTGAGAGGGAGACAGAGACCCGGGGAGAGGCAGAGAGAGAGAGAATCCCATGCCACCTCTGCACTGTCAGCACAGAGCCCAATGTGGGGCTCGATCTCATGACCATGAGATCATGACCTGAGCAGAAATCAAGAGACAGGCACTTAACTGACTAAGCCACCCAGGTGCCCCTACTATTTTTAACGTCACCTATCCAACCGTTAATCTATCTTCCTTTCTGATGCATTTTGGAGTAAACCATAGACATCAGTATTCATCCCTAAATACTTCAGCACACATATCATTTAAAGTTGGTTATTTTGGGGGCACTGGGTGGCTCAGTCAGATGAGCGTCCAACTCTGGCTCAGGTTATGATCTCACAATCCATGGGTTTGAGCCCTACATTGGGCTCTGGGCTGACAGCTCAGAGCCTGGAGCCTGCTTTGGATTCTGTGTCTCCCTCTCTCTCTGCCCCTCCCCAGCTCACGCTCTGTCTCCCTGTCTTTCAAAAATTAAAATAAAATGTTAAATTTTTTTTAATAATAAAGTCGGTTCTTTTTTTTAATGTTCTCTTTTGAGATAAAATTTACAATAAAACCTTTTTTTTTAATTCATTTCTCAGAAAAACACACATCTTAAGTGTGCATTTGCTACGTTTTGACCAAAGATAAAGCTGTCACCCAAACCCCTCTCAAGACGAAGAACATTGCCATCGCTGTAGAAAGTTCTCTGAAGCTCCTTCCCAGGCAATCCCTCCCATCCCACTCCCAGGAGTGGCCTCTGTTCTGATTTTTTTTCCACCACGAATTCGTTTTTGTGGATAGTTTGAATGGAATTATGCAGTATGTGTTTCTGTGTGTGTGTCTGTCTGGTTTCTTTATTGCTCAGCTTAATGTTTTTGAGACCCAAGTTAAAATCAATAGTCGATATAATACTGTACTTGTTTAAAGACGCTTGGGTGGTTCTGTCATTAAGCAAATGACTTGGACTCAGGTCGTGATCTCACAGTTTGGGAGTTCGAGTCCCACATCGGGTGAGCTCGAGCCCCGCTTTGGGTAAAACATGAACCCTGGGTGGGCCCCACTTCTCTATCTCTCTGTCACTCTGCCCCTTGCAGGATTCTCTCTCTCTCTCTCTCTCTCTCTCTCTCAAAGAAGAAAATATATTGTACTCATTTAAGGCGTACAACAGAGTGATTTGAAATTATAAACATTACAATATGCTCACCACAGCCACCATCTGTCACCATACAAAGTCCCCACAACATGACTATGCTCCCTATGCTACCCTGTTCGTCCCTGAGACTTTATTTGACAACTGGAAGCTTGTACCTCTTAATGCCCTTCACCCATTTTGTGTATCCCTCCACCGCACCCCCCTCCTTGATCACTATTGTTTTAGGTTTTAAATTTCTTATCCTTATTTTTCAAGATTATCGTGGCCATTCTACATTTTGTCTTCAATGCATTTTAGAATCCGTTTAAGTGCCTTGAGTAGTTCTGTGGAGATCTTGTTTGGGATGATGGTGACTATTAGGGGAACATTGTCATTTTTCCAAGATGTGTTTCACGGTGGGTAGTATTTTGATCTGTCCATGAGACTTTTTTTTTTTTTAAACATTTATTTATTGTTGAGAGAGAGAGAGAGAGAGAGAGACAGAGCATGAGCAGGGAAGGGGCAGAGAGAGGGGGAGGCACAGAATCCGAAGCAGGCTCCGGGCTCCGAGCTGTCAGCACAGAGCCCGACGCGGGGCTCGAACCCGCACACCGTGAGATCGTGACCTGAGCTGAAGTCAGACACTTAACCGACTGAGCCCCCCAGGCGCCTCATGAGGCTTATTTTTCATGCTTTTAGTACACTTGATTTCTCTTCCATATATCCTGCATGTTTCTTGCTAGCTTTTCTTTATGAGAGGGAGGGGGGATTATGCGGTCCAACCCGCCTATCCCCGTTCCCCTTATTTCTACCACAATTTCCCTTTATCTCCCTACCCCTGGTACAGCTGAGGGCAGACCTGCTTCCTAGGCTTGGCCAATCCAACGCTCTCTGAATCTGCAGCAAGCAGGGCAAAGAGGGGTTGTTGCGAGAGCAGCAATATCCTTGGGTCTGCAGGGGCGTGGTGGCATTCCCTGGCCATGGTGCTGTGCTGTCCAGCCACCAGCACGCCAGTATCTGGTCCCCGGCTTCCTGTGTGTTCTTTGCGCTCAGTGCCCACCCCTCCAGTAAGTTCTCTGTGTGCTGAGGTAACCCAAGTTGCTTTCAGTTGCTGGCAGCCAAAATCAGAAGGTGAGAGGTGACAAGTTGTTAAAATTCTCCACTAGGCAAGACCAGATGGGGTCTGTGAGAAGATGGAAAACAAGGCAAAAACTCCCCCAAGTTTTCTGGTTTCTCCCACGGGGGTCTCCTTTCCTGATCACTGCTTCCCGGGTCACGCCCTGAGCCCAAGAAGACACACTAGAACGTTGAAGGTCCTCGTTTCTAGAATGTTCTGCCTTGTAATACCCACGTTACCAAAAGGAACTCAGCAAGGGAAAATCATCACAACTTCTCCCCCTTTGCCCTCCTTAAAGCAGATTTGGGGAGAATCAGCTCTACAAGAACCCCTTACCTGCGAACTAGACGAGATCAAACGTGGGCAACCACTCTTAAAATACGCCCGAAAGATAACACGTTCCGTTGTTGACCCTCCGGCCCAGAAGGACGCCAGAGACTTCATGCGAGCTCATTACTCTTTTAGTGATTTAGGTAGTGGTTTAACTAAAACGTTCGTTCATTCAATCCAAGTATGTAGTCAGACCCTAGCATAGCCCAGGCACAAATGAAAACAAAAAGGCGGAAGACCAGGACGTGCTAGGGAGCTGTGTTGCTCCAGATCTCATGGGCAGTAAGCAGAAAAATCCTTTAAAAAAAAGCAAGAGAAAATTCTGGGGTGGGACCCTAGGGAGAGACCGGCAGCCCCACCGGTGTCTCCCCCACCCCCACCTGGCCCCAGAGCCCCCTGTGATGATGCCTCTAATAGTGACAAGTAACCACTGGGCACAGATGTGTGAGGCCCTGCTCAAAGTATCGCATCTCCGACAGCCCTTTGAAGAAACCGCCCTTATCACCCCAAGTGTCCACATAGGGAAACTGAGTCACACAGCATTTAAGCTCCTTGCCCGGGATCACTGAGCTCATCAGTGGCAGAGCCAGGGATGAGACGCCAGGCAATGTGGCTCTGCCAGAGCACAGATGACCACCTCCTTCCGCCTTTTAGGTCCCTGCAGAGCAGGAGCAAGAGGCTACCTTGCCCCAGAACAGTTCCGGTCATCCTGGGGACTTGTGACACTGTGGTCTGGTCTAAACCACCCTGTAGGGGCAGGAGGGGGTGAGCGCTGTAGGCCCCAGGGCTCGCTCGCGTCTCTGGCCACCAGGCCGTTTCAGCTGGACCAAGGGCACATCCTCTAGAGGCCCCAGTCTTGCCCTTCTCGAGTCAGACCTCTTGCAACTCTTGGTGACCTTGTCTGATGGCGTCCTGTGGACGTGCGGGTTGCCCCAAGAGTTCTGGGTATTGTCTGAGCCTACCGACTGCTGCCCGTGGCCCTGTAACGTGTGGCCTCAGTCTGGTCCCCTCCCTCTGCCCCAGCTGGGTACAAATGTTCCTTTGGCGTGTCTTATCCTGGTGCACCTCCCTGTGTGCCAGGCCAGGGCAGAATTTGGGGTTCAGGCCATCCTGTTCCCCTGTCTACCTCATTCTCTGGTGAAATCTGTAGAACCACAGTCAGGACTGGGCTCCTTGGGGGACGGGCAGCGGGGGGCCTCCCCGCAGGCCATCTCCAAGAGCTGCTGCAGTTTTCTTCTTTACTCTCTCTCTTTTTTTTTAATGCATGCGTGCGCAATCGGGGAAGGGGCAGAGAGAGAGAGGGAGACTGAGAATCCCAAGCAGGTTCCAGGCTCTGAGCTGCCAGCACAGAGCCCGACATGGGACTTGAACTCATAAGCCACGAGACCATGACCTGAGCCAAAGTTGGACGCTTAACAGACTAAGCCACCCAGGTGCCCCACTGCATGTGTCATTCCTGGCAGAATGATGTGTGTCTAGAGCTGAGGAGTGCTCTCCGTGATGGACCTGTCCAGTTGCAAGCGAGAGTGGTTCCATCCTGCCTGTCCAAGGTCGAGGCTCACCCTTCCCCTGTCCGCTTGCTCGGTGGACCCCTGGCCAGGAGCTGTTTCTGCAGAAGCATGAGGAGGGCCTGGGGATCTGGCTGGGGTCCTCCAAGGGCGTTTGGGGCCTCTCAAGGCCCTTCTCGCAGGAAAGGGAGCCCCCTTTGCTATTTGAGTGGGTTCTAGGCAGCCTGTGGCTTGGTCAGAAACTCTTTGCCATGTTACTCAACCATGACCTTCAAGTCGATACGCGTCACTTATTTCTGCTGAGAGCCCCGTCACAGAAAGCCCTGGGTGTAGACAACCTGGCACATTTTCTTAAAAAGTAAATCAAGTCTATTATCTTGACGTCTGGCCAGTTGGAAGAGGGGAGCAGTGTGCCGAAGCTTCCTAGGTCATTGGCTGACATTCTGAGGAGAAAACATTTTTCGTCTTCTTCATTCAACTTCTATAAAATCTCCAACCCGTGTGAGTGTAGGTGAAAGGGTTTTATTGTCTTTAATACAAATAGTCTGATAAAGCTTGCGTTCACTCGTTCGTTCACTCATTCATCCACTCATTCAACCAGTGTTTATTGAACAGCTATTATGTGCCAGGCGCAATTTTTTCCAAGTGCTCAGGCCTCAGCGAGGACCAGACTGCTGAGTTGCCCGCCCTCGCGGGGCTTATATTCGGTGGGAGGTGAGGGACAGAAGATAAAGGGATGAACAAATGAACGGACGATGAAAGGTAAAGGCAACGAGCAAGGCCAAGTGTGGCGGAGCAGGTCTGGTGGTGTGGTGGGAACAAGGAGGGTCTCTCCTCTGACTCAGGGCGAGCAAGGAGCAGCCGGCTCAAAGCTGGGAGCGGTTCCAGACCGAGAGACCAGAGACATGAAGGCCAGCATGGTAAGGAGGCCGGTGAGGCTGCTTCCAGGAACCAGTGCCATAGAGAGGCAATGGGGACAGTGCCGGGTGGGCCATGCCCCAGAGACCGGGCCCCTCTGATTCCACAGGGCACTTGCAGAACCAACATGAGCTGGTATGAGTAATTTTAGAAAGATTCCTCTGAACTCCAGCCTGAGGGAGACTGAAGGGACACGATGACAGAATGTCGTAAGTGATCTGGGGTTTCCACTTGCTAGAAAGGACACGATTGGGACAAGCGGGGAAATCTGAGTAAAATGTGTAGATGAGATAATAATATTGCCCCCAGGTTAATTTCCCGAGTTTCATCATTGAGCCAGGGTGGTTTAAGAGGATGTCCTTGTTCTTAGGAGATACGGGCTGAAGCAGTTAGGGGTGGGGGGCATTGCATGTCTGCAGTTTCCGCTCAGACACTCAGACAAACATATGGCGGTGCATATATGTGTATTCGGTGAGGCAAAGGGGAAGGATGAAATAAATGTGGCAAAATGTTAACATTTGGGGAATCCGGGTGAGGGCCGTGTAAGGAAACTGTTTATACTATTTTGCAATCTCTTCGTGAGTCCGAGCTTATGTCAAGATAAAAAGTTCAAGCTTTGAGACCCCGCTGGCCGTGCCTGGATGGTGGCAGCGAGTAGAAATGTTAAGACGCGGGGGGACGGGAGGCCCGGGACCTGGACGGAGGGAGAGATGCTCTGGAGGGAAGGGAGACAGCACCTCCCAGGGTGGAGGGAGAGAGGAGAGAAGGATTCGAGGGTCCTCAGGCAGGACTTGGGCCAGAGCAGCTGGGGGGGGGGGGGGGGGTGGCGGGGGAGGGGAGGAGGCTACTTCCTGAGAAGAGAAACAGGGCGGGGCAGGGGAGGAGATTTGGGGAAAGCTGGAGGGGGAAGAAGGGCCAATGGCGAGTTCTGTTGTGTTGATCTGCCAACTCAAGTCAGGCCTGATCCAGAAACAAAGTGTTATCAATTCGTTTTAAAGGGAAAATGTTGGGCTTTTGGAAAGGAATCCCAGCCACTTGGGCTGTAAACCACTAGCCCGTTGAAGAAAGGCTGCATCAATGTTTAGGCATTTACTTTAATGAAACACTTTAAAAACTTATAAAACTGAGGTTATAAACTCATAAATCTGAGGAACCGGAGCCTTCGATCGGGAGGGACACAGGACGAACGATGTCATCTTCATGACCCATGGGCAGCTTCCGCTGAACCCGGGCCAGACGCTGCCCCGGAAGTAGGGGATGTGGACGCTCAACCCAGGAGGACGTTAGGCCTTTGCCAAATAACCCACACCCAGGGTCCACCTCCCCAAAACTAGTGCGATTCTAGTGTCGTATATTTTTAAGTTTATTTTTATTTATTTTGAGAGAGAGCGCAAGTGGGGGAAAGGCAGAGAGAGAGAGAGAGAGAGAGAGAGAGAGAGAGAGAATCCCAAGCAGGCTCTGCACGGTCGGCATGGAGCCCCACGCGGGGCTCGAACTCACGAACCGTGAGATCGTGACCTGAGCCAAAATCAAGAGTTGGACGCTTAACCAACTGAGCCACCCAGGCACCGCTATAGTCTGTATTTTTTACTGCAGTGGGTGGCAGGGCTTGGGAACCGCCAGGTCAGTTTGCTCAGGACTCCCACAGATAACTTCAGAAACGGTGTGGCCAGTTGGCACAGCATCACGGGATCGAGTGCCTCACCCCCAGGGAGAACGCTCTGAAGGACGACGTCCAATCGGGTACCTTCAGCTTGTTTCACATTTTTGTTACGCTTGCAAAATGTTCAATCCTCATGTCTCTTTCCCTCCGTCAGTTTGCCCTGGCACTGGCATTCGTGCCTCCTGCCGCACTGGGGGTGAGTGGAAGGACAGACAGAGGGCCCAGGGCCCAGGGCCACTGCAAGGTGTCGGTGAGGCTCTGTGCCTGGGGAGAGCCCGAGCGATCAGGTAGGACAGATCGAAAGGGCTCAGCAAGGACAAAGACAGAAGAACGGGTCGCCGGCCGGGCTGTATGCCTGCGTGTGCACGCGCACACGTGTGTGTGTGTGTGTGTGTGTGTGTGTGTGTGTGGTAAGGAGGGCGTAAGACATGGAGTGGAACAGGTGATGGATGACAGTGAGTACCATAGTGTGCTTGAACCTGGCCTTCACAGCTCAGATGGGCGTGGTGCATGAAGGAATCTCAGAATCCAGGGGAAAGTGTCATGGTCCCCTGAAAAGCAAGGACACACAACGGGCCTGAGAGCATGCATTCAGGTGTGGGCACCTAGTGGGGTCACACGGTCGCTTGTGCCGGGGAAGAGATCACAACCTGTATGACCCCCAGCTGGAAAAGAAATTCTTCGGGGTGGGGGGGGTGGTCACCTATACATACTCAGTGCTATGCAAGGATACTGGGTCAGCACCCCCCTGCCAAAACTGCCTCTGTGTGAGCCCCTACAGGCCCAGCCTGGACTCCTCCAAGTCCTTCTGAGGGCACGACTCCTGCCACCCACCTGGCCTGGTGAGGGTTCAGGCCAGCAAATCTCCCAGGTGACTCAGCCTGACTCAGGCTCCCAGTCACTGAGCTCCGGGGCTGGACTTCCGTTGGCTCGCAGGTAGAAGCTCTCGACCCCACCAGGAGATTTTATTTGGAATTGTGTCTCCCTGCCTTCTGGATCATGAGGGTCAAGGCAGGATCTAACGTGGTGCCCGGCACCTGGTGGGCACTTGATGCATGACCAAGGGGTTGCATGGGTGACAATGAAATGTCTGATTAGGATTCTGTGGTAAATCATTTCTCATGAAAGCCCAAGTCTGTTCTTGGCTGCTTGACCACGATTTGTGGTTTTTGCCTTTAAAAAAAATAGTGGTGGGAACAGCGGCCTATACGAATGACAAACTTCTTTCCTAAGAGGCAGGTCCGAACTTTGGCAAAATGGTTCTTTTTTTTTTTTTTTTTTTTTTTGAGTAGGTGGGTGGGTGGGGTCCTGTTTTACTTCATGGCGGCCCCTTCCTCCTTCCACCCTGTGCCTGCGCGCGGGCCCCAGGGCCACTAAACTTCCTCTACATCCCTTTCTTTAGGGGCACTTGGGTGGCTCAGTCTGTTAAGCATCCGACTTCAGCTCGGGTCATGATCTCATGGTTTGTGAGTTTGAGCCCCGTGTCAGGATCTGTGCTGACAGGTCAGAGCCTGGAAGCCTTCTTAGGATTCTGTGTCTCCCTCTCTCTCTCTGCCCCTCCCTGCTCATGCTCTGTCTCTCTCTCTCTCAAAAAGAAATGTAGAAAAAAAACAAACAAAACCCCTTTCCTTTAAAAGCTGCTGCCGAGAGCCATGGTGCTGGTAGGGTGCTGATAAATAAATTCCCCTAGAGCACACATGCCTGATAAAGCCTGGATGAAGTCAGCCTCTCACAGTGCCGCTGGCAGGTGCAGTCAGGTGCTGTCTGATCTGGGTGGCTAGTGTAAGAAGTCTTCATTAATCCCAAGAACATGACACTTTGGGGAAACCAATCCCAACAAATACGGGCTGTTTCCCGGAATACCCCAGGGAATACTCACTCCCACATCATGGTCTTGCTGTCCCCTCTTTCTGAAGTGCTCTCCCCCAGAGAGCCACAGGGCTGGCTTCTTCAACAGCTCCCAGGTCACCTTCCCAAGTGTGGCCCTGCCCAACCGCCCCACTCAGTCTCACCTTTGGTTCTGTTCTCTGGGCAGTGAGGCTTTGGACACATTCCTGGAGCCCCCCAGTCTGGTGTCTGTTGGAACTTGGGGTCCAGTGATTGGTAAGGCCTGGGCTGTGTGCTCCGGGAGAGCAAGGACTGGGTGGGCCCCCTTCCTTGCATCCCAGCACTGGCACATAGTAGGTGCTCCAGGAACATGAGTGGAACGATGTAGTTCTTTTTTCAGAGAAAACGCATGGCTACCCTAGCCCCTTGGACAGGCCAAGGGAGTACTAAATTGGGTGGGAATGGGAGAGCCTCCCCCATCTCCCTCCAGACCCCTGATAGCTTCCCTCTGTGGGACCCAGTCACGTGTAGACTTTTACTGTGCACAGATGTGGAGCACCAGGGCAGAAGTTTCTCAGAACTTCTTTCCAGAAGAAATCAGGCTTAAAATACTTGCCTACCAAATGACTGGGGCAGCCCTGGGGCACTGCGTCTCTTATCTGATGGCCATCTACAAAGAGGCCTCTGGAAGCTGTTCTCAGAGCATCAAAGAGACCGGGCTGTCAGCTGCCCTCACGGGTCACAGCTCTGTTGCCTCTACCGGGGTCCAGCCCATGGGACTGACCTGCCTAGCGGGGCCATGAAAGTTTAGACAGACAGACAGTCTGAGATGGAAAGGACACACTTGCCCCGCCTCTCCCGTGGCTAAAATCCAGCGTATGGCCAGTGTAGCCAATTAATTACACATGGACTAGGGGAGGAGGGAGGGGAAGGAGAGAGGGGAGAGAAGAGGGGAGGAGGGAGGAGGGAGGAGGGGGGAAGGAGGGAGGGTGGGCCCACAGGTAAAGGCTAACACCTGGACAGCGGGAAAGAGCCCTGTTTGGATTAACTGAACACATTCTCGGACTGCAAATCGCCTTTTCTAAAAGCATAAGCACCTGAGAAGGCACATGTAAAATCTGAAGGACTTTGGCCTCAGGGAGTCAACGTATGTCACTTGTGTAAATAATACCACGCCATCTTAAAAATACTCCGCAAGGCAGGAACAAACCACTTTCATTGTTATAAACCTGGACTAAGATTGCATTTTTTCCCCCTGAAATTACTTTTCAGAGTTCATAAATATACCTTACGAGGAGGAAGGAAATAGCATTCACGAGATAGAGTACAACATTTTTTTTGGATTATTTATGCTTTTGTGTGTGTGTCTAATTCTGAACCCTTTGAAGAACTGAGAGACTATAAAGTAAGTTGAATGGTTTCTTTCCAAGAAACATCAAATAAAACTCCGGTTTCAGAGAGACAGCATTCTTTACCAGAGTTCCCAAATGCCAAGAGCCTTCTTTTTCATGTTTTTCTGTAACTGAAAGTTATTTTCCATAAGCCTGTATGATTTGCAGTTGAAAATCTCCAAAATGGAAGCAAGCCCTGCCCCGTGTGAGTTTAGTTCAAGGAAGACTCCCATTGCCCATGACTCAGAGAGGCGGGGGAATGTGACCCAAAGGGGAGGTTTGTGACTGCAGCGCACAGACTCAAGTTCTCGGGGGGGTCAGCATTTGAAACTGACAGGACACTGACCTATGTTGATCAGTCAGACAGCCGGGAGCCACCTACCCTTGTCCTGAGGGCTGCCTCTTCCCCACCCTCTCTGTGAGTTCTGATTAAAGGGCGCCTGGGTGGCTCAGTCAGTTAATTGTCCAACCCTTGATTTCTGCTCAGGTCGTGATCTTGTGGTTCGTGAGCTGGAGCCCCGTGTCAGACTCTGCTAACAGCACAGAGCCTGCTGAGAATTCTCTCTCCCTCTCTCTCCGCCCCTCCCGCCCCCTCTCAAAATAACTAAACAACTTATTAAAAAAAAAAAAAAAAAGCTACCAGATGGCAGGAAACTCCAAAGTGGACTCGCGTCTCTCCCCACGGCAGTGCCCACCTCTTCAGACGTGCGGGGGCCCAGGCCTGGCCTGTGGTCAGCACATGAAGTTAAGCCCCCTTGGTCACACTGTCCTCACAGTGGACCACCGGCAGTCCGAAGACGCACCGCCTTCTCCTCCCCCGACATTATTATGTATGAGGTTGGAAGCCGGTCTGGACCTTTCTTTGTCCCTACTGTGTTTCATGTATGTGGTATCTGTCTGTGCGATCCGCCTCTCTGTGGTCCTGGGTAGCGGTATCTTATTGAGTTCCAAATACACTAAGCGGGGGCGCCTGGGTGGCTCAGCCGGTTAAGCGGCCGACTTCGGCTCGGGTCGTGATCTCGAGGTCCGTGAGTTCGAGCCCCGCGTCGGGCTCGGTGCTGACCGCTCGGAGCCTGGAGCCTGTTTCGGATTCTGTGTCTCCCTCTCTCTCTGACCCTCCCCCGTTCATGCTCTGTCTCAAAAATAAATAAAACGTTTAAAAAAAAAAAATTAAAAATAAATAAATAAATAAATACACTAAGCAAAGCCCATGCATTCGAAAATAACCTGGCCGTTCAGAGCAACACATGTGTCAAAAGAGGGTGTGTGTGTGTGTGTGTGTGCGCGTATGTGTGCACACACGTATACCAGTGTGGTGGAGAATGGGAGGGACAGCCCAGCATTTATTGGTCGCCTTTGTTACCCCTGAAATTTTCATGCAATTTCTTCTTTAATGCCGGTGCCAGTCTCCGAAGGTAAGGATTGTCGGGGCCCAGATACATGTGGGATATTTCCTTTGCTCGGGCCGCCGTGACAGATTACCAGACACCTATTGGCTGCACTCCCTCTGATGGCTCCAGGGGAGAAGACATCCTTGCCTCTTCCAGCTTCTGGTGCTCCAGGCACCCCTTGGCTTGTGGCGGCATCCTTGCCTCTGTCTTCATGTGGCCTTCTTCTGTGTGTGTATGTCTTCTGTCTCTTACCAGGGCACCTGCCTTTGTGCCGTTGGGTTTCGGGCCTCCCTGAGTAATCCAGGATTATCTTAATTCAAGAGCCTTAATTACATCTGCAAAACCCCTGCTCCCAGATAAGCTCACATTTACAGATTCTGGGAGTTAGAGTGTAAATCTATCATTCCGGGGCGGGAGGGCAGGGGGGTGCTCCAATTCAACCCCCTATAAGGGGTAATATTTAATACTTACTGGCAATCAGTCTGCCCCAGGCACTGCTTTAGGTGCTTTGTCTGAATTCTCTCCCACAGTCTTGACAGTAGCTCCAGGAGGCAGGCACAAATGATCGTTGCCATTTTTGCAAGTGAGGATACCAAAGCATCGCAAGGGGAAGGGGTCCCAGGATCGCTCATCTAGAAAGAAGCAGCATCTGGGCAGTGCTGGCAAGCCCAGGTGCCCTGCCTGGCTCTCAGAGCTAATACACAGCTGCACCCCCTCCTAGCCAAAGCCTTCACTTTGCCCGCTTGTGTCACCATCCTCGGTCACCCCCACATCCAGGCCGCCGGACCGCGGGGCACCATCCCCCTCCCTCCTCTGGTGGCCAGGGCAGAGCTCCCCAGCGGCCCATTTACTGCAGTCGTGCCTGGACCCCCTCGTCGCTCTCGCCCCCAAATCCGGATTCCCAACGCCTCTCCCCGTCCTGCCAGCCCTGCAGCTCAAGCTCCCGTTGCCCGTTCCGTGGCTTCGCTGGGAATCTGAATGCACTGAGCGCCCACCCCCCACCGCAGGCTTCCTCCTGGCTTCTCTTTCCTCCCCGTGCAGCCTCTGCTCCTGGGCTTGTCCTAAGTGCCCCTAGAGTGAATTCCTTCAGCAACTCTGCCTGTCTCTCTTTTCTCACCGCCCCTGGCAAAATCCCAGCCCTGGATGAACCCTCCCCTCCGCCTTCTCGGGGCCGCACCAGAGCTGTTGACTGGTTTTGGAGATCATCGCACAGCAGGGCTGGCTGCCTTGCTGTAAAGTCTTCCTCTCGGTCTTCACATCGGCCCTAGATGCTGCCCGACAATCCCACTGTTCTCTCTCCTAGTCCACTCCCCTCGCCCACCTGCACCCCCCTCCACGGCTACTTCCAGCAGGTCTGATCCATTCATCAGCATCCTTCAGATCCTGCTAAGCCTTCAAGGCCCAGCCCCGGGTGCCCCTCCCGGGAGCCCCTGCACAGCCCTTCCTGAGCCCCCGCCGTTGCACAAGCCTGTCTCTACCATCTGTTGTCTCGGGATTTTGCTCTTCTCCCACACGCATTGGCTCCGTCTCACCAGCTTCTCGGGGTGAGTTTGCTTGTACTGCAGTAACAAGTAAACCCCAGCACTCAGCGACTTCACCCTGGGTGGCGGGCACGCACGTGCTTCATACTAGCAGGCCCACCGTGGTTTGGGGGAGGCTGTGCTCCCCCCCCCCATCGTCCTCATTCGAGGACACGCGCTGACAGAGCTTTTACCACCTGCGGTCACTATGGTGTGAGGAAGGGAGTGTGGCACCAACTCTTCGAAGCATCCACCTGCAATGCCGCCTGTTGCTTCTGCTTCCATTTCATAGGCTGAAGCAATCGCACGGGCACACCTGACCTGGGGGGCGAGGAGAGGTGGAGAGGAGAAAGTGACCAATTATGACAGCTGACCTCTCTGTGAGCTAGGCTTTTTGTCATGCAATTTTGTCATGCAATGAGGTAGGCATTTCTTCCCCTACTCGTGTCCACAGCCCTGCCTCCACTCCCAGCACCCCCCCCTCCCCCCACCCCGAGCCTCCAGCCTGGTCTCTCCAGAACCCTGGCTAGGCCTAGCTTGGGCCGCCTCAGAGATGCGGTCCGGACTCCCAGAAGACAATACAACTTCTTTCTATTGGCTACAATATATCGAGCCCTTCTCAGAGGGCCAGGCACTGGGTTGGATGCTTGATCATATCATTTGATTCCTTCTTTTTTTTTAATGTTAATTTTTTATTTATTTTTGAGAGAGAGAGAGAGAGGGCACAAGCTGGGAAGGGGCAGAGAGAGAGGGAGACACAGAATCCGAAGCAGGCTCCAGGCTCCGAGCTGTCGGCACAGAGCCCGACGCTGGTCTCAAACTCATGGACCTCGAGATCATGACCTGAGCTGAAGTAGGACACTTAACTGACTGAGCCACTCAGGTGCCCCCCCCCCTTTTTTAAATGTTAGTTGTTATTTATTTTTGACAGAGAGAGAGAGATCATTTGATTACTGCTTGTCACAAGCCAGTGAGGAGGCTCCCGTCATGAAGTCCGTCATACAGCTGAGGATAAGAAGGTCCAGAGAAGTTTAAAAATTTCCCCAAGGTGCCCGAATGGTGAGCAGGATCTCTGGGATCTTCCCCGCCTATCTGGCTCCCCACCTCGCTTGCCTCGTGACTGGGCCTGTGGCTGAAGGGGGGAGTGGTACCAAAGGCCAATCTTTGGAACATCTGTCCAGCTCCACGGGGAACTCGGTGTTCTTTGTGGGGGCTGAAGAGCATAGATAATGATGGAATTTACCCCTCAAGATGGCATGGCTAAGCGCGACTTTTGTTTGATAGGCTCGGATTTTATGTCTTTAGGACCAAACAAACCATAAAGTGGCAGTGCGTTTTAATGGACAGTTTGGAGTACCTTTCAGCTGAGGCTGTACCCATAAGGAAAGGCTTGGGGGCTCTTCCCGAGGGGAAAAATGAAAGAGGCAGGCACACTGGGAGGGGCAGAACATTGCTTCCCACCCACGGCTCGGGCTCTGGAGCTGGGCTGGCTGGACAAATCGATTTGCTCCTTGGATCTTCCTTTTTCCTCATCTGAAAAGTGGGGAGGGGAGGAGTCAGTCTGATTTCCACCCTGTCAATCAGGTGTTATGGTAATGAAACACAGCATCACCACTTAGAAGGCTCGTGATGATAAAAATAATAACAGTGATAACAACAGTAACTTATCCTGACACCGTGTGTCAGACAAGATGCTAAGAACTCCATATGTATTACCTTTTAAAATGATCCCAGGGGCGCCTGGGTGGCTCAGTCGGTTAAGCGTCCGACTTCGGCTCAGGTCACGATCTCACAGTTCGTGAGTTCGAGCCCCGCGTCGGGCTCTGTGCTGACAGCTCAGAGCCTGGAGCCTGCTTCAGATTCTGTGTCTCCCTCTCTCTCTGCCCCTTCCCTGCTCATGCTGTGTCTCTCTCTGTCTCAAAAATAAATAAACATTAAAATAAATAAATAAATAAATAAATAAATAAATAAATAAATAAAATGACCCTATTTTAGGAGCGGCTGGGTGGCTCGGTCGAGCATCCAACTCTTGATTTCGGCTCAGGTCATGATCTCACAGTCGTGGGATTGAGCCCCACTTCAAACTCTGTGTTGAACGTGGAGCCTGATTGGGATTCTGCCTCTCTGTCTCTCTCTGCCTGTCCCCTGCTTGCACTCTGTCTCTCTGTCTTGAAAATAAACATGAAATTTTTTTTTTTTTAATTTTTATTCTCTCTCCCTCAATCATTGAAGGCACTGACTGCTGAAGGAAGCAATACATACAGCCTGCAGTGACTTCCCCCTCCCACCCAGGCCTCAAGGGTGTTCGATCTGGAGTCCACGGGCCTCTGCCCCCAGCCTTGGGTCCCACAGGCAGGCTCCAATACCGTTACCGCTGTGTTCCTCACCTTTACTCTTCCGTCTGCCCAGTGAAAATGCTCTGCGGGCTGCAGACTCAGGTGCGATCTCGGGTCTGCATTTGCGCATTCGCCACCTCCGTGAAATGGGCAATGATAATCTCTGGCCCCTCAGGACCACGGAGTGGGTGAAATGAAAGAATGTCAGCAAAACACTCAGCACATGGAGACTGTCTATCGTTGATGACAAAACGGCCGGTCTCCCTACCACTTTATAAGGCGGGCAGGGGTTATTATTACCATCGTCTGCGCTCTGTGCATGAGTTCAGCCAGGCTCGGCTGGGTCACTGACGTGTCCTGGATGTTTTCGGCGTCAGCAGCGAGCTGCTGGGCCCCGGGTCCTTCCCCCCACCCCCCACCCCACCCCACCCCGTGCTGGGCGTGGTGCCAGGAGCTCCTGGCACAGCCAGAGAGCTGCCTCCTCCACGTGTGGAGCAGGGACCAAGCTGGTTGGCCTGCCCCATAGGAGAGGCTCACTCCAAGTGTGTTGAAAGGAAGAGCTAAGTCCCCTGCGACCAAGATGTCTGGTTGCAGAGCTCTGGCTTTAGATGCAGCTGCTGGAGGGCTCCTTTCCAGAAGCAGCTCCACCGAGGGAGTGAAGATTCTAATCTTTAGGCTTTGCTTCTCAGGCCTCAATTGCTTTATACCCAGGCCTTTCCAGGAACTTGTCTGTGTCCAGAAGTGAGACCAGGCAGGTCCATTCAGGAAGCAGCATCTGGTTTTAACCTGATACCTTTCTGCGGTCTCACCACGTTGAATCACCTAGAGAATTAAAATGCAGATTTCTGGAACTCAAATTCCCCCAGGAGCCTGATTCAGCAGGTGTGGAGGGGGATAGGTGGGGGTGAGCATCCACATGTCAGATCTCCTGGGGAATGCTGGGCCAGCCAGGCTTGGGAGCCCCTGTGTCCCCCCCCTTCGCAGCCTGGCACATGACTGTGGGCTCCGAAGCCCCACAAGCTGGGTCCACAGTCCTGTTCCTGTACGTTCAGTAGCTGTGGCACCTTGGCATGGTATTTAGCCACCCTGTGCCTTGGTTTCTTCATCTATAAAATGGAGCTAATGATTGTAGTGAGCCCAGAGCCTTGTGACCAGGATGAAATGAGTTACTATACCAGACCCTCAGCTTACAAGATCTCCAAAGCAGGGTTGGGGGGATGGGGTGTCTTTATTTATTTTTTTTTTTTACCTCCTGTGGGTTCCCCAGGTTAACGAAGCTAGAGCCTTGACCTCACCTGCATGGACAAGTCTGGAGCCTCCCTCAGACTCCCCTCTGAGACACAGATCCCTTCCCCTGGGAGCCCACAATTCTATGGAGACAACATAAGCCAGACAGACCCACAGGAGGGTTTTTTTTCCAAAACACTAATGAATGCAAAAGAAGGTTTCTATGGTTACTACACACATATTTTAAATTAAAAAAAAAAAAACATTTTTTTTTTTTTTTTGGTCTGGTTTCATTTTAAAACACAAGACAGAACTCAACACAACCTAGTGATTGCTTGCAGTATCCTGGCCACAGCAAAGGCGGAGAGGTTGGTAGCCAAGGCAGGGTGGGCTGCCCACCTTGGTCTCCTTGGTGTGGCCTTGACCTACAGCCACTTCCATGGCCGAACCAGGAAGCAAGAAGCCTCATCGAGTGTCAGCCACACTTACAACGTCAGAGGCCAGATCCCTTCCAGGCCAAACTGGAGAGAGGGATGTGATCCTCTGGTTAACTTTGTCAGCTATGAAATGTCAGCCCAGCTCTAGGACAGAGGAAGAAATGAGCATCTATGAAGCCAGCGGCCATCATGCATTTCCTAAAATGTAACATGTTTACTTTTTTGCTCTTCAGTTTAAACGGCCAAAGGAAAAGTGATTCCTTTTCCCTGGAATGACTTACCGGAGGGGTGAATGTCGGGGCCCTCGAGGGACAACAAGAAGCTCACTCCAGTTGTGGCTCCGTGCACCCTGGTGTCAGTTCTTCGTGTATTTTTTCCAGTGGCAGAAGGATTGAAGAGTATCTATCTCAAGACATGCAGATTCAGGAATAAACCTGAAGTCAGCTTCCTGGCCCCCTGACCATTTCCCTACATTGTATGGAGTCTGGGGCCCTCCTCTCCTTGGACGGGTCCCAGAAATCTTCCCGTCTTTGCTCCTCCGCGCTCTGAAAGAGACCTTTTTGCTCTTAAACCGGTCAGGTTCTCATCTGAGGATGGGCTTCGATTCTTGCTTAAATATACTTGAATTAACTCTGAAGGTGGAGATCTCGGGAGAGTTTCACATCGACGTCTGCCCTTTTTCCATTGTCTCCATTTCCTGCATTCCGCAAATTACAGACCCACTGATTCACGAGGCTTCTCATTCATCAATAGATAAGCCACGGGTGTGCGGCTCTCGATCCCATCCAGGAAGGGCGGTCAGAATGGAGGCCCAGCTCTGTTGTGTCAGTACTCTTGCGCGTGCCCACACGATCTCGGAGAACAGCTGCGTTCCCGTTTCCCGAGGTGTCTACCTCTCCCTACGTTGACTCGTCACATCCTGACTAACCCTGCGAGGCTGGCATGGTGACAGCGCCCCATTTTCAGATGGGGAAAGGGAGGCCCATTGGGGTGAGCGACTCGCCCAAGTTTGCAGAGCTAGTAGGTAGAAGCTTTGCACCCAGCCTGCTGGGTCTCGGTAAGCTGTAACCTCCTGGGCCCCCTGGCCCTGTGCTTTGCTTCCTGAGAGCAAGACAGCAAAACTTTGCAAAGCATAGCACAGATTCCTGCTCATCTTTGTGCAGAGAACATGCCCATCTGTGGATTCAATCTGAATAGGTTTCAGGATTGATCTCGGCCACTGATAACCATACAACAGTGGACCTCAACCCTGGCTGTGTCTACAATAAAATTTCCAATGCCCTGGGCCGTTCGCCGAACCAGTTCAATCAGAATTTCTGGAAGAGGGAGCCAGGGATCCGTGATTTTTAAAGCCCTCCAGGTAATCTGCGTGTGCAATGAGGTTAAGAGCTACCACCTAGTGATGAATCCACAAGAATGAGAGGTTCTCCACAGGATGTAACCTCCTTCTGACATTTTTTTTTAAGTTTATTTGTTTGAGAGAGACAGAGAGCGTGAGTGGGGGAGGGGCAGAGAGCGAGAAGGAGAGAGAGAATTGCAAGTGGGCTCTATGCCTTCAGTGCAGAGCCCGATCTGGGGCTCAGACCCACGAACCGTGAGATCGTGACCCGAGCTGAAGTCGGATGCTTAACCGACTGAGCCACCCAGGCGCCCCACATCCTGCTTTTTTTTTTTTTTTTTTTTTAATTACCACTTTGCCACACTGCTTTCCAGGCCTCAATAACCACAAGTCATTTGACCATCCATTTCTTTGCTATTAGAAACTACATCTTGAGGACTATTTTTACGCATGCAGGGCTTTCCTTTTTCTGGTTTATTTGTTTCACATGAACGTCTAGAACTGGCATTACTGACTAGGAACTTTTAAATTTTTTTTTTTACGTTTATTTTTGAGACAGAGAGAGACAGAGCATGAATGGGGGAGGGGCAGACAGAGAGGGAGACACAGAATCGGAAGCAGGCTCCAGGCTCTGAGCCATCAGCCCAGAGCCCGACGCGGGGCTCGAACTCACGGTCTGTGAGATCATGACCTGAGCTGAAGTCGGACGCTTAACCGACCGAGCCACCCAGGCGCCCCCTGACTAGGAACTTTTAAATGACTCTGTCACCAAACTCTTTCCCACAAAGAGTCCCATTACCGCCTATTGCCGTCAACACTGGACACCCGACAGATCCCATAACACGGCACCAGGGTTGTGCATTTTTCAGTATGTTCCTCTTCGGCAGCTCGGTATACACATAATGCCACGTAACTGTTGCCACGTGCGCCTCTTTGATTACTAGCCGGTTCTATTCATTCACACGCCTAGTGATGAATTAACGTATTGGATGCTCATTCTCCGCCAGGCAGTGTTCGAGACACTGGAGAGATAGCAGCGAACAAAACAAACCTCAATCCCCACCCCTGAGGAAGTTGTCTCGTAGTGAGCTTTTTCCTGTTTGTCTGGACTCTGGCAACAATGTGACTCACTAACAGTAGGGGCTGGACATTTCCATACACACCCTGATAGGCACAGCCTGACACAGCAGAGGCTTCTCTAATACCCTGTGTGCAGGTGCTAAAGTGAAGGCTTGCTTGTCTGACATCCCACCTGCGCCCTCCGCCCCACCCAGCTCCCTGGACCTCCAGCCCTTCTTGCTCGGGCCCTGGCCACCCTTCCGGTGTAGACTGAAGGCAGGCAGAACCGAGCGGGGAGAGTGGGCTGGCCACTGCCCAAGGGGCTGTTGTAGGAAGGGTGCCATGTCGTGCCCACTCGTTGGAAGGCCGCTGTCTGTGCCTCACGGAAATCGGCGGCAAGTCACAAGTGCCGCAAATGAAAGCTGTGTCGTGAGGGGAAGGTTGTCTGTCTGCAGGGCCGCCAAAGGGTCAGCCCGTTCGGGGTCTACCCTGCCTAAAGGCAAGTCGGAGTTTCCTTAATCTCCCAGCCTAAGTGGAGTGCCTGCTGTGGTGTCTGTTCTGAACAGGAGAGTCCTTCCTTGTGCTTTCTTTCCAGAAATTGAAATGAGAAAATGTGGATGTGAAAATATCAAGGATATTCTCAGTAGATGAGGTTGATCATTAGAGCCGGTAGGAGGGCGGTCTCGCTCTCATGTCTGCTTGGGGGAGGCAGGGGAGCTAATGGCTCTCCTCGAGGGCTGCCTGCCTGAGAAGCTGGATCTTTAAATCACAGCAGTGTAGACTAGACGTGCCCACCAGTTTACCATGGGTTCTTGGCTCCTTCAGTGTCTCTTGCCAGCTTTAAAAACAAAAACAAAAACAAAAGCCTTCTAAGAGGGGCGCCTGGGTGGCTCAAGTCAGTTGAGCGTCTGACTTCAGCTCAGCTCATGATCTCACAGTTCATGGGTTCGAGCCCCACATCACGCTCGCCGCTGTCAGCACCGAGCCCACTTCCATCTTCTGTCCCCCTCTCTGTGGCTCTCCCCCGCTTGCACTCTCTCAAGAATAAACAAACATTTAAAAATAAATAAATATAATTAAAAAAAAAAACCTTGTAAATGTTCACAAACCTCTTAGACAAAACCTAGAAAATAGATATCAGCAAGAAGAAGGAAATAAAACACTCAGAGCTAGCCACTGTTGACATTTTGGTGCACATCCTTTAATCTTTATTTTTGAGAGAGAGAGCGAGCAGGGGAGCAACAGACAGAAAAGGAGACACAGGATCCAAAGCAGGCTCCAGGCTCTGAGCTGTCAGCACAGAGCTCAACATGGGGCTCGAACTCATGACCACCAAGATCATGACCCGAGCTGAAGTCGGATACTCAACTGGCAGAGCCACCGGGGCGTTCCAGCATCTCTGTTTAAGTAAGATCTCTGTATAAGAATCCTTTTTCACCTCTGGCAAAGACACCGATGCTCCAACATTGTTACAAAGTGTTTGTGCTTTGTTTCCATCTTGCCCTCAAAGCAAGTATAGAAAGAACACAAGAATTTAGAAAAAGTTGAGAAGTGAAGCTTGGGCATTTTGAAAGTAACTTTGCAAAATAAAATTCGGCACACCATCGTCCACAAAATGATTTCCTCGTGATCATTTTACAACAGGGACAAGTATCGAATCATTATGTTATACACCTGAAACTAATAGGGTTCTTTATAGGTCGTTTAGACCTCAGTTAAAAAAAAAAGGCGCGGGGGCGTGGGTGGGTGGGGAACTTCTGAGCTTTGCTCAGAGGTTGATTCTTAAAATTTAAACTAATAAACAGTGTTTACATTAGTTAAAAAATAATAAAGTAACATACAGTAGGAGCTTCCAAACAATAAAGGTATTGAGGAAATCACACGGCTGAAGACAAATACACTCTCGTTTATCTCCCCAGTGTTTCCTGTTTTGGTTAACACATTTTAATTGCCTTCTTTGGGATTTCCGCTCTAGCTCTGTCACCTGCGTGTCTGGACTGAGCGTCGCACACGCACTGTCCAGAAACCCGGAGCCCAGGGGTTGCAGCAGAGTCTAGAGTCATCCGTTGCCTGTCTTGCTCAGCCATCTGCTGCTTGGAGGAAGAATCCTGACTTACCCTGAGGGTGAAAAGCATTAGCACATGAGAAAGAGAGCTCTGAATTCGAGGCCCAGCCCAGAGTAGCCCAAGAGGGCACAATTGTCCCAAGTGCCGCTAACCCCTGGTTCTGCCCCGGGGGACCAAGCAGGAACAGGTGATCCTGACTCCACGTACAGAATCTCAAAGCAAGCCTGCCTCTCCCCTGGGGGGTCACACTCGGTGTCCTCTAACTGTGGCCAGGCATGGAGAATCCCGTGGGCTTTGGTTAGGTGCTGTCTGTGGTTTCTGAGACCTGCGGAGGCTGGCCAAGGAGGCGGCCGCACTGAGGGGAGGGGCAGCCTTCCAGCCTTTGGACAGAGAAACTGCCGTCCCTTGCAGGCCACCACGCTGGGGCTGGGCGACTCTGTCAAGTGGAGAGAGGCCGTGGTCCCTTCGCTGAAGAGAAGACCAGCCTGGCCTTGGCTCTAATCCAGCTCTGGACCTCCAAGCTGCTAGAGCCTGAGCCCCCCGCAGCAGAGACCCCTCCTGACACATGGTAGAAAGGAGAAGCATGGCTCCCTGCCCCCACCTTTATTTCATTCCTGCATTTCCTAAAATCGAGGTCTAAATTACATGCAGTAAAACGCACAAACTTGCCTACGTATTCCCCCTTTCCACAACCACCTGGATCGAGGTCCGGAAGGGACAGAGGGCTCCTTCCCGTCCCTTCCAGTCAACACCCCCACATCCAGAGGTTTGAAATCTCTGATTTCTACCATCCTGGTGTTGGTTTTGCCTGTCCTTGAACTTTATAAAAATGGAACCCTGCGGTATTCAGTACTTTTTGTGTCTAGTTTTGTTGTGTTTTTTTGTTTTTTTTTTTCGCCCAGCATCATGTTTTTGAGATTCATCCAAGTTTGTGTGATCAGTAGTTTGTTGTTTTTCGGTGCCTAGTAGTTTTCCACTTCAGGGCTATAGCACAAGTGGGTCGTGTCTGGATAGCCTTTTGTCAGATCTGTAGGTTGTTTTTGTCTTCAGTTATCTTCAAATGAAACCTGTGAACATTTTACTGGATATGTGCCATCATTTCTCTTGGACAGAAACAGCTAGGAGTGAAGTTGCTGCTGGTTTGGGAGGTGAATGTTTTTTTTTTTTAATTTTTTTTAACGTTTATTTATTTTTTTGAGACAGAGAGACACAGAGCATGAACAGGGGAGGGGCAGAGAGAGAGGGAGACACAGAATCAGAAGCAGGCTCCAGGCTCTGAGACATCAGCCCAGAGCCCGACGCGGGGCTCGAACTCACAAACCGTGAGATCGTGACCTGAGCTGAAGTCGGACGCTCAACCGACTGAGCCACCCAGGCGCCCCAGGAGGTGAATGTTTAATTGTACTAGAAAATGCCAGAAACATTCCCAGTGTTGTGTACCATTTTGTGTTACTACCAGCAGTGAGACCTGCCCTTGGTTCTACATCTTTGTCAACCCTTGGCGTTGTCATTTGAGTGGGTATGGACTGAAACTTCATTTGCAGTTTTAACTTACATTTCCTGATGAACAATAGGTTGAGAACATTTTCATGTGCTTATTGGCCGTTTAGATAGCCTCTTTTGTGAAGTACATGCCCATTTAAAAAAAAAAATGTTTTTGCCAAAATAAATTGGCATGGTTTATGACTTTTCTACTGGCAGCAATATGAAAATTAGTAGGAGTAATGCTTTTATCCCTTCCAAATTATCTGCATTAAAACCATAATTTTTCAGATAATGGGTATGAAAGGTAAGAAACAAAATTCAGTATTAAAAAAAAATCCTCAAAGCAATTAGCTCTCAAAGCTGAAGACAAATTTCTTCTATTATGATGAGAAGAAGCAAGATACAGTTTAAAGAAAGACCTGGCATTAAAAAAATAATAATAATAAGTGTTTAACTGGGCAAAAGATCAAAAGTTAATTAGAACATTTTTCAGACACACAATACCATTTGTGCATTTTCTAGATCCGTTGCAGTAGGTTATATTTCCAACAAAACCAACAGAAATTCTGAGATACAATGTAAGATAAAGGAATTTGGGCAAATGAATCCTACCCTCACTTTTATTCAATTTGTATTACCTGTAGATGTGCTGATGGGGAAGGTTAGGGGGCCACAAGAGGGTCCACAGACAGGTACCATCACCAAGTGTGCATTGGATCCTGGGTTCCATTTTCAGTGGGCTTCCTGAGTTTTCTTTGCAGTCAGACTTTCTTTTGCCTTTTTTTTTTTCTAGTGTTCTGCTAAATATCTTTATAATCCTGTGAAGAAAGGCAGATCATTATGGCTTTCTTTCTTTCTTTCTTTCTTCTTTCTTCTTTCTTTCTTTCTTCTTTCTTTCTTTCTTTCTTTCTTTCTTTCTTTCTTTCTTTTCTTTTTACATTTATAATCTTACAGCATGTTAATTTTTGCTTTTCTCCAATAGCCCCTGGTTTGGGGCAATCTGTGACTGAACAGCACTTACCATATTCCTGTCTTTGGGTTTCTCCTGTGTAGGCTGCCTTTGTCACACTGCTGTCTTCATTTGTATACCATTTTCTACTCAGGCAACAATGGCCATCAGGCAAACCTAATTTTGTCTCCCTTATGCTTTTCTATCCTTTCTTCTGAGAGCCTCACTAGGCTCTCCAGTCGTCTTGATTGTATGTGCCCGAATCAATTAGTTCTTTCCCTCAGTCCACCTGATGCACAAACCTTCCACCGACAGGAACACAGCTCACGAAGTGAAAAGCACCTTTCGTGTTTGCGGAAGCCCACCGCGACTTCTGACGTTTCCTGTCTGGCAAAACCATTATGGGCTGCACCGTATAGGTGCATCCAGACGTTGGGAAAATTCTTCAGTCTCTGATCACGTCTCCCCTAGGTGGGTACGGTTCACTGGTGCACTTGGTAAAATGGCGACTTTGTGTCAACTTGGTCGGGCCACAGTACCGAGATATCTGGTCAAACATCATCCTGGACGTTTCGGCAAGGGCGTTTTTAGATAACATTTACATTTTCATTGGGGGACGTAGAGTCTAACAGATTGCCCTCCATCATGTCGGTGGCCCTTATCCAATCAGTTAAAGACCTAGAACAAAAGACTGACCTGCCTGGAATAAGAAGGAATTCTGCCAGAGGACTGATTGCCTTCAGAGTTGAATGGTGACATCACCTCTTCCTGGGGCTCCAGCCTGCCAACCCACCCTGCCAGCCTCCATAACCATGTGAGTCAATTCCTTAAAATAATCTCTCTCTTTTTAAAATGTTTTTAAATGTTCATTTATTTTAAGAGAGAGAGAGAGAGAGCAAACAGGGGAGTGGCAGAGAGATAAGGAGAGAGAATCTGTGCTGTCAGCACAGAGCCCAATGTGGGGCTTGATCTCACAAACCATAAGATCATGACCCGAGCCAAAATCAAGAGTTGGACACTTAACTGACTGAGCCACCCAGGAGCCCCAAAATAAATCTCTTCACACGCACACACACACACACACACACACACACACTACTGGTTCTGTGTCTCTGGAGAATCCTGGCACAAAATGTCAGGAGGGCCAGTCTGGAGTCCTGAACCACAGAGCCCGCTAAGTTCTTTTCCTGGCTGACACTTGCAAAGAAAAACGAACCCATGAACTGGCTTTAATTTTTCAAAACTCTTTGTTCCTAAACTCTTCATCTTCTTGGGATCAAAATGGCTGAGGGCGTGTTATGTCTCCGCCAGGCAGGGGCACTGTCCTCAGGCAGAAGGACCTTCCCCAAAGCTGGAACAGATCCTGCTTCAACGTGTATGGCTTCCCCAAGGCTGCCTTATGTTGAAATTTTGTTTTAAGAAGGAAGTGATTTAGAGGCATGCAGTCAAGACCACTGGGGAAGAAATGCTTTATGCTTTCTGTATTGGAGTCATTGGTCAGCTATATGTAGTGAAAAGGGGGTCCCAGTTTTTAATTGGCCTTTTCTCTTTTGGAAGGACGCCCTTTAATAAACAGACGTTTTCACTTCAATTAAAGTCTCGTGGTTTTTCAACTTCATGGTTACCACTCTTTTCGTGTCCTGAGAAGTCTTTGCCCACCCCCACCTCACAAAGACATTCTCCTGTGTTTTCTTCTCAAAGCCTTATAGTTTTCGTTTTTACACTTAGGTTTATGATCCATCTTGGGTTAATTTTCGTGTGTGGTATGAGGTAGGTGTCGTGATTTTGTTCCCCCATATAAAATCTAGTTGCTTCAGAAACATTTATTAAAAAAAAAAAACGGGGCGCCTGGGTGGCTCAGTCAGTTAAGCATCCGCCTTCAGCTCAGGTCATGATCTCACAGTCTGTGAGTTCAAGCCCCGCGTCAGGCTCTGTGCTGACAGCTCAGAGCCTGGAGCTTGCTTCAGATTCTGTGTCTCCCTCTCTCTCTCTGCCCCTCCCCTGCTCATGCTCTGTCTCTCTCTGTCTCAAAAATAAATAAAAACTTAAAAAAAATATTAAAAAAAAAAGATGAAGAAAAACCCCCTTCCAGTCCCCCATTAAATGATCTTGGCAGCTTTGTCAGTGTAGGTAGAGCCATTTTTATCTTAAGAGTCTTCGGGTAGGGGCGCCTGGGTGGCTCAGTCGGTTAAGCGGCCGACTTCAGCTCAGGTCATGATCTTGCGGTCTGTGAGTTCGAGCCCCACGTCAGGCTCTGTGCTGACAGCTCGGAGCCTGGAGCCTGTTTCGGATTCTGTGTCTCCCTCTCTCTGACCCTCCCCTGTTCATGCTCTGTCTCTCTCTGTCTCAAAAATAAATAAGCGTTAAAAAAAAAAATTAAAAAAAAAAAAAAGAGTCTTCGGGTGGGTGGCAGTGAGCACTTGGTCTGAGTCTGCTTGCTGGACCAGAAAGCATCAGGCTTGTCCTAAGTCCATCTGTATTTCCCACGAGTGGTCCTCTTGGTGCTGAGATGTCTGGTCCTTGGCCATTTCCTAACCACATATGTGAATTCCCGTTTGGAAGTTTGATGTGATAGTCAAGGCTTGGCTTTGTCACTGACTATCTGAGACATATCTTGCCCTCCCCTGCCTCAGTTTCCTTATTGGCAACATGTCCGTGACAAATGAACTGGGCTGTTGCAGGATCAACATAGCCTTAAAGACTATGTGGCACATAGTAGGTACTTAACTACATGTAGGGAGAATAAACAATATTCTTTTAGATAGTTTAGATATAAGTATTTATAAGGCAGCGTGCCATGATTTAGTCCTACCAAATTCAGTGGGCAAGCCTGTCTTCACCTTGTTTGACACAGTTGACCAGTCCTCCATCCGGATGCCCTTTATTCACCTTTGCTTCCAGAACACCGCACACTCTTTGCTTTCCTCCAGCTACGCCGACTGTTCTTTCTTATTAGCCTTCATGGCCATGCCTGTTGCCTCTTCTCTAAGAGCCATGGTGTCCAGGGTTCATTTCCCATTCTGCTCTTCTTCTGTATGCACACTGCCTCCTTGCTGATCTCATCCGCTCATGCTATCTTTTTTTTTTTTTTTTTTTACGTTTATTTGTGAGACAGAAACAGAGCATGAGCAGGGGAGGGGCAGAGAGAGAGAGAGGGAGACACAGAACCCATGAAGCAGGCTCCAGGCTCTGAGCTGTCAGCACAGAGCCCGATGCGGGGCTCGAACTCACGGACCTTGAGATCATGACCTGAGCCGAAGTCGGACACTTAACCGACCGAGTCACCCAGGCGCCCCTGCTCACGCTATCTTAAGTGCTATCTCTGTGCTCGGGACTCCTGAATTTCTGTATGCATTCAGAGTCCACGCTTACGTACACATGTCTTCTCTACTTGGATTCTAACAGGCATTTCTAATTCAAATTTATCCCAAGCAAAGCATAAGATTTCTGATTTTACCTCACTCTTGCTTGTCTTGGCTTTTCAAGTTTTTCAAGACAAAATGCTATGCGTCAGCTCTGGTTCTTCTCTTTATCCTCACTTTTCACATCCAGCTCTTCATTAAGTCTGGCTTAACTGTATCTCTAACATGTTTCTGGGTGTATCTACTTCTTTCCTTCATACCAGCACCACCCAAGTCCAAGCCCCCACCCTCTTTTGCCTGAATTACTGCAGCGGACTCTGGGCTGGTGTCACCGAGGTTCCTTTCTCGAAGGACCTGACCATATCGCTTCTCCTGTGCAAAACCCTGCCTCAGACTAAAGTCCAAACCTCTTACCCTGGCCTGAAAGGTTCTATGTGAAGGTCCCCTGCCCGCCTTCTTGACTTTGTAGACAAATGGATTTACCTATAGGGGAACCTGGAGGGTCCGAACACAGCGTTCCCAGCATCCAGGAAGCTCAGCCATCTGTATAGTTACATCATATCTTAGAAGGTTCTAGAGGCATCCAGTTGAGTGTAGGTCTGTCAGATCCCCCAGAAAATATCAACGGTGATTGTATATGTCTTGCATCTGAAGGTCTAATGTGTCGATTACCTAGAAAATACTGATGATCAAAATCCACCAGTGGCTATCAACGTGATGATGCAGCAGTAATGACTGGTAGGGAGCAGTGGGGAATGGTGACCCGGCAGTGCTGGTAAGTGGTGGTAACACAGTGCTTGTGGTGATCGGTGGTGACTCAAGAGGTCATGATTGGCGGTGAACCGGCAGTCGTGGTGAGGTGGCATGCCAGTTAAAGAAAGCATGTGGGTCCTCTGGCCAGATTGGCTTGGATTTGAATCCTTGTTCGGCCCCATCTCGCTGAGACCTGGGGCGTGAGAGCTGCTGAGGCTCTCCGAGCTTCCTCTGCAGCACTGGGTCGATACTGACTTTCAAAGTCTGTTGCAATGGTTCTCCGGCATGGCATCCTTTTCAGGAAAGCGACGGGAAATGCAACCAGGGCTCTCTCCCCCTTCTCTTACAGACACAGAGTCCAGTGCTTCCCTCAGGATGTGGGCAGAGATGAGGTGCAGAGCTGCCGAGGGCTTCTATAAACCCAGGCCAGCTGGCTCTCTGCCCCACCGTCCCACCTCCCTTCAGGGTGGCTAATTCCAGGAAAGCTTGTGCAAAGGCACAAGATTTTCCCACAAGAAACAGATTGCTGCTTCAAGTGGCCGTGCCCAAACGGGGCCGCCTTAGTGACAAGACCTGACATATTTGGGGCGCCAAGGACAGCCCTTACATCTGGGTCCCTTCACAGCAGTTGGGCTGAGAGGTCTTCTCGGGATGCAGAAGAGGGGAAGGGGAGACTGAACATAATGCTGGACTCATTCTCTAGTGCGACAAGATCGCCCACAGAGTGAAAAAAGCAAAATCTTAAAAGTTAGGAAATCGTAAGAATCGAAAAGAAGTAAATCTCATTTAAAAGTGATCAGAGTGTGCTCAACGTCGCTCATCCTCAGGGAAATACAAATCAAAACCACAATGAGATACCACCTCACACCTGTCAGAGCGGCTCAGATGAACAACTCAGGAAACAACAGATGTTGGAGAGGACGTGGAGAGATGGGAACCCTCCTGCACTGTTGCTGGGAATGCAAACTGGGGCAGCCGCTCTGGAAAACAGTGCGGAGCTTCCTCAAAAAATTAAAAATAGAACTACCCTACGACCCAGCAATAGCACTACTAGGAATTTGTCCAAAGGACACAGGAGTGCTGATTCATAGGGGCACATGTACCCCAATGTTTATAGCAGCACTCTCAACAATAGCCAAATTATGGAAAGAGCCCAAATGTCCATCAACTGACGAATGGACAAAGAAGATGTGGTTTATATATACAATGGAATACTACTTGGCAATGAGAAAGAATGAAATCCTGTCACTTGCAGGAACGTGGTTGGAACTGGAGGGTATGATGCTAAGTGCGATAAGTCAGTCAGAAAAAGACAGGTATCTTATGTTTTCACTCACATGTGGAATTTTTTTTTTTACGTTTATTTATTTATTTTTTATTTATTTTTGAGACAGAGAGAGACAGAGCATGAATGGGGGAGGGTCAGAGAGAGGGAGACACAGAATCTGAAACAGGCTCCGGGCTCTTAGCTGTCAGCACAGGCGCCCGATGCGGGGCTCGAACTCACGGACCGCGAGATCGTGACCTGAGCCGATGTCGGCGCTCAACCGACTGAGCCACCCAGGCGCCCCGCTCACATGTGGAATTTGAGAAACTTAACAGAAGACCATGGGGGGAAGGTAAGGGGGAAAAAATAGTTTCAGAGAGGAGGCAAACCATAAGAGACTTTTAAATACAGAGAACAAATTGAAGGTTGATGGGTGGTGGGGGGAGAGGGGAAGGGGAAAATGGGTGACGAGAGGGCACTTGTTGGGATGAGCCCTGGGTGTTGTATGTGAGTGTTGAATCATGGCAATCTACTCCCAAAGCCAAGAGCACACCGTATGCACTGTATGTTAGCTAACTTGACGATACATTATATTTAAAAAAATAATAATAAATAAATAAACAAAAGTGATCAACGTTAAGACCATGGGTTTTTTGTTTTTTGTTTTTTTTTTTTTTTTTTTTTTTAGCAAACAACCGATGATACAGTCGTAGGGAACTGGCTTGTGGTCAGCCATAGGTACTTTCCACACCCACGAGCCACCACAGGGATTTAACTCCGGCAAGAGCTCGATTTCAGATTCTCTAAACCCGAAGAGAAAAGCCCCACGCTGGGTTAACTGGCAGCCGCGTGCTACAGGCAACCCAGATCTGAAAACAAAACAAAACAAAAGGTGTGTGGAAACAATTGTGTTCTGGTGGTTTCTAACAGAATTATTGTCTCCTTCTCAGTGATTTGCATACTGCTACAGAGGTGTTGACAGGCTCCGGTTCAATGTGTAAATTTTGTGTGCACCTGTTTGCAGGCCATATAGAGAACAGCCACATGAGAGCAGAGTCTTGGTGCTCTCCATTGCCTGTCTTCTTTTTTAATTTGTTTATTTTGAGAGAGAGTGCAAGCAGGGGAAGGGCAGAGAGAGAGAGAGAGAGAGAGAGAGGGAGGGAATCCCAAGCAGGCCCCGCATTGTTAGTGCAGAACCCGCCCGATGCGGGGCTCAAACTTACGAACTGTGAGATCATGACCTGAGCTGAGATCAAGAGTCGGATGCCCAACTGACAGCCACCCAGGCGCCCCTACCTTACTTATTTTTCTGGAAGCGGCTTGATTGCAGTATAACTGACATATGAAAAACTGCACAAACTTAAAACGTACAGTCTAAGTTTTCACATGCTTGTGTATCCATGAAGCCATCACAGTCTATGCAGAGAACATCGACACCACCCCAAAAGTTTCCTCATGCACCTTTGTAACCTCTTCCAGATCTCCCTTTCCTTCCCCTCGTTCCCTACTTGTTTGTTTCATTTCACTAAAGATTTTCATTTTCTGTAGTGTTACGTAGACGGAATATACAGCATGTAGTTCTTTTTTTGGCTGGCCTCGTTCGTGAAACATAGTTGCTTTTGAGATTTATCCAAGTTGTATTTATCAATAAATCTTTTTTTTTTTTTTTGGCCAAGTAGTAGTCCACTGTATGGATGTACCACACTTTTTCCCCCATTCATCTGTGGACGGACATTTGGGTTGCGTCCGTGTTGAGGCTGTTACCAATAAAGGTGCTATGCACATTTGGGCACAGGTCTTTGTATGGACATCTGCTTCTTTTTCTCTTGGAATTCAACGTCTGGGACACGTGGTAGGTGCATCTGGAACTTCGGAGAAGCTTTAAACTGTTTTTTGCCAAAGCGGTTGTATCGTTTTTCATTCTCACCGGCAGCGTGTGAGGATTCTAGTTCCATGGGTTGCACAGTCCTACCTATCTTTCAAAATTTTAATGTGAAGATCCGTGCATTTTATGGTATGTAAATTGCACCTCAGAACCAAAAAGAACTACATATAAATTAATTTGGTGTCAGTGGACAGTCGGTGAAGGTAAAAACATCAGAAAGGTAGAAAGTGAATAATGACGACAGCAGGCGATAGGCACATGGGGGTTCATTAGACCCTTTTGCTTACTCCGAGATTTTCTCAATAGAAGTAAAAACAAATGCACAGTCTCTCTGATCTAGAGAGGGCAATGACCACTTCATTTCCAGGGGGCAAAAAAAGGAAATGAGAACAAACTGTTGTTTTTTATTTTTGTAAATTTTATTTACTTTTGAGAGAGAGAGGGAGAAGCAGAGCGCAAGCACGGGAGGGGAAGAGAGAGAGGAAAACACAGAATCCGAAGCAGGCTCCGGGCTCTGAGCTGTCAGCACAGAGCCCGACGCGGGGCTCGGACTCACAAACCACGAGATCATGACCTGAGCCGAAGGTGGACGTTTAACCCACTGAGCCACCCGGGGCCCCCCAAAATAATTGTTGTAAGAGAGAGCATATGTAGCTTAACTAGGAAGACACTTCACCACTAGGAAAACTTCCCGTTCAAAGAGTGTCTTAGTGTCCGATCATCTTTAACGTTTGATCTTTACTGGCTATAGTTGCAAAAGTAATATAGATATTACTGTGAATAATATTATGTAAAATGACTATGTGACTATTATGTAAAATAATCGCACATTAGAGGGCAGCAAGATTTAGAAACTGACTATCTTCTATAAGCCATTGAGATTTTTATGCGCGCACGCGTGTGTGTGTGTGTGTGTGTGTGTGTGTGCGCGCGCGTGCGTGTGCGTTTGCGTGTGTTGCCAGAACCGGCGTTACAGCATACGTGTGATTCTGCTGCTTCCTCTTTTGCACTTCAGCATTCTACTTAGAAGTCCTTATAAAACAGAACAAACAGCTGTTTGGCAGCAGAAGGTAAAACCAGATGAAACAGAAAGTTCTCTCTCTTTGGATTCCAAGATTATGCCAGTTTTATCCAGGGTTTAAGATCTGACATGATCTTAAATATGGATTTTTACCTGAGTATGTAATTCTGCATAAATATTACGCTTTTGATCGAAGGCCAGCAACGACAACAACAACAAACCCCTGGCAGCAGTGTAAACAGCCCCAGTACAAGATCTTAAAACTCGGTGGTCGCGGGCAGCCGGCCCTCCGTGCCTCTGGTGACCAGATGGCTGCTGGGTTATGACTCTGAGGGGCATGGATGGCAAAATGACTCAGCAAAGCAATGGCCTGGGGAGCATAGAGGAGGTTGGCCAAGATTCACTGCTGTCAGGAGGAACATTCTTTGAGCTGGCTAATTAGCCAGCTCTTTGAAGATAATGAAAGTGTTTTAGGTTCCTTTTTGTCCATATGCAAATAAACTGGTGAGTCAAAGTCACTCCCAGTGCAAAGGGGAGTATAGAACCCGTCTCACGAAGATGAATGGTTTCCTCTTCATTTTGCATATTGTCTTGTCTGCCCTTAACTCTGAAAAGACATTTGCCTTCACCAGATTTACATTCAGGTTTGTTTCTCACTTCACGGGTCGTCCCTTCTCTCTTGCCCCACGGATTATGTGTTGTGGCCATTTCAAATATGATGCCCCGATTTTGTAATGCTAGCTCTGATAGAATATCGGACAAGACCCAAAAACAAGTACCTGGGGATAGGGAGTAGATGGGGCCTCCCTTGTATAATAGAATTCCGTGTTGGGCTTCTTTTGTATTGTGTAACGTTTAGTTCTACGAAGCTCACAGTATCTCCATTTGTGGTTTCTGGTTGATTGGTAAGTTTTCTCACTAGGGATGACAGACAGTTCCCAATGTGGAGAGTTTGGTTTATGATTTTTCAACTTTAGGATGCCAACAAAACTGATAAGCGCTCAGTAGAAACCTGGAATTTTGTTTTGTTTTTTTTTTTAACATTTATTTATTTTTGAGACAGAGAGAGACAGAGCATGAACAGGGGAGGGGCAGAGAGAGAGGGAGACACAGAATCGGAAGCAGGCTCCAGGCTCCGAGCCATCAGCCCAGAGCCCGATGCGGGGCTCGAACTCACAGACCGCGAGATCGTGACCTGAGCTGAAGTCGGACGCTCAACCGACTGAGCCACCCAGGCGCCCTTGAAACCACCCCTGGAATTTCCACCTTTTCCTGGGCTGGCAATATGCTGTTCATACTCTCTCATGAAGCAGGGCAGTGGCAGACTGCTGTGGCCCCTAGTGAGCCCCGCCATCGTGTGGGTAACCGGTGCAAACACGATCATTCTGGTTTTCGCGTTCAATACAGTGCTAATAAATGACATGAAACAACCAACACTTCAGGGCGCCTGGGTGGCTCAGTCAGTTAAGCTGCCGACTTCGGCTCAGGTCATGATCTCGCGGTCAGTGAGTTCGAGCCCCGCATCGGGCTCTGGGCTGATGGCTCAGAGCCTGGAGCCTGCTTCCCATTCTGTGTCTCCCCCTCTCTCTGCCCCTCCCCCGTTCGTGCTCTGTCTCTCTCTGTCTCAAAAATAAATAAACGTTAAAAAAAAAAAAAAACAATCAACACTTGATTACAAAATAGGCCTTGTGTTCTTTGATTTCGCCCAACCCCAAGCTAATGTGACTGTTCTGGGCATGTTCTGAGCTATGATGTTTCGTAGATTAGGGGCATTCGATGCGTTTTTGACTTAACGCTATGTTCACCTTACAATGGGTTTGTCGGAAGGTAACCCCGTCTGAAGTCGAGGACGATCTGAATGTAGCGAAACCATCTGATGTCTCTAAGAGCTAGTTGCAGTGACCCATGTGAGTGATGCAGCTGAGTTCTGACGAGACAAAGTCGGATCCGACGGAGTCCGTGGTATTACACCCCAATGCTGTGCACGAAGCTTCGTGCTTTCCCTCATTCATACTTCCATTTAGTCAGCTAACTCTTATTACTCGAAGTTCAGATACTAGTCTCTGGACCACATGTGTGCCCTGTACTCCTGGGCTAGTGACTCCTTCAACCTCAGCCTGCTCTCTGAAGACATGATCATGAGCACATCTGAAAGCCACACTCCATTTCCCTTCCATTGGAGGAGGAGGCTGCCTTCTTCAGCAAAGCCAAGCACAGGCACTGTGCCTGTCACTGCCCATGAGAGCCTCCAAGCCCCCTCCCCCTTCCTTCTCCTTGGCCTTTTTCCCCAACCAGTTCCTTGGAGGCTCTTCAGAGTTGATGTCATTGCTTTCTCGGGTTCCCCCTGGGGTCCCCGTGGGCCTATGCCAGATGTGTTCAGAGATCGCTCATTTTAGAGCCAGAAGGCTTCCCAAGGAGGTCTGATGTAAGTTCTCCAACATTTCCCCGATTAAGGTCAGCTTGTCCCTTCTCCAGACTTCTTAGACTCCCAAGAAAATGCTGGGCAGCAAAGGCCTGCCCTTGCTTCTGTGCCCAGCCCACACCACAGCGAAATCCATTCCCTCGAAGGTGAGACCACCCTGCCCTTCCTGAAGGCTCCTTCCTGCCCTCCTTGGGAGGGTGCTCCGTTGCCCTTTTTATCTCCGCTAGGCGACACTCAAGTCCCTAACATATCACTTTGATTATAGTATCACATACTGAATTTGAGAAAGAAAAAAGAATCCCCTACCCCTTTCACACCCAGACACAACCACAGTTACCAATCGTGCTGGCGGATCCACTTGGGCTCCTCTTTCCTGCGAAGGCTGTGTTTCACTCACTCGGCATCCTTGTAGACACACGGCGTCTTGTCTTCTGGTGGCCACAGCCACTCCTCCGTGTTGCTACCTTGTTCTTACGGTCATCATTTCAAGACACAACGCAGAATTAAAGCATTTGTCATGAGCTAGGACTGGAGCACTCGATACGTCTATCAGAATGACAATTAACCCTCTGATGAAGCTTTCCTCCAAATCTTGGATTATTTTCCTGGAGAGACGGTCCTGGCCTCTTGCAGTTCTTGACACGTAATGATAAATTGCCCTCCATGGGAGATTGTACAAATATATACTGTCGAGAGAGCAACGTGCGAAGATAGGAGTTTTACCATGTCCTTGCCGGCATGCAAATTGTCATTAAAACGTTAATTTTGTTAATGTATTCGGCCAAGGCGTGGTTCTTTGTCGATAAACAAATGGAAACGTGGAATTCTTTCCTTAGACTAGTTAAGTCACCATGGCTCGAAGCCAGTTAAATGCCTTGCTACCTTTCCCTTTGGTTCTTATACCTTGAAAATTATTTTCTTTTACAGAATTTCTGCCAGCTCATGGCGGACCTGTCGCTTCGAACCACTGACGCCAGGAACTGGCCTGTTGGGCTGCCGTTGGGCACCAGGTCCACCTTCTTGGCTGCCCTTCCTGTGACGTTTATACCTGGAGTGTCCAATGGGCACAGGCCTGGGAAAACATTTGATCTACCTGGACTGTGTGTGGTTACAGGTCAGTGGCACTTAAGGGGTGACCCAGAAGCAAAGCTGCTCAAGGCCTGGTGGCCTCACCCAAGGAGGCTCTGAACCAACTCATCCCCTTCAACTGCCACCACGGTGCCGTGCTTGACCCCTCTGAAGACACGGAACCTAAACTGCACTGGAGTTTGAGTCGGAGAGAGAAGATAATTATAAAAGGCTCTGTGTGCTAGAAAGGTTATCTCAAAATCATGAGAGATTTTTTGAGCCTCATGAAAGATTTCAGGCAAACCAGGGGAGGGAGGGTAAGGCTAACTTGGCATTTAGGAAAGTTCCCTTTGGTGGGTGTGGTGGCTGTAGATTAGAAGATGGGGGGGGGGGGGTGGAGAAAAAAAGAAAAAGAAAAAGAAAAAAAAAAAAAAAGATGGGAAGGCCAAGGATAATGGTCTTATTCCAAGGAGGAAGTGATAAATGCCTGTGCCCAAGCAGAAGCAGTAAGATCAGGAACATGGAGTGGCTTTCAGAGGATTAAGAAGGGAGGCTGCCCTACTCGGATTTGGTGGTGGTGGAAAAGGGAGCTTTCTGGTTTAGGCAGTGGACGCGTGTTTGGGGGAGAGAGGATGAGTTCAGTTTTGTATATGTTGAACTCTAGACAACAAAGAGACATCCAAGTGTTGTTCTGAGTTGCCCAGAGACCAGAACAAAGACCCGAGACCTCACAGTAGTAGAGGGAGGTAAGTACCTGGGTGGGTGGGACCAGTCAGAGAGCCTGCTTATGGAGGAGGTGAGTCTTAAGGCCAGAGCCAAGGTCACTGACCTTTAAGAGGGTAACAGGAGAAAAGGACAGCACAAAAGGGCTTGAGAAGTCCTGGTCAGAGGGTTTGGGAAAAAAAAAAAAGAGTTTCTGGAAGTAGGTGTCTATTTATGTCCTTTGGGACAAAGGACAAACAGTGAGTATTAGTAACTGGTCCAGGAAGCTTGGCTGTGAGAAGTCAGAATGAGAGGTCAAGAGAGAGATCGTGTCAAGAAGGGAGACTTCAGGGCATGTAGTTGCGTGGACCATTTCTTTAAAAGGCAATATATAGAAATACAGCCACCTTTTCCATCTTGTAGGGGACTGGCATAGTTTTTGTTTTGTTTTTGTTTTTGTTTTTGTTTTTGTTTTTGTTTTTGTTTCTGTTTTGCTTGGCACAACAGTTTCAGAGGCCTGCTCAGCTCTGGAAAGTGAGTTTTCTCCCATCTGCGTGTGAACATAGAGAACAGGATAAAGTACAGAGTGAGGGTTGTTCTACAAGAAAACTCAATGCGGGGGTGGGGGGGGTGGGGGGGGAGGGAGGGGGGAGGCAGAGGGAGAGGGAGGCAGTGTTGAGGAAGGGCCAGAGAGAGGGAGGAAGAATGAGCCCCAAAGAGGAGGGGCTGAGAAGGGGAGGGCCCAAGCAGCATGCCTGGATGGAAAGGGGGGGACGAGAGCTGCTGGGGTGGGGGGGAGGGGTGCAGCCAGGCCAGGCCTTGGAAGGGCAGGATTGATGAGGATTCTACTTGAAGTTATTTGCTTGGCCAGGTAACCTCAAACCTCAGTAAAAGTCAGTCATGCCCAATTACTTTTTGAGAGTAGAGCTCAGAGGTCTCAATTAGGGACAGAAGGTCTTAGATCAATGTGGGGAGAAGAGAAAGAGACAGCCAGAAGTATTAGAATGTGAGTGAGGGGTTGATTGGGCAGAAAAGGTGACAAGGTGCCCGGTCAAAGGCGCTCTTCCGTGAACACTTAGTGCCAGGGTGGCCTAGTCCCTCCTTCCCGCTCACTGGGAGGGGATCCAGCCCATTTTATTGACTGAAATAGGCAGGAGGCTGGCAGGTGTGGGCGCCCTAGGCTTATAGAAGGAAAGGTCAGGAAAGATGGAGAGGTTGAAGAAAATGGATCAATTTGCCAAATAACCAATTTGTTGAAAATCCATTTGCTAAAGAACCAACTTCCCTGATGAGTGATCCCTGGAATTCACCCAAAAGTTGTTTGGGTTAATTACTTAAAAACGTAGAGCAATTTGTATGCAATGGTTTCCACAACACTGAAGATTTTCCCATAGATTTGTTTTTCTATTTCACTTAACGTCTAGCAGTTTCTTCTGGTTTACAAGTTGTCAATTATATTTTCACCAGACATTTTCCTATAGATTTCTCAGTCCCTCTCTGGTAAATGTCAGTTTTCTGTGAGTTTCCATATTTCAGAAGCAGGACACTTCTTGGGTGCACAAAGTTTTTGGTGTCCATGGATGGGTTTTCCCTCAGCTGCATGTACTGTCAGCTCAAATTTTAAAGACTTGTGCCTAAATTGAACTATAACACCCACTCTGGGATTTCGCCACTGGGGGAGTTGTCATGGATATGTGAAAATTAACCTGCAGAAGAAACTTTTATCTGGCTGACCGCCAAACCACTTTAACAAAATTGAGAAAATGCAAATTGGTATAAAATTACCCTTGAAGGACAAAACCACTTTTTTTGCAAACCAAAGGTTAAAATTTAAAAAAAAAAAAAAAAGGCGCATGCATTACCAAAACCTTTATAAGTAACTTTTGAAAAAGAGGCAACCGCTTCAGAAACGGGGGTCCCATACCATACATAAATCCAATATAAAACAGTGGTGCGGAAACCAAAAGTAAAAACTTCTGAACTAGATAAAAACCAAAGGCCAAAATGCTGAGAAACATCACCGACAGCTTTCAAAACTTCCAGTGCAACACGTATTATTACACATTTTGCAAACAATCAATGTAAATAAGTTTTGGGGGGATTTGGCGGTCTACGGAATCGGTCACTGGCAAATCGATTTTTAACATCGAGGTTTGGGGAATGGGTCACTCTGACGTTTGGCGTTGGGCAAACTGTCTTTCAGCAAATGGCTCTGTTTCTGAAGGGGGTGAGAGGAAGGCTAGTCTGAGATCAGCTGGTTGGAGCAGGGGAGGGATAGAATGCAAAGGTTTAGATTCTGCTGGAAAGGAAGAGGGGGGAAAGGAAGGTTATGCACGGAGGTAGGCGTGAAAGGAGTTAGTTCTGGAGGGTGGAGAACAGGACCTTTTGCTGAGGACAGGGGGCCTGGGAGTGGGGGTGCCTGGGACCATGGAGGAAGCAGGTCCCCAGGCACTGGGGGGCTGTCCAGCTGAGCCTTGGACCTCAGCCACACACCAGTATGATTTTCTTTGGTCCTGGGGGTGACTGGCTGGATTGCCCTTGGGGCTTGGGGCATTTCCTGGCAGGTGCTTTGGGAAGACAAGAGAGAGGGAGATTCAAGGAAGATGGAGACAGGCCTTGAGAGGGAGCCGGGATGGTCAGGAACACAGGAGGGACCGAGCGCGGGGAGAGTGTGGCGTGGCCAGGACTAGGGTCCCGTGCAGGGCAGGAGCAGGGCTGCTGGGGGTAAAGGGGCCGGGGAGAGGAGATGGGTGAGAAAACTGGGCAAGTTGCTCAGACTCTGGAGGGGGCTCAGGGTGAGGCACAAAGTTCTCTGGTGGCCCTGGGGGCACTGGAGCCAGGGCTGGGTGGGGCATGGGCCTGGAGTTCAGGTCTGGGGACACGGGAGGCCATGGCCTTGGCTGAGTCAGCCACACAGCCCCTGAGGTTGCTGAGTGAGGGACACCACAGGATACGTCTCGGGCCCAGCTCCATGGCTCTTCCCCACTTACACACGACACCCATACACGGCCACCACCACCACCTGTCACCTCTGCGGCTGCTATTGCCACGTGAGCTCTTCTCCCACAGAAAAAAATGGGCTCTGAAACACTCTCCCTAGCGTCTTCCTCTCTGCATCCCTATGTCCTTCCTCCCTGTCCCCTGCCGGATGGCAATTAACACAGTCACAGCTCTGGAACCTGCTCCTTTTCTGGGCAGACACGGCCATTCATCCATGAGAGAAGAATAAAATTAATCTATTTCTGGCTTTGTGCCGCCCATTCTGCCTTTCCTCTCACTCCTGGGGGGCAGCCCTCCCTCCCACACACCTCAAGTTCTTTCCAGGCCTCTGCTGTCGCTGTCACCCTGCAGGCAGCGTCAGCCCTTTGCAGGTGACCGAGTGCCACTGGGGAGCCTCTGACCTCAGCATCACCCATTCTCTCTCCTCTGAGCCACAGCCTGTGGCGTATCTGTGACTCCCGGGCTGGGGGTCGGCAAAGCCCTATTAAAATGCTAATATGGGGGCTCCCGGGTGGCTCAGTCGGTTAAGCCTCCAACTCTTGATGGCGGCTCAGGTTATGATCTCCCGGCTTGTGGGTTCAAGCCCCGCATCCGGCTCTGTACTGGCTGTGTGGAGGCTGCCTGGGATTCTCCCTCTCTCCCTCTCTGTCTGCCCCTCCCCCGCTCACGCTGTCTCTGTCTCTCTCAAAATAAATAAATAAACTTAAAAAAAATGCTAATCTGGCATCTGGAAGGAGTAAAGCATGACAAGAGCACTGAACATTCACTTCCAAGGCTTCCTCCTGCTTTGAGCATCTGGGGTGTAACATTCGGAGGGCTGTGCGTGTGTAACAGGATGCTTCTAACCTGCCCTTCACCTGATAGAACCCATATGCAGGCTCTTCTGCTCTCGCGCTGGAGGCCAGGCACCCCCAGGGCCCACCGGCCTCAGGGATCTGGCGGCTGCCACTGCGCCGTCTCAGAACCACAGTCCCAAGTGGTGCCAGCTCTGGGACTGCAGGAAGCTCAGTGGTTTTTCAGCACCTTGAGCCCCCTGCCCCTCTTCCCCCCATTCCCCCAGTCCAGCCAACACATCTCCTACCTCCGGGCCTGTGTCCAGCCTGCTATCGAGATATGCCACCCCATACTACCCCCATTGGTTTAGTGTGTACTTCCTCTCCTGTCTGCTACCTCTGAGAGATGAGGACACGCCAACCCTGTTGTTTTTTTTTTTTAATTTTATGTTTATTTACTTCTGAGAGAGCGAGAGAGCGAGAGACAGAGTGCAAGGTGGAGAGGAGCAGAAAGAGAGGGAGACACAGAATCCGAAGCAGGCTCCAGGCTCTGAGCTGTCAACACAGAGCCCGATGCGGGGCACAAACCCACAAATCGTGAGATCATGACCTGAGCTGAAGTCCGATGCTTAATCGACTGAGTCACTCAGGTGCCCCACACCAGCCCTGTTTACCACTCAAATCTAGCATGATGAAACCAGCTCGGCTAGTGATTTTTAAAGTGCCAACACTTTGAGATTTCTACTTCTGCAAAGATGGAGTTGACAGACTTTTCCCTATTCCTCCCACTAAGTACAGCTAAAAAGCCTGGCCATTATATCAAATAGACGGGAAGACCTTGAAAAGTATAGAGAAGAAGGCAGACTGCCTAGGACATCTGCACCTCCAAACCCCCCACCTGGGGGTGGTGTCACAGAAGACAGAGTGGAAAGCCAGGACGTAGGAATCCCATCCTGGTGGGGCCATAGCAAGGTGCTGACATTCGTCCCCGGCAGTGTAAGTGGAAAGCACATTGGGGAGCTTGGACATCCACCCCCAGATGAGAAGGAGGCATCCAGATTACGTGAAGCAAAATGGATAGAGCTGAAGAGAGAAATAGACAAATTCACAGTAATAGTTGGGTACTTCAGTACCCCTCTCTCTGTAATATGATAGGAAACTTGGCAGAAAATCCCCAAGGACGTAGAACTCAGCAACATAATCGGCCAACAGGATCTAGTTGGCATTTGTAGAATATTCCACCCCAAGCCAGCAGAATATACGTTCTTTCTGCGTGCCCACAGGTCACATAGCAAGATGCATCAGGTCTGGGGCCGTAAAACAAACCTCAGCAAATGTAAAAGAATTGAAATCATATACGGTATATTCTCTGACTATGATGGAATCAAACTAGAAATTAACAAGAGATATCACCAAAAAATCTCAAAGAAACGAACCAATCCACTTTCAGAAAACCCATTTCAAAGTGGAGGTCTCAAGGGAGATAGAAATTTAGCTGAATGAAAAATGAAAACACAGCACATCAAAATCTGTGGAATGCACTAAAGCAGGCTGAGCGAAAAATGTATGCCATTAATGCTTTCATTAGAAAAGAGCAAAATTGGGGCATTTGGGTGGCTCAGTCGGTTGAGCTTCCGACTCTTGACTTTGGCTCAGGTCATGATCTCAGAGTTCGTGAGTTCGAGCCCTGCATCAGGCTCTGTGCTGACAGTGCAGAGCCTACTTAGGATTGTCTCTCACCCCCTCTCTCTCTCTCTGCTCCCCCCGCCCCCCGCAAAATAAATAAACTTTAAAAAAGGGGGGGATTTCAAATCAATAATATCAACTCTCACCTCAAGAAACTAGAAAAAAAAAGAGCAAACTAATCCCAAACTAAGCAGAAAAAAAGAAAATAAAAAGATCAGAACAGTAATGAATATGGAAAACAAAAGAGAGGTGCAGGGGAGGGGGGAGAGAGAGAGAGAAAATCTGTGAAACAGAAGCTGGTCCTCGAAAAGCTCAATAAAACTGGTAAGCTTCTAGCAAGATTCTGCAGACGTCTACAGAGATATCACCTGATTCGTTTTTGGGATTGGTGATTTATGTCTTCTCTCCCTTTTCTTTGGTCAGTCTTGCTAGAGTTTTCTTTTGTTACACTGGCACGTAAGTATTTCTTTTTTCCTTTTCTCTCTCTCTCTCTCTCTCTCTCTCTGTGATAATACATAGCATCTATTTTAATTTTGGTTTCCATGTGGTCATTGCCAGTATATAGACATACATTTGATTCTCGTTATGTTAATCCTGTGACCTTGCTGAACTCACTTACCAGTTCTAAGAGTTTTTTTGTAAATTCCTTGGGATTTTCTACACATACCTTTATGTAATCTGCAAATAGGGACGGATTTATTTCTTCCTTTCTGATGTTTTTTATTTCCCTTTCTTGCTTTATTGCACTGTCTAGAACTTCCAGTGCTATGTTAATTAGCCTCATCTTGTTCATGGTCTTGGGTGGAAACCATTAAGTTTTTCATTGCTAAGTATGATGTTGGCTAGAAGTTTTTTGCGGATGTTTTTCATCAAGTCAAGGAAGTTTCCCTTTATTCCTATTTTTTGAGTTTTTTTTTTTTTATCATGAACAGGCACTGAGTTTGCTGTTTGTCTTATCTGCATCAGTTGAAATGATCATGTGATTTTTCTTCTTTAGCTCTGTTAATATTGTTGATTACATTGGTTGATTCTAGAATACTGAACCTGTCTTGCATCCCTAAAATAAGACTCAGTTTGTCATGGGGTATTCTTCTTTTTTATAGTACTGAATTCTATTTGTAATGTTTCCTTAAGAACTTTTATGTCTATATTCATGAAGGATATTAAACTATAGTTTTTTGCCCTGTCTTTGTCTGGTTTTAGTATCAAGGTATTACTAGTTTCATAAAATGAATTAGGAAATATACCTTCCTTTCTCTACCATTTTCTGGATGACATTGGGTAAAACTGGTGTTAATTCTTTTTTTTTTTAACGTTTATTTATTTTTCAGACAGAGAGAGACACAGCATGAACGGGGGAGGGGCAGAGAGAGAGGGAAACACAGAATCGGAAGCAGGCTCCAGGCTCTGAGCCATCAGCCCGGAGCCCGACGCGGGGCTCGAACCCGTGGACTGCGAGATCGTGACCTGAGCCGAAGTCGGACGCTTAACCGACTGAGCCACCCAGGCGCCCCTGGTGTTAATTCTTTAAACATCCTCTGAGCCTGAAAATTTCTTTCCATTTAATTTATAAATAATCAATTGAATTTCTTTAATCATCATAAAGCTATTCAAATTATCTAGTTCATGTTGATGAGCTGTGCTAATTTGTACCTTTCAAGCTATTGGTCTATTTCATGTAAGCTGCCAAATTTCTATATTTGGAGTTAATCATAGTATTTTTGTGGTGATGGGGTGGTTCTGTGTCTTGATTGCAGTGATGGTCATAGGAATCTCCATCTATGATAACATGGCGTAGAACTACACACACACACACAGATACACACACACACACACACACACACACACACACACATTTTATCAATATCAATTTCCTGGTTTTCATATTACACTATAGTTAGGTAAGATGTTAACCTCTGGGGAAAATTGTGGAGAAGAGAACATGACACGCTATCTTTACTTTACATGAATCTATATTTATTCCCTCCACGTCTCCTCCATTGACTCCTTATTCCCTTTGTCTTTTTTGGTTTTTTGTTGAGGTATGTATAACATGCATACAGTAAAGTGTATAATTCTTTTTTTAAAACATTGGGTTTTTTTTAAATGTTTATTTACCATTGAGAGAGAGAGAGAGACAGAGGGCGAGTGGGGGAGGAATAGAGAGAGAAAGAGACATAGAATCCGAAACAGGCTCCAGGCTCTGAACTGTCAGCACAGAGCCCAATGTGGGGCTCGAACTCACAAACCATGAAATTATGGCTTGAGCCGAAGTCGGATGCTTAACCAACTGAGCCACCCAGGCGCCCCAACTAAAGTGTATAATTCTTAAGGGTAGAGCTGGATGAATTTTTATACAAACATATATATTTGTGATCACCACCTTGAATGAGATGTTGAACATTTCCAGAAGCTCCTTGTATTCTCAGTCAATCCACCACCCTCCCCTGCTCCTCAGTAATCAGCATGGATCACTTAGTCTGCTCTGGAACTTTATGTAAATGGAATTGCATAGCATACCCTTTTGTCTGGTTTCTCTCACACATGATGTCTGGTAGATTTCTCCATGTTTTTTTTTGTCCATCTGTAGCTCATTTATTTTCATTGGGAGGTAGTATTCCGTTGTGTGAATATGCCACGATGTGCTTACCCATCCCACTCCTGATGGACATTTGAGCTTCCTCCCCCTGAAGTTTTGTAAAACCCTTCAGGATCTGGTCTCCATTTTTCTTCAGGTCGTCTCACTTTTCTTGAAAATGGTCCAAAACAATAGGCATTCAGCCTTCCGGGAACCTGCCTTTTCCTGAGGCAAGAGCAGCAGCTGCCCCACTTTCTGACATCAGAAGGTTAAGTCAGGTTATCCGTCAAAACACACAAGGAGAGGACGTGGAAGTAAGTTTGAAGCTGTGTGTGATCAAGCAATTGCAGGCTGTGGGAGACTCCATGGCGAGTGTCAGAGCCTGCTTCCAGAGCCTGCTTCCAGCATCAGACAGCCCATCGCTGGCACTCTCCGAAGCTCTGCAAGTCTCAGGCTAGAGCCGGGCTCCTTGGCCTTCTGCCCAGTGCCCAGAGGCAACCAAAATGAGGGCCCAGAGAGCCAAGAGCCACAAGGTTGTTTTTCTAAGACTTAAAGGAATTATGTCATTCCTCCAGCCTCGTTTGCCCGAGGGAAGAACCCCCGATCTCCTCCTTCAGGACCGTTAGATGAATCTTCCCCTGAGAAGAGTAGGGGAAAAAGAGAGGAGGAGAAGGTGGAGGGGCAGGTCAGTTTAGGGCAGCTGGGGGTGGACGTGAGACAGTAGTAAAGGGCGGCTGCACAGGGGCCCAACCAGGCACTGCTCAGGGAAATCCAGCTGGGTAAACTGAGCTCCGTTTGAGAATGCCTTAAGGGCTACAACGTTAAATGTTTATGTGAATATAATCAAAGGAAAGGGGAAAGGTTTGGGAGAGAGACACTAGAGAAACCCAAAGAAAGCCACAAGATCTAGACAAGAACTACCAATCTGGTAATGATGGGGTGTGCTGTAGGGTTGGTGTTTATGCCAGACAAGGCCAGTGCTTTCCCGAGATCTGGTGACAATTGAGGGCACGGATCGTTCGAGGGAAGGGCAAGCCCTGGGGAGAGGCTTTGAGTCAAGAGACCTGGGTTGAGCGTCAGCCTTAGTGGTCCTCTGATCTCCGGCCTTAGCCAACCCCCTGTCCTTTGGACCTGCAGAGTCTCTGCCGGTGAAGGGCAGCTGGACCAGCCAAGCTTTGTTGGCTCTCTGGGCTCAAGAAATCTGGCTTCTCAGGCCCAGGCACTTGCTAAGGCACTGGCCCACTTCACAGCGACCTTGTCAGGACCCCTGAGCCACCCCCAGTGCTTTTGAGATAGACCCAAACCTCCGGCAAGGTTTGCTTTGATTTCTAAATTCTTATTGCAGAAGAGAGGAAGTCGTTTCAGAGTCACATCCTCATAAAGCCTTTCATATTACAGGGCATTGATTTGCTTGATGATTTTGAACAATTTATTTAAGTTTTATTTAAGTAATATCTACGCCCAACGTGGGGCTCGAACTCACAACCCCAAGGTCAAGAGTCCTGTGTTCTCCTTTTTTTATTTTTATTTTTTACTTTTTAAAGGAGGGGGAGGCAGGAGGGCAGGAGGGGCAGAAAGAGAAGGAGAGAGAGCGTATCACAAGCAGGCTCAGCACCGTCAGCGTGGAGCCTGATGTGGGGCTCAGTCTCATGAACCGTGAGATCGTGACCTGAGCTGAAATCTAAGAGTTGGCCACTGAAATGATGGAGCCGTTCAGGTGCCCTTACGCTCCTAAGTGTTGATCAAAACAATTGCTTGAAAAATCTCTGACCCAGAAGTCATACACAAGGTTAATCTTCAATCAGCAAATGCTGTATTCTCTAGTCCAAAAGAAGATGTTCAAGATTATATCGGACCCACTTGGGGAGCTCACTGGACTCTACCCGAATGAGCTGCTACCCGGCAAGAAGACCCGGCACACAAGGTGGACTGAGCCCAGCCTCCCTCTTGACCCAGACCTCATGCACCAGCCTTCAGTGTAGACCACTGCCCGGCCATCAGCTGCCTTGAAGTGGTCTTATCATGTCCCTGCAGGTCCTGTGGCAGGTGCTGCAAGTTGCTGAGGGCGGACAGATGACTTGGTGCAGATTCATGACCACCTGGTTGAGAGGTGGGCTGTCAATACCAAATAGGGGCCATGGGACCAGCGTGCAGGTGTGTGCATGTGAGGTTGAAGGTGGTAGAAAGGAAGGCAGACTGGCTCGCCCCAAAATGCCTGACAACAAAGAACAGCAAACCCCCATTTGGGTCCTCTCCTTTCCTCTTCTTTCTTCTTCCTCCTTGGCTACTTCTATCCCTAAGGAGCTCCAAACCCTCATACCCAGAGGGTGTTCAATGAGTGAGGAGGCCAGGGTCTCTGCCCTGGGGAGTGGCTGCCTCCAAAGTTCAGAGACCCGCGGCTTATAAGATGAAGTTTGCCTTTCAGCTTTTTCTTCATTATTGCCTGGCTGCCCCCGAAATTTGACTGACTCTTCATTTTGCGGGGGGATAATATTCTAGTTGGAAAGGAGGAAGGGGGGACAGGATTGTGAGGAGGGTGGTTCTCTATTTTCAAAATAAAGAACCTTAGCCTCTTCACTTCCCCTACAGGAGGCTTTCCCTGCAGGCACATTTTCTGTTTCAGTGGTTGCCGGAGAAGAACAGGGGGTCATCTCGAATCACATGTCATTGTTCTCCAAGGTCCCGCTTCCTGGAGATAAGGATGTTCATCTGCAAAGCAGCCCGTTGGACTGTGAGGTTCTACTATAACACATTCCAGGAACTCTTCGGATCCTTTGCTCTTCTGAGATCGACTCCTATTAGCACTTACTGGAAAGAAGCAGGCTGGTCAACAGGGCATGGCCAGGAGTGTTGCATGAAGTGGAGGGTGTTGTAGGGTGGACCACTGGTCAGGTGCAGAAGTTAACCCAGGATCCAACAAGGCAGCAGCCATGGACCTGTTAGGATCTGAGGATCCCCTTCCAGATGCTTCTGCCTGCATAAGAGTTCCCTTTGTCAATTTGGGCATCTATGTGTTCAGTGTTGAGAGAGTCCAGCTCAAGCCTTAGATTCTTGGTCCATCAGAGAAGCATGGCAACCTTAGCTGCAGAAAGTAGGTGGGGAAAACTGTAGTACACATCACGACCAGTTTTCTGGAAACATCTCCCGGATGCTAGCTTCTGAAAAGACATGCTCTTCTCTCAAAGCATTGCTCTTTTGAGGGCACCCCAAGACCGACCTGGGTAGGTTCTGTGTCTTTCTGTCTGTGCCAAGATCTAGATGTCTGAATCTGCTGTGAAGATACGTCCCTGCCCACCGCTGAGGGAATGTTTACAGCAGGGCAGCAAATCCTTTCTGAAGCCAAAACTGAAACAACAAAAACAGCAACATAAAAACCCCTTTCTGAACCACAACTCTGGCTTAGAGTGTAGTTTTTGAGAATATACTTCTCCATTCCTTGAACGGTTACGTTTGTCTTTATGATTCTGCTATTTATGTGTTTTGAGAACTCTCTGGAAATCCCTTTTCCAAGAAATGAACTAGCTTTTCAGTGACCGTGTTTACTGGATCTCCTGTTTCGGTCATACCTGGAGGGGACAGCAGCTTGGTCCAGTCTCTTACTCCTTGATATTTTCTCCCCTTTCCCCCAGCACCATAGGTGCGTGTGGTCTGAGAATGGATTGTGGGGAGGGTGAAGATAACGTCCGGTCACATATTATGGGATCAACAGGTGGTAGCAGCTAGTTGTGATGACATCATTGTGATCACCATTATTGTCATTGTTGTCTTCGCTAGTCAGCCTTAAAGATCTTTGGAAAATAGTACCTGGGCTATTAACTGTAATTTCCAACTAAAATCTTTACTGAGCCAAAGTAACGTTAGGTCGAAATTTTTCGCCACTGGGTCTGACTATAGGAATTTTAAATGCTGCACACCGTTGTCAGCAAAGGCTGTACTTGTCCCACGGGTGTGAATGCATGTATGTATATACGTGAGGGCTCCCAAAGAGAAGGACACGAATCTCCTCCTGCAGCTCCAGTTAAAGAAAACAGGGTGAACATTTTTATTCTCTCTTTGCAAGTCTCCCACCTTCAGATCGGCCACCGTTTGACTCCCAAATTCTTGCAGAGTTTGAAAATATACACCCACACACATGCTGTGGAGCTTAGATTTTAGTCTGAGTAATATCTTTAAAAGCAAAAAAAAGTTAAAATGCTCAAGGTTCTACTTGGGGTGAATCTTTAATTCAAAAAATAATATAAACAAATCTTCTTACTAAGAACTTTAAAACCAAAAACTTCCTTGTAAGTGGCAGATTTTTTCTTTTATTCCTCAGGTTGGGTTTTTCATTTTAGATTTGGGAGTTAAAATAATCCAGAAAAGATCATACCTCCAAAAGCAATGATGAGAACTTTGTTTAGCACCCAGAGAAATATCATAACATAAAGCTGATCTAGGGCCCAAGTCATTAAGTGATTTAGCACTTAATTGACTCTAAATCGCTGGGGTCCAGAAATGTGGGATTGGCTATGTCTGTGAAACCTTCTGGACATTTATTATCAAATACAGGCTTCTGCATAATATATATTTTTTAATTTGTAGTTTAATTTGTTTATAATTTAATTTTTAAATTTAATTTATTTTAATTTTTTATTTTGTAATTTTAAATGCTCTGAACCACAAATATGAAAATAATATGAGCACTGTGGAACTCTGGTCTATTTCAGAGCTAAAAATAAGGAACATCAAAAAAGACATTTCCAATGGATACAAAGCCTTTCTATAAGAGATGCACTTGAAACAGAAAGAAACATCTACATATACATTGAGAGAATGAATGGAAAAGGAAATACCATGAAGACAGTAAGCATTAAGTGGCCCACAGTGGATATATCCACATCAGATGAAGTGAGCTTTGAGATAAAGAGTGCTACCAGACCTAAGAGGAACATGTCCTAAGGATAAATGGATGTGTCATGTGGAAGACATTCTAATTATCAACATGTACGAGCCTAATAACAAAGCTTCAAAATACATGAAGCAAAAATAGTAGAGTTAAAAGGAAACGTAAACAATTCCACGATCGTAGTTTGAAATGTCAACACCTTCCCTTCCCAACCACTGATGGAGAAACTAGGTTTAAAATCCGTAGAGACATAGATGAGCCATACAAAACCATCACCACCTTGGGGCGCCTGGTGGCTCAGTCAGTTAAGCGGCCAACTGCGGCTCACGGGTTGTGAGTTCAAGCCCCGTGTCGGGCTCTGTGCTGACAGCTCAGAGCCTGGAGCTTGCTTCAGATTCTGTGTCTCCCTCTCTCTCTGCCTTTCCCCTACTCATGCTGTGTCTCTCTGAATCAAAAATAAATAAACATTAAAAAAAAAAAGTCATCACCACCTTGACCTCCTGATAACTAGAGAACACTATGCCCAACATCATACATACAAAACATACATTCTTTCCAGGTGCATCTGGAGACTTTTGCCAAGATAAACAGTATGAGGCTTATCATAAAATAAGTCTTGATAAGTTGAAAAGAACTAAAATCTTACAGTGTATTTTCTCTGACCACATGGAATTAAATTAGGCATCGACAACAATGAGATATTTCAGAAGACCCCCAGATAGTTGGAAATCAAACAACATACTTCTAAATAACCTATAACCCAAAGAAGAAATTGTAAGGAAAGTTTAAAAATTTTTGAGCAGAATTGTAATGAAAATAACATAGTAACACTCATGAACTGTAGTTAGAGCAGTATCCAGAGGGAAATTAGTGGTTACATTAGAAAAGAACAAAGATCGGGGCGCCTGGGTGGCGCAGTCGGTTAAGCGTCCGACTTCAGCCAGGTCACGATCTCGCGGTCCGTGAGTTCGAGCCCCGCGTCAGGCTCTGGGCTGATGGCTCGGAGCCTGGAGCCTGTTTCCGATTCTGTGTCTCCCTCTCTCTCTGCCCCTCCCCCGTTCATGCTCTGTCTCTCCCTGTCCCAAAAATAAATAAAAAACGTTGGGAAAAAATTAAAAAAAAAAAAAAAAAAAAAAAAGAACAAAGATCTGGGGCACCCAGGTGGCTCAGTTGGTTAGGTGGTCAACTCTTGATTTCGGCTCAGGTCATGATCCCAGGGTTGTGGGACTGAGCCCCACACTGGGCAGAACACAAATCACCAGTATCGGAATAACACTGAATGTGCTACAGACACGAAAACGGTAATGAAATAGTATAAAACTCTTTATGGCAACAACTTTGGCAACTTACATGAAATGGACAGATTCCTTGAAAAATGTAACTTACTCCCACATGATAAAACAGAAATCTGAGTAACACTGTATCTATTTAGGAAACTGAATTCATTATAAAAAAATGTTCCACAAAGAAAACTGTGCCCAAGATAGTCTCATCAATTCTGTCAAATGTTTAAGAGAGAAACAGTGCAAATCCTTCACAAACTCAGAAAACTAAAGATGCAAGAACACTTCCCAACTTACTGCGTGAGGCCAGCATTAATTTTAATATAAAACTTGACAAAGAGATTAGAAAAACAAAACCCACAGGTGCAAAAACTCTTAACAAAACATTAGTAAGTTGAATCTAGCCATGTGTAGAAAGGGTAATATATGCTTAAGTAAGATTGACACCAGAAATGCTAGGTTGGGTTAATACTAGAAAAAATGATCAATGCAATCCACCATATTAACAGAATGATGGAAAAAATAATTATATGATCATTTCAACAGGTATAGAACACAGATACAGGAAAAGCAGAAACAACACTCGTAATAAAAATGCTTGGAGAATAAAGCACAGAAGAGAATTCCTCAATCTGATAAAAGGCATTTATGAAAAACGTACAGCTAACATCATACTTAAGGGTGAAATATTGAATGTTTTCTTGCAATATTAGGAACAATACAAGGATATCTACTCTCATTCGCACCAATTCCATTCAACATTGAACTAGGAAGTCTTAGCCATTGCAGTTTTGCAAGTAAAGGAAATAAAGCCATAAAGACAGGCAAAGAATTATAGCTCTCCACATGACATGATTGCTTATGTCAAAAATCCTATAAAATCTATAAGCCAACTATTAGAACTAATAAATCAGTTCAACAACGTTGCAGGATACAAGGTCAATTGTTTTTTCATATGCTAGCAGCAAAAATTTGGAAAATGAAATTAGAAAAACCATGTCGTTAATAACATCATCAAAAAGCATAAAAGACTCAGGATAAATTTATCAAAAGATGGACAAGACATTTACATTAAAGACTGCAGAAGATTATTGACAGAGATTTTTAAAGACGCAAATAAAGGGAGAGACCTATTCATGTTCACGAATTGGAAGACTCAGTGTGGTCAACATGTTAGTTCTCTACAAATTGATCTATGGGGTCACTGCAATCCTAAAAATATCACTAGTGGGAATCTTTTGTAGAAATTTACACAGTGATTCTAATGTTTACATGGACATGTGAAGAGTCTAGGGTATCTGAAATGGTCTTGAAACATGAGAACAAATCCAGAGTGTTCAAACTCCCTGACTTGAAAACAGTACAAAAGCACGGTACAAGGTAATGTGGAACTGATATAAGGATTGACAAATACATCGTTAGATCTACATAGAGAGCCTGGAAACCGGCCCACACGTACACGGCCATTTGGTTTCTGACACAGGTACCAAAACAATCCAACGAGGAAAGAACGCTCTTTTCAAAAAATGATGCTGTATTAACGGGATATTCATATGGAAACCAGCAAGCAAAGCCTCAACTCCTTTCTTACACCATGAACAAATAACCATGGCCCTAAACGTAAAGCCATGAAGCTTTTCGAAAAAATGTATGGGAATATCTTCATAACTTGGAGATAGGCAGATCCTTGCTAAACAGGTCAGAAAAAGCAAAAAGGAAAAAAAGGAAAATCAATAAATTAGTCTCTATCAAAATTAAAAGCTTCTGCTGATAAAAGATTCCATTAAGAAAATAGACAGGCATGTATTGAGGCAAAATATTTGCAAAACCTCTGAAAAAGGACTGATATCCTGGATATATAACGAACTCTTTCAATTCAATAATGAAAAAACAGTGCAATTAAAATGGTCACAGGAGTTGAAGGGCGCCTGGTTGGCTCGGTTGGTTTAGTGTCCGACTCTTGATTTTGGCTCAGGTCATGATCCCAGGATCATAGGATCAAGCCCCACTTTGGGCACTAAGCGTGGAGCCTGCTTCAGAATCTTTCTCTCTGTCCCTCTGCCCTCTCCTCCGCTTGTGCTCTCTCTCTCTAAAATAAAAATAAATAAGTAAAAATAAAATGGTCAAAGGAGTTGAATGGACACTTCACAAAAGACGATATACAAATAGCTCATAGGGACATGAAATGCACTCAGTCTTTGACTCATCAGGAAAATGAACATTAAAACCACATTGAGATACCACTACAGACCTACCTCAAATTAAAAAGACTGACATCAGGCAGAAAAAGACAGCTACCGTATGTTTTCACTCATATGTGGATCCTGAGAAACTCAACAGAAGACCAGGGAGGGGGAGCAGGGGGGGGGAAAAATAAGTTACAGAGAGGGAGGGAGGCAAACCACAAGAGACTCTTAAATACTGAGAATAAACTGAGGGCTGATGGGGCGTGGGGGAGAGGGGAAAGTGGGTGATGGGCATTGAGGAGGACACCTGCTGGGATGAGCGCTGGGTGTTGGATGGAAACCAATTTGACAATAAATTTCATATTAAAAAATTTTTTTTTAATAAAAAAAATAAAAAGAAAAAGACTGACATCACCAAATGCTAGTAAGGCATTTGAAGTGGCAACTTCTTATAAAACTATACAGGTAACTAAACACCTAACTTGTGATTCGGCAATTTCGCTCCCAGGTATTTTCCCAAGCAAGATGGAAACATGCATTCACAAAAAGGCTCGTACAGGAGTCTTCACGGCAGCTCTGTTCATTGGAGTGGAAAAACTGGACACATATCAGCTGTTCATGAACAGGAGAATGGAGAAGTGAACCGTGTATCTTCCTAAAATGGAATACTACACGGCAATTAAAAGGAGCGGATATTGATAGCACAAGAAGGATGGATCCCAGAAACATTATGCTGAACAAAAGAGGGTGAACATGAACAAGCACGTGCTCTCTGTGTTTATAGGAAGTTCTAGAACAGACACAACTAACGCATGCCGGAAGAAAATCATAACCATAGTTGTTCCTTGGAAAGAAAGGATTGACTGGAAAGAAGGCATAGAAGAATTGTCTTTTTCTTTTTTTTTTTTGAAGTTTATTCACTTACTATTTCTGAGAGAGAGAGAGAGAGAACACACAAGCAGGGGAGGGGCAGAGAGAGAGAGAGGGAGACACAGAATCTAAAGCAGGCTCCAGACTCCGAGCTGTCAGCACAGAGCCCCACGCAGGGCTTGAACTCACAAGCCACGAAGCTGGACACTTAACCGACTGAGCCACCCAGGTGCCCCAGCACAGAAGAATTTTCTGAGGTGACAGCAACACTCTTTATCTTGATATTTGCCCAAAGTCATCTCAGGTACATCTAAGAGGTGTACGCTTCAGAGTTTGTAAATTTTGTGTTAAAAAAACATCTGCCAGCTGCAGAACCAGGAAAACCAATCATGTAATTCTGAGTCTGAAGGCATCGTGGCGGTGGGGGGTGGTCCAAGGGGGATGATGGTGTAAGTCCTGGTCCAAGTCCAAAAGCCCAAGAAACAGGAACAGTGATGTCCCCAGGCAGAAGACGGATGCCCTAGCTCAAGCAGAGAGAATGAGTTCATCTTTCCTCTGCCTTTCTGTTCAGTTCAGGCCCTCATGGGTTGGATGAAGTCCCCCGACGCTGATGAGAGCGATCCTTCTTTACTCAGTCTGCCAGGGCAAATGCTGACCTCTTCCAGAGACACCTTCACAGACACACCCAGAAAGGATGTTCTACCAGCTCTCTGGGCACCCCTTAGCCCAGTCGAGTTGAAACATAAAATTAACCGTCATAGCCATCCTGTATCCCTGGAAGCAGCAAACATCAACCGGAGAATAAAAAAGACGTAAGTGGGCCTGCGTACGTACGGTACATTCATACATATAAATACAACATCCATCTTCTAAAAAGGTAGCAAAAGCATTTATAACTCTAGTCCTCAATGTAAATCTTAAAAAGTATAGGGGCGCCTGGGTGGTTCAGTCGGTTAAGCGTCCAACTCTTTTTTTTTTTTTTTAATTTTTTTTTCTTAATGTTTTTATTTATTTTGGAGACAGAGAAAGACAGAGCATGAGCAGGGAAGGGGCAGAGAGAGAGGGAGACACAGAATCGGAAGCAGGCTCCAGGCTCTGGGCCGTCAGCACAGACGCCCGACGCGGGGCTCGAACTCACAGACTGTGAGATCATGACCTGAGCTGAAGTCGGACGCTCAACCGACTGAGCCACTCAGGCACCCCAAGCGTCTGACTCTTGATTTCGGCTCAGGTCACGATCTTGTGGTTTGTGAGATAGAGCCTTGTGTTGGGCTCTGCACTGACAGTGCGGAGCCTGCTTGGGATTCTTTCTCCCTCTCTCTCTGCCCCTCCCTGCCTCTCTCTCTCTCTCTCTCTCAAAATACATAAATAAACATTTAAAAATCAATCAATCCATCTTATAACACATAAAAATACTCTGTGCAGTAAGGGGCAGGTAGAAAATCTCGCCATTTAAATAAGCTTAAATGTGAAAACCCCAGCGGTGGCTCCAGTAATAATCTAAGGCTCTTTAAAAGGGCACAGCCTTTACTTACCCAATGGAAAGACAAGATTAGGGTCAGGGATTTCACAGCTTCCTTGATGGAACAAAGTTAAAGACAATATAATTTAAAACCGTGTATCGGCTTTATTGGGTGTGGTCCATATTATGGAGTCCTGGTAGCCTTGAGAAAAAACAGCCACCAGATTCTCCTCTTCACGGGCCAGTGGGGCCAGGATGGGGAGTTAGAAGCCCTACCAAAAATGGGGCGCCTGGGTGGCTCAGTCGGTTAAGCGTCCAACTTCGGCTCAGGTCATGATCTCACGGTCTGTGAGTTCGAGCTCCGTGTCGGGCTCTGTGCTGACAGCTCAGAGCCCGGAGCCTGCTGCAGATTCTGTGTCTCCCTCTCTCTCTGCCCCTCCCCTGCTCATGCTCTGTCTCTCTCTGTCTCAAAAATAAATGAAAGCATTAAAAAAAATTAAAAAAAAAAAAAGAAGTCCTACCAAAAGGTCACGTCTTGACTTTCTAGCCTCAGACTGACAGAAGTAATATTCAGCATAATATTGGGTTTTGACTAAACCAAATGCCTCTAAAGTAAAATTAACATGCAGGCAATTATAAATAGGCTTCAATATTGAGGGCAGTTGAAAGGAGGAAAAGGGAAAGAGAACAGTTATATCCCAGGCATCCCAGATGGCTTGCGGTATATGGAACTCAAAACTCTATATGCTTATGTTTATTGATTGGATGAAAGGGGTTGTGTCTTTCCAATTTGGAAACTAGGGTCTAGTGCTAAGCACAGAGTAGGTGCTCCATCAATACTCCTGCTGTTGAACCATAAGCCTGAGTAAATGGGCTTTCCCAGCTCTGCTTACCTCTGTGCTCTCTTTCCAAGCTGTTCACCTTCCTCTAGTTGATGCTAGAGACCTGAGAGTCAACTCACTTACGCCTTCAGGGCACAAGGAATATGTCAGCCACTCGAGCTCAAGGAATGTGGCTCTCTCCAAGACCACCCCAAGAAAAAAGTGCAAACTGCACACATGTAGTGCCCCCTGACCCGAATCTGAAGTCATCCAATCCAGACCCAAGACCAAGGTTCTCAGCACGATCTCGACGCTCCACCTCCTGGGCAGAGTGCGCTGTCTGCCACGATCTGGCTCAAGACTCTCCGCACTGGCTTACCTGGCACCTCATGACCCTCTTGCTTTCTCTGAGGTTTAAAGCATCTTTCTCCTTCCTGCTATGTTTCCCTCTGGGGCTGGTTCAAGGGGAGTTCTTTCACTCCCCTCACTGACCATGCTCTCAGCCCTCACCTGCATCTCCTGGGGCCAACGCTGGTCCCTCTTCTGGATTCACCGCGATCACAGCGATCACAGTACATCCCGGGTGTCGGCAGTTCTGTCGTCTGGATCCTGCCTCCATGGGGTTAGTCTATTTTGAATCACATCCCTAACTCAGCACAGGACTCAAACTGTCTCTGAGATAACCGAAGAGTCCACTCTTCCGAAACTGGTAGTGAGAAGCGTAGACTTTGCAGGTGACATAGAGTAGCCCAAGGAAGAGGCTAACCTCACATACCTCAGAGCCGAAAATATATCACCGGGTGGATACATTTCTTTTTTCCCAAAGCTCTTTCTCTTTGGAGACCTCATCCGTGACTCTCCTCCTTCTGGAATCCCTGTCTTCACCCAGCAAAACGGAGTTCCTACTCTCCAGTATAGAGGAGCGTCTTTGTCCCTCGGAAGCCAAGGTGCCCCGCCCTGGCAGTTTATACCCAGGTGAGCTCCCAAAACACCTGCTCAACGAACTTGAGTCTGCCCTAGAAGGAGTCTAACCACCACCACCATCACCACCAATTCATTGGGTGTGCATCTTGTGTCCAGCGGAAGGCTCGGCATTCACAAATATTATTACAGTGATCTTATTATGACTTAGGTAATATGACAATGGGTAAGAACAATCAGGTTCTGAGAATCACTTGTCAGTAGGCATTGTTGACTCCACCACGATTCTCTCACTTCAGGTAGACCCTTCTGGCAGATGCCAAGCTATTGATTTCTCCCCAGCGGATTCCTTATCACATTCCCTATAACAGTTGCCCCAGACCCTCACAAAGCCCTTTAATCCAAGGCCAGATGGCCTCTGTGGTTTCTGCAAAATAGTTTCCTCGATGGGCCTTCTCTTCTGGAGACAGCTGCTTTGCTCCACGCTCTCGTGGCTAGAGCCAATGCTTCTCGAGCCGCAGCTGTTCTAAGCACATTTGGTGCCTGGCTGCATTATTTCCTTTAATCCTCTCCACAATGTGTGGGCTAGGGTCCGTTTGTATCCAGAGCCTCTACCCTTGATTCTGTGTCTCCAGCTTTAAAACCCCACAGCATATTTGACTCCGCCCCTTTCCATGGCCCCTTACCCAGGTATGGGAGGAGCCCCTGCCTTCCTCTTCTGCAGGGTTTAGTCACTCTACCTGGAAGAGCAAGCAGCATGCCTGCATGATTCTGATGCCCCTGGTATCAGGGCTTAGAGGGACCATCGCTGGGAAGTGACTTGAAAGCCCGATGAGAACACCACTCAGGGCACGTGTCCTACTAACTTTACAACCAGCGAATGAGACGTTTGGGGGCTCTCCATGTGACGCACCAGCAGGAACAATGGCCACATGACTCAGAGAGGAGAGAAGGACCAACAGAAGCTCCCTTGGCAGTGGTTTTCCATACAGAAATTTCTATCATACCGAGGAACAAATGAACAAAAACTGACCCTGAGACCTCAGTTCTGGAAGACTCTTTTTTTTTTTTTTAACGTTTATTTATTTTTGAGAGAGAGAAAGACAGACCGTGAGCAGGGGAGGGGCAGAGAGAGAGGGAGACACAGAATCTGAAGCAGGCTCCAGGCTCCGAGCTGTCAGCACAGAGCCCGAAGCGAGATCACGACCTTAGCTGAGCTGAAGTCGGACACTTCACCCACTGAGCCACCCAGGCTCCCCTCAATTCTATCAGATTTTAAGGAGCCCGGCACAAAATTAGCAATCTAATCCTAGTGAGAGCAACAGGGGCCTTGTTCTAGAACTTGCTGCTCTAACTCGAGCTGTGGAGTCTGTGGGCTTCTGCGCAGGGCGACAGGTAACCACATACAGCCCAGGCTCGGCAGAGCCCCACGAGGGGGTTTCCAATGTGGTCCTTGGCTGTGTATTTGGTGTTTGTTTACCGTGGCCCAAGGCTTGTCAGTCCATCTCTTCACATATCTAACTCTATTAAGCAGGAACATTTTGTTTTTTCAGGAAACAAAAATGTTCAGAAGAGTGGCGGATTGGGGCACCTGGGTGGCTCAGTCAATCAAGCGTCCAACTCTTGATTTCGGCTCAGGTCATGATCCCATGGTTTGTGAGTTCGAGCCCCGCATTGGCCTCTGTTCTGGCAGTGCAAAGCCTGCTTGGGATTCTCTCTCTCCTTATCTCCCTGCCCCTCCCCCACTCATTCTGTGCGTGTGTGTGTGTGTGTGTGTGTGTTTCTCTCTCTCTCTCTCTCTCTCAAAAATAAATAAACATTAAAAAAACTGTTTCAATAATAAAAAAAAAGAAACAAGAGCGGAAGCTCACCTGAGTATGTACATCTTCACCAGGAATCATATAACCACAAACTCTGCTGAAGACAAAATCCCAGGCAAACACTAGGGTGTCTTGGCCAAGACCCAGATTGCCTGAGCTCAGATGAGACCAGATTTAGTTCCAGCTCCTTGATCTGGACTGGGCTTGATAAAGATTGTTTCCTGATGATGATGCAATATAATTAAATATCATCATGATAATATTTATTATAGACAGATACATCCTGTTAATCTGAAGGATACATTAATCTGCAGTGGCTTGTCCCAGAATGTAGAATATAAAGGGGCTCGTAGATTATGGTCGAGACTAAATGCCTAAGGGGGCTGTGGTTCAGTCGGTTGAGCGTCTGCCTTCAGCTCAGTCATGATCTTGCGGTTTGTGGGTTCGAGCCCCTTGTCGGGCTCTGTGCTGACAGCTCAGAGCCGGGAGCCTGCTTCAGATTCTGTGTCTCCCTCCCTTCCTGCCCCTCCCCTGCTCACGCTCTGTGCCTCTCGCAAAAATAAACATTAAAAAAATTTTTTATGAAAGAATAAATGCCTAAGAAGAAAGCAAAATTCAAAGCAGCGTGTAGAGTATAAAAAAGAGAAAATGTGTGCACACAACCTCATCTTGAACGACAGAAAACTGAGTCCCTGATGCACAGGTGTCCAAAGGGCTGCAGGGCTCATGAGCAGCTGCTCTCAGAGGAAGAGGGAAGACTTTGTCGTTGCGGACCCTTGTGTCTTTTGGATTTTGAACCATTGGACTGCATGATCTTTATTTAGAAGATGGAAACACAAGTCACATACTATAAAATTCAACCCTTTAAAGTACACAGTTCAGTAGGTTTTATATTCGCGAGGTTGTACAACCATCACTACTGAAATATGTGAATAACCCACAAAAAAAATCAGTACCTGGGGCACCTGGGTGAATCTTGATTTCAGCTCAGGTCACGGTCTCACGGTTCATGGGACTGAGCCCTGTGTCAGGCTCCCTGCTGACAGCACAGAGCCTGCTGGGAATTCTCTCTCTCCCCCTGTCTCTGCCCCTCCCCTGCTCGTGCTCTCTCCCTCTCTCTCTCTCTCAAATAAATAAAACTTAAAAAAATCAATACTGTTGCCACTGCTCATTCCCCTCTCTTCCAACCCCTGGCAACCACTAATCCACTTTCTGTCTCAATGGATCTGCCTATCTAGGTAGTTCTTATGAATGTGACCTTTTGAAACTGGCTTCTTTCACTTAGCACAGTGTTTTCAAATTTTATCCAGGTTTTTGTATACATCAATACCTCATTCCCCTTAATAGCTGAGTAATAAAAGTTCATTATATGGATATACTACATTGTGTTTATTTATCAGTTAGGTGATGGACTTTGGGGTTGTTTTGACTTTCGGACTATTATAAATACCTCTGCTGTGAACATTCACGTACAAGTTTTTGCGTGAACAGGTTTTCAATTCTCTTAGATATCTATGTAGGATTGAAACCCCTGGGTCACATAGTAACCCTATGTTTATACTTTTGAGAACTGCCAAACTTTTTTCCAAAGTGGCTGCACTCTTTTTACTTCCCCCCCACCAATGCATTGAGGGATCATATTTCGGCACATCCTTAACAATGCTTGTGTTTATCTCTCTTTTATTTTAATTGTCCTAGCGGATATGACATGACATTTCATTGTGGTTTTGCCTTGCATTTATCACGTGGCTAATGATCGTAAGAATCTTTCCATTTGTTTTTTTGACTAGTTGTAGATCTTCTTGGGGAGAAATGTCTATGCAGATTCCTCATCCTTTTTTTAAATTGGGATATTTATCTTTTTATTGTTGAGTTATAATAATTCTTTACACATTCTGGATGCTAGAATCATCATATATCCAAATGATTTGTAAATGATTTTTTTGCAAATATTTTTCCCTTTCTGTGAGATATCTTTTCACTCTCTTGATAGTGTCCTTTGAAGCACTAAAGTTTTTAGTTTTCATGAAGTTAAGTTTATCTACTTTTTTCTTTAGTTGCTCGTGCTTTTGGTGTCATATCTAAGAAACCATTGCCTAATTCAAGGCCACAAAGACTTATACCTATATTTGCTTCTTTTTAAAAGTTGTGTTAATGTTTTTATTTATTTTTGAAAGAGAGAGAGAGAGAGGAGGGGCAGAGAGAGAGGGGAGACACAGAATCCAAAGCAGGCTCCAGGCTCTGAGTTGTCAGTACAGAATCTGACATGGGGCTTGAACTCGTGAACCACAAGATCATGACCTAGGCCAAAGTCGTACACTTAACCGACTGAGCCACCCAGGCATCCCCTACCTGTATTTGCTTCTAAAAACTTTATAGTTTTAGCCTTTACATTGGGTCTTTGATCCATTCGGAGTTAATTTTCAGGTATGGTGTGAGGACGAGGTCTAACTTCTTTCTTCTACCTGTGGATATCCAGTTGTCCCAGCATCGTTCGTTAAAAAGACTCTTCTTTTTCCAATTGCTTTGGAACCCTCCTTGAATATCAACTGACCATGAATATATGGGTTTATTCCTAGACTATCAATTCTGTTTCCTTGATTGATACATCTTTCCTTATGCTGGTATCACGTAGTCTTGATTACGGTATTTTCAAATCAGCAAGTATGAATTCAAATCAGCAAGTATGAATTCTTTAACTTTGCTGTCTTGAAGATTATTTTGGCTCTTCTGAGTTCCTGACATTTTCATATGAATTTTAGGGTCAGCTTGTCAGTTTTTCCAAAAAGCCAACTGAATTTTGGTAGGGATTGCATTTAACCCGTAGATTATTTTGGAGAGCATTGCCACCTTAACAATTAGGTCTTATGATGATGAATAAGGAATGCTTTTGCATTTATGTAGGTCTTCTTTAATTTCTTTCAAATTAAAAAGTGTTTTTCAGTTTAGAGTATAGATTTTGTACTTCTTTGATGAAATTTATTCCTAATTATTTCATTCTTTGTTACACTATTATAAATGGAATTGTTTTATAATTTCATTTTCAGATTGCTAATATGTGGAAATACATATAACTGAGTTTTTTTCCTATTAATCTTGTATCTGGCAACCTTGCTGAATTCTTTTATTCTAATAGTTTTAAAGTGGATTCTTTGGGATTTTTCTATATACAAGATCAGAGATAGTTTCCCTTTTTGTTTCCAATCTGGGTGACTTTTTTTTTTTTCTTGCCTAAATGCCCTTCCTAGAACCTCCAGTACAAAATTGAATAGAATTAGTGAGCATGAGTATTTTTTGTTTGATTCTTGATATTAGGCAGAAAGCTTTCAGTCTTTCACCATTAAGTAAAATGTTAATTGTGGGATTTGCATAGATGTCCTTTATCAGTTTAGACAATGCCTATCTATCCCTAGTTTGTTGAGTGTTTTTGTCATGAAAGGGAGCTGGACATTGTCAAATGCCTTTCTGTGTGTTTTAGAAGATAGTGTGGTTTCCATCTGTTATTATATTAATATAGTGTATTATAGTGATTGACTTATGTATACTTAACCAAACTTGCATTCTTGGGATAAATCTTACTTGGCCCTCTTTGGAGAAATCCTTTTTATTTGTTGTTGGTTTCAGTTTGCTAGTATTTTATTGAGGTCTTTTGCATCTGTATTCATAGGGATATTGGTCTATAGTTTTTTACAGAGTCTTGTCTGGTTTTGATATCGGTAATACTGGTCTGATAGAATTATTTGTGAAGTGTCCTACCTCTTTTATTTTTTGGAATAATGTGTCAAAGATTTGTATCCTTTATTCCTTAAACATTTGGTAGAATTCACCAGTGAAGCCATCTGGTCTTGAGGTTTTTCTTGTGGGAACTTTTTTGGAGCTCTAATTCAATCTCTCTATTTGACATATACAATATAGGTTTATATTCTAAAGTCAGTTTGGGTAGTTTATGTTTTTCTAGGAATTAGTCCATTTTATCTAGGTTATCCGATTTGTTGACATAGATTTGTTCACAGTATTTCCTTAGGCTTGCTTTTGTTTCTTTAGGGTTGGTAATAATGTTCCCTCTTTTATTCCTGATATTAGTAATTTGAGTACTCCATTTTTTCCCTGGTCAATCCAGATAAAGGTTTATCAGTTTTCAAAGATAAAGCTTTTCAAAGATTTTGTTGGTTTTCTTTATTAACTTCCTATCTTTTATTTCACAGCTATTAATTTCCCTTTAGGCACTGCTTTTGCTGCATCCCATGAGTTTTGGTATGTTATGCTTTAATTTTCATTTATCCCAAAATATTTATCTTAAAAATATTTGCATTTCTCATTATTTTTTTTGACACATTGGTTATTTTTGAGTGCATTGTTTAATTTCCTCATTTTGTGAAGTTTCCAGTTTTGCTTCTGTTAACTGATTTCTCGTTTCATTCCATTGTGGTCAGTGAAGATACTTTGTGTGATTTTAATCTTTTTAAATTTATTGAGGCATGTTTTATGCCCTAACATATGATCCATCTTAAAGAATGTTTCCCGTGTACCAGAGAAGAATGCATATTCAGATGTTGTTGGGTGGACTTTTCTGTAGATGTCTGTTAGATCTAGTTGGTTTAAAGAGCTGTTCAAGTCTTCTATTCCTTGCTGATCAACTGCCTAGTTGTTCTGTCCATTATTAGAAGTGAGGTTATTGAAGACTCCAACTTTAATTGATGAACAGTCAATTTTTCCTTTCCTGCCAGTTTTTGCTTCAGTATCTTGGGGCTCTGTTGTCAGGTGCATATATGTTTATATTGTTATATCTTCTTAATAGATTGAAATTTTTATTATTATAAACTGTCCTTTTTTTCCTCTATCAATAATTCTTACCTTAAAGTCTGTTTTATCTGATATTCAATTAGCCATTCAGCTCTCTTGATTACTGTTTGCATGATATATCTTTTTTCCATTCTTTACTTTCAACTTACTTGTTTCTTTCAGCTTAATGCTCTTGTAGACAGCATAAAATTGGATCATGTTATTTTTTAAATCTGTTCTGCCATTCCCTATCAATTGAAATGTTTCATCACATTACATGTAATATAATGAATGATAGGATAGGATTTACACCTACTCTTTTGCTATTTGTTCTCTATATGTCTTACGTCTATTTTGTTCCCCTATTCCTCCATTATTTTCTCCTTCAGTGTATCATAGGAGTGCGTGGGTGAATTTCTTGGGTGAGTAGTGTAATGTTTTTCACAAAATTTAAGAAGTTTGCAACATTATTTCTTCAACTACTTTTTTTGCCCCTTTCTTTTCTTCTGATCCTTCTGGGACTCCCCGTATGTGTATTTTGGTGTGCTTAATGGTGTTCCACTGGTCTCTGAGGCTCTGTTTATTTTTCTTCATTCTTTTTCTTTCTGTTTTTTAGTCTCAATCATCTCAGTGACCTCTCTTCAAATTTGCTGATTCTTTCTTCCACCTGATCATATCTGCTGTTGAGCCCTTTTAGTAAATTTTTCATTTCACTTATTGTACCTTTCAACTCCATAATTTTTATTTGGTTCTTTTTTATATATTTTTTTTTAAGTTTTATTTATTTATTTTGAGAGAGAGAGAAAGAGAACAAATGGGGGAGGGGCAGAGAGAGGGAGAGAGAGAAAGAATCCCAAGCAGGTGCTGCTCTGTCAGCACAGGGCCTGACACAGGGCTCAAACCCACAAACTGTGAGATCACAACCTGAGCTGAAACCAAGAGTTGGATGCCTAACCAACTGAGCCACCCCTGGTTCTTAATATTTCTATCCCTTTATTGATATTTTCTGTTAAGCGAGACATCATTTTCATATTTTCCTTCAGTTCTTTAGACATGGCTCCCTTTAGCTTTTTGAACCAAATTTCAGATTTTGTCTGGTAACTCCTATGTCTGGGCTTCCTGGGGGACAGTTTCTATTCATTTCTATTGATGACTTTAGTTTTCCTTTGTATGTATCATCCCTTTTTTTAATTTCCTTACATGCCATGTAATTTTTTTGTTGTTGAAAAATCGACATTTTAAATGACACAATGTGGCAATTCTGGAAATCAGATTTTTCCCTTCCAGTCCCCAGGGTTTGTTGCTGTTGCTGTTTGTTTGTTTGTTCAGTGATTTTTCTGATGTAATTCTGTGAAATCTGTAGTCTTTGTCCTGTGTGGGTACTAACGTCTCTGCTTGGTTAGCTTAATGGTCAGTTAATGATTTTCTTGAAGGTCTAGGAATAAGTCTTCCAGTCTTTGCCAAGGTTCTCTGTAACCATATTAGGGCATGCCTTCCACATTCAGCCAAGCAGCTGACAACTCTAGCCTCTCCTTGTGCAGAACACCAAGGTAGTCAGAGGTGACTTTTTTTCTGAGTATATACCCAGCCCTGAGGATAGACAAAGTCTTGCTTATCCTTGTGGCCTTTAAGATTCCCCCGGAATATGTCAGAGATTCTCAAAGCCCCTTGGGACATCCCATTTCCCAGTTTTTACTTTCAATTTTTTGGTTAGCTTATTGTTTGCTCCAACTGTTATCCACTGCCTCAAGCATCTGTGAAGTTAAACAATTGCCTCTAAATATTTTTAACAAACGCGCTAGAGGAAATGGCTTTTCACACTAAGCGGACTTCAAGGTAGGTTAAATGACAGATTTTCAAGTGGGGTCTTCTAGAGAACCACCAGATTGGTTTTTTCCATGGTTAGAAGACGTTGGTTTTTCGATGCTACCATGGAGCTAGAGAGAGAGTGATGGTCATGGGGAGATTTAAAATGCCGCAAAGCTCACTGGTCTTAATGAAATTCAACTGTTTTGCTTGAGTAAACATTCCTTAGATGGCTGCAAGCCTTCAGTTAATGTCCAGAGTTCTGAAAAAGCTGATCCTAACTTCTTTTTCCCCCTCAGTTCTATTATTGCTTTATAAGAGAATAGAATTTTCAAAGGTCCTTACTCCGTGACTTACTTTGCTGATGTCACCAGACTGCATTATCTCTTCAAACACTGCATAAATGAAATTTAAATTTAAAATTAAAAAGGCCATAACAGGATGCCTGGTCCATACGAACAAACTTCTGTGGATTTTAGAGACAAGTGACCCATGTGCCTTTTCTGACCAACATCTTTGGCTACCCTCATGACCTCTAGTGCCTCTGCGGTAGTGTGCTTATGCCCCCACTCACCTGTCTGGATGCTCACCAAGTTGCACCAAGCCTGAGACAACGCCTCCACTCAGCCGTAAGTTACCAAACCCTCACAGATAGTAAATTCCTCTGGGAATTTACTATAGAAGGAGTTCACTACACATTCCTACACTAGACATTCAAGAAAACTTCACAGCCAGATCCTTTCATTAGAGGGGCACTGTCCCAACTGTTAGCAGGCTTGGAATTTTCCATGCACTGTGAGCTGCAGTGTCAATGCTGCAGGGGTATGAGGCGTGGGTGTGGAATAATGATGCTCCTTCTTGGGGAGCTGAATACTGAGGAAGCCTTCAAGGTTCACCTCCTCATTCTTAGTCCACATTTCTCAATTATTTCACTACTTTGATGCACGTGTACTATATCGGTCCATAAAGCATAGTACAAGGGCAGCTATGAGGCAATCTCAAGACCTCTCTGTTAAGGATGCCTTCTCAACCCCTGTCAAGTATTCCTTCGAGAAAATTCAGCCTGCCAAAAGACCTGCATTGATATGATTAATTAATTCTGTTTCACATTAATTTTAATCAATTCATGTGGACTACAACACCTATATATATTTTTTTGGAACTAAATAAAACCTACTGAGGTTTCTGTCCAGGATAACCAAGTCTCACGGTGGCTGGCTGGCTGAGTCTATAAAGCATACATCTCTTGATCTCGAGGTCATGAGTTCAAGTCCCACATTTGGTGTAGAAATTAGTTAAAAAAAAAAAAATAAATAAATAAAAAAAATATATATATATATAAAACCAGGTCCCTCACTAGCTTTGAAGAAAGAAATGTGGCTGTAAGCTGCACCACATTCTTAGGGTTCAAGTCACCTTTTCTAGTGGGCCTTTTTTTTCAGTGTAGTATTTCAGACCTACATGAAAATGAACCTAACCTCAACATTTGTCAACTGGTGGCCCATCTTTTACGTCACCCTTGGGTTGATGTCACGACCCACTTCACGCCCTACTCCTCTACTATCTTGAAGCAAAGTCCAGTCTTTAGATAATTTTGTTTGTAAAACATTCAGTGTATATCTCCAGAAGATAAGCGTTCTTTCCTTTGTGACAGCTTTATCAAAGTGTAACTGTTGCGTAATAAACTTTGCATAATTAAAGTGTCCATTTGAGAAGTTTTGACATATTTATACATCTCTGAGACTATCATCACAATTAAGATCATGAACATACACGTCACCCCCAAAAGTTTCCTTTGGCCCTTTGTAGTTCCTCTATAGTCTCTGCCCCCAGCTTCTTCCTGTTACTATAGATTGCATTTTCTAGAATTTCACGTAACTAGAATCATAGTATGTCTGCACTTTGTTTTGCCTGACTTCCCGTATTCGGCATGATGATTCTGAGATTCCATCATGCTTTGGTGTGTACCAAGAGTTTCTTCCTTTTAATTGTGGAGTTTCATTCTGTTGTATTTATAGGTCACAATTTGTTCATATATTCATCTACTGGAGTTCCTTTGGGTCGTTCCTTGTTTTTGACAATTTCAGATAAAACCATCATGAACATGTTCCCCCAGCAGATCCTGAGGTAGGGGTCATACCATATTTGTTTTTAAGTTCCTAGGCCTTACGCCAGTGTCTAGCACATAGAAAGAGCTAAATAGGGGCGCCTGGGTGGCTCAGTCGGTTAAGCGGCCGACTTCGGCTCAGGTCATGATCTCGCGGTCCGTGAGTTCGAGCCCGCGTCGGGCTCTGTGCTGACCGCTCAGAGCCTGGAGCCTGTTTCGGATTCTGTGTCTCCCTCTCTCTGACCCTCCCCTGTTCATGCTCTGTCTCTCCCTGTCTCAAAAATAAATAAAACGTTAAAAAAAAAAAAAAAAAGAAAGACCTAAATAAATATTGAATAAAGGAATGAATACATCAGAGTTACTACTATTTAACCTTCATATTATTTCCAGTTTTTGTTTTTTTTTTTTAACAGGTAAGGGCCTAAAATCTTCATAAACCTTTGGGTTCATTCTTCCCTTAAAGCATCGTTCCGCGAATCAGATTATTGGATTAAAGGATGCCAATGTCTTTTTATTTTTCATACATAATTTATATTGTTTTAAAAAGTGATTGTGAAAGAAATTTACAATTTTAGCATCTCACAAAAAAGGGGGGGGGGGCTATCACGAACATTTGAGTACAAGTCTTTGTGTGAATATATGCTTTCGTTTTCTGTGTGTGTGTGTGTGTGTGTGTGTGTGTGTGGATTGTAAATAACTGGAGTGGAATGGCTGAGTCATATGGAAGGTATATTTTTAACTGTTTAAAAAACCCGACAAAATGCTCTTCAAAGTGGTCATACTATTTTCCATTCCCACCAGCAGTGAATGAGCGGTTCCAGTCGCTTCACACCCTTGCAAACACTTGGTACGGTCAGTCTTTTTCATTTTATCCGTTCTAGTGGGTGTTCAGTGGTATCTCGTTGTGGTTGTGATTTGCATTTCCCCAATGACTAATGATGTCGAGCTTCAAGTGCTCATTTGCCAGTCCTGTACGTTCTTTGGTGAAGTATCCGTTCAGATCCTTTAAAAAA